>NC_133658.1:703296330-703919455 GCF_037893015.1 Macrotis lagotis | reverse complement strand
TTGGATTTGTAGGACTACTGCCTAAACCTAGTTGTCCAAAGAGTTGGTCAGGGAGTTGCTATATATAGGGTTGATCAGGGAGTTGTTATCTGGATTTAAGGGCCTACTACCTGGGCACAGGATGGAAGTTGGACCCCTATATGTATGATAAACAGAATAATTAGGCTCCATGCTGTTGTAGAAATTATTACTAATCAAACAGGGCCCTAGATCTTTTGGCAGACAAGTCACCCAAACAAGAGAGGCAATGATTATTCAATACAGATTGGTAATGGACTACTTATTAGCTGAAGAGGGAAGAGTATGTTGGAAATTGAATCCATCCACATACTATATTAAGATCGATGATAATGGACAGTTGGTTAAAGGGATCACTAAAGACATTAGGAAGTTAGTCCATGCTCCTGTGCAAACCTGGAACTCTCCCTTTGGTAATTCTTGGTGGTCCTGGTTTAATGGGGGTTGGTGGAAGCAGATTCTTTTGTTAGCCTTAATCGGACTTAGTGGAATTATCTTACTGACAATTTGTCTACCCTGTTTAATTCAATTGATAACACAAGTGTCTCATGATAGTCTTAATAATGGTGACAATCACTTCCAATAAGACAAAAATGCTGATCCTAAAGGGACAGGGATGGATTCCTCTTAACAACATAACTTATGAGGATGATGACCAGATGGATCAACAATGTGAATTTGTATTACAGAAATTTGAAGAAATTTCATCAAAATAAAGAGGAAGGATTGAGTGGGACATGGCCTGATATTTCTTCAGTAGAATATTATAGATTAGAAATAGTTGAACTGTATGTTTTATCTCTTCTGCCCCTATTCCCTTGACAAGCAACTTCTAGGGGTTTCAAGACCAAAATGTAAAGAGTCAACTGACCCTGTCTTATGTGTTGAAGTCCGGATGTCTATGTATTCTCTGTCTGCATTTCTTGGGGCTGGAGGGTAATCCTGTCTCTGAATTATATGCTTTTTTCTTTAGATTGTGAAGACCACATTCCTCACTGTTGAGGATGAGTCAGTGTTGAGGAGGGAATCCTGTTAGGATATATGACCCTTAGGGTCTTTTGTCCCTTTGCCTTATTCTCTGTCTTTAAGGCTGAGTGGGGTTTGCTTCTGAAGAATTGAATAAAGCTTTTTCTCTTCATACTTTTTTTTAGGTTTTTCCAAGGCAATGGGGTTAAGTGGCTTGCCCAAGGCCACACAGCTAGGCCATTATTAAGTGTCTGAGGCCAGATTTGAACTCAGGGACTCCTGACTCCAGGGCCAGTGCTCTATCCACTGAACCATCTAGCCACCCCTTCTCTTCATACCTTGAGAAATCTCCAAAATTTATTTAAGTGGTTAAATTCATCCCACACAAGAACATTCATTTTATCTTAAAAGACAAAATTCCATCTTCAGAACAAATGAAGCCACTTAACTTCAAATGCCCTGGCAATGTGCTTCTTCTCATCCATTTTCTACTTTGCTGCTTCTCTTCCTATTCTACTTCTCACCTTTTTTCTATACCACTTACACTTCTTGTTTTGAGCTATATCTGACTCTTTGTGACCTCACAGAATTTTTTAAAGCAAAGATTCTGGAGTAATTTGCCATTTTCTTTTCCAACTCATTTTTACAGAGAAGGAAACTGAAACAAATGGGTCTCACAGCTAATAATTGTCTGAGATTGGATTTGAATTCCATACCTCCTAACTCCCTAGCACTTGAACTTACTTTCTTGCCCCTCCACTTACACAGAGAATTGTGATTAATTCAATTCATCATGGCCTTTTGAATGGGGTGGGTCAACCAGGGATTTCCATACCAAAACACCTAACCTTGACCATCACATCCTTATATGTGTAGTCTTTTCCTCTTAGGCTATAACCTCTTTGAGGCAGGGACTATCTTGATTCATATTTCTAGAACTTCACAGTTCTTGATTCTTAAATATCTAATAAATGTTTTCTTTACTCCTTTTAATTCTTTGAAGACCTATACTATTAGTTCTTGAAAAATAAACTTAAATAAACTTTAAAAATAAACTTAAACATTAGTCTTAAAAAATAAACATTATTGATACTTCTATTCATGACACCTCTGGTTTACAAACACTTCTCTGATAATTATATTTTGTTAAAATTTACAAATAGTGAAATGGACAGCTAACTTAATATTCCCTTAAAATTAAAATTAAAGGTAAAATTACAAAAAAAAATTTGCTAATCTGATTCACCAATTTTGAATTTGTTAGCACTAAAAATTCAAGAATTTTATGGGCATCTGGATAGGGAAATTGGATTATATGTCTTTATATAGACTTCTTTTTTTAAAAAAATTTAATTTAAATTTATTCCCTCCCCCCCCAGTTACATGCAAAAACAAGTTTCAACATTCTCTTCCAAAACCTTGAGTTCCAAATTCTCTCCCTTCCTCCCATTCCACTTGCCATGAGAAAGCAAATTATTTGGTTTAGGTGAAAAATGTGTAGTCATGAAAAAAACATTACTATAATAGTCATGTTGTAAAAGTAAACAACCTCCCACCCCCAACCCTCAAAGAAAAAAGAGAAAGCACCAGAAAAATTAAGTGAAAAATAAAAGCATGCTTTGGTTTATATTCAGACACCATCAGCTCTATCTTTAGGATGAATAGTATTCTTTTGTCAAAAGTCCTTCAGAGTTCTCTTAGTTCCATCATTGCTGAGAAAAGGTAGGTCATTCACAGTTGATCATCCTGTACTCTTGATGTTTCTTTATATAAAGTATATTTCCTATTGCACCTGCTCTTTATATAAAGTACATTTTCTTTTTTTTTCAGATTCCAATGGATCTGTCTCTGGAGTGAGTTGCTTTCTTTATCATAAGTCCACCAGAGCAGTTGCTTCAATATTTTTTCCCACAGTTGCTATTACTATCTGTATTTGCCTCCACTCTATTCCTCCCTACTCTCATTTATTCTATTCTTTCTCTCCTTTCATCCTGGCCTTGTCCAAAAGTGTGTTGTATCTGAGTACCTTCTCCCACAATCTTCCCTCTCTTCTATCACCTATCCCCCCCTTCCCTACCCCCATTCCCCCCTTATCCCATCCCTTTCTTGTCATTTTTCTCTAGGGTAAGATAGATTTCTGTACCCTATTAAGTGTGTATATTCTTCTCTGAGTCATCTCTGATGAAAATTAAAATTCCCCTTTGCCTTCTCCCATTCCACTCCATTGAAAAAGCTTTTTCTTGCCTCTTATATGAAATTTCTTAGGTGCTTCTTCTTCATCTCCTTTTCCTTCCTCCCAGTACTTTCCTTTATTACCCATTGACTACATCTTTTTTTTTTACTATTTTGTACTATTATATTCCACTCCTTCTTGTGTCCTGTCTATATATGCTCCTTCTAACAGCTCTTATAAGTGAGAAAGTTCATATGAGTTATCAATATCTTCTTCCCATGTAGGAATACAAACAGTTCAATATCATTAAGTTCTTCATAGTTAGTCCTTCTCATCCACCCCCTCTGTGGTTCACCAGAGTCCTGTACTTGGAGATCAAACTTTCTAATAGGAAAGTTTGAAAGTTCCCTGTTTCATTGAAAGTCCATCTTTTTCCCCTGAAAGAGGATGTTCAGTTTTTTTTTCAAAGTTTTGAGGATTTATTATACAGATGTGCTACACTTAGCCACAAGGAAAACAACCAGTCCGGAATGACAAGAGTCCTATAGCACGCAATCATGAGGCAGGGAGGCTGGATCTGCATTAAAAGATGGTATGTCCTTTTTTGCCAGGGAGGTGTGTCAAATAGAGTCCTTTATCAGATGGTAGAGCTTGTAGAGTCTTTAGTAGGGCGGATGATGTCTGTCTCCTGAAGGATTCTGCCTTCCCAAGAATGTCACCAAGGGGCGTTCCATCTCTGCTCCTGTGGCCGGCAGCGTCTGGTTACTTGGACCTCTGTCTCATCTTTCTCCTTTTGCGTTTCAGCCTATGCATTCGCTTCTTCCTCCACTTGGCTGTCATGGCGCAATGGAAGTCGACAAAATGGCACTAAGAAGAAGAGAAGAGGATGTTCAGTTTTGCTGGGTAGTTGATTCCCAGTTGTGAATCAAGATCTTTTGCCTTCTGAAATATCATATTCCAATCCCTATGGCCTTTAATGTAGATGCTGCCAGATCCTGTGTAATCCTGACTATGGATCCTGAGTAGTTGAATTGTTTTTCTGGCAACTTTTAGAATTTTCTCTTTGATCTGGGAGTTTTGGAATTTGGCTATAATATTCCTGGAAGTTTTTCTTTTGGGATCTCTTTCAGGAGGTGATGGTGAATTATCTTGATTTCTATTTTACCCTCTGCTTCTAGGATCTCAGGACAATCTTGCTGTATTATTTCTTGAAAAATGAAGTCTAGGCTCTTTTCCTGTTTGTGAATTTCAGGTAGCTCAATAATTTTTAAATTATTTCTTCTGGATCTGTTTTCAAGTTTGGTGGTTTTTTTTCCAATGAGATATTTCACATATTTTTCTAATTTTTAGCTTTTTTGGAAGAGTTTTATTTCTTCCTGATTTCTTGCAAAGCCATCAGCTTCTTTTAGTTCCATTCTGCATTTGAAGGAGTTACTTTCTTCAGAGAGCTTTTTTAATCTCCTTTTCCAGCTGGCCAGTTCTGTTTTTTAAGGCATTCTTCTCCTCATTTGCCTTTTGTTTTGCTTTTTTCCATTTGGCCTAAACTGGTTTTTAACATTATTTTCTTCAGTATTTTTTTGTATTTCTTTCACCAAGCTGTTGATTTGGCTTTCATGATTTTTCTGCATTGTTCTCATTTCTCCTCCCAATTTTTCTTCGACCTCCCTTAATTGCTTTTCAAAGTCTTTTTTGAGCTCATTCATAGTCTGAGCCCATTTTTCTATTTCTCTTGAAGGTTTTGCATGAGGAAGCTTTGATTTTGGTCATTTGAGTATGTTTTTATCTTCCATGGGACTAAAGTAGTTTTCTATGGTCAGATTCTTTTTTTTCCTGTTTACTCACTTCCTCAGTCCAAGACTAATTTACAGCACTTCCAAGGCTTTGGGGTTGTTTTTTGTGGGGGGACACCCCACTGAGACCTTTATTCCTCCAAGGTCTTATGCTCTCTTGCCTGTGCTTTGATACATAGATGACCATAGCACTCCCCTCTGCCTTGGAGCTGCAAGGAGGAGCCCTACTCAGCTATCTTAGTATGGAAGCCCAAACTGTAACCTGGATTTGAGTGTGGGAAAACAGAAGAGTCCTGCCTCCAGGAAGAGCAGAGAAACTTCTGCAGTTTCCCCTGACACCCTTGCTGTCTGTGGGCTGTGCTTTGGAGGTGCAGGCTGATTTTTCCCAATTCTTGGTGCAGGTTCTGCGGCTGATGCTCCTTACTTCACACTCATTCTGGTGTAGCAGAATTCTCTCACTGGCCCTACAAGCTGTTCCTGGGCTGAGCTGCAACTGGGGCTTTTTCCAACTCCCGGTCATGGTGAAACATATCTTTTCTGCGGAACTTCTAAGTTATCTTGAACTGGGAAAATGTATCACTCGGTCTTTCTGTGGGTTCTGCCCCTCTAAATTCTGACTAGAGTGATAATTTGATGGATTTTGGAGTTTTTTGGGGAAAGGAGTTCCTAGGAAATGTTGCCTTCACACTGCCATCTTAGTTCCCCCTATAAAGTACTTTTTCAATGACACCTGCTCTTTTTACTGAGGAGAATCCTGTTCATCATTTCCCAATGAAAAGCAGCATTTCATTTCAATCATATACCACAATTTGTTCAGTCATTACCCAATCACTGGTAATCCCTTCAATCTCTAATTCCCTTCTACCAGAAAAGAGCTACTTTAATATTCCTATACATATAGATTCTTTTCTTCCTGTTTATACAGACTTGTAACTCTACTTCTTATCATTTCTGTTTTTCCTATGACAGGAAAATAGAAATAACACTTAAAAGCATAGGGCTAAATTCTGTCATATTAATCACACTACCTTTTATAAAATTCTGGGGAGAGTGAAGAGACAGCACAACCTTTGATGTGGTAAAAGAATATAAGCCCATTGAAGGGAAGAAAACAGCTGGAATAAACTGAGAAGTTTCCATTCAAATAATAATTTTTAAAAGTTTTTTTTGTTTTTTCTTTTAATTTTATTTTTGCTGTCCATGCTTTCTAATATAGTTTATCCTCATAGACTCCATATTTCATGGCAAATATGCTTATAGTCCTGAATTACAGTCTATGGAGTTGTGTGAGACTGATTATGCCTTTACAATATGACAAGTACCCACTAAAAAGAGAAAATTTCAATTAATTAGCTGTTTGACATGTCTGTAGAATGGTAGTCAATTAGTGCTTTTTTTAACTGAATCACTTCTTGTCTGACCAAATTGACCATTTATGTTATTATTTTATAGCCATAGTCCCAAATTGTCATCTTTTTTTCTTAAAAGATGTTTTATTTATGACAAAATCTTCATCATTCACTAAAATTTTGGAATTTTAGATATCTCCAAAGGAAAGAAGAAAAGAACCAGAAGTTTCTAGCAACCTCAAGTCTCCAAAAGATGCCATCACTTACTCCCATATGCCCCTTATTTTTTTCTTTCTACACTTCTTCAGTTGATCTAAGGCTGATATACTGACATCAACTATGTTCAAAATGGGGGAAAATGTCAAAGTACAAAAAGTTTCTCAAAACTATATTCCTGGTAAAAGATTAATTACTTTAGAGAGCACTTAACCTTTGCATATCAGGAGGTAAGAAATGAAGACTCCTGAGTATTTTCCCTATGTTAATTACAAACTCTGGAGGACAATAATTTTATTTTTAAGAGTCCTTTTCTTTCTATTCAGAATCTAGTCAAGACTCAAAAATTGTCAGCTTTGTTTTACTCTCTACAATTTTGATGGAGATATCTTAAGCAGCCTCTGAGAACAGGTGTATTTTGATATCATAGATTGTATTGATGTAAGTATCATCTGTATACTTTTTTTAAATCTATTTGAAGGACAGGCTTCAACAAACACACCCAGAAAGTGTAGGCAGCAGTTCTACATTGTAGAATCAGATCAATGTGACATTGACACTTGTCTTTATGCCCAGGGACAAGTGATCACCTTGCTGATCAGATACACTCTCAGAGGGTGATGCTTTCCTACTGTTCCACTCCATATATTTAAATTACCTGCAGCCATTACCTAATTTAGCTTGAAACAATATCCAGCTGTGACTAACTAGTTATGGCTCAGATAGGAAGAAAAATGGGACAAGAATCTTTAGGATTCTAGTTTCTTCTTTAAAAGAGAAGTAATCTTGTTTGTATTGGATCTAATAATGCAGAATTTGGTGCTATGCATTTTCTTATTTTTTTTGTAACTTTGGTCTCTCCTGATTTTTTCTCCTATCTATCTAATTGCTCCTTCTCAGTATCCTTTAAAGAAATCATTATCCAGTTTTTAACACAGTCAACAGTAGATGTCCCTCAAGGTTCTGTCCTGGGCCCTCTTCTGCTTTTCCTCTATACTATTTCTCTAGGTAGTCTCGTTATCTCCCAATTATTATATTTAGGCAGAGGATTCTCAATTCTATTTGTCCTAACCTTCTCTCAGGAGTACTGAGGTAGTCATAAGTCACTGAAATGAATAAAATGATATACAGCCTTCCCTTGGCATGATTAAAGGATGCCAGGGAGAGCTTTCTGAGATTTACTAAACCTAATTACTGCTACCCACTTCTCACAGGGACAAATTTTCCTACCAGAAGAAAAGTACTTTTAAGGTGAGGAACCCTTGAAAAAGCAACTAGAGACCTTAGGAGCTGGCACTTTTGTTCCTCTTGTCAATAAGAAAAGTGAAAAGCAGATAGGAATTGGGGTGCCCATCAATTGGAGATTGGCAACAAATTATAATATATGAATCTAATAGAGGATGATTGTGTCATAAGAAATGATAAAAAACTCAACTTCAGAGAGTCCTAGGAAAACTTGAATTCATAGAGTAAAAGGATCAGAACCAGGAGAAAAATTTTTGCAGTTAACATTGTAGAGAAATTAGGAAGATTCAATGTTATAACCAACCGTGTCTCCAGAGGATCAGTCATGTCCTGGCAGAAAGGGCATTGATTCAAGGTACTTAATTGGACATATATTTTGGATAATACTTTATTGCCAGGGTTGAGTTTTAATTGGGTAAGAAGAGAAGGAGATGGGGTAAAAATAGTTAGTCATAGGGTTGCCCCCCCCAAAAGAGAGAGGAAAATAAAAGGAGGAAAGGGAGAGAGAAAGAAAAATTACTTACTTATTTCTTTAAATTCATAGAAGAGATGAAAATTCAGAAAGAAACACAGAAATACAGGACAGCCTTGAAAATAATATTGAATTTATTATATGCTTTAAAAAATCAAACTGTACATAATAAAAATTTGTGTTTTCTTGAATCATGAATCTTTTTCTACTCTACTGTGTATATAGAAATCTTTTGGGGGGAGATTATTTAAATAATAATTAAAATAAAATAAAAAATGATAGCTGACAATGGTATTTGGATTCTAGGACCTTGGCTTAAGATACACAGTATAGCTTTTGGTCAGAAATGGAATGCATCTAATGAAAGTTACCTATAATTAGGCAAAATATATTTGCATGAACTTTTGTAAAACTGAACAAGAAGACTTTAGATTGAATGAGATGGGAAGGTAAAACATTGTTCACACACATCTACCAAGTCAGAAACTAGTCTGGCATGGAAAGTAATATTGAAAAGGACCAAAAATTTATGGAAAATAATATTCATGAAGAAGGAAAATTGTGAAACCCATAGTCTCTGCTATCTATTCAACTCCCTAGTAATATAGTGATATCACAGTGAAGTAAAGAAGATAAAAGTCAAATAGTATTGTATATCTAGAAAATATAGATATTGAAATTCATGTTCCTGAGAAAGTTTGCTAGGAAGCATTTGGTTAAAAAAATTAATGGAGGGTCAAAATGGATAAATGATGTAGTTATAAAGGATATCATAAGTAAAATGAGGAATCATGGAAAAATTTATCTATCAGATCTATGAATAAGGCAAAAGCTTATCACTAAGAGATAGAGAGGATCATAGGAAGTAAAATGGATAATTTTGATTGCAAGACATTTAAAAAGTATTTGCTCATACAAAACTAATGCAGTCAAAATTAGAAGGAAACAATTTTTTTTTTCAGCAAAGGCCTCTTTTCTCAAATACATGGGGACCTGAGCCAACTTTAAAAATAAGAGTTATTTCTCATTGACAAATAGTCAGAAAATATGAACAGGCAGTAAAGTAATGAATAATCACTTGAAAAAATGCTCTAAATCACTACTGACTAGAGACATGCAAATTCAAATCTCATACCTATCAGATTGTTAGCATGGCATAAAAGGAAAATTACAAATGCTGGAGAGGATATGGAAAAATAGGGACACTAATGCCCTGTTGTGGAGCAGGGACATGATCTAACTATTCTGAGGAACAATTCAGAACTTTGTCCAAAGGGCTAGAAAACTATGCTTACCCCTTGACCCAATACTATTATTAGGTTTGTAAAACAAAGAGACTAAAGAAAAGGGAAAATAATCTATATGTACAAAAATATTTATGGCAGCTCTTTTTGTGATGACCAAGAATTGGAATTTTGGGGGGGGGTTCTATCTGTCAATTGAGAAATGGCCAAACAAGTTGTGGTTATATGATTGTAGTACAATACTATTGTTCTATAAGAAACAATGAACAGGATGGTTTCAGAAAAATCTGGGAAATCAAAGCAAAGTGAAGTGAGCAGAACCAGATCATTATACACAGTAACTGTAATATTATAACAATGATCCAAGAAAATTCCAAAGGACCTATGTTAAAAAATGCTATTCATTTCCAGAGTGGTGATTATAGAACTCTGGATGCTAAAGGCTGAATAGTTGATGGATATATCTTTTACTTACCCAAATTATAATTTCATTCTTTAAAAAGTAGAGGAAGTAAAGGATAAAAGTTGCTGACTTGGATTAGATTTTAGTAAAAAATCAATCAATCAATCAATAAACATCTCCTACTGGGCTGTCACAGAGTAGGAAGAACTTATTGAAATATAAATTATGGGAACATTGGAATTATACCATTTATGATATATGAGGAAGTGAAAGCTGGGCAAAAGCTATCATAGACCTTAGAGCAGAACTCAAATAAATCAATCAAACAGTATTTATTAAGTTGTTTAGGAAAAACAGGTAATCTTGTGACCAAAAATTCTACAGAAGTCAGGGAAAATATTATATGAATTTCTGATGATACAAATAAAACCAACTCATAAATGAGTAAAGGGGCATAATTAAGAGTTTGATGTGATTACTCAGAGAACTCATTGACTAATTACATTTTCAAAGGATACATACAAAGATGTAAATAAGGAAAACTTGTTAGGGATAAAAACAAGAATGATATAGTCCAGTTAAAAGGTGTTAAGAACTCTAAAGCTCAGAACAAGATGTGACTAGTGATGCTAGTTAGCTTTAGAATGTCAGTGACAACAAAATGAGCTTAGAATTGGCTGCCTGAGGAATAAGAGAAAGATCAAAGAAGGCACAGAACCATAGATATGAAGATGAAGAACAGGAAGGAGAGAATAAGCATATATCTATATATCAGTTATAGGCCAGACATTTGGCTAAATTTGCGGGTTTGTTTATGAGTGTTTCTATGGATATATTTTTAAAAATCTCATTTGATGAAGGAAGAAAAAACAAGGATAACAATCTTTGAATTAAAAAAAAATGAGATAGTTAATGGAGAAATTAAAATGCAAGATAAAAGGGAGCACTTAGCTGTACTCTGAGTTTGATTAGGACTGTCCAGTCTAAATTTTATTGTACTGTATGAAGTGGTAGATATTCTTGTTGAGCATATTAGCAAGCTTTGAAAAATTGTGAAGACTGAGACTTGTACAGCAAGATTAGAGAACAATAAACTTGTACCAATTTTAAGGATAAAAAGAAGAGAGGGGAGTTTTCAGTTTCAACTTGACTTCAATTCCTCTAAAATAAATTATAGAATATTATTAAACTAATGGTTTATTAAGGAAAGGAAAAGAAATAATAACACCATTATTTGATAGTATTAACAGCTATGTGATTTCATTAAGAAAATGGTTTCATAGTAACATAGTAACCAAAACTTTTTTTTTTGATGAGGTAAAATCTCTTGTTTTTCTTGTGAATTGAACCGTATGATAGCATATGTAGGAGAATTCATGAGAATTCATGAGAAATCATGAATGATCTGCTTTAAAAGACAGAAGGCATATCCTTCATTGAAATGCTTTAAGTAAAACTGAATAATTATTTTTCAAGTATGTTATAGAGGGAAATCCTATTTAGTTTTGAATTGAACTAGATGACCTCTGAAGTCCTTTCCAACCTTAGGACTGCATTTTTTTAAAACACTGCTATCACTATATATTTATTTTGTAAGTGGAATAATAATGGGGACCTAACGTTTAATTAATGTAGAGAATTCCCCAGTGTGGAAACCCCCTCTCCAGATGTGGATTAGCAACATTTTAATTTTTAATCCTAGAGAATTGGCTAAAGCAACTGAGAAGGTAAGTGACTTATCTACGGTCACATAGTATGTATCAAAGGTAGAATTCTTGATTCTAGGTCTTCCTGATTCCATTACTGGACCTCAATGCATTATATCACACTCCATGTCATGCTTCCATAGTAGGCGCATACAATTCAGTTTTTCCATTTCTGTACTAATAGAACTAAAATATAGTAGAAACAGGTTCAGACATGAAAATTATATATATTTGACTTTGAAGTGAATTTTCTTGTGCTTATTTATGATATATGTGCTTTATCCAATGAAGATCCAAACAACTAGAAAGCTTTGATTATGCTGCCAAGTTCCAGTTTGACATAAACTGTCCTGTTTCTTGTTGTCTAAACATAGGTAGATGACCAAGAATTTTGGAATTAACACTGAACATTGAATTAAAATTGAACATTAAAGTTTAAAGAGTACTGACTGAATAGTCAGAAAATCTGGGTTCAAATAATACTTCTGATAATTAATGTGTATGTATATGACCTTAGGCTAGTCACTAAACCTCACTAGGGCTCAGTTTTCTCATCCATAAATGAAGAGGTTGATCTAGATGGCTTCTGAGAACCCTTGCAATCCTTGAATTATATGATTCTTTGATCCTTTCTGTTTCTATGTATATTCTCTAGAATAAAATCTAAACTCTTCTGTCTAGCTTTTTAAAACCTTTACATGACATCACCCCACCGACCTTTCCAAATTATTTGTCAGTTACTTCCTCTTTTGCACTCTTGTGTTTAGAGAGCTAAACTGTCTTTCTCTCTCTATTCTCCACTCCTAACATTCCATCTTCCAAATTTGCTTCATTGGCCATCTCCATGCCTGTAATGTTCTTCTTTCTTACTTTTATGACATGGAGCCCCTCTTTTCCTTAAAGATGCAGCTCACACATCACCTGTGTATAAAACCTTTCCTGGTCCTCCCAAATGACAATAACCTCCCTCCCAAACTATCTTGTACCTTAATGTTCCATATGTATTTACCCACATTTTTTATTTATTAACTTTATACTGTATGTATTTTAATATGTACCTGTTATTATGCCCCATTAGAATGTAAACTTATGAGTAGGGATAATTAATGATTACTTGTCGATTTAACTGATTAATAACCCAAAATAAGAATGTTTTTCCTTTCCTGCTTTAGAAAAAGACATGTATATTTACTAGTTTTGAGTGAAAGTGAGCTTAATCTAAAACTAGCATATGAAAAGTTTTCTCTGGCCCCTAACCTAAGCACCATACTGCTCTTCCACTCAACCATAAGAGTTGAATGGCGGCAAACTCAAATATTCAATCTGACCTGTAAAAGAGGAAAGATGAAGCAGAAGCAGATGCTACTGACTACAAACTACTTGCTCTTTCACATGATCTAGAACTCATCTCTCCTTTCTAATATTAGACTCTTAAAACCATTTGAATCTTGTCTGACAAGAGTGATTATTTCTTTTAATGTAAGGTCTACCTACCTTCCTGAAATTAATTCACTAAGTTATCTTCCATGGAATCTCTTGACATTCTGGACTGATTGGTTGTTGTTTTTTTGTGGTTGGCTGCAGTACTTGTAAGATTAAGTCAAACAGTAATTATTAAGGACCTACTATGTACCAGGCCCTTGGAAAGGGGAAGAAAAACAAAAACAAAAAGAAAACCACAAAAATCTCAACGTGCCCTAAACCAAACCAATCAAGCCCTAAAATAAATACCCCACCTTCTCAGCAAAACCCTTCCAAAACCCTTTGCTCTCAAGGAGCTCACAATCTAATGTGGGAGACAACATGTACACAACGAGAAACAAAAAGAAATGTACAGCATACATTTGAGATAATGTCAGAAGATGAGAATAAAATGGCAAACAACTCTAGTATCTGTCCAAGAAAACCCCAAATGGGGTCACAAAGAGTCAAACACATCTAAAAACGACTGAAAACCAACAACTTCAGAAGCTGTGCACTAAGATTAAGGAGAATAATAAAAGTGTTACAAAAAGTTTAATTGACTTTCTCTTTTTTGTAACTTAAAATTGGTTCACCTGATAGATAACCACAAACCCCAGTATCCAGGGATTCAGGGCTACTATATACTTAGTGAGAATCAAATTCTGCCTCTCCTTTCACAGATGAGGAACCTGAAATGTAATACAAATTTTTATCTTCTGTCCCTGGTTAGAATGAATACAAAATACTCTTTGCAGCTAGTTAGGTGGGACTCTGGCTAGAGCTCTGTTTCTGGAGGCAGAAATATCTGAGTTTCAATTCAGCTTCAGATATTTCTAATAGTATGAACTTAGGCAAATCACTTAAATCTGTCTCACTTTTCTCATCTTGAGTGGTGTACCTTAGTACAATTTGTGGTTGTTGTTCAGTTGTGTCCTACTCTTTATGACCCATTTGGGGTTTTCTTGGCAGAGATAAGGAAGTGGTTTATCATTTCTTTCTCCAGCTTATTTTACAGATGAGGAAACTGAGGCAAAAAGGATTAAGTGACTTGCCCAAGGTCACCAGCTAATAAGTATCTGAGGATAGTTTTAAACTGAGGAAGATGAGTCTTGTTCCAGGTATGGCACTCTATCTACTATACCACCTAATGGCTCCTATGGAAATCCCACCTTAGATACTTATTACTTGTGACTTTGGTTAAGTCATTTAACCCCTGACTGCTTTAGTATTCTCTCCTGTAAAATGGAAATAATAATAGCATTAACCTCCCAGGGTGTGTTAGGACTGAATGAGAAATTTGTAAAGCATTTAACACAGAGTCTGGTGCAAGGTAAACACTATAACTAATAGCTATTGTTCTTGCTGTTGGAATTTACGGAACAAAAAATATTGGGAATTTTTGCAAGGATTGGGGATTAAATGACTTGCCCAAGGTCACATAGCTAGGTAATTTTTTAAGTGTCTCAAGTCCTCCTGACTCTAGGGCCAGCACTGTATCACCACTTAGCTGCCCCTGTATTTAGTTATTAATAGTTTGTGATCTTTATTGATGGAAGAAGTTGCCATGCCAGGAGGTCCCTAATTTTTGTTTTAGTATAGCAGGAAGCACTGTTAGTTCTAATATCTTTTGTTCAAATCCTGCCTCCTGTATTTATTGCCTCTATGGATTTCCTTATCTAAAAAGTAAGTGCATTGGTTTAAATCTCTTCTAGCTTTAAATCTTTTGACTTATGGTTTAATTACTACATGTTGTTTTGTATACATTATGTGACCTTAATTATCATTCTGTTCAATAATAATATAATAGCATTATCCGATATATTCCTCATAAGAACATTTAAGGCAGGACTGGTCAATCATTTCAATTCTGTGAATTCTGTGTCACACAATGAGTAAGTAGAAAATCCAAGGTTCAGGATCTCAGTCATGAATGAAATGACACGACAATATAGACCATAGGAATGAAGATCATGGTCATTTTATGAACAATTTTAATTTAATTTTAATATAGTACTAAATATGGTAATATAATACTAAAGTATACAGCTGCATCACCCAAATGTTATAAAAAGATGAGTAGAAAGAGTCTATTTATTTTAAACATTCCCCCAAAATCTATAAAAAAGGCAACTAGAGAGAGTTATTCCTTCTTTCAATGTTCTGTTCTCTGAGAAAAGACAACACATGTATTCTGGGTAGGAGAGAGACAAGATGGATTTAGTTTCTGATAGAAAAAGGGGAAAAAAAAGGATGCATTGTATTATTGCTTTTAGTCATGACCTTGTTTTTTGATACCTGTTAAGTTGTTCTTGAAGCAAATCTAACCGATGTTCCACTTCTCCATAGGTGAGATCACTTTCAGTTTCACAGATCCCCCAGGTAACTCGGTGGTATGCTGAAGGACTAGGCACCTCTTGGTGTCCCCGGGAATTTTCTTGTTCCCAATTTTTTGCATTGGTGATATCTATGGAAAATATCAAGGTTAATATTACCCTTATAGTTACACCTGATATAGCATTTCTTTGCATGAGTATCCTCCCTAAAAGCTAAGAATTGAGACTTGTTCTGTTTTACAGAATCCTTAAATATCATAGCGGAAAGCAACTTTACCGATCAAACATTTAGTCTAACCTCCTTATTTTACAAACAAAGAATCTGAAACAAAGAAAGATTAAAGTTAAGTGCTTTATCCAAGGCTACACAATTTGTGGCATGAGCAGAACAATACACTGCATCTTGACTTCTGGCCCAAAGTTAGTTATGGTAGTAGTCACTGTTGCCATTTCGCTGTCCTACATGCTTACCTCAGGTGGGTGAAAATGTGTTGTATATTCTCACCTAGGTAAAAAGATACAAGAAACAGTATCCTTTGAGGCACTTCAGCAGAACATTTCTAAAACTGGAGCAATACAAAGAAGATTAATATGGCTCCTGTGCAGTTAAGACACACAAGTTGGGGAAAATTCCTTATTAATTTTTTAAAATAAGGAATGTGGGGGCAGCTAGGTGGCGCAGTGGATACAGCACTGGCCCTGGAGTCAGGAGGACCTGAGTTCAAATACGACCTCAGACACTTAATAATGACCTAGCTGTGTGACCTTGGGCAAATCACTTAACCCCTCTACCTTGCACCCCCCCAAATAAAATAAGGAGTGTATTCCATTTATAAGTATAAAAGCCATTTCCCAGTTGATCATGGTCAATGGGAATGAATACTCAGTTTTTACAAGAAGAAATCCATGTTGTCAACAATCATAAAAGGCTTCAAATCATTAATAGAGATATGTAAATTAAAGCAACTCAGTTGATAAAAAGCTGACAAAAAAGGAAAATGACAAATGTTGAAGAGGCTGGGGAAAGCAGGAATATTAATGCCAAGTTGGTGGAGCTGTGAATTGCTCTAGCCACTTTGGAAAGCAGCTTGGAATTATGCCTGCAAAATTACCCCAGCCATATGACAATTAAGGTAATTCCCCAAAAATATTAAAGAAGGAAGAAAAGGACCTATACATATATATATATATATATATATATATATATTTGTATTATATATAATATTATAGTAGCTCTTTGTGGTGACAAAGAAAAGTGGAAATCAGGGGGTACCCATCAATAAGGGAATGAGAACAAATTATGGAATATGGATGTAATGGAATAAATCCTATTGTGCTGTGTGAGAAATAATGAAAGGATATTTTCAGAGAAATCAGGATGATTTCTATGAATTGATAAAGAGTGAAGGAACAGAGAACAGAGAACAATTTATACATTAACAACATTATAAAAAACAGACAACTTTGAGAGACTTAAGAACTATGACTAATGCATCAATCATGATTCCAAGAGACTGATGATAAGACTCCATGCAAACCACCTTTTGACATAGGGAAGATGGACCCTTTAGTTCATGCCAAATGAGATATATTTTTTAACATTGTCAAAGTAGGGATTTGTTTTGCTTTACTATGCTTATTTGTTATAAGATTTTGCTTTTCTCTTTTTTGCTAATGGGGAGGAGGTATGTGAGAGAGAAAATAAATGCTTGTTAATAAAAGAATTAAAAATGCAAAAAAAGCACTCTTCTAAAAATGTAGGCTTTCTGCCAACAACAAACAAACAAACAAACAAATATACATGGGGAAAATATAACTGACTAAGGACTAGGTTCATAGGATCATAGATTTAGAGATAGAAGGGATTTTAGAGTTTATCTAGTACTCCCTCATTTTACAGATGAAGAGATTGAGTCCTTTGTGCGTTAAGTGACTTTCTTGAGATCACACACCTGGGGAAAGAGATGGATTTGAACTCTTGTCCTTTGATCCCAAATCCACTGTTGAATTCACAGTAGTTTTTATTTATGTGAATTGAATTGTCCTAATTAAAGGAGTAAGACATTTCAGTGACTTTTGCAAAGGACTTGGATATGATGCTAAGAAGAAACAGAAAAAGTTGCTGCTTTAAAAACTAGAGAAAATCAAAGTGGCAGAAGTAAGAGAAAGAAATAGTTAATGTTAGTTTGACTACCAAATACCATTTTCATTGTTTGTGGAGTTATTAGTTGGTTCCACCATTATGAAAAATAATTTAGAACTATAGGAGAAAAGTAATTAATAGGAAAATATAATAAAAGCATAAAAGAGTATGCACATACCATCTTTTTCAGCATCAAAAACCTGGAAACCAAGTGGTTACCTACCAGCTGGGAAAGGGTCAAATATTTAATGAAACATTATCGCTTTATAAAAAAAGGATTAATGTGAGAAATTCATAGAAATATAGGAATTTTCATATGAAGCTATAAATAATTAAATTTGTAATATTAGGAAAACAATATACATAAATATAATATTGTAATTAAAACAAGACAAAAGATGAAAATACACAATTATCTTTTGGTAGGAAGGTGGGGAACTACAGGTAGAGAATATCATATATTAAACTGTCAAATATAGTCGGTCAGTTGGTTTTTCTTTGACGTTTTTCTTTGTTAAAAGTGGGGAATTCAATGGGGGAGAGCATATTGGGAAATTATTATCTTATAAAAATAAAAAGGCATCAATAAATTTTTTTACTTAATAATGAAAATATAATAATTCTAGTGATTTTTTTCATAAAATCTCTTTGGATCAAACCATCTGACTCATTTAAAGTTTCCTTTTCATACTTTGCTTTTAAAAAAAACAAAAACCCAAACAAAACAAAACAAAACAAAACAAAACAAAAATACCTTTCCAGTACATTTTTGTTTTTCATACTTTTATGCTAATATATTGCTGTATGCATTATTTAAATCACATTCCTTATTTCTCAGCTATTCCATAATTTTTAGAGCTCAGATTATTTTGTACATATTTATTTACAAAAGAGATACAGTGTAAAAGACATATCATCAATGAAATGTGTGAAGAAAAAGGATAGATTGCTTACATGTTGAAAAAGATGGAGAGATCTCCTGCATAACGCATTTGGCATCTGTATAATGTCAGAGAAAATGGGGAAGACCACTAGCATGATGAGTGGATCTTCAATGGTGAACTAACGGTTAGTTCTTGTTCTTCATTACTGAAGAAGACCAAAATAACATCTTTATTTCTGAGACAAATTACAGTGTGTTGGACTGTGGCTGATCAGACCAATATGAGCATGGAATGCTCTACCACAGGTTGGACACAAATAGTCCATGTGAACACCTGGGGTGGGTACTCTAAACTTATGTATCTTTCCTTTCCTTTTAGCTGCTTCAATTCCACCTTCCTTATAGAGCACAGCCCCCTCACTGATGAGGGTATGCCATGCTGGGTAGTCCTGTGCCAGTGTCTCTCATACAGAACATTCAAGTCTAAAGATCTTCAATGAGACTTTCAGTGTGTCTTGGTATCTCTTCTTCTGACCCACTTTGTGAGAGCAAGAATGATGCAGGATGGTCAGATATAGATGAGTTGAGAGATATTTTGCTGTTAGGTTTATTCATGCCAATGAGCTCACAGATTCATTTGAATATTTTCATTATTTTTCTTTAAAGTTTTACTCTTTCACAAAAGTCCCATTCCAATTGTATGGAATGGAATGGAAATGACTGTTTTCTCAAGAGTTAATATACAAGATTCATTTTCTGGTTGTCTTATTAAGACAAATCTTAATTTTATTTTGTTTATTTTGTTCAGGGTATGAATTGATGTGTAGTTGAAATGCATATAAAAAATCTCTCTTACTCCTCATCCTAATTCATAGAAGAATTTAAAAAATGATCAACTAGAAAGTAATTAGAGCCACCTATAATACTTAGAAGATGGGCACTTAAACTCACAGAAAACAATGAGTATTTTTTTCCTTCTCTTTGAGAAAATGATCATTATAATAAGGGAAATATTCCCAGTTGTTCATCATGCTTGAAGGCAATCATTTGTATTGCAAAAAGATTTCAATTAACCAAAACTGATTCAGTTTGATTCTATAAAAATTTATTGAGACTTCTACTTGTAGAGAATTAAAGGACACAAGGATTAATTAGATTTAAGCCTCTCTACTCTTTTTTTTCCTAATTAAAAAAAAATCTTAAAGATATTTTATTTTTTCCCCAATTACATATGATGATAATTTCTAACATTTATTTTTTTAAAAGTTTTTGCAAGGCAAATAGGGTTAAGTGGCTTGCCCAAGGCCACACAGCTAGGTAATTATTAAGTGACTGAGGCCAAATTTGAACTCAGGTACTCCTGACTCCAGGGCTAGTGCTCTATCCACTGTGCCTCGTAGCTGCCCCTCTAGCATTCATTTTTGTAAATTTTTCTACTTCATTCTCTTCCCTTCTCCCTCTTCAAGACAGCAAGCTATCTGATATAGGTCATACATGCACAATTATTTTAAATATATTTCCATATTAATCATGTTTTAAAAGAAGAATAAAAACAAAAGGGAAAAGTCAAAAGAGAGGAAAAAAATCTAAAAAATAATTAAAAGAAGTGAAAGAAGTGCTTTTTTTTTAAAGGCTTAATAACTTTAATAGACATAATGGATAACAATGATCCCAGAGGACCAATGTTATAGCATACTATTTTCACCACCTAATAAAGAGGTTATGAACACAAAGTGCAGAATATCATACATTTCTAGATGTGGGCAATGAGGGGAATTTGTGTTGTTTGACTGTCCCTCATAAAAGGAATGTATATAGCACCCCCAAGCATACCATTTTCCAGAAAGCTTTGTAATTAGTGAGTAAACTTTGTATTGCAAATCCCCAAATTTTCTTTTTTCTTTTTTTTAAATTTATTTTTTATTCTCATTTTGTACAAATGTTTTTTTCTTACATTAATAAAAATATACTTGTTTACAAGTAAACAAAATACCCCTCCCCCCATGAATACAGATAGACTTGCTTGGGTGAAAAAGTAAAGGGGAGAGAAAAAATTAAAATTAAAAAAAATAATAGTAATAATTGTAGGTATGGTCAGGTGGCTCAATGGATGAAGCACCAGCCCTGGAGCCACAAGCACCCGAGTCCATATCCAGCCTCATAAACCCAATAATCACCCAGCCATGTGACATGCAAGCCACCCAATCCCCACTGCCCTGCAAAAACCAAAAAGAAGAAAAAAAAGACCCCAAATAAAATAAAGTAGTAATAATAGTAGGGGTGGCTGGGTGGCAGACAGAGCATTGGCCCTTGAGCCAGGAGCACCTGGGTCCGAATCCGGCCCCAGACACCCAAAGATCACCCTGCTATGTGGCCCCAGGCAGGCCACTCAGCCCCACTTGCCCTGCACCCTCCCCCAAATAATAATAACAAAAAATGTGCTTCAGTCTTTGTTCCAACACCATCAACTCTGTCGTGAGTGGATCACATTCTTTATGATAAGTCCATCACAAAAGTTACTTCCATATTTTTCCAACGTTGCCATTGCTGATTGCAACTCCCTCCTTTCTTATTTCTCCACTACTATGTACTATATTTTCTCTCTCCTTTCACTCTGACTCTGCTGTAGGGTCACCGAGTGGTGCAGCAGACAGATCCCTAGTCCTGGGGCCAAGAAGCCCTGAGCCCCCATACCACCCCTTAGGCCCAGAATCCACCTGTCCCTATGGTCCTGGGTAGGCCTTCCAATCCCAGCCCCTTGCAAGGAGTAAAAAAAGAAAATGTGTTATATCTGACCACTGTCCCCCCATGGTCCATCCTCTCCTCCTTTATTCACATCCCCACCCCTTCCCCCTGCTCCCCCCTCCTTCTAACTCCAGTTGTCTATACCCCACTGAGTGTATTTGCTGTTTCCTCTCCTAGCCATCTCTGATGAGAGCAAAGGTTCCTTCATTCCCCCTTGCCTCCCCCCCTTCCATATCATTGCAATAGCTCATTGTATTAAAAAAAATCTTATTATGTGAGATATCTTGGACTATTCCCCCCTCTCCTTTTTCTTTCTCCCATTCCATTTCCCTTTTTTTCCTATTGACTCCATTTTTACACCATATTTTATCTTCAAATTCAGCTTTCTCCTGTGCATCAACTATAAAAGCTCCCTCTACCTGCTCTATTAACTGAGATGGTTCATATGAATATTATCAGTATCATTTTTCTATACATGCAGTTCATCCTCATTAAGTCCCACATATTTCCCCCCTCTCCTCCAATCTCCATGCTTCACCTGAGTCCTGTATCTGAAGATCAAACCTTCTGTTCAGCTCTGGCCATTCCAAAAGGAACCTTTGAAATTCCCCTGGTTTATTGAAAGTCCATC
Source organism: Macrotis lagotis (assembly GCF_037893015.1). NCBI lineage: Eukaryota > Metazoa > Chordata > Mammalia > Peramelemorphia > Peramelidae > Macrotis > Macrotis lagotis. The sequence goes on along the minus strand of NC_133658.1, from coordinate 703,897,674 downwards.
TTTTTCCCTGGAAGAAGACATTCAGCCTTGCTGGGTAGTTCATTCTTGGCTGCATTCTAAGCTCTTTTGCCTTCTGGTGTATTGTATTCCAAGCCCTATGAGCTTCCAATGTAGTTGCTGCTAAGTCCTGCGTGATCCTGACTGCAGCTCCACGATATTTGAACTGTGTCCTTCTGGCTGTTTGTAATATTTTCTCTTTGACTTGGGAGTTCTGGAACTTGGCTATAATATTTCTGGGGGTTGGTTTTTTGGGATCTCTTTCTCGGGGGGATCGGTGGATTCTCTCCATTTCTATTTTGCCCTCTGCTTCTAGAATATCAGGGCAATTTTCCTGTAGTAATTCTTTGAAAATGATGTCAAGGCTCTTTTCCTGATCATGACTTTCAGGTATTCCAATAATTTTCAAATTATCTTTCCTAAGTCTGTTTTCCATATCAGTTGTTTTTTCAATGAGATATTTCACATTCTTCTAATTTTTCATTTTTTTTTGGTTTTGAAGTATTGATTCCTGATTTCTGGTAAATTCATCAATCTCTCTGAATTCTATTCTTTGTCTGAAGGATTTGTTCTCCTCAGAGAGTTTTCTTATCTCTTTTTCCATCTGGCCGATTTTGCTTTTTAAAGCATTCTTCTCCTCCATAACTTTTTGAACTGTTTTATCCATTTGACCTAAGCTGTTTTTTAGCATGCTATTTTCTTTAGCATTTTTTTGGATTTCCTTGACTAAGCTGCTGACTTCATTTTCATGTTTTTCCTGCATCTCTCTCCTTTCTTTTCCCAGTTTTTTTCCTAACTCCCTCATTTGATTTTCAAAGTCTTATTTGAGCTCTATCATAGCCTGAGCCCAATTTCTGTTTTTCTTGGAGTCTTTAGATGCAGGAGCTTGTGCTTCCTCATCTTCAGACTGAGTATTTTGATCCTTCTTGGGCTCATTTGCAAAATGTTTCTCAATGGTCTTCCTCTTGTTTCTTTGCTTGTTCATTTTCCCAGCCTAAGCCTGTTTTTGGGGGGTGCTTCCTGAGCTTTTGGGACACTCCCATAAGGGTCTCAGTGTGTGAGGCTCTGTCCTCCCTCCTGGTCTGTGAATGACCATAAGCACCCCCCTCTGCCACGGGGCCGAGGTGGGGGGGCCCTGTTGTTCTATGGGGGGGCCTAGACTGGGTTCAGGATCTGAATGTGGTCAGAGCCCCAGAGTCCTGTTCCAGGGGCAGAGGACAGAGCTTGGCAGTCTCTCTCTTCACTCCCCTCCCTCAGCTCAATGGGCTCATGCCCTGGGGGCTCCTGCTTACCTGCTCCTCCTGCTTCTGTTTCCAGGTCTAGGCTGCTAAAGACCAAGCTGCTCGCTGTGTGCCCTGAGGGCTGGGCTCCACGTGCTCCCTCTGGCAGAGGTCCCCCGCTGGCTGTTCCCCCACTTTGTGCCGGTGCAGCTCAGGAGACTCCCCTGCTGCTGTGAGCCACGGCTCCCAGCGCCCTGGGGCTGCCTCCGGGAGGCTGAAGTTCTTTTGCTCTGGCAGGCCACCCCTCTGGTGGGCTGCCCCTCCAACCCGTGGAGCAGAGCCTTTCTGCTCTTTTCCAGGTTACCTTGAGTAGGAGAACTGCTCACTGGGTCCCTTTGTGGGTTCTGTCTCTCAAAAGTTAATTAGAGTCCTTAGTTTATGAGTTTTTATCAAAGAGCTCCTAAGACTCTATCCCTTCATGTCGCCATCTTGGCTCCACCCTCTGAAAGAAGTGCTTTAATCTACATTCAGACACCATAGGGCTATCTCTGTATATGGTGGCATTTTCCATCACAAATATTTTAGAATTGTCTTTGATCATTGTATTGCTGTATTGCTGAGAAAAGCTAGTTCTATCATTGTTGACATTACAATATGTTACTGTTATTATTACTGTATACAGTTTTCTGCTTAATTCACTTAATGTCAGTTCATTTAAGTCTTTCCATGTTTTTTTCTGAAATTTGCCTACTCATTATTTCTTATAGATCAATAGTATTCAATTACATGAATATACCACAACTTGTTCATACATTCTTCAAATGATGGGCATCTCCTCAATTTCCATTTTGTTGCCACCACAAAAAAGAGCTACTATAAATAATTTTGTATATATGTGGGTTCTTTTTCCTTTCTAATTATTTCTTTGGGATACAGACCTAGCAGTGGTAATGCTGAATCATAGGATATGCAGTTTTATAGCCCTTTCAGCATAATTCTGAATTTAGCCCCTGCCCTTAAAGGAACTCATACTTTGGTAGGGTTGGTTACTTATAGCTTTTTTCTCCTTTGCTTAACACCTTCTGGATTCCAAAATCTACTTTAGTTTTTTTACTGATAAATAATTTTTATTCATATATAATTGTATACTATTTTATATTCATACTGTTTGTAATCTGTTTTCCAAACTTCTCATTTAATTTCTCCTTCTGCCTGGGTTATCTACTTTATATGTATCCAGCAAAATCACTTCTTTTTCTCCCTCCCTTGATCCTCTTTATATATGTTCCCCACACTATTTCTTACCTTGGGCTATAGGATTCTTCACATGAATATAACTTTTTAACACACAGTGTGCCAAAGTCTCTACCCTTTTCTTTTTTCTCATTTATTTATTTTCACATTATTACAATAGTCTTGTTGTAAAAAGTAAACATAATCTCCCCTCCCCCCACAAACATAGAGAAACCTCACAAAAAATAGTGAGAAAAGAAAAAAGTGTACTTTACTGTGTGTTCAGACACCATCAGCTCTGTCTCTTTATCATAAGTCCTTTCATTCTTTATCATAAGCCCTATCATTCTTTATCATAAGTCCATCAGAGAAGTTGCTTCAAAATTTTTACCCCACAGTAGCTATTATTAGCTGTATTTCCCTCCATCCCATTCTTCCCCACCCCAATTTATTCTATTCTTTCTCTCCTTTCACCCTGACCCTCCTCAAAAGTGTGTTGTATCTGACTACCCTCTCCCATGATCTTCCCTCTCTATTACCTACACTTAGAGCTTTTGTTTAAAAATTTCTTTTGGAAATCTGGGCCATTGAAAGAAACTATGACTGATAAAAATCTTGATTGCACAATCTTCCTTCCTTTCAAGGTGCAATTTCAGAATTTTGGTTCAAGGTTTCTCTTCTGACTAAATCCAAAGCCTGACAATTGAGAGGTTGTTAAGTTGTCTTGCTGAATATTTCATGCTCTAACTTTAGATCATCTTGGATAAATAACATGTACTTCTGTTTCTTTTTTCAAAATTTAATTAGTTTTCTTTTCAGTGAACAAAATCGTATTTTCTCTTCTCAATCCATCCTCATTAGAAATAAAAATAAAAAGATAAATAAAATACTTCTAACAAATATACATAGTCAAGAAAGATGAATTCCTGCACCAGTCATGTAACAAGGTGTACTTCTGAGACAAGGTGTACCTTCTCAATTTTTTGGCAAGACAGTACAGTTCTTGGATTTTTTTGGGACACTTTGTATTTTAAGATGTAATATTAGCTGTGTTGCTATGCTTCAGCAGTCGTAACAGACTCATGCTTCGCTCATCTTAGATCACAGAATTGCTAAGATATTCAGAAATAAGATTCAACAAGATAAATTCTGTACTTTCCTATACCAAAGGGTGCAGAGGTTAGATATTATTAGGCAGAATTGAATAAATGATTTCTATATTCTTTTCCAGTCCCATAGACTAATTCTATGTGTGCCACAAGAGACTTTATTAAGGAGAGAAAACCTATATCAGAGAGTGATCTTGAGATGCTTTGATCTATTAGTAAAACTTCAGTGCTACCAGCAAAACAGTCAAAAAAAGATGAGGTAGGGTCATAGAAGAAGTTTACTCATAACAATCACATAAGATAATAGTATAAATATTATCATTCCCATTGTATAGCTAAGGAGACTGAGACTGAAATATTAAACAAGTTGTCCGTGATGAGGTAGCTAGTATTTAAGGTAGACTTTAAATCTAGATCTTACAGTACTAAAACAATCTTCATTATGTTGATTTTTTCTGCCTACCAAGTAACTCTGGAGACAGGGGCTAAATTAGATCATTGTTTGAAGTCTTTTCCATGCTTTCTATAATTCTATGCATATTTATTTCTCCAAAAATACAGGCAAGCAACTTAAAAACTTCTATTTATTTCCAGTACCACATGAAATTTTTATAAATTTTTGGGGACATTTTTTTCTCTTGCTTTCCTTTTATCATTGGATTTACACAAATTTCTCTAATGAGGGAGCTGCAATTTTGATAGTATCTCATATGAAATAATGAGCATATTCATAACCAGCCTAAAGAAAAAGATCTAGAGAAAAGTAAATCTTTGTGCCATGAAAGTGATGAATGGATCCCAGTATAAAAGTTTCTACATTTCAAATAGGTATTAATTTCTTTGGTTCAATCTTCTTTATTTTATGGATTGAAACTCTGGCATTTTTTCTAACAGCACACTAATTTTTTTAAGAAGATATTTTACCAAAGGAAACAAAATGAAAAAGTTTGTCAAAAAATAAGTGTTTGGGTGATAATTTAGTAACAGATTTCCACTATGAATTATAATTCTTTATTCATATGTCCTCTTTAAATGAACTTATTTAAAATTTAAGATAGCTGTTTTTCTGAGTTTGTCAACTAGCTTTTCAGCTTCCTAGAAAAGTCCAACTAAATTCAGAACACAGATATTATTTGGGTAATATAGTTATGTGAACTATATCAGTAATTACCTTTATTTAGTATGCCTTATGGTTACAGTGGGGATGTATTTAAAGATCTGCCTAATTGGACTCCAAATGATAATTCTAGGATTATTTCTTATTACTCCTCTTCATACACTGTCTTTTTGCCATTCTCTGAATTTTCTCCATATTTTTGCCCTGACTGTATCTTATATCTGGAATACTTTCTCTTCCTACTTCTGCCTCCTTATAATTCCCATCTTCTTTCTAGATTCAACTCATATGTCATAGAATATTTTTAGTTATTGTAAATATGAATTTCTGAAATCAGCATATTAAACTTATTTATTGAAATTAGCAATACATATTTTGTATCCCATGGGTATACTGGTTGTTAAATTTTCAGTGTGAATATTTATACCTCAGGAACTGGCCATTAATCAATTAATGGATACCTGCAGATTAGGACCTGATTCATTGCTTATTGATTGTGTAGGCTTAAAAAAGTGATGGAGAAAATGTTAATAATAATGGTTTGTTGTTAAACATTGCCAGCACATACCTGGTTATATTCCACAGAACATAAATACTTTGAGGGCAGAGATTGTTTAATAAGTGCTTATTGGATTGAATTTTTCAAGATAATACTAGAGAATGGTTATTATACTAGAGAATATTGAGCTAAGATAGATACATAGCATCTGCCTGTACTTAAACTGCTCTTGGTTCTATTATTTCCGCATTCATATGTTATCCATTTTTTTAAAGAGAAAACTTTGAATCACAGAATAATAAATTATAGGTGATGATAATTTTTAATACATTAAGAGAAAATTTTGATCTCTAAATGTTATTGCAAGACACTTCTGAGGAAGCTATATTGATTTAATTTTATAATTTTATTGTAATATAAAGAAAATTGACTTTCAATAACTGCAAAAATAATAACAATAGGAGTTCAAAGGGAGGAATGATGCCTTGTAATCTTAATAAAAATGAACATCCATGGAGACACTTTTAAAATATAGCTCAAAATAGAATCAGAACTTTGTTGCCTTGGAAAATGTTGCTATAGTTGCAAGGACACATTTCTGGAAATGAGTGAAAAGAAAGTAAACTTTCAGATGGCTGTGGGGACACAAATCTGGTAAACTTAACTTTTGACCTTTCTCCAAAGAGAAGTCTATTTAACTTTTCTTTTGTGAGGGAGAAGGATCAAATGTGCTATTCTCTGCTATTTGGCATGGAAAACCTTTGACTCGATGTCAAAAATTTGATCCAATGAAATGCATTTTTGTTGATGAAAATGCATTGTGTGAGAAATGGAACAATAACCAATTATCTTAAAAACAATTCTAACTGCAACTGCTATTAAGTGAATCTTCTAAAAAACAAAACTTTCAAAATAGTCAATTTCTTGGATGTTCCATTATATTCTCCTTTAAGAGTTACTGGGAAATAGGGGCAGCTAGGTAGTTCAGTGAATAGAGCATTGGCCCTGGAGTCAGGAGGACCCAAGTTCCAATACCATCTCAGACACTTAATAATTACCTAGTTGTATGGCCTTGGGCAAGTCACTTAACCCCATTGCCTTACAAAAAACCTTAAAAAAAGAGTTACTGGGAAATTAAGTAAGTTTGCTACTGTATATTTGGCTTATATTTGCTCCTTAATTATCTTTAACTATTTATACTAATTAATGCCACATGGCTTCAATTATTTTAGCCAATTATGGCATTTACTTTGATTTACATTTCTTAAGGTAATTCTTTTTTGAACAGTGATGAAACATTTGAAAAACCAAAGAAGTGTGGATATTAAATTTGTTGGTGGAATAATTATTTAGAATCGTGTGGGTGGGATGGGGAAGCTAAATATAATAATTAAAAGAAAAGAACAAAAGAAAATCTAGGCTGAAGGACAAGAAAATGTTCCTCATTGGTGATCACTCTTAGATAATAAAATTCCTTCCTAAAGAAGTTTGACATTTAAGTAATTGAAAATTGAAGTGGAAAAAAAGTCCTAGAACACATCCTATCAGGACCAATCCGAATTGACCTTTATAAGAGGTAGAGGTGACAAAGAGGTTTGCAGAATTGCCGACTTAGGTTATACAACCTGCTTCTATTTCTATTCTTAGAGTTCCCAAAATATCCACTTTTCATGAATAACTGAAATAAAACATTTAGTAGCCACAGCTAATATTCCATATTTCCACTGTGACAAATGAGGAACTATTTCATTCATTTCCTCAAGATTTTAGATTGACTGAAGAACATTTGCCTACATTCTTAGCATATTTCAGAGATAGCAGGGCAAAAGCTAGTTTTCTTTCATTTGTCATTCAACGGGGTTTCATTGACACTCTGCTACCAACTCTCTTCTTGAACTCAGATAAGTCACTTTATGCCACTGCTCAGTTTCCATGTCTGCAAAATAAGATATTTGTAAGTACATGGAATTAAAGATGACTTGCAGTTCTAAAGTTGCAATCCCATTACGTGCAAGATACTGGGAGATATAAAGATGAAGATATCATCTCTTCTCTTAAGCAGCTTACAGTTTCATATTCTGTTTGTGTGTGTGTGTGTGTGTGTGTGTGTGTGTGTGTGTGTGTGTATGTGTGTGTGTGAAGAGGGATAAAATACATACAAAAATACGGTACAAAGCAAAATATGATTAGTAGTTGGATGTTTATTTTTATTTGGGGAGGAGGGGCTTAGTAAGGCAAAGGTATTATGTAACTTGCTCAAGGTCACACAGCTAGATAATTATTAAATGTCTGAGGTTACGTTTGAACTCAGGTCCTCCTGACTCCAGGGCTGGTGCTCTATCATTGCACCACCTAGCTGCCCCCTAATTTTTATTTATTTTTATTTTTTGGGGGGTAGTACACTGGCCTTAAAAGAGTAAATGGGAGTAGAGAAGGATTAGAAATATCCTCTTTGGAGAGCTTCATTCATGAAACAGTAGAACCCTAGTTGTCCTCTTGCCATTTTTTCCCCTTCTATTGCACCTTCTAGACAGGTGGATCCTACTATCTGACCTACCATAGAGCTTCTTGGATCAGATCATATTCTGTAGGACTAAAACATCTTAGTTATAGGACTCCTTTCCTGGGGTTTTATTTTTTCCTATACAGTTGTACTTCTAGACCTCATTTGAATATCATCATCCTAAAAAAAAAATCACATCAAGTCTGAAATTCACTTCTTTAGTACTTCCTGCCCCTGGGGAATCTTCTTTCTCTTAAACTTGAGAGGGTGGAAGGAAGATGGACACTGGACAGCTAGTGGATTTGAGCACTGGGAATCTGGAAGAGACTCTTCTTCATGAGTTCAAATCTAGCCTCAGATCCTTACTAGCTGTGTGGCCCTGGGCAAGACACTTATCCCTGTTTGTCTCAATTTGCTCATCTGTAAAATGAGTTGGAGAAGCAAATGGCGAATCTCTCCAATATCTTTGCCAAGAAAATCCGAAAATGAGATTACAAAGAGCCAAACACAGCTGGAATGACAACAAAAAAATGAAAGGTAGATATTGGAGAGCTTTTCCCAGATCTTATATTTAAAGAGGATATCTGGGGCTATGCTCTCATTAGTCTCCTACAGTTTCATTTCTGATTTCATCATACTCTCACCTCAAATACCTAACCTATCTCTTCTTTTTGACTTGTTTTTATGTATTTTCTTCTTCTATTAGACTGTGACCTCCTTAAGGGCAAGGGACTTTCTTTTACTTTTCTTTGTATCCCTCACTACAAAGTATAATGCCTAACATAATGAAGGCTCTTAATAAATGTTAATAAATAATGAATAACTGAATTTATTACTGTCACACAGTCCTCTATATTAACAAGTCCTAGATATGTTTCACATTGTACACTACTTTTTGCCAACCAGTACATGACCTCTCCTACCAGATTGTGTTCTAGCTTTGGAACCACAAGAAAATTAAAAACCACCATTGGTTCTGGAAATGGCCTAACAATCAATTCCTCTATGACTTTTCAAGTCAACATACCCTTGAATGGCCAACCTGCCCTTGTGATATTGTTGAGTTGTTTGAAGTCATGTTGACTTTCTGTGACCCCATTTAGGATTTTCTTGATAGAGATATTGGAGTGGTTTGCCATTTCTTTCTCTGGCTTATTTTATAGATGAGGAACCTGAGGCAAACAGGATTAAGTGACATGCCCAGGGTCTCACAGCTACTAAGTATTTGAGATCAGATTTGAACTTATGATGATGAATCTTCCTGATTTCAAGCATAGTTCTCTATCCACTGTGCCACGTAGTTGTCCTTACACACACACACACACACACACACACACACAGATACATATATATATATATATATATGTATATATATACAAATTAGTGCCTGGTATAATGTAAGCATTTAATAAATGTTAATTGACTTTTTAACTGACTATTTACCATTAGAATGTCAATTCTGTGAGGGCAGGAACTGTTTCTTGTTTGTATATATTTATGTATGTGTGTGTGTGTGTGTGTGTGTGTGTGTGTGTGTGTGTGTGTGTGTATGTGTGCCCCCAGTTTGATATAGTTTTTGGAATATGGAAATTGCTTAATATGAGCTTTTTCATTCATTCATTGAAGTTCGGAGCTTGAAGGGTGTGTGGTATTCTGGCAGGCCAAGATCAATGAATCAGTGGGGGCAGAGTTCATAATGTACTGATGAATTTCTCTTCTGTTCAGGTTTTGATGACTTATATTCAAATGTTCCTTACTTTCAATTCATATGATTGCTCCTTTCACAAATATATTACATAACTATATTTTTTCTGATTGCTTTGTTATGCACAATACATTAATTTCAAATTATTTGTCTTGCTTTTATCATTCATAGCATCTTTCTTTTTTCCTCATAATTTCCACTAAACAGGAAAATATTTTTGATGTATTTGGAATATTGTTTTGACCTTTGTGAAGTAGGCATTAATGCTCATTTTTATCTATTCTTGCAGTTCTAATTACTTTCCTTTCCATGTCCACCACAGTGTCTTGAACTTGCTATGGAAAGCATTTAGGATTTGTTGAATGACAGCTCAGAAGGAATAAAGGATCTTCACAGGCTTTAAGGTGTCATGCAGCATAACAATAATAGTTAACATTATCATATCTATAATATGCAATGGTATTATATACATTATTATTATTATTGTTGTTGTTATTAATATTATAGCTTACAGGGGCAACTAGGTGGCACATTGGATAAAGTACCAACCTTGGAGTCAGAAAGACCTGAGTTCAAATCCATTCTCAGACACTTGACACTTACTAGCTTTGTGACCTTGGGCAAGTCACTTCACCCTAATTGCCTTACATCCAGGGGCATCTCCAGTCATCCTGATTCATATCTGGCCACTGGACCCAGATGACTCTGGAGGAGAAAGTGAGGCTGATGACTTAGCACAGCATCTCCTCATTCAAATCTAATTCATGTACTTATCAGGGCATCACCTCCCCAATGTCATGGTCTTCTTTGAAAACAAAGGAGAAACATCATCATTATAGCTAACTATGTGCCATGCTAAGCACTATACACTTTACAATTATTATCTCATTTGATCTTTACAGCTACTATAATTATTCTCATTTTATAGATGAAGAAACTGAGGCAAATAGGTGAAGTGATTTTCCCAGAGACTTGATTTGAACTCAGGTCTTCTTGACCCTAGACCAGAACTCTACACATTGCTCCACCTAAGTATATGGTTAATCATTATCTCAATGCAGAGATGGTGAAGTGGAAAGACCCCTGGGTCTGGTGTCAGTACAACCCAGGTTCAAATGTGACCTCAGACTAGCTGTATGATTCTGAGCAAATCACTTAGCCTCCATTTGCTTCAGGTTTCTCAACCATAAAATGGAATAATAGAAGCACCAATCTTGGAGGATTATTGTGAAGACCAAATGAGATAGTAATTGAAAAGTAGCTGGCACAGTGGCACATACTAGGTAGTACATAAAGGCTTCTCATCTTCTTTCAAGGTGATATAATTGGATGGATGCCTTTGTAGTCAATACCAAAGTCATGAATTTGTTAAAAAATTGAAGAAATATATTTAGTTTGCTAATTGGTAAATATCCCACTGCCTACTCTAATAACCAGTACTAAAGAAAGACAAATAATGAGGAAGTCAATTACCTTTGTAAGAATGACTTTTTTTATCAAGATGGAGTCTTTCTGAAGTGGTCATAGTTTGTTCCTCAAAATTCAAGATAGTTCTTTTCTCTGTCCCTGGAGCATAATCCATTATTCTGGAGAAAAGAGGTTTTTGTTCATCATCAATGGAAGAGATAAATGATGATGATCCACTTTTCTTCTCTTCAAAATGTTTCTTGGAACACTGATAACGTCTTGTGGTATCTACAGAGTCTTCAGGGTCATGTGGACTAGTCCCTTTGCGATAATCTATCAACAAGAAATGATTTTATACAAGATAATAAAATTGGTACAATCAAAAGCAGTCTTTGTTTCTACCATGTACTGTGCTAATGTATTGTTCATTGAAATCCTTGTATGCATTTTCTTTAAAGAACTTTAGCAATGACTCTTAAGAAATCACCAGCTTAAACTACCTTTATTTTTCTATAGAAAATGGAAAGCCTGTTATTCATTTCTAGTATATTGTCTTCTCAAGCAAACAAACTTCAGGAGCCATTAGATCCTTGATTACTCAAATTATTCATTTCAAAATCAAAATGTACCCTTATTAGGTGTTTTTAAGATATCCTTTTTTTGATAGGAAATTATAGGAAACTCAAAAACCTGTCTACCTAACCCAAGAAATATTATTAAGTTCTAAAAATTAATTTTCTGAAACTAATTTTTCAGGGAAAAAAGAGGAAATATTGCCTCTAATTTCAAAATCTTAATTGTACAAGCTTTTTTTTTAAATGCCTATGGTCTCTCTCTCGTGGGACTCCACCCTTATAAAAGCCATTATGTGGGATAATAGTCTCTCAACTGCAGACAGGTTGGATTTCAACCTCAATTACATGTACAAAATCTCCTTAAAGCCCTGGTCTGTTGGACAGTTTGGCTGTTTCATGACGTGAAAAATATAAAGCTTAAATACAGTAATTAAGGTACTTTTAAAAAACCTAATTACATTAAGGCCACTAGTGCATATTGCCTGTTTTCAAATGAAATGTCAAGATTATACCAACCCTGAAGGTTGAGTTAAAACATATTTCAGCAGGAAAAGCTCCAAGAGACAAATTCTGTGACTTGTTTCCATTAGTGTCCTGGGGAGACAGCATGATTTCCCATCTGGTTTCTGCTAATTACTAATCAACATAATTCCAGAATGCATAGCATTTTCTACAGAAATGGTTAAAAGTGTCCCCATATACTCTATGCTGTGTTCCCTAACATTATGCTTAATTGCTTATTCATAGAAGACCAAACTAATTGATTTAGGACCATACCACAGAAACTGTCAACAGAATCTTTAGTTCCCATATGGCAAAAGAAACTGTTAACAGAGCTATTTTTCTCTGTTATTTTAAATATAATTTCACCAAGAAAACAGCCTAGGGCAAAAAACGAGTTTGATTTGAAGTTTTCTACATGAGAAAATTATTGTTATTAAGTAATTAGTTCATGTTGTGCCCCCACAAGTTTAGTACAATGAAATCTGATCTTATTCCCCTATTTAGGGCCTCCCATTTTGTTAGCTACTTTATTGTTACTGGCAACAGACGTTTTCTTCAGTCAAGCTTTGGAGCGTCTCTCTGCACATGGATATTTACTTACTACTATTTGCTGGTTATCTTTTCTTCACATTATCTTTTTCAGTTGTACCCCCTTACTTTCTGGGGCTATATCACCACCTCCCCCCTCCCCATCTCTTACAGATCTAAGGAATTTTCTTCTCAAAAGCTTGCTTACCTCTAGGTCAACCTATCTCAAGAGTTACCAATGAACTTGCCTTAGTGAATGTTTTCTTTGCACTTAGCATTACTCACCTCAAAACCTTAAAAATGACTCCCAATTTTATTCTGATATAGGTTGAGCATTCCCCATCGTGGGACTCACCACAATCTACTGGTTTGCTTTAACTTATTTTCCTCACACCTAGTTACAGTACTTAGCACAATGTAAGCAATTAATAAATGATTACTGATGGACTCTGACTCATGAATTCTTTGCTATAAGTGAATGTATGAAAATGTCTTTATTTAGCACTTATTATATGTCAAATCCTATGGTAAATTCTGAGTGGAAAAATATGAAAACAAAGACAATTTTTGTTCTTAAGACACTTGGGAATGTAAACAAATCTTGAGATGGCCAAGGAGTAAATTTTGGTTTTGAATATTACAGGAATCATGTGGGGATCCTCAGGGGAATAAATTGACACATATCAGTATTTTACAGTATCTGTCATAGTATTAATTTGGAATTAATCTGGAAAGGGGAATGGATGGGAGAGGTAGAGGGTGTGCATTCAGTGATAAGGTGACAGGTGGAAAAGTGGTCCATGAATTAAGTGAAACATTTCCAGATCTTGCTTAGACTCCTTGTATGTCACATCGGTCACTCACCAAACAGGACAGGCTGAGCCTGCTTCATATTCCTCACCTCTGGGCACACATACAACTAGAGCAACACTTTCTTCCAATCCAATATCCATAATACCATAATACCATCCATATCCAAATACACCCTAGTCACTCTCATGAAGTATTTTTTTTTCTAAAAAAGATGTTAGGAACATATCATCAATCCCAATCAGTGTGGATACATGCTTAATAGCTGCATGTGTTTTCATTTGCAAGATGTTACACCATCTCATCTATTTAGAGTTTTAGATCTTTTCATAGAGAATTGCTAGAGCAAAGGATAACAGATGGGCATCTTGAGTGCTGCATGGGTACCCATTGATTGTTAAAGTCCTGGAGAAAGGCATACAGTACACTAAATAGCTTTTATATGGAGGATTTGTGTGAGAACACAGACAACAATTATACAATATGAAAAAGCATAGGTATGTTATAATCTTAATTATTCTTGGAGACATAAAAATATTATGGAGATCAAAGTTGTTCTATGTAATTTTAACTTGTAGTATATAATAGTGTGCTGTATAACACCCACTGATTATTCAACAAATAGACAGGGAGAGGGAAGGCACCATACTTTCAAGCCATTATTTACTTGAATGCATCCAGTGTTAGTTGATTTAATCCAAGTATTTACCAAATATATTATGAGAGTAATTCCTATCACTTAACCCCCAATAGTCATTGGGTTGATTTGGTACTAGATCATTGGGATAGAGACACCTTATAAGAGGAAACTTCCTCTCTCTTTTCTGCTCCTAGAGCCCAGGAAGTGCCCTGCTTAGGATCAGGCTATCAAGCAGGAGTAGGACTAGAATTCAGGTCTTATTGGTTTTAAGGCCAGATCTGTCATTATTGGACTATGCTGCCTTTCAAATGGAAGCAGGTAGATAATCTGACTAGGAAGTATACATAATCTAGGCAAATACAGAGTGCCAGTTAAATGAATGCAGTTACAGAATTAGGAAGTAAAGAGAGTGACTAAAACACATGTAATTCTATATTCAAGCCACTGATGATGATGATGATGATGATGATGATAATAATAATAATAATAATGGATTTTTCCCATTCTATGTTAATTTCCTTATTACTCTGATTGCAGAACATTTTTTTCGCTATTATTATTATATTTGATTAAAGCATCATTTGAAGATTCTTCTACTCAAAGAAGAGAATTAAAATGATCATCCATTTGTAAATTTAACAAGATAAAGATTTATATATGAATCATATGTAGTACTAATGGAGGATATGGAATTGGGTCTTTAGGTAATTATTTAGTCAGGATATGCCAATTTTTACCCATTTCTAATTAAACTCTGACTGAATTGAAATGTAACAGTTTTTTAGGTGAGAAGCTTGTTCTTTCCCTGACTCTGGCTCACTGCCTGCTAGGTGAAAATGGTACTGTGAATTCTCTGACTGTGAACTGTGAAGTTGTCTTGTCTCCCCACATTCTATTCTTCCTTTTTCCTTTTGTTTGGAATTGAGTTTGAATAATAACTTCAGATGGCAACACTCCTAAAAGATTTCTTTTTACCCTTGTTACACTGCCATAGACATCACTTTAGGATTCAGAAAACTGGAAATTCTCCCCTCCCCTCCCCTCCCCTCCCCTCCCCTCCCCTCCCCTCCCCTCCCCTCCCCTCCCCTCCCCTCCCTTCCCCTCCCCTCCCCTTTCCTCCCTCTCCCTCTCCCTCTCCCTCTCCCTCTCCCTCTCCCTCTCCCTCTCCCTCTCCCTCTCCCTCTCCCTCTCCCTCTAACTGACAGATAACCTCTTGTTTTCTCAAAGGGCCCAATTTAAACTCATTTTTGATTTGTTTCCTAACTGCTTGCCCAGGATCCAAATGAATAAAAGAGCAGACATATGTCCTGATATAACTACAACTGCATTTGCCCTCTAATCCTTGAAAGTTATAAAATAAAAAGTTCCTCCAGCTCCACCAAACAGGGGTCAAGTGCTGCTGTGCTGAGTTCTTATCCTAATGTTCTTTGTTTTCTCAGACCCAACTGTCATTTATATTTAGCAAATTTAGTAGATAGTCATAATGCTTGGTTGATGAATTTTATGTGATCTTTCAGCATTTTACTTTTAAATTTTATTCTGGTAATAATTTCAAGGTGTTTTTCAGGCAGGAATAGTTTAAAATAAAATAACTTCATTAGAAAATTCCATTAAATAGGTTGCTTACATTGTATCACATTTCCTTAGCCCCATTCCATTTCTGTAATTATTCTATGTAACTTAAGAGATACAACATGAAGTTTCATGGCCTGTGGCCTCAGCTTGTTTTCCTTACAACTGAGACCCAGAAGTAACTCGATAAATGATAGAGCTGATTTTATGGGTATATGAAATAGGTCAGTTATTTATGTACCATGATTTGTTGTTCCTCTAACACATACTTTCTCAGTTGCTACCTGAGAGAATTTATCCTTCAGTTAAGTAGCTTCAAAAATTACCTTTAAAATATAAATGTTCACTCAAGGATTAATATATTGTGGCTAATACCTGAGCATGAATGAATTTTCAAGATTAGAAGGTATATGATGACATCAAGTGGGGAGGAGAACCAGAGAGGGCAGAGACTTAGATCATGAGGAAGGGAAGCAATTCCAGAAAAAAAAGCAAAGACAAATCATAAGGATGTGAAAATGAGAAGTTAGAAGAAACATCTGGGCTTTCAAAATGCTTTTGATGCTTTTCAATCACTTTATTGATCAGTCAACAAGCATTTATTAAGTGCTCATAGTGGTTTAAGTATTATCGATGAAAAGAAGGATAAAAAAAATCAGTTCCTGCTCTCAAAGAGCTCATATCCTAATGGGGAGACAAGGAGTAAATAACCAGAACCTATATCATATACAGAGTGACTGGAGTCGGGGGGGGGGGGGCTGTTGTAAGAACCCCTGGCATGGAGATGAAAAACCTAGAAAAAGGAGACCCAGGACAGAGCCTTGGTTGATACTCATACTTAGTGAACTGATCTGAAGAACCAGCAAAAGAGACTAAGAAGTGGTCAGACAATAGGAGGATGACCAAGAGAGGGTAGTGTTATGAAACCCAGAGAAGAGAGGGTAGTCAACCATGTCAAATTGTCAAGGGAGGTCAAGAATTATAAAGCTCAAGAAGAGTCATTATCTATCTATCTATCTATCTATCTATCTATCTATCTATCTATCTATCTATCTATTTTCAGTTAACAGATCATAAGTGGATATAGTAATAATACAGCTATATTTTATTCTATTAATCTCTCCTACCACCACCCCTACCCAGAGAGAGAGAGAGAGAGAGAGAGAGAGAGAGAGAGAGAGAGAGAGAGAGAGAGAGAGACTGAGGATGAAAGATTGAATATGATTGTGAGGGCAGTTTTCTGGAATCAAGGAATTCATAGGATAAAATGAATAATAGTTTACCTTGGCAAGCAGAAAGGGCATCTTACCTTCAGAGACTGAAATGACAAAGCTAGAGGGGGCAATGTTAAATGGATGGGAGGTGAGAATGGGGAGAGGACGGAGGGATCTCTCAATGAATGTCCTTTTTTCCATTGAAGTATATGTGAGGTACTAAGTAAGAAGCAAAAAAAGGAAGTGGCCCATGAAAGTTTTGAGGGGAGAAATAAAGGTTTGAATTTGCTGTGTTGGGTTGTATAAAGAATAAGGGAAAAAGCAGAATTTTCTTCTGTAGAGTAAAAGTTCAGTTTACACTAGCTAGCATAAATTTATTAGCTAGCATGATTTGGTGATTTCTTCCAGTTCCATTCAGTATGATGAATAAGGAGACAAAGGAATTTAAGGGTAGAGAGACAGTGTACTGTTAAACTGCGGCACCAAGGGTCAAAAGTGGGAAAGGAAGAGAGTGAAGACAGGGACCACAGGTGTTTCAGGAAGCATGGGGAGAGATGGAAAATTATAATTTTGATCAGATAAAGAAAACTTGAATATGAAATTACAATACATGTGAGTGATATTAGGGTTAAGAGTATGACCTTGTTTAGCTGAGATAGAATGGAGGAGAAGCTCAAGAGATGATGATGATGTTTGTCCTTTGTTCTCAAAGAAGACCATAACTTCAGGGAGGTGATGCCATGACAAGCATGTGACTTGGTTGAGTAAGGTGATGCTGTGCTATGTCACCAGCCTCACTTTCTCCTCCAGATTCAGTGGACAGCTATGGATATGAGGCAATGATCAGGACCACTGGAGATGGCCCTGGATGTGAGGCAATGAGGGTTAAGTGATTTGCCTAAGGTCACACAGCTAGTAAGTGCCAAGTGTCTGAGACCAGATTCTATTTCCCATTCTTCTGACTCCAGGACTGGTGTTCCATCCCCAGCCTCATCAAGCTACTAAGGTCAAGAGATTGGAATTTTTGGAGGAACTGGAAGATTTGGTTTTAAAAGGAAGTATATACATATATATATATATGTATATATATATATATATATATATATATGTATGTGTGTATGTGTGTGTGTGTGTGTGTGTGTGTGTGTGTGTGTGTGTTGAAATCTACTAGAATGAGAGGACTTGTTACAAAAAGGAAGACTGAGCCAGGTACTTAACTCATTGTGAAAGGAGGGGCAGTGTCCCTAGATAACTGTTAAGGAATTCTGTATTGGGTGATAAATTTGGATTGAATGAATCTCAGAGAAGAAGTTTCTGAGTGATAGTGGTAGAAATAGAGTATGAAAATGGCTGTGTGAGCAGTGATTAAGGGATAGATTTGAGAGATATAGAGACAGAAAAGACAAGACTTGGCAAATGTAGGATATTTGGGTATAAAGAAGTGTAGGATCAAGGATAACACTGAAGTTGTAAACCTGTTAGATGTATAGAAGCTCAGAAGACAGGTGGCTTTAGAAGAAAGATGAAATTTCTTTTGGTCATGTTGAATTTGAGGTGTCAATGAAATATCCAGGTTGAAATGACCAATAAGTTGTTAATGATGTGGGTTTAGAGCCTTGTAGAATGACTGAAGTTCCTGTGATGGGTGTGTGTGTGTGTGTGTGTGTGTGTGTGTGTGTGTGTGTGTGTGTCTGTCTGTCTGTCTGTCTGTCTGTCTGTCTGTCTGTCTTTCTATCACTGAAAAGGTCCTTAGAAGTTATTTACTTCAATTATTTCATTTTTATTATTAGGGAACTAAGTGTTTAACGGACTTGCCAAGGTTACGCAAGTAGCAAATGGCAAAGGTGACATTTGAATACAGGATTTTAAATGTGATTCTATTGTTCCATGAAGCTTCTTTGTGAGATCTAGAATTCTTCTGATTCTAGCTGATAATTAGATCCATTGAAAATGATGACATTGCATACTATGTTCACTTTTAAAAATTTCTTTTATGTTTTTTCTTTCTTTCTCATAGATTTTTTTCCATCTTAGTTCTAATTCCTCTTTTACAACATGACTAATAAGGAAATATATTAAGCATGATTGTGTATATACATATATACATACATACATACATATATATATATGTATATATATATATATATATATATATATATATATATATATATATATATATATATATATATATGACTGCTGCCATAGAAAGGGGAAGGGCGGTAGAAAAATGTGGAACTCAAAAGTTTGCAAAATGATGAAAGTAGAAAACTACCTCTGCATGTAATTGGAAACAAATAAAATAAAATAAATGAAAATGATGATATCACTAAATGAAGAGTTATAGAGGAAAAAAAGCAACCATGACAAAGCTTTGTGTACTTACATAATTATGGGTTATGATATGATGCCCAAGTAAGGATTATTTGGAATGATCAAACAGGAGAACAAGGAGAATGTAATGTCCTCTTGAAAATTAAGTTCTATTCTAAAATTAGGAATCAAAATTCCAATAAGAAATGTCTGCATTTCATCAGAGTGTATAACTTAGAAAATTACTTAATATTGGGAAGAAATGAGCAACAGATAGCTCTCTTTGCTATTCATAACACAGGATAATATAATGTAGGAGTTTCTGAGTTGTAATCAACGATTAAGCATTTTCTTCCCATATTGTTGTGTCTGGAATTATCATGAGTTAACCAAATGTTTTAAATGTAGTTTTCTCTCAAAATCAGATTATTTTGAGAAAAAAAATCAGTCTTCATTTCTGTCTTGACATAGAAATGGGAAAGCTTTTAGGACTAAACAAATAAGAATAGGATAATTAACATTATATAGCACTTTAATATTTTCAGATACCACAATATGATATATCAAATTGGCACTCTTTGAAATATGTAGAATAAAGGGCATGAGATACTATTATCATTTCTATAATCTGAATTAAAGATTATTTCCAATGAAAAAATCTTTGCATTTTTATGGAAATATTATAGGTGCTGAAATCTAGAAAACTTGATACTCTTTAATGCACTATGCCCAATTAAAAAAATCTTTCATTTCTAATTCCTACCCCCTTAGCAAATATTATTAATTAATATTATTAATGTTATAATTGTGACAGGTCATTAGGCATATAGAAAGTTAGCATGCTGAATTAAAAAGACTCAGGTTTTGAAGTGAGTCTTTTGAATTGAATATTTCTATGTTATTATTTTTATTTTTTTAAGAAATCATATTATACTACAGATTAGGAAGGAAAGGCTGGAATTCTCTCTAATAATCTAAAAGGTAAACATCTCCTTAACCTGATCATCCACCAAATACAGTTTCCAGGGATCAATCTCATCACTCATCTATCTGATCCTGGTTATTTTCAGCAGCTGGAGAAGGGAAAGGAGCATAAATTTGCAGGGGCAGCGAACCTCCAATTTGCAGTGAAATCATGTGGTCTGGTGCTGCCATGGCAACTACAGGAGGGACTTGAAATTCAATAAATATAGGAGCTTTTTATGGTTGAATTACTTAAATGTTTAATCAACTATAGCAGGCTAATTTTTAAGTTGATAATTTTGTAAGGCCTGTGAGTGGTATAATACATATTCAAATGACCCTTAGCACAAAAATGCCCTATTAGAGGAAGGGGAGGGAAACCCTCCCCTTCATAACCTCATGGAAGAGGGAATGAGAGCATCTAATTCAAATGGAATCTCATTTTGAGGGATTTTTCCTTAGTGTTCCAAAAGAAACAGATGATGGACTTCAGCACTTTAATTTTTTATTCAAACTTGAGCAAAGAGGAAGACATGATCATATTTTCTCCTAATATTTGAGTAGCTCCCTTGAAAAACACATAGGTTGCCTACTCGAAAACCATAGATTGTGAACAGAAAACCATTATTTCATGATGCCTGGAAGTTCTTATTCTTCCAGAATTGAAAAATCTTATATATTGTATGTTTTTCTAATTTTTATTTTTTGGAGAGGTCAGAAGAAATGATTCTAAGATACCCTGTAGGTCTCTCTCAAGAACTTTAGATTGATTGCGCAGCATGGGAGACCCTGGCACAGGACTGCCCAGCATGGCATGCCCTCAGCAATAAAGGTGCTGTCCTCTATGGGCAAGGAAGAATTGAAAAAACTCAAAGGAAACATGACATACATAAGTTTAAACACCCAGGTGTTCACATGGACTATTTGTGCCCCACCTGTGGTAGAGCATTCCAAGCTCATATTAGTCTGATCAATCACAGTACCATATACTGTGATTTGTGCCAAACACAGTGATGTCATCTTGGTCTTCTTTGATAATGAACAATAAGAACCAACCAACCAACCATGCTTGGCACTATATAAAGCACATTACAAATATTATCTCATTTGATTTTCACAACTCTTGGAGGTAGGTGTTATCACTATCCCCATTTTACATTTGAGAAATCTGAGGTAAATTGAAGTTAAATGTCTTACCCAGGGTCCCACAGTTGTAAATATTTGAGGTCAAATTTGAACTCAGAGCTTCCAAACTCCAGGAGCACCACACTATCTATTACACAATCTCTCTATTGCAAGGTGGGGAGGCTGGGAAATATTAAATATAGATAAAAGCACTGGATGAAGAGCAATCGAAATGGGATTGTATATGAAAGCAAATTAGCTTAAATAGGATCAGAAGCATAGTGTGATGCCGACCTTGAATATCTAGCAAAGAAGTTTGAATTTTACAGACAAAAGGGAATCATGGAAGGGTTTTGAACAGATTATTGACATGGATAGTTGCTCATATTGAAAATGTGAAGAGCATGAACAACGAATGGCATAAACAGGGGAAAAGAAATGGGAAGATCCATTAGTATGATTTGTATGAATGAATGTGCCACTGAACTATTCTGGTGACAGTGAAAGTAAATAGGAAACATGCCAGAAATAGAATAAGTAGAATTTGCACCTAATGGGATGTGAGAAAGGAACTAGAGGGAGTAGTCACAAGGTTTCTAACATGAGAGGCTTGGTAAATAGTAAAGTCAGAAGGAAAAACAAGTGTTATGAGAAAGATGAAGAAAGTTTCAGATGTTCTAAATTTCAATTTTTTAGTAATAGTGACAATTGACATAAAGCTCTTCAAAGCTTGCAAAGTGCTTTACATACACTATCTAATGATCTTCATAAAAACTGTGTGGAATAGATACACAGGAATGATCAAATTCATTTTACAGGTGAGGAAACTGAAGCTTAGAGAGTTTTGGTGACTCTTCCATATTTAGTAAGCTGTTGTGAGAAGGTGGATTTAAATTCAGATTTTCCTGACTCCAAGGCATATTATCCACAATAACAGATTACCTCTAGAGACTAATTTAAAAAGAAGACTGAAACTGAACTCAAAAAATGTTTAGAAATCTTTCTTAAATGCAAGTCTACTTTTGTATAAATAGAAGAAATATCTATTAAAATGGTACTGTGTAGAAGAGGCAGCTAGGTGACTCAGTGATTAGAGCATTAGGCTTGTAGACAGGAAGACCTGAGCTCAAAATGGCCTTAGACACTCATTGCTTATATAAACTTGGGCAAGTGATTTAACCCATGTTTGCCTAATCCACTGGAGAAGGAAATGGCAAAGCACTCCAGCATCTTTGCCAAGAAAACTCCATCTAGGATCATGAAGACTTAGACATGATTAAACAACAACAAATAAGAACAAAAACAAACAAATAATAACAACAATGTGGGGTGCTAGGAAGGGAAAAAACCCACTGGATACCCACTATCAGATTGTGAGGATGCCTGAAGTTCATTGTCATAGATTTCAAATCAGAATCGTCAATATATATATTATCTAATTTGATTCTTTAATTTATAGATAAAGAAACTGTCCCTGATAAATAAAAGGACTTGTTAAAGGTATAAAAAGACAGATTGGTGTATATGGATCTTCTGACTTCAAAACTAGTACTTTCCCATTGTGCCACTGGTTTTCCCATTTTTGGATTCAGACATCAATATAATGATATTAATAATTGTCATTAAACCCCTTTTATTCCTAAAATTTATTAGTTTTTTTGCAAAGAGCAGGGGGTCTGCATTAATGGGATAAGTAAGTTTTGGTTTAGAAAAGAATTCTGGAAAGTTTCAGAAAATGCAGTCTAGGTAGGATAAGGAACTTGGGGCCTAGACAAGGGGAAATATGAGAGCCCTAGATGGGTTAGCAGTGCTAACTTGGCATTTCTCCCCAGGGTCAGCCTTTTTTTACTTGTATATGTTTCAGGATTTCACTGTTCCTGAGCAATCAAAGGGACAACAGAACCATGGAAACAAAATATTGTTTCACTTTGTCTGTTATATGGAAAAGATACATAGGCAGACTTTACTTATTCACTTTCAGTGAAGCAGTTTTTCTCTTTGACACATTGTTAACTGATAAGTAAGCTTTTGTTTGAGAAATTCTTGTCTAGATAGCCAACATGAATTTTCAGAAACCTAACTACAAGCAAGGTAGGAAAAAAGTGGACTTTAAAGATACAGCTGCTCACATCAATTTATATCTCTGCCAAAATGTTCATTTGCCACCATAACTTTCCTGTCAGTAAGATCTTTATTAGTCTTATTTTATTCTTAGTGAAGATAAGGAACAATTCATCACCATCTTCCAGATAATAACCCTTCGTGTACTTTAATTGCGACCCAGACATCTGAATATTATCCATGACCTTTTGACAGGTTATTTACAAGATATCTTTTTATCTTTAATCTGCTAAATGATATAATTTGATTTCCACCATAGTGAGAGAGGCATTTCTCTAGGCAGAACTCTAACCCAAGAGGGACAGCTTCTTGGCAGCTCAGAGCAGAACTCTGGGAAAGAAAGGGAATGTAAACCTCATGAAGACATTTTTAAGCCACATTTTGTTCCTTTTAAATTTACAATGGAAATGGTTACTTGAAATTCTGCAAGCAATATCAACTGGGAAATGGCTGAACAAATTGTGATACATGAATGTAATGGAATGATACTGTACCAAAAGAAAGAATGAATGCAGAGGTATATGGGAAGAATTATATACCTACTGCAGAATGAATTGAGTAAAGCCAACCCCCCCCCCCCCCAGTATATACCATGGTTACAGAAATATAAATGGAGAGAGCAAAAATAGAACCAACACTCCTTCCACTTCTTTCACCCTCCCAAAAAAAATCTAACCTCAAATGTCACATAATTATAATAGACAAGCTAGGCCCCAAAAAAGAGTTGAGAAAAATACACATCCTTTTTTTTTGAAAAGGAGATTGATGGGGCTGCTAGGTGGTGCAGTGGATAGAGCACCGGCCCTGGAGTCAGGAGTACTGAGTTCAAATCCAACCTCAGACACTTAATAATTACCTAGCTGTGTGGCCTTGGGCAAGTCACTTAACCCCATAGCCTTGCAAAAAAAAACAAACTAAAAGAAAAAAGAAAAAAGAAAAGGAGATTGATAATTGTTGTATAGAATACTATATATATATATATATATATATATATATATATAGTCAGATGTGGCTAATGTTTTTGTTTTGTTATATTTCCTTCTTTACAAATTTATTTTTCATTCTTTGTTATAGGAATAGCTGACTGGGTTGAAGAGGGGAAAGTATGTATTTGGAAATGAAGTTTATCCCTTAGCTACTACTGTCTTCTCCCCTAAGTTTTTCCCTATCATTTTTAATATATTTCCTTTGCATATACTTTGTATGTGTTTATATGTATATGCACGTATTGCTTAACCTAATAGAATATAAGCTCCTTGAAGACAGGGACTATTTTTTCATATATATATATACATATATATATATATATATATACATACATATATACCTATATTCACAATAGGAACTTTATAAATGTTTGTTCAATTTAAAAATCAAAATATAACAATAAAAATGATATAGTTTAAAATTCTACATGCCAAAAAACTATAAGATCTTATGAAGTTTGGGTGTATTTTCTTATGGGAATTTTATACAAGCAAGCTACCTCTGAGAAAAGATTAATGTTGAACTCAGAGACTGAATATTTCACAAGGCATGTCT
Source organism: Macrotis lagotis (assembly GCF_037893015.1). NCBI lineage: Eukaryota > Metazoa > Chordata > Mammalia > Peramelemorphia > Peramelidae > Macrotis > Macrotis lagotis. Next base: position 703,872,980 of record NC_133658.1, on the reverse strand, counting down.
TGACAGATTTGTAGATGCTATTGAGATTTTTTCCTTCAAAATGCAGCTTTGTCAGATTAGTAAAATGATTTTTACATAATCAATATATTTTATGGGAATCTTTCTTTCCCTCTAATTAGGCATACTCTATCACTTAATATTAAGAAATTTTTGTGCCCTCTTTCTCCCCCTCAAGTTATCTATGAATACTGATATTAGATACCGCTGCTGCAGCAAGAAGGAACAATTAAAAGTCAAATACAGTATCATGAATTGAGGGTCACAAGGCTTACTTCCCACTCATGGAGCATTAGTTAGGGGCAGTGGTATTAGAATTCTTTATTATTTGTGTTTGGGAGTCATATGGAGTTTTCTATTATAGAGATCCCTGTTGGGAATTTTTATAAATTTCTGAATTCAGTCCCTAGATATCTGAAGAACTGGTAAGAATTCACTTTCAAATGTACCATCTTAACCCTCTGAAAAATAAGAGAATCTCAAAAGGCTTGTAAAGGAGGCCATACAATAGTTAGATTTTGTGTCTATATTCTAGATTAAATAGACATTGGAGGAAAAAGTCTAATGCCAATTTCTAAGAATCTCGCAAGTCAAATAAATAATTAACTCTGCATGCTGTGACAGGTATTTTTAACATTAACAACATTTAGAAACATTAGGTCACTGAGAATTAGGGTAAAGTAGTAGGAAGAGTAATATATTTGGAGATAGAAAACATAAACTCAGATCCCCTCTCTATATGAGCTTAGTGACCATGAACACTTGACTTAACCTCTCTGAGCTCTCAGTTTCCACAATGAACTTTTTGTATTTTATTGCTGCCCCTGGGGAAAAATATCACTGTTATTGTTTAATGACAAACCCCCACTTCTTATAAATCCTTCCCTTATAATAAAGGAGTATAGTCAAGCAAAATAAACCAGTACTGTCAATGTATGCCTCATTCTATGTTTATAATCTATACCTTTGTACCATCATCTGTTTTAAAAAAGTCTTTTCAGCTTTACACTACCCTCTTTTCTTTAGTCCCTTGCCCCCTTATCTTGCCCTTCCAAGCATGATCTTCTGTCATCTATTGCCATCATTTCTCAAATACTGATGAATGAAGCTGGAGGAAATTACAAAACCATGCTGATTAGATCTACTACAACTTTATATTATTCAATTAGGCCTTCACTGAAGCAAGATTGTCCTTTTGTACTTCCCTAATTGATTTACTATTACGCTTACAATAGGGTTTTCCTGACCTTTTTATCTCTGCAAATTACCATAGGCTCCCCCTGTCCCCATTTTCTCCTCTGAAAACTCATATTTCATTGAAAAATATTGAAGCCATTTGATGAGATGTTCTTTTATTACCTTCCTCATCTCACATCACTCAGTCAAGTTCTGTGCTATCTTTTCCTTCACCCTGGTTTAATATGACGAGGTTGCCTTTCTCCTTGCTAAGAGATCCTATTGCATCATCTTCTTCAGAACACTGCCCCTTCTGCTATCCCTACTCCCTCACTAATCTTCAAGATTTCCCCATTTATTGGATGATTTCCTAACAACTCAAAAACATGCCTAGGTATTCTTAATCCTAAAAAAAAAGTCTCTCATGTCCATCCGTCCATATATATGAGGTACTATGAATGGACATGAGGAATTTTTCTCCTATATGACAGATCACTTCTCAGTTACATTTGTCTCTGACCTAGGTCTTCTTCTCTTTTCCCTCTATACTATTTCTCTTGGTCACGCATCATGGATTCATTGGTTATTTCTATGCAGATGATTCTCAGTTTTATTTATATAGCTCTTGATCATATAATGAATGCTAACTATTATTGATTTTCCAGCACTGTTATCAGATCATGTAACATCATGCCTTTCTAAAGTGACCCTGCTTTCTCAAGAGCATAGTATAAGCTTTGTCAGGCCACTATTTAAAAGTTTTAGGTACAGACTGTATGTGTACTTTATGAGGATCAGCCTAGCTAAGGTTGGAGAGGTTTATCACTAGAAGATTGCCTCATAAGATAAGGGATTTTTTTTCACCACTAAAATTTATATCACTTTTTCAACTCAAACAATTTTTCTTGGGATTGCAATTTGCATCAATGAAGTAAATGTCCACATCCATGAAACCATGAAACCACAGATCCTTGAAATATTCTTATTGCTCACAATTAAACTCTGTACTAGAACTTAATCATAATCATAAATGTAATGTGTGGTGTGTGTGTGGTACTATGTGTATGTGCACATGTGGACCATTAAAAGCTATAGATTACCTTTCTCTGTTTCACTTTCAAAAGACAATTTCCTTCTTCGAAGTTTACAATTCTCTCCATCAGAATCATTTGCAGATTGTGATCTTATTATGAGATCAGCCTTTGTTAATAGAGCAAAAAGAGGGAATAAATGATTAGACCAATTGGATATTAATATCTTGCTGTCGCATAATTTTAACATATAAAAATTTTAAATTATTTCAGCTTAATGGCAAATAACTATTATATATTATTTAATGTTCATCTTTAAATCCTATTATTGTTTTGTGTAGATCTGTGATTTCATCAGTGTAGGGAATTTCAAGTGTAGAAACTCCTTCCACTGGTGCAGGTCAACAAATAGCATGCAACTTTTAGGATGAGATTGTTGCTTGGGACACTGCGAGCTTAAGTAACTTGTCCGTGATCATTTATATGTTAGAGTTCTAGGGTATTGAAATCAGGTTGTTCTTACTCTGAAGTTGACCTCTTAGCCACTATTTCAGTCTGCCTCTTCTTTAAAAGAGAGAATAGCATAATTCTAATTACTTCATCCTAATATAAACAAATTCTCAGCTTTGAAAATAAAGCATTCTTTAGTGCAAATGGGCTTTATGATTTAAATAAAAAACAATCTATTTTTTTGCAGAAATTGTATTATAGATGGAAGAAATATATGAACTAATCATAATCAACTATGATATTTAGTTACATGGTAATGATCGCCAAGTTAAATTTCACAATAAGCAAATACAGGGTTGCTGAAAATGGGGATTTTTCAGGGAGCACCCTTTATTATTCTCATTTTTAGCATTATCTTATCTCATCTATTGATTCATTTTAGCAAAATGTTAATGGAAATTTTGTGGGAAAGTAGTTATTGATGGACACATCTATGTGACTATAAAACTTCTGTTTGGAAAAAAAATTTTGATTTACCAAAGTTTTCTAGAGAAAATTAAGAAGGAATTTAGTAACATAAAGAAGATTCTTAATTCACTAAGTTAAAATTTTTATATATAAAGTATACCTAATTCATGATTTTATCTTTATACTCTTGAAAATTCCTTTGACTTTTAATTTCTTAAGCAATAAAAAAAAGTAGTTTAGTGAATTATAGACCATTGGTACTGTCAGCTTTCAGGATACCATCCACACATCTTCCAGAGAATGACATTAGTGTTAGGGAGAACAAATAGTCCAATACCTTTAAGTTACACTCATGTCTTTCTTAGTAGAGGAACACTAGAAGCTCATGACTTTCTAAGTGGGGACAGTTTCAAAGCTTTCCATGAATTAAAGGGCATTGAATAAAAATTGATTTCTTCTAAACTCAGAAGGCATCTAATAAGAGAAGACATTTCTTTTTGATTTATTCAGTTTAAAATAAGAAAGAAGCCCATAAGGAGTAATCTTTTTCGATTCAGAAACAAAACATATTTGGCAAGAAATAGAGTGTTATAATGTCTACCACCATCCCCTTACACCCTCCCATAAAAGAATATTAGGTCCATAAAAGAATATTAGGTGAAAGATTGATATTAATATAAATCCACATATATGCCAATGTACAACTTGTAATACAAATAAACATAGCTGATAGTTAAATATAAAATATAGTTAATATTTTATTTCTAGTAAGCTGTTTTCCTTTGAAGAACTCATTAATTTAATCTAAGTAATGTGTTCTTTTCCCATTTGGAACTTTTGATCTTTTGGTTGAGGTTTTACTTGAAGTTTTTCAAAGCATTATTTATGGGGAAAGAATCAATAGAGCATACAAGAACAAGATTCCAGGGAGAATTAAACTTGCACCAAAGATAAAATATTTTCCAGCATCCTTGCAGTGCTGGGTAAAATGTAACTGATCCAGATCAAGTTGCTTCAAAGTCATGAAGCTGAATTTCTTGAACACATATATTATAATTTAAACATTTCCAAATCCAGGTAACCTTTTCCAATAAAAGCAATTATGAACAGAAGAAATAAGTAAAAAATAAAACCAACTTCATATACCTTTGCATTTTCATGCCTTAGATTAAAAGTCAACTCTAGATTAGTCAGAAAGTGATCAGAAAATTCAGGATACATATCCAAAACCTCTAACAAGTCTTCTCGCTGGATCTTATGCAAGTCACAGTATGTTAAAGCTCTTACATCTGCATTTGATTTTCCAGGTTTTGCATAAAGATGAACCATTTCTCCAAATATGTCATTTTTCCCTGTTAAAAAACAAACCCCAAACCCCCCCAAAGATTAGTGTTTTCTTCATGAGAAATCTTCTAAAAGTTAGTGGTCCTAAATGACTGTGCACAAAAAAATGGTACTCTCTAACTACCCATTAGAATAGCAAAGTGAAGTGATTTGCCTGATATCACTATTCCAAGAGGTATAAGAAAGACTGAGATAATTTCATTCTAAAATTCCATCCTTCTTTCAACTTATACACTATATATTCCAACCATATTAGTCTGTTTGGTGTTCCATTTTGTTATTGAGTTATTTTAGTTGTCCCCATTTGGTGGTTTCTTGGCAAAAATACTGGAGTAATTTGCCATTTCCTCCTCCAGCTTACTATACAGATAAGGAAACTGAGACAAACAGAGTTATGTAATTTGAACAAGATCACAACCTGAGGCCAGATTTGAACTCGGATATCAATGGTCTTCTTCACTCTCTACCTTCTATGTTGCAGTTTAGCCTCTTTCTCTTTTCATTACAAGTTCTGCTATCCCTTTGCCTCTGATTCTTTCTGGGCCACCTCTTTAGGTAGTTCTCCTCCCTCTCCATCTCTAGCTCTTATTTTCATGCTTTTGTATAATTCTTTATCACTAGCTCCTGAAATTCCTTGCTTACATCAAGGCTCAGTTCAGGTGACATTTCATAGATGATGCCTTCTTTCTGATGATTAATATTCTTCCTTCCCTTGAATTTGTTTCACATTTACTTTTACATATCTGTATTCACTCATCTATTTATCTGTTTACATATCTATGTCCTCATAGGCAATATAGTTTCCTTTTTTCCCCTTTTTGCTTTGGAGCCCTAGTATTTAGCTCAATGTTTGCATTAGAGGAAGAAAATGAAGCCAGAGTAGAGGTGATGAACTAGAAGAAAAAGATGAAACATGTAAGAAAAGTTGCTCCTTTGAACCTGATACTGCCCAACAAATAGGAAGTGGCTGCTAAATTTGAAATTATTTTAAGAATTATGAAATTATTTTAAAAGATGACCAGGAGAAGGAAGATATTTGGATAGGAAAGGGTAGAATAGAAATAATTACCATAGAACTAGTAAATGCTAAAAAAAGAACCTTGGGGGAAGTAGTCATTCTATCCTAGAATGGAGGGGAAAAGTACTATGACATGTACCCTGTGTTTTGTGAAAGAATATTTCAAAGGGAAAGAGAATAGAATAATGCCTTGTTCTAGATTCCTATAGAAATTTAAACTAGAATGGTAGAAAATCCTTAAAAAAGAAAATGATAACCTGAAGACAAAGGAAGAAATTATTCTTATGAGGAAGAAAAGGGTGCACTTTCTAAAGAGTAATTTGGACACAATAAATTCAGAAGATTAAAAAACATATGGAAGATGAAAACAATGGCAAATTCAAATATAATATAAAATTTTTAAGCATAATATAAAAAGGAGCAGCTGGGTAATGCAGTGGATAGAGCCCCAGACCTGGAGTCAGGAGGATTTGAGTTCAAATTTGACCTCAGACACTTAATACTTACTTACTTAGCTGTGTGACTTTGGGCAAGTCACTTAACCCCATTGACTTGCAAAAACCAAAAAAAAAAAAAAAGAATAGTACCAAAAGCACTAAAGTTCCAAAGGAGATGAAACTGTAGATGAATGCTAAAGGTAACTCAAAGGTCTTTTTTATTTATTTAGTTGTGTTACGGGCAAGTGGAAGATCAAAATGGGAGGATCATTGTTCATTGTTCTCATTGTGAATGAGAAAATTATTTTAAAAGATGATAAGGAGAAGGTAGATAGTTGGATAGGAAAGGGTAGAATGGAAATGATTACTATAGAACTGCAATTCAAGATAAATGAGAAGAGGATAACAGAGCATCTAGCCATTCTCAGTGAGTAAGAAGCAGAACTATATCTTAAGATAATGAAAAAAACTGAAGAATATCATTGTTCATTATTGTCAGTGATTTTTTGAGACTGTCAAAAATGGGAAATATGCTGTGAGACTTGAGAAGAGCAAATTTCTCCTTGATTTTGAAAAAAAAGTGAATCTGTGAGTAACTGAAAATTATAAACCTGCAAATTTGACTTTAATTCTTTACATAATTCTATACTTTTTAAAAAATGGAGTGTCACTATTTCATTCAGGATGGTAGTAAAGTGATCATTCATATGCTCAATTCCACTAAAAATTGTCATGGGAGTTTTGAACTATTGTTTTAGACCTGGGCTGATTGACTCTTTTTATGCAGTTTGTTAGTTCCTCCCTCATGGAGTTCATCATATTGGTGTCAGATTTAAGTGCAGACATACAATTGACTTAGATCACTACAGAAGAGAACTCCTTAGTTCAAGAGTTACCATTGACCTCCTCCTTTCCAGTAGATAATTCTATTACAGGTATGATTTATGAATATTTACACAGATTCACAGAATCTTAAGAGTTAGAAGGGAATTCAGAGAGCATTTAACTTAACACAGATCTGAACAAGAATTACCTGAAATACTCATTTAATCTCTGTTTGAAGACCACCAATGAAGAAGAATCCACCAAAAACTCTCAATAGCTCTTATTAAAATAGTTTTCCTTATAGTCAGTCTCTTTGGAACTGTCTTTTCTACTAGTTTCATCCTGTCTGGGAGCTGAGTAGAACCAGCCTACTTCATCTTCCTTGGGACTGCCCTTCAAATGACTTCTTCCTAAGTACTACTGCACAGTGATCATGTTCTCTCAAGTATTTTTTTCTCTAGGTCAAATATCAATCATACATCCAGCTCTCTTAAGGAATGATTTCAAAGCCTTTCACTATAATGTTCAATCTATGGATGCTCTCCAATTTATCAATACCTTTTCTCAAATGTGGCACTTAAAATTGAACAGAACTTGAGATGTGTTTTGATTAGAGCAAAATACAATAGAATTATCATTTCCCTGCACCTGACCACTATGTCTTCAATAATGACAGCCTAAGATCACAATAGGTTAATTGTCTGTCCCTTCCCACTATTGCCTCATATTGAACTTGCAGTCAGCTAGAATCTTCCAGTTCTTTTTTCAAATGAACTGCTGTCTATTTATGTATAGATTTATTTTGTAATTATGAAGAAGTTATATTTGAACCCATGTTCTAAGTAAGTTTTCACTTTTATTGTGATTAAATGTCATCCCATTTGATTTGGCTTAGTGTTTTTATTCTTTTGGAATATTGACTTTGTCATCTGGTACATTATTATTCCTTCTAGCTTTGAGGCATCTGCAAATTTAATGGACATATCTTTATCTAAGTCATTGACGAAAATATTAAAAAGAAGGGATCATGGACAGATACCCTAGGGGCACCTCATTAAAGACTTCCTTATTCATTAAAATTAAAAAAATTATAATTATTCTTTGGGTCCTGCCAATCAATTCTGAACATATATTATCTGGAGTATTGTTTAACCCACTATTTTCATCCTGCCCACAAGATTAGCATAAGAAATTTTATCAAATCTGTGACTAAGATTAGGTAAAGTGCATTTATTATATTCCATAGATCTATTAATTTTGTAATTCTTTCAAAAAACTGAGAAACTGTCATTCTGTCCCAGTTTGTTATTTATGAGATCTTTTTAAAAGAGATTATGAAATATGACTGTCATCATCATTTTTTTCCTAGATGACTACTAACTCTCCCTTTAACAATATGTTCTAAGATTTTTCTAGGGATCCAAGTTAAACTCATTTAGTCTGCAGAATTTTCTCTTTCCCCATTTTTGAAAATCAGGACAATATTTGTTCTTTTCTGATCCCTTTGTAGTTCATCAATTCTCTGTGACTTTGATAGTGATCGTGGACACTATCAGTGTACAAGGACAAGAACTAGAAAAATTAATTACTTGAATAAATATAGATGGTGTATTTATCACTTGTGTAGAAGGCACCAAGTTGAGAGGCATGGCTAATATACTAGATACCAGGGCTAGGTTTCAAAAAAATATCATTGACTAGTACAATGAGTCAAATTTGGTAAGATAAAATTCAATAAATTTTTTATACTTGGATTAAAAAAATCATCTGTACCAGGGGAAAGAGAAAGGGAAGAGAATTTTAACAAGAACATATTTTAGTTTCTACCACACGAGTATGTGGGGCTCATGTGAGGCTAGTGACTCCAACTCACTGAGGGCAGTATTGTCCTATCATTATCGCTCTGCTTATTTTTGGCATCAATTCCCTTTGGCATCAATTCTCTTTTTTTTTCTTTGTATTTTCTAGACCAAAGATCATTATTCTCCTTGGCAGAGAAAAAAGATAAAAGTTGACTAATTTTGCCTTTCCCTGTCATTTAAATAATCATACTTTTGAGCCAAGCCTATTCTTTCTTTGTTTTTATTTTCCCCAATAGAATAAAAACAAAAAATAAACAAAGTAACAAGACTCTTCTGTTGTTGTTGTTGTACTTAATTTCCTTGATAGTCTCAGTTAATAATGAATTATTACCTTTTCAGAGTTTGTTCTTAAAATTTGATGTTCCCCTTTTGTATTTATTCTCTCTTAACATGCCTTTGCTATATAATAGGGGAATGAAATTAAGAGGAATATTTAGGCATTTGAAGTTAAGAGGACCTAGCATTCTCTTTTTAACCATGAGAGTGATTTATGTCTACTTCCATCTTTGAGTCGAGGGCACTATTGACTCAAATACCAGAGTTCTTAGAGATACACACAATTTCTGAGAGAGATTAAGAAGAGGAAAGGAAATCTAAAGAGCAGCATTAGAAAGACTCAGTGGTTCAGGGGCAACAGTTCCTTTAAGGAAAGGAGAAAGAAAAAAGCAAAGTTTCTTTGCAATAGTGAAGGAAAAGATTTAGGAGGGGTCATCTACCCCCTATAGGTATCTCAGAGCATGACTCAGACTGAAATAAAAGGTTTAAGAAATGAGAGAAGTTCCAAGAAAAAGTTTGTTCTCCCCCCCCACCCAATTTCTCTCCCAAGGTCTATTACTCTAACATTTCTTATGATCTGGCATGATCCGAAAAGCAATTGATAGAAGCTTGATGTAAAGTGAAAAAGTGGAATCTAAGAAAAGTGTTCCAGGAACATGTTCTATGTATTATTTAATATTTTTAAAATAATTAATTACTTGGCTAAACATAGATGGTCTATTTATCAAATGTGTAGAAGGCATAAAGTTGATAGGGGTAGGTAACATACTAGATGCCAGGGCTAGGGTTCAAAAAAAAAGATATCAAGGGCTAGAATAATGGATCAAATTTGATAAGATAAAATTCAATAAATTTCCTATACTTGGATCCCAAAAAAATCCTCTCCATTGGGGGAAAGACAAAGGGAAGGGAACAAGCAGCTTTAAGTGCCTCTGATATGCCAACTGCTTAGAACTTTAAAGATAGGCTATTACCATTCTCATTTTATAGCTGAGGACACTGAAGACAATAGTTAAAAGACTTTCCCAGAGTCATAGAGGAAGAGTCAGATTTGATTTTAGGTCTTTTTGACTCTATGCCTGCTAGCAGTAGGATGAAGGAAGCATAACTAAATAAGAGTTCATGTGAAAAAAATCTGGGAGTCTTAATAGACTGCAGGTTCAATGAGTGACATGGTGACTAAATTCTAGGCTACATTAAATGAGGCTCATGTGAGAATAAGAGAAGAGACAGTCTTGTTCTATTCTGGCCTAAGCAGATCACATATGGAATACTGTCTTCAGATTGGGTGCTACATTTAAAGAGTACTGTGAGGGTTGAGCTTAGATAAGCACGATTTTGAAATTAAGTTATCATCCCATGTGACTATTGTTCCAAACTCTACCCCTGATACTGGCCTTTTGACTAAGCATATGATATTTAGCCTCTCTAGGTGCTTTAAAAAACTTTCCAGGATTTATCTACTAAGTTATTGACAGGTCATGATCTTCATCGATGAAAGCTATTTCTACACCTGGGTCATCAAATGCATTTCAGGAAAAAAAAAGAAAAATATATTTCAGTACTCATACTTGTATTACTGATATGAAAGAATCACAGGATCAGAAAATGTTAGAACTAGAAAGGACCTTGAAAATCATGAAATCATCTATTCTAGCACTTGTATTTACAGATACGGAAACCAAAGCTTAGAATGGTGACCTGGACTACAGTCACATGGCCTGTAACTAGTAGATGGATAGCTTATGCCCAGATCTTCAGATTATAATTGTTTTCAACTTCATCATATTTCTTTATTGTAAATATGTGAATTAGGCACTCGTATTTTAAGGGAACTGAATTTATTAATGTAATAGATAATAGAAACTTTAAGCTCTAACAGCTAAAAGGAGGAGGTTTGAAATGTATTTTTAAAATTCATTTTTATTATTTCCTCTGGGAAAAGTGACAATGGGAGATGAACTTCCAGGGACCCTGGATGCTTTCCAGAGAGGACAGAAAAAAGAGAAAATTTGTTATTTTCTGGATTCTCACCCCTGTAACTGGAGGAGAGGGAGACTGACTTCATTTACTCCTCTATTGCTTTGAATACAATAAATTATGTCATTATATATGACAAAACAGTTATTAAGTATCTAGTATATACTAGGCTCTAAGGAGACAGATACAACACATACCTTGATCTTAAAGAGCTTGCAATCTCAGGGGAAGTTTATTGGGAGTAAAGAAGGACAGCATTACAGTTTTTATAAGGAACAGTTCATTAAGTGCCAAGATAAGAGCTACGGTGCTGGTGAGACTTTTCCTATAAAAATGTATTAAAGTTTCTACTAGCTAAAATTAAATTAGCTTTTAAGGGTGTCATTAGCTATTGCTCTCAATCAGCTGATACTTTTTAAAAATTATCTTATTATCTCATATTTCTTCCACAGGTGATGTACATAATCTTACAAAGACACAACGAGCTTTACTGTGCTGAGGTTACAAAGCCCTTTCACCTTCTTGAGGAGCAGGGAAGAGACCAAATTCATTGAAATCCAAACTATCAAGTCATAAAATGATCATGGTAGGTTTATTTTTGCAAGGCAGTGGGGTCAAGTGACCTGTCCAAGATCACATAGCTAGGTAATTAATAAGAGTCTGAGGTTGAATTTGAACTCAAGTCCTTCTGACTCCAGGGCTGGTGCTCTATCCACTGAACCAACTAGCTGGTTCCAGGACATGATATCTTAATGACTTACAGGAACAACTGGGAATACAAAACCTGAAAACAATACTGATGAAAGACCATCCCCATATTTTGGCCTCACATCCCTAAGTAATGTCAAGAACAAGAACTTTTACATCGGTTAAACACACACAGGAAGAAAACCTAAAGAGTCTAAAATGAATTCAAGGAAGTGTTCAAATTACTCAGAATTAAAATCGTAATCATAAATGTGGGCCAGTCTTTAAAAATCATGGTCGAGAAGTTTTATATACAAGCTGTGAAATAATTTGGCAAAGAATTGACTTTCCACTACTCTCCTGTTCTCAATCACTTACCCAGAATAGCCACAACAATGTCGTCTTTGAGGATTTCAATGGAGCCTCTGGAAAGGAAGTAAAGTGCAGTGAGGACATCCCCACAATGAACTAGGGTGTCTCCTGGAGGTGCATGTGTTGTCTTAAACTTCATAGCCAAAGCTCGGAGGCAACCTTTACTGGCCCCCCGAAAAGCTTTGCAGTTCTGAAGTAATGTCTGGTTGAGATGCAGGCAAATGTCAGCTTGCAGACACTCTGGAAACCCCTTTAGGACCTGAGGGGGGAAAATGTAAAATGTTTCATACTACCAGTATATTGATTGTCTTGATCTGCACAAAATATAATCCTTGCCCAACAGGACATATAGTTATAACTATACTGTTAATTGGGAGGCTATTGGGAATCATTTTACTTTGCTGTGGATAAGGAATGTTTAGTTTTCTGAATGTGTAAAAAATTTCATTCAAATATCTATTCCTTTAATTAATTTCAAGCATTTAGACTTAGTATGTCTCATTAAACTGTAGAGCCTACAAAGCTTTAATGTCTTTCATTTCTCATGATGTCATATAACATCACACTCTAGTAAATATAATAGAATGTAACAATTATTCAGATGTAACTAATGAAAGGTAACACAACCAGAAAGGTAACCACCTTTCAGAAGGCATCTTAAGTGTCAATTTGGACTGCCATTGTTGCTCCATATATTATTTATAATTAACAGAAGTTTTACTCTGGAAATAGCCTTGGTATTTGTAAATGTCATATACTGCAAAGAGTTTGGAACCATACCCAGAATATTTATAAGTTGGTTTGCACATTGTTAATATTAAGTATTTTGAATTGGCATTAAAAACAGAGAAAGGGAAGGAGAAAAATCATGCTTTGAAACTCCTGAGTGTGGGTTAGTTTTCAAAAATGGGTATTATGCCATCATTAATTAATGCACATCTAATGACAGCTTTGCCATTCACTTAGGAATTAACTGTAACTAGGAGGGACAGATCAAATATCACATTTGGATAAATATGATTTGATTCATACTGAGTCAAATTTCATAGAGTTTGCAAAAATAGAAGTTGTCAAATTTGTACAAAACAGAACTAACTTCTAGCCAACTCCTGATTATCTGTTCATGTGTTATCTGCTTTGCAACTTATTGGCTAAAAAATTCAATTTGTGTCAATTTCCCTGACAGTGAGTATGAATTGCTGTCTCCTGCTATCAGCATTTTTCTCTCTCTGTGTGTACATAAAAATATATGCAAAATATATGTAATTGGTGATTGCAAACCAATATTAAAGCTAGCTTTAATATGAACTGAAAAATATTGGAAAAATATAAGATGAGTAATCTAATACAGGAGGAGAACATTGACTTTTGGAGTTTTGGGGAAAATTAGACTGGTTCATAGGCTATCAAAATATGAAGCATTGACAAAAGTAGCCCAATTTTGTTAAATATTAAATTTCTGATTTTGCCAATATATTCTATTTTCATTATCATTTATTTATTTTCCTAGAAAGAAATTTAAGGTCATTGTTTACTTGGCAATCTGTGCTTCAGTTTCTCCATCAGTAAAATGAAAATAAATCTTAAGTTAATCAATCCTTACTGTGCATAAGACTCTATATTATGTATTAAATGAGAAGGGGTCTATTCTTGGAAGAAATGGTGGCTGTTAAAGTAAAAAAATGATATGTTAGTGTTATGGCTCTTTGACTACATAGGCTCAAGAGGGAAAGCTAAGGAATTATATTATTGATAGGGACAAATATTAGATATTCTGAAGAGGGGAAAATCGTGCTTCCTTCTTATACTAGTGACAACTCAACTCAAGCTTATGAAATAGATGAAATATGTCTTGGGAACCCTTTCTAGGTTCTTTTCCCTGACCTTGATAGTAACCCTCTAGCACTTGTCAAGTTGACTTATTCTTTTCTATGTGTGTCTAATAAACACACTGACACAAAAGTATGAATGATGAATAGAACTTTTGTTTTTCTAAGTGTTTGCATGTCAACAGGGAACAACTAAAGTATTAGAAATAGATATGTATATCTGGAAAAGAAGAATCAAATACATAATCCCATATCATTTTCATAACAGTTCGAGTTAAGCAGATCCCATTTTACAAACAAGGAAACTGAGTTTTGGGGACTTCATCAAAGTAAGGAAGTAATGGAGCCGAACTTCCAACCTGTTTACTCTAGTTCTTTTCTCACTGTATCCGTATTGTGGAAGAAGCAGGGGTTAGGGAGAAGGGTAAAATGTTATGAAGGGAGCAGGTATAGGGAGATGACACTTAATTCTTTAAATTAGCTCTTTATTCCATAGGAAGGGTTTAACATATTAGAATACTTTTAAAAGTATATGTTGATTTGGGCATTGGCTGTATTCCTGAAAAGGTATAGTATGTATAAATCACTTTAGTATAGTATCATATTCCATGAATGTTAGAGAAAATATTAATGAATTTTTTTGGTATATTTCTTTTGGTAAGGAAAATTACAACCAGCAAATTTGTTTGTAAATTTGGATTTTCATTTTTTTTCTTTACTTGGAATCCAGGACATACTGGGAAAAAAGTTTAAGGTTATTATCAAAAATAATTATAATGACTAAAATCCCAGATTGGCAAGAAGGAAGTGTTTTACTTAAGATAAATTCATTCTTTTCTTTTTTGTAATTCTCTAGAAATAAGTTTTTTTAAGGTTTTTGCAGGGAAATGGGGTTAAGTGGCTTGCCCAAGGCCACACAACTAGGTAATTATTAAGTGTCTGAGGCTGGATTTGAACTCCGGTGCTCCTGACTCCAGGGCAAGTGCTCTATCCACTGTGCCACCTAGCTGCCCCCAGAAATAAGTTCTTGGAAAGAACTTGAAAGGTATAAAATATTGTACTTATATTACCTTTAAACAACTTAAAAAAACAATTAACATCTAAATGCCATCTGGGGAGGGGGTCAGGACATCTTGGACAACAATCTTTTTTTATTCTATGACCATATCTTTTCAAACCAATGGGAAAGTAGTCTTGTTTTTTCCCTTGCTGTTCTCATTATCTCTTATTCCAAATCTAGAATTCCTAGGCCAATCCCACTTTGTTATATCCCTTTAAAGTAGATTTTTGTTTCACATCTCATGTTGAGACTTAGGAAAGACCTTAAAAAAGTCAAGGTCTCCCATGGTATCCAAAGCCATCTCCAATCCTCTCTCTGTCTCTGTCTCTGTCTCTGTTATAGTTATCTATATGTATATATTTATCTCTTGGTGGTTCAGGAAGAGAAAGTAAGGCTGGTGACTTTGCATAGCCCTTCCTCACTGAAATCCAATTCACTTGCAAGTCATGGTACAATCTTCCTGATGGTCCTCTATGAGAATGAAAGACAATGAGAGGCTAAATTATTTTATTTATTGTCTAATGGAGGCAGAAGGATACACAGGATGTTGACACAAAATCCATGTTTATATAGGGGACATATGTTGTGACATTTCTTTCTTTCTTTTTTTTTTGATAAGGCAATAGGGTTAAGTGACTCACCACACAGCTAGGTAATTATTAAGTGTCTGAGGTCGGATTTGAACTCAGGTCCTCCTGACTCCAGGGTAGGTGCTCTATCCATTGCACTACCTAGTTGCCCCCTGTGGCATTTATTTCAAACAATCTTTTCCTAACCTTTATCCTTTTTAATATAGCTCAAAGGAAATTTTTGAAATAAAAAATACAAGTTATATATGCTGAACTCAATCAAGCTATCAGTTTTAAAATTGTCAAACAGGGATTCTTCACCTTTTTTTTTGTTATAGACCCCTTCTGTAGTCTGATGTCTCAGTATAATGTTTAAAATAATTTAAAGAAATGCTAAATTTCAGATAGGAGTTAGTGAAAACAAAAATGTAATATTTTTCCCATTGAAGTTTGTGGACCTCATGAAATCTATTCATGGAGGGGTCTATGTGCCCTAGGTTAAGCACTCTCCTAGACTACTGAAATATAGAGTTTTTCTAAGAAATAAGTTGGACAAAAATGAGAGAAAAGTTGGAGATAAATAGAAAGGAGGCATAAGGAGATAGGAAGTGTATTTAATATTAGACTCTAACCTGAAAACAAAAAGAAAATCACAGAAAGAGAACCCTGGAATATTTAATTCATTTCTGTGACTTTTTTTTAGGTTTCTTACTCCTTTCTCCTGTCAACCTCCCTATTTTCAGATTCAATTTCTTTACTAAATCCCCTGATTAACCCATATTTATAGTACATTTTTGTCCAGGGATAAGCAATAGAAACTGGGCATTCCCATCAAAGGGAGTTATTTTTTTTTTTTTGGCAAAAAGAACAAACACCAAGTAAATACTGTCACTGCATTTCAACTATAAATCAGAGGTGTGAAACACAAGGCCCCTGGGCCACATGTGGCCAACAGCATAGCCTAGTGAGACTGAACCAGATAATAATAAAATTAGGAAAAATTTTAAAAAATACAGTAAAACATAAGTAACATTGAAACCTAAGTCAATATGTTCAGGTAGATTTATGTGTGGATCAGTGGCCTCTGTTTCTATTTGAGTTTGCTATTGTTGCTCCAAATATTCCTCTTCTCTTTTTTTTAAACACAGTCTTTTCTGCCTAAATGTTTTGCTGATCTAAGGAATAGGAAAGTCATAGCTTTATCTACTTGTCTTCTACACAAGAAAACAGATTTAGTCTCAAATTTTCTTCTATTATCTTCCCTAATTAAGGAAAATTTCATGTAAGAAAAATAAAATTCAATTTTCCAAATGAGAAAATTTAAACATAAGGTTTCTAATAGTTACTTTAGAGATTGCTAATAAATATATAATCACCTTGAGATTTTTGTTTTATTATCTGGACTGATATAAGAAATTCCCATTTTAGAAATTGCCTCTGCCTACAGATAAACCACTGCTTGGTGACTTAGTTAAAGAAAACCACCTTGGGGCATGGGAAGGGTAAATAGCTTGCTCAGTCACAAAGTGAGGTCTTCCTGAATCTATTGCTGTCTCTCCTAACCATGTTATGTTGCCTTTCAGTCATGGAATAATAACAATAAAAACATTTTCAGAGCTATTAACATTCACAAAACACAGCATCTCATTTTATAAAATATTCACACATTACCAACAGGGTCAAACTCCCATAGACTTGGCTGAATAAAGGAAAGTTCTTTCCATTCATTTATTTTGTGTTCCACTAGACTCTCAGTTGGGGCGGGTGGCTAAACATTGTCAAAAGTCCAGTGAATTTTTGGTATATATTTTTAAATTTGGCATAAGCTTCTGTATGTTTCTGAATGTTAAGTATACAGACAGACATATGGTAGACTTTGTACTAATATTTATACTGAGTGTTAAAACTATTTTAGCACTTGATATAATTATAAACTCTTCCAAAGAGGCAACATTAAATGGCAGTTCAGAATAACTGCATGTAGCTTAACCTTTTCTAATGTAATTTCATATACTGAAATAATTCTAGTTGTCATAAGTATAGTTTCTCAGAGCCAGAGACTTCTCCTTTGTTAAATAAAGGACTTGAGTTTTGAGACTTCTAAAGTCCTTCTAGTTTTAATTCTAGAACATTCTCATCATTAGGTTTGTGATCATTTGGTGTTCCAGTGAAAGTTGAAGGTTATAACCTATATGGGCCCAATCACTCTGTAAGACTCTTATCCATGCACCCTCATAAATTTATCATATAGGATCTAGGGGATTGAGAGAAATGCAACATTCTTGCTTTCTCTTGAGATTTCAGTAAGGGCACATAAACACCATTTCATAAAAAATAATTTAAAATTTTGTTAATGTGAGATTCATTCCCTTTCCCTCAGCTTGAAGCATTCAATATCTGCATTATAAATAAAATGAGTACTTTAAATTTAATTTGAAATATGCTCTATGCTTATAAATAAGAATTACATTAGAGTTAATAGTGTACTGGAAAGATATAGAGCACATATTATTTAAAAATCTCAAGAAAAATGTCAAATACTACTTTTTTTTTTTTTTTAGATTTTTTCAAGGCAATGGGGTTAAGTGGCTTGCCCAAGGCCACACGTCTAGGTAATTATTAAGCGTCTGAGGTCAAATTTGAACCCAGGTACTCCTGACTCCAAGGCTGGTGCTCTATTCACTGAGCCACCTAGCCACCCCCAAAATACTACTTCTTAAGGTAAGTTTGTTCTTCAGAAATTTTTCAGTGAAAGTCTGATTCTTTATGACTCCATTTGAGATTTTCTTTTTTTGTTTTGCAAGGCAATGGGGTTAACTGACTTGCCCAAGGTTACACAGCTAGGTAATCATTACATGTCTGAGCTGGATTGGAACTTGGGTCTTCCTGACACCAGGGCTGGTGCTCTATCCTCTGTATCACCTAGCTGCTCCTGTTTGAGATTTTCTTGGTAAAGATACTGATGTGGTTTGCCATTTCCTTCTCTAGCTCATTTTACAGATAAATAAACAGAGGCAATCAGAGCTAAGTGACTTGCCCAGGGTCACCCACTGAACTCATGAAGATGAGTCTTTGTTTTTCTAGACCTGACAGTATCCACTGTATCACACAGCTATCCTTCTTATTGTGAATACTCTTTCTCATAAATCTTCAAAGAAAGCCATATAAAGCAAATTAAAGTATAAAAAATGGATACTATTAGTTTTTAAAATCAGCATTAGCCAAATATTATGAAGTATCATTTGTTAGTTTTAATTGATTATCTTTAGCTTCATGATGACTAAACTTTAGTAAAATGTATATATTTATTATACATTGAATTATGCTAAAATTTAAAAAGTGATTATTATTCATTATTATTTAAAAAGTCACAACTAGAAATGTTTAAGAGAATCTTTTTCTATCAATTTTAAAAAAGATCTGAGTTTATTTTTATTTTTCTGTAATATATCTGAAACATTTCAATTTCAGTATATTTGTTATTCATTAAAATTCCATAAAGATGTATGATATATTAAATGTTACTTTGCATATTTTTTTAAAGATCTAAATATTTTATTTATTTTTCCAACTTCATACAATAGTAATATTTACCATTTTTTGCAAGGTTTTGATTTTTACATTTTTCTCCTTCCTTCTCCCCCCCCCCTTCCTTACAGAAAGAAATCTAATATAGGTTCTACTTTTATATCCATGCTTAAACATAGATCCATATTGATCATGTTGTGAAAGAAGAATTAAATCCAAAGGAATAAAAAAATTGAAGAGAAAAAAATACATGACAACTTTTAAAATTGAAGATAGTAAGCTTTGATCTTTATACTATACAGTTTCTTCTCTGGATATCTTTTAAAATTGTCTTTGATTATAATGTTACTGCATATATTTTTAGGGTATAATATGTTTTATATAACTTTAATTATATAACTTTAACATTCTGCTTTAAACATTTAACATACTGTAACTAAGCCTATTTTAAGGGTCCAATGAAATTTTGGAATTGAATTTATAAAAGCAATAATAATAATAATAATAATAATAATAATAATAAATGTTTGTCCTTTATTTTCAAAGAATACCACAACATCAAGGAGGTGATGCCATGACAAATTTATGGATTGAATTTGAGGGGGGTGCTGCACTAAGTCACCAGTCTCACTTTCTCCTCTAGAATCATCTGAGTCCAGTGGTCAGTTATGAGTCAGGACAACTAGAGATAGCCCTGGATATCAGGTAATCAGGTTAAGTGACTTATCCAAGGTCATACAGCTATTAAAAGTTAAGTGTCTGAGGTAGGATTCAAACTCTCATCCCCTGAATCCAGGGAGACTCTAGTGCTCTGTCCACTATACCACCCACCTGCCCCTAAATGCAACAATAATAGTAGTGACCATGTGTGATAGACAAAATAACTAGATTTTTTATAGCTTGTTAGTATTATGGTAACTTATATTTCTGTTCATGCTATATTTTATCCCTAACACATCTCATAAATGTATTATACTCATTTTAATTTGATTATTCAATTATAGATACTATTCAAAAGTTTATCTCTTATTTTCCTGGTGGACATGTTTTATGTTTTATATTGACTAAACTTTTATAAAATGTACATATTTATTATTAGAACATTGAAAGGGATAATTGTGATTCTGATTATTTTTGCATTATTTCCTTTTTATTAAATATACTATAGGATGTCCCAAAAGCAGTTTTGAGCTATTAAAGATGAACTTGGAATAGAATATGGTATCCAATAACTCAGTGCAGTTTTAAGCTTTAGGTTGTTAAAGTTTATGAGAATAAATTAAAGCTTAGAATAGAATATATAGGGTATTCCTTAAGTCTTAGTGAAGGGTAAAGCTTTGCACTGAGGCTTTTGACACACTTCCTTTATCCTTATTATTATAACTTTATCTTAGGGGCCTATAGTATGGGACCTTCTGAGGTAAAATTTATAGTGAAGTTTCTTTGATATTTCTGGACCTAAACCATCTTAAAAACATCTAAGATAGACCAGAATTTGAATAAATACTCTTTTAGAGAAAATGTTATGAGAATTTTTAGTGTGATTGCTTCTCTTTTCCACACTAGCTATGATTAAATGACAGCGTTTGCTCCCAGTACTTCCTTTTTGCTTAAAGATAATAATTTTACATGGTTACCTATGAGGAAAGTATTTTATAAATAGGAAAGTTCTATATAAATATGAGTTATTATAATCATCACCATCATCTTTATGTTTAGTATGAAAGAAAGAAGAGAATGGGAAAAGTCAGAAGACCTCGGTTTGAATCCTAGTTCTGCTAGCTGAGTGATATTGACCAAGTCGCTTTATTTCCCTGGGTCTCAGTTTATAAAACTTTATTTTATTTATTAAAACTTATTTAATGTATTAAAATTTTATTTTGTTTATTCATCTATAAAATGAGATGGCTAGACCAGATTATCTCTAAGGTCTCCATGGGCTCTAGCTTTCTGTGATTCTGAGGGAAAGATCTAGCATTAAGAGGAATTGAGAAAGTTTTCTTCTAGAATTTTAGTTAGGATTTCAAGGAATTCAGGGAAGTGAGGAGGTAGAAATGTTAGGATGTCAGAACTCCAGACAGGATGGACTGTTAGTGAAAACGCACAGAATTAGAAGTATAATGTGCAAGGAACAGAATGAAGGTTAAAAAGGTAGTGCCACTGAATAGCAGATTATAGCCAGTACTGATCAGTAACTGATGATCAAAAGCAGGGATGGGATCACAAAAGTATTATGAATTCTGGTTATGATAACCTCTCTACTTGCCCTACCCCAACATAAATAGAAAAGAAGAGGGTGACAGGAAAGGAGAAACATTTTAAAAAGAAGTGAGACTTTAGTAGGTATGTATAATAATGCAATATTTGTGATACAGTCACAAGATTCCACAAGTTTAAGCTATATAGCTCTATTATAACTATTTAGGAGTTCTCTTCTATGATATGGATTGCAAGCTATCCATGTTTGCTCGTCCTGTGCCTATACCTTCAATTTATAGATTTTGTCTGCCTGAGCTATTAATTAAAAGGCCTTTAACAATGGACTATATATATATATATATATATATAATGTTTTGCTTCCATAATATTTCTGATCATTGGATTTTTTTGCAAGTCAATGGTCTTGTCCAAAGTCACACAGCTAGGTAAATTATTAAGTGTCTTAGGCCACATTTGAATATCCTGACTCCAGGGCCAGTGTTCTATTCACTGTGCCAACTAGCTGCCCATGATCATTGAATGTAATGAAATGATCAGAACTGACTGACTGTCTCATATATTACATATTCAAAGACTATCTGGAAGGTTTTCTATGTCACACAAAATAACTTCTGACCTATCAAACCTTGAACAGAATATAAAGAATAAAAGGGATCATTTATGAAAAAAATACTCTGTCAATTATTTGCAATGTGTAACTAAGAGAAAGAAATAACCTAAATGGAGTAAATATTCTAGAAAATTGATTAATTCCATGAAAAACTCTCTGATGACATGTTAAATGGCATTAGAAGATCTTCTAGGTAAATACTGATGGTCACTTAAGTGCGCTACTTGATAAATTAAGATTAATCAAAATATAAATTAACATTCTACATGATGTTGAATCTGCTTTAAAGCATATTTTTTAAATAGCAAACTCACTGACTAGCTCTTAATCTCTGTCTTAGAGTGCAAATTGTAGAGTATTTTCTAATTAATTCTCCTACGGAATTTGGATGTGTTAGAGTATTATAATAACAATAATAATAATAATAATGATGATAATAATAGTAATAACATTTATAATAATAAAAACATAAAATAAACTTGTCTCTGCACTAAGTCAGGATTCTCACTAAATTTTAGCATCCTCTATTAATTTAGGTCAATCGGATTATTTATGTAGCATAATCCCTATAGTTGAGTAAACAAGAAAAGACAATCTACACATAGCTATAATGTTGCCTTGTACCTTGGAAAACATATTTAACATATAATAGTTTTCTTCTATGTCTTTAAGATAGATGAGCAGTTATTATAATCTTAAAATTCAAATATGCGGGTAAACTCAGGGCTTTGACACTTATTTTTCTCTTCTATCTTATTTATGTTAGAACTTCTGAGTAATTTTGAATGATTTTAATATATGAATTGGAAACACCTTCTTGAAAAGTGTTTTTTATAAATCAAATGCTTTTTCATTATTAATAACTGTGGGATCCTATAGTCGTCACATCTTTCAATAAATTGTGAAATGGTAAAGATGTGGTTTACTTTTGAATATTACATCTAGAATTCTACTTTTTCCCCTATTAATTAATATGGGCATCCAGTATGCCCCTCAATACATGTATAGATGACTCTATGAAAGATCTTGTATAAATAGCAGTATCATAAGGTAAACTGATAGATACTATTTTTTCTTACTTGCTTTTTTAAATAAAATAAGGTCCGAGGTTTCTTATAAATCCCCTGATGCCCTCACAATTATATGATCTATATCTCAAATCTCCTCCCTATTCTGCTTTTTAAAAAACCTAATCTTTATTCTTTTTTAGTTCCATTTATACTTCTCCTTATAAAGCATATCTGGAAAGAAGATATTTATTCCAAGCATGGAAAATTGTTTTATTACCCTCAATGGAGAAAAAAAAAGTTTTTTAAAACAATTTTTGTGAATCAATTTTATTTTCTTTGTTCTGTCATTTTTTCCCCTTTAAATGCCCTTGGAATGACCTTTGCTTAGTTGAATGTCTTGTCAATCAGTTCTTTAAACTGATTTTTCACTCCAATGCTTCTCTTTGCCTTATAAGACAGTATTCTTCATTTTCATCCATCATCTTTCTTCATCAGATTTTAAAAATGATTTTATAAATATTATAGCCTTAGTTGCATTGACAGCTATTCCTTTCTAGTTGGTAAGTCATGTATTTTCTCACTTAGTCACCAAACTTCTTTGGTCTCCTTGTGGCAAACAGTATCATTGGCTACTTTTCTGTGTAAAGTTAGCACAACCAGTACTGATATTTTATTTTTGCTGTTCCTTCCCTAATTCTGAGTGTCAGTTACTTATCAGTACTTTCATGTTGTACTTTCCTGTGACATAAGCCTTCTTAGAAGCTTTTGGACTGTTTCTTGCACAAGACAATCCACTTCCTATCACAGACTGTCCCTCATGTCTAGAATTCTTATGTTTTTGGCATTTTTTTCCTTGCTTCCTAGATTCTTTGAAATTTCAGCTAAAATTCTATGTTTCAAGACTTTCTCAACTCCCCTGGAATTGAGAGCTTTCTCTTAGTGATTATCTCCTTTACATAGTTGGCATATTATTTCCTCTATTATGTGACTTCCTTAAGAGTGGGTAAAATTGGAGGTTTTTAAAAAAATTTTCTCCTCATATTTATCCAAATATGATATGTGTTTAATAAAATACTTCTTGATTTGTTTAAAGGTGTTTCTATTGTATGTAATATGTTTTCCCCCTATAATTATGCTTTCTTGTTTTTCAATAATTTTGATTTTAGTACTGATGAATATATGTTCTGATTATTCATAGACAGCTGATCCAGGGAAAATGATCAGAAAATTTTTTATCTGTTAAAATATAATCAATTGTATTTTGTAAATTTTATTTGGTATTTAGCATGTTTAGTTCTCGCTAGTTTTCCCCTCAAAGAAACAGTTCATTCTGTAAAGGTCTTAGCCCTGTCTATTGTCTTTCTCATTACTTTCTCCTGACTGTCCTTTCCATTATTTTGACTTTTTTACTCTTTTGCATTAAAGTCTTCAGGTGTCATAATGCAGGTTGATTTAATTTGGAGGACCTTATCAAGTTTTTGTAGAATGTATCTATCTCTCATATCACTCAGGAAAGTAACCAATGCTAGTTTATACACTAGTAATTTGTTATGGTAGACTATTTGCAAATTATTATCATTAATGTTACAAGAAATGATGACTAAATGTTCTGTGAAATGTTCCTTGTTGTCTTTAGGGATATGATAAAATTCTACCAAACATTTTCTTTTTTTTTTTTTTTTTTTTTTTTAGTTTTGATTCTCCAAAGAGTAGGTATATGAGCTAATTTTCCTTTTGCTTTTTAAGGTAATTTTATTTTATTTTAATTTTTTAATCAATAAGCATTTATTTTCTCTCCCTGTCACTTCCTCCCTATAGTTAAAAAAAGAAAAACAAAAAACCTTATAACAAATATGTGTTATCAAGCAAAACCATTTCCGTATTGGTAATTTCTATAAATATATGCATCATTTTCTCTCATCTGTTTTTCAGGAAGTTGTTTGATCATTATTGATCCTCATTAATATTATTGATTAGAGTTTTTAAGTAATTTAAATTAAAAGTTTTTACAATATTGCTAATGTATAAATTTTTCTCTTGACTCTGCAACTTCCTCTTTTTTTTCCTGGTTTTCTTTTTAGCAAAAATTTAAGATAAATGTTTCAGATTTTCCAGCAATTTTGCTACTTATGATCATTAGACCTTAGGGTCAGTTAACCACTAATTCCCTCAATTGCTAATACTTATCAGAGGAGAGGAAAGATATAGATAATTGAAATGTAGTATGGGAAGAATGTTTGCTGCAGAATAATTTTCAATTATCATTCCAAAAATGGGTTTTAGGAATTAATCCAGCATTATATATTTGTGGAGAGAAGGAAAAGTATAATAAACTACAGGATATTTGTACCTATATATTTGGACAACATAGCAGTATTAATAACAACTTCAAATTCTACTACCTCTATTTTCAGTAGAGCTTTTCAAAATATCTTCATCTATATGATCTCCTCTGAAAATGCTATGTTAAATAAATTAATAGGGTAAAATTGATTACTTTAAAAAATTTTTGGGACAGGGGATTGGGGATGGATGGGTGAATGGATGGGAGATTTGGGGAAAGGAGTCCAAGATATTAAGATAAGTCAGGGCCAAAGTTAAGAAAGAAATGAAGGTCTCTTGCTTTCTTTTTATTGTACTTCTCAAAATACTTCTCTGAATGACTTTTTGATATCTCATAACATTATAGTAGAGACAAAATACTCCCCAAATATTTTGTGATTTTTCATGTAGACACAGAAAGGTCAGGGAATAGTAAGGGAGCTTCTGATTGGTGCCAGTTTGTATTCATCATGTTGGGAATAATAAGGGATATACAAGATGGAATTTCTGAGGAAAGTCAATAAGGAAGTTGTCTTACAGAGATGACTATTGCACCCTCAAATTATCCAGTCCTTAAGGAAAAAACAATTAAAATTTTTTTTATTTTCTTTATTTAAATATAGCATATGATATAAAGCCATTGACCTTAGAATTAGATTATCCTAACATGGCAATCATCAGTATTAATTATATTCTTATTGAATTATCTTGTATTTAATTCTCTGTTGATATGTTGTATCTCTCAGTAGAAAGTAAGTTTTTTGAGGATAAGAACTGTTTTGGGTTTGGGTTTTTTTTTAGTTTTGCTTTAATGTTTCCCAATGACTAGGTCAATACTGAATCCAAATAGATACTTAACAAATGTTTATTGGATTTAATAGTACATATATATATATATATATATATATATATAATTAGGCATAGAATTAAGTGTAATGATGTAATTGCATAGAAATATAGAGTTCTACTTACTCAGGGGTATATTTGTGGCATTTCTACTGACCACATATCCGTAATTCAATGAATACAAAATTTCATCCCTCTAAAGATGTAGGTCAGAACCCTGCCATGCCTAACCATCCCTTGTCACACTTCTCCTAATCCTACATAAGTTCCCCATAAGCAGTCACTCATTATACTTGAGATCTTACTAGAATTCTTCTCAGAGATAGTTTGATGGTGCAGTGGATAGAGTTCTGGGTCTCAATTCAGGAAGAAGAATAAGAGAGGCTTCTTGTAGAAGGTAAGGCTTTAGCTGAGGCTTGAAGTAAGCCAAGGATGCCAGGAGGTAGATTTGAAGAAGGAGAGAATTCCAGACATTGGGGGGGAGCAGTTGGTGAAAATTCCCAGAGGCAAGAGATAGAATACCTTGTATGAGAAAAAGCAAGGAGGTCAATGTCACTGAATTGGAGAGTCTGTGGAGAGTATGTAAAGCATAAGAAGACTAGAAAGTAAACTTTGGACTTCTTCAAATAGTGGCATTTTGGTTACAATGGAGATTTCCTGAATATTGAGTTTGTTGTGAATTTGTACTGAATTGAGACGTATATAGATAGCGGGGAGCAAAATAAATTACCCAAAGATGTTATATAAGTTGATTTCATATAATTAACTAATTTGACATGTTTTGGGAAATTGTGAGAAATAATGATAGATGATTGATGAGTCTGGCCTAGGGTCTTCAGAAATGTAGTGTTTTATTTAGGGCAAGATGTTGGGCTGTTTATAGGGAGCAAGAAAGTCTTGCCAAAAGTGAGAGATTTAACCAACAAAGCTCTAGCTAGGAAACAAATCAAAAGATGTTCTTTAAGTGTATCCAATATGGAAAGAATTACTGATTACACATTGTTCTTTCTAACCACATTCCTACACATGTACAGCATCCTCAGGAGCAATAGAAATAGCAGTAGCATCTTTAAAAAGGAAAAATACAGAGTTATTTCAATTTTGAGAGAAATTTATGATTTTATCCAACTGTGGGATAATCCCATAGTTGAATATGATTCATTTCAACAAGTATTTACTAAACATCAATATGGGCAAAGCATCACTCAAAGTGTTAAACATACAGAGGAAAAATAGTCTCCAAAATCACTGGGGTTTATATTCTACTGACGTTGGGGTGGGGATAGGCTATTACATGTACATAGATAAAGTCAAGATAATCTTATGAAGAGAGTGTACTAAGAAAATGTGTGTCTGTGTGATTGAGGGGAAGCCATTAGAAAAGGATTCATATAGGAGATACCTTGAAGGAGCCTATGGAAGAGATTAGCAAAGGTCTAAAATGGGAGTTGGATTGTTCACTTTGGGCAATAGCTCATTGATTAATTCGACTAGACCCAAAGAGGAAGGAAAATAATATGAATAAAGTCTGGCAGATCTTATAATCCTTCCCTCCCTCCTCAGTATGATTTTTTTTCAAAATTTTTCATGTAGTTTCTCCATAGATGAGTTACACTATAATATCTATGCTAATGTTAATTCTACAAAATATTGAGTGACACTATGAACTCGGAGATAGAAAACCTGGCTTCAAATTCCCTGGAAAACATAAAAGAAAAACTAACTGCCCCCCAAAACCAAACCCCAAATAGTTCTTATCCTCAAAAAGTTTACCTTCTACTGGGAGATATAACATATCTGGGATTTAAAGTCAGGTTTTTTATCTTCGAGTTCACAGTGTCACTCTAATACCTTTCTGGTGTCACTCTAATACCTTTCTAGCTATGTGACCCTGGGCAAATCACTTTCTCTCTCTCTCTCTCTCAGACTAAATTTCCTCAGCCATAAAGTGTAGATAACAAACAGTTAGTTCATAATCCTCAGGATTGTTGTAAAGCTCCAGTGAAATAAAGTACATAAAGTGCTTTGGACACAGTAGTTAGAGAGCTGGGCCTGGAATTAGGACCTCAAACACTAAATGTATGACCTTGAACCCTTTGTCCTTCTTTGCCTCAGTTGTCTCATTTGTAAAGTGAGCTGGAGAAGAAAATGTCAACCACTCCTGAATCTTTGCTAAGGAAAAAAAACACAAGTGAACAACACAATATCTCTACAATGGCTAGTGAGAGATTCTCTTCACTGTAAATGCTACTCCAATATTTCCTTTATGTAAATACTATTCCAATATTTCTTCTATGTAAATGCTATTCCAATATTTCTTCTATGTAAATACTACTCCAGTATTTCTTTGTGTTGACTTTTAGGAAGTCTTTCCCCCCAAGTCATTAATGCTAATAAAGTTTATGAAACTGTAGAGCTTTTGAAGAAGGGCCAAGCACAGGGACTCTCTGACTGTATGATCAGAGGGCCAACCTAACCAAGCTCTGGATGTTAATAGAGTTCCTCATTAGATGTTGATTTATCTTGATCACAGCAACCCTTGAAACTAGCTCCTAAACGTGGAGGAGCAGCAATCTTCGCTTGGAGCACTGAGGTAAAATTGTTCAGCTTTTTTTTTTTTTTTTTCAGTGGTGCCTGACTCTTTGTGACCTCATCTGGGATTTTCTTGTTAAAGACCTGGAGTGGTTTGTCACTTACTTCTCCAGCTAATTTTATAGATGAAGAAACTGAGCCAAACAAGGTAACTCAGCTAGTAGTCTGAGGTTAGATTTGAAGTCTGGAAGTTGAGTCTATCCACTATGTTACTTATTTGCCTATTGAGGTAGAGATGATACACATTACAACTATACCATGTCTATTCATCCTGTGTGATTCTTTTATTCATTTTTGTTGCAAACTGTCTTTTAAAAATATTTTTAAAAGTTTTTATATCTTATTTTTATATTATATAGAGTTATAGATCACTTCCATTTCTTTATATGTTATTAGTAAAGCTAATAATACAAGGGTCTTATCTGAAAGTATATGCAACATGTAGCATGCCCCCACCCATTGCTTTATTAAAAAATTGATAGAAAACTTCTCCGACTTACTCCATTGGGGAAAAAAAGAAAAATAAATTTCTTTTAATAAATATGTATAGTCAAGCAAAACAAATTTCCTCAATGGTTGTAAAGAAACAATGTATTTTTTTCCCCTATGATATCTCACAAATACTTCCTAGATGGAGTCCTACTCAATATGCCTAGATTTTCTCTAGGCCTCTTGACCTTACACAGACCTCTTGCTCTTGCTAAATTATTGGTACATTTATTTTTTTCCTAGCACTATGTTTCTGATGCTATCCTTTATGTTATTTATTCTACATAATTCTTCATTAATATTTCTCAACTTACTCACACATACCATATACCCATGTTCATTTACTTTTGGGCATCCTCAACTTTAATTTTCAGAAGACTTAATTATAACACAATTCTTAGTCATGCAAAAGTCTCATAAAAGAATATTGTTAAATATTGTTAAAAATATTGGACTTAGAGAAACACTCAATTAATTTTTCAAGAAACCTCCACTTATTCTTGATATCTTCCTCGGGGATTAACTCCTGACCTTGCAAACAATAGGCATTTAATAACTGTTGAACTGAGCTAAGGAACAAAGAAATTTCTTGTCAAATTGGATGGAGCTTTGGTTACCAATTCCACTGAGCTTTGTTCTGTAGGAAACTGTTCACTTTTTATGTCAACTAAACTACTTCAACATCAACCATGGAATTTTAAGCATTATTATTTTGCCAAAAAGAATATTTTAAAAATGACTCCATCTAATCATTACTTCAATTTAACCTTAAATTAGAATATGATCCTAAACTAAGTTGGTTAGCAATTGGTCCCATGTCCTATGACTATAAAATGTTTAAAGACTACACTTCTTTCAAGGTAATATGATATAATTAGAAAGGGAACCTGGATTTGGAATCAGAAGACTTGGGTTCAAATCCTAAGTCTTCCACTTACTGTGTCATTTTGGACAAACCACCAAATTTAACTGAGTCTCAGTTTCCTCATTTGTAAAATTTAAATTAATTAAAATTAAATGAAAACTTAAATGGTTATTCTTGTGAATATATAGTTTTGTGGAACTCTGAGTATTTTCTTCATTTTTAAGTATCTAAGCAAAAGTTTTTGACAAAATTTAGTTTAATAGTACTATCAGGGGATAATTCTTAATCACAATTTACAAATAGAGAAACAAAGCACAAAAACCTGTGGCTAAAATGTGAAAGCTATATTTATAAAGTTTTCATTTATTCTTTTTCTGGTGATAACTTTTAAGTTTCATTTGTTTGTCACCACTAGTAATTGTTCTTAATTTGGAAATTGCATTTGCCATCATTTTATACAGCATGCACCATGGAGCCAGTTGCAGATGGGTACTGAATATTTTTGACAATGACAATGATGATGATGATGATGGTGAGAATGACTTGTTGAGGGTGACTTAGTGAGTACATCTTTGACCTAAAATTGCTCTAGGTTTATGGTATTTTAAATGTTCTTACTTAGTGTCAGAATAATTCAGATTATATTAATTTTTCTCTTCTTTAAAAATAACTAAAATGTTTCTAAAAGGTTCAAGGAAATGTGACAGTTTAGAGGACCCAGATTAGGAAAAATACTATCTTTTCTTAAACCACAGTTACCCTATAACTGTCATTCTAGTAGTCAATGATTGCATAAGACTCTGAGTAAACAAAACATCTTTGAAGAGAGTAGAAATCATGATGATAATTTTACTGTGTGCTTCTTATAAAGCTAGAGAATTTCTGTGAATTTATATAGTGGAAAGCTGTAGACAGCTGTAGCTTCAAATGCTGACTTTAGAATTTATTACTTGTGCTTTGTCACTTAATTTCTATATGCAGTCACCACAAAGTAGCTAAGTTACATACTTGTAATTTATTTTGGTGAAAAAAAGTTGTCCCTCTATGAGCTATTCATATCAACAAAATCACAGATCCTTCTTAATGTATGGTAATGTATGGTAAAATACATTATTTTTACATAATTAAAAAAATTATCCAGCATGTTCTGAGGAGGTAGTTCTTCCCTATGAGAAAAAAAAATTGTTTGCTCATATTGACCAATATGTACAAATTTTGTTCTTAGTTCTACTTTCTATTTAGAGTGTTACTTATTTGAGGTCAAATGCTTTCAAGGATACATCTATCTGCTTCAGCAAATGAAAAGCATTCTGTTACTCCATGGAACAAAATGCTATATTACTTTTTTAAAAAAATTTCAGGAAGCATTGGAATAAAATGAGTCCATTTCTTCTCACTCCAATACATCAAGGATCCATGATCTCAGAGTTTGGTGATTCAAACTGTAGAAGTGGATCTCAACCTCTCCATGCCTTAGCAGATAGTCTTCCTGAATTGTTATGGCATATACATATTCTATTAAGCAGCCTCTCTGCACTTAGCTAGGGTTATATACACCTATTGCCAAATATTCCAAGTTTTCCAGCACAGGAGGACTAGCCAGGGCTTGGGTTCCATTAGCATCACTTTTGTGAACCCCAGGTCACTTCCAAACTGTGCTAAAAAAATCAGAACCTAGGTTTAGGACATAGACTCTTTTTCTTTATGCTGGTTAACTGGCTATGACTCTAAGATTTTGCCAATTTTTGTCAGTCCACTTACTTGACCCCAGGACCAGTGCAAATCTGGAAATACTGGTCTAGCACACATGAAGACCTTCTAATGAATTGTATGCAGAGAACTGCAATAAACACATCTTAGATTGGATAAGGTTAGACCAAGTTTGAATGATTGGGTCAAAGGTATCATTGGATGCCATCCTGATTCAGGAGAAAATAGAAACAAGCATTGAAATAAAATTGATTTAAAGGCCTAGTAGACTCTTCTAAAAGATCTCACAAATCTCAAGAAAACATGAGAAAATTTGAAAAATCAATACCAACCACTTATAAATTCCTTTCTTAAATTCAACCAATATTTCTGGTAAAAAGAAAGAAATTCAAATATAGCTTTTTTGGGAAACTGGCTGTGGCTTTATAATAACTGAACTACTTAAAAGTTTCTGTTTTATTCATTTTAAGAAAACTTTTACTTTTTGAGATAGAATTTATTCTAAAGAGCCAACAAAACAATCATGGAAGGATTTGTTTTACCTCTACCTAAAATGTAGGGTTGGCCAGGGCAATTAAGTAATCAGGTTCCCTAATTAGTCAAGGGTAGTTTTAAATGAAGTGAGAATGACCCTAAGTTACTTAGTTACTAGGGATTTCACATACCTAATGGTTTCAATTCTAGCATTTTGGGGGGCTAGCATTAATATTTGGCACTAAAGATTGTACTCAAAATTTTCCAGACCAAGCCTTGGGAAGCCAGAGACTTTGACTTCACTCATGACAATCCCTTGAATGAGTCTCAGAGTTCCAAAAATGTCTTCTAATTTGAGAGACTCAATTATTCAGATTGCTAGTAGGGAAAGAACATCGCAGAACAGATTTGGAGATGGGATCATAAATCCTGGGTAACCTTGAGACAAACACAAACCCTCATGAACTGTGCCAGAATTCTGACACAATTTTGGAAATGAGCTTTAGGTTTCAATCATCTGACTGTGCTGACTCTGATGCCTGGATCACAGAAAGGAGTTTATTGAATTACTAATATCCCCTGGATATGAAGTTGAAGACTGACAGTTTTTTCCAGGATACCTTAAGTTTGTATACATTATAGGAGTGGTCCCTTAAAGAGGTAAAGGATCTTATAGGAAGGAAAAGAAGATACTATTATATTATTCAATATTTTTCCACCTTTTTTGTTAATTGCTAATGCAATCAAAAGTTTTGGCATGAAAGACTATTTTAGATCAATTAAATATGTACATAGTACGGTTAACAAGCTATAACATATTCTACTTAGAAATCTTATGGATATGGATTAGTATTGAAATTAGCTTTTCTGAAAGGTTTTCAGAGAAATTATGATCAAATTATGGCCTTGTAGAAATAAGAATATTATTTTGTTACTGTCTCACTCAACTTAAGTAATTCTCCCAAGTCACTCAAGGGCTAATTTAACAGCCTACATACTTTTTCAGAAGAAATTCACACCTCTCATTTTTTTCTAGTAAATATAATAATGTAGTTTTTAAATAAGTATTTTTTGGTTATTAGGTTTAATACTCAAGTATATGACATCAGATGTTTCAGAATTTGCTAATTAATCTCATATTATTAGTTTTACTCACTTGGTAATCACGAGATGAAAAAGGCAGACACTGTATACAAATAGAAGTTCGTGCAAGGTCAAGCTCTCAAAACCACATGCAAATCTCCTAAGCACATGGTTTAGAGCCCAAACAGCCCAACAGCAGGTTATATAGGCATGCAGATGATAGAAAAGAAAAGTGCCTACATAAGGAAAGTACAGGATGACCAGAGAGTGACATTTCTTCATGACAGCTATCTAATGCAAACCGTATACACATGACTTTTTGTTAAAGGTATGTGTTTGTGTATGTATGTGTGTGTTTGTGTGTGTTTGTGTGTGTATGTGTTTGTGTATGTGTATGTATGTGTGCATGTATCTGTGTGTGTGTGTGTGTGTGTGTCAATTGGGATCAGAGTACAGAAATGTGATTTGTTTTGGGGAATAATTAACTTAAATTTTTTCAGAGCTTTAAGCACTTTTTCACTTTAAAAATGTCTAATTTCTACTTTATTCTTCCAGAGATTTCGATCTAGTGTTGCCTACCACTCCATCATGCAAAAAAAAAGGTTAAAACTGAAATTTGAAAGCATTAAACAAGCTCTAAACCTGACAGATAACATGGATAGTCTCCACATTTTACACGATAATTAAATTATATATAAATACCTCCTGCTCTTACCGGTGGGTGTTGTGATTCCATGTATTAAGGTATGAAGCAGACAGGAAAGAGATAAATCTTTCATAAGTACATCATCAATTAGGCATGTGGTATATAAACCATAGTCATAGGTAATAGATTCAAACAATAATAAGTAA
The DNA here is from genome assembly GCF_037893015.1 of Macrotis lagotis. Classification (NCBI taxonomy): domain Eukaryota; kingdom Metazoa; phylum Chordata; class Mammalia; order Peramelemorphia; family Peramelidae; genus Macrotis; species Macrotis lagotis. Next base: position 703,838,998 of record NC_133658.1, on the reverse strand, counting down.
ATAGTCACAAAAGAAGACTTGTGCTCACAAAATGGTCACAATACTAGAATATTTAGGGAGAAGAAATGATACTATATATGTGTGTTTTTTTTTTTTTTACTATTGTGGTGCCATAAATTAGCAGTATGGAAAGAAATTTTGTGATGCAGATTTTAGTTAAAACATCATTGTACTGCTTGATTCTATACAGCAGAAAGCCTCCAGTACTTTCTGAATGATTAAAAACTTGGTTAAACAATAAACTCTCACTGAAATGGAGGTTATCAATCAATTTGGGAGTATTCTTTAAAGTGATTTTTTTTTTTTAGATTTTTCAAGGCAGTGGGTTTAAGTGGCTTGCCCAAAGCCACACGGCTAGGTAATTATTAAGTGTCTGAGGTCGGATTTGAACCCAGATACTCCTGACTCCAAGGCCGGTGATCTATTCACTGCACCATCTAGCCGCCCCTCTTTAAAGTGATATTAAGGTGTTCTCTTAGCAGTGAGATTCATTCATCAAAAAAGAAAATGAATTTTTCACAGAAAACTTTGGAAGTATTGGAAAAAAAATTTAGAGTTCAATGAATATTTTAGATGAAATATATTAATCAGTATCTATAAGGACAGCCTCGATTAGCTCTTAAAATTAAAATGCTTTATGAACAACAATGACTTTATTTCTGATTAATATAGATTACATGCAGCTGTGAGGAATTTATTCACATATAAATGGATGACTTGCAAATTAGGCAACTGTTTTTTTTTTTGTACTCCGACTGATAAGTATGAATCTTTGTTCTTTTCCTGAAGATTTTTATTTTGCTCAAGCTTCTGGATCCATGAGCAAATGGCCATCAAGGAAGCACAAGCTTATCAATTAAAATAGGTATGACTGCCATTGTAAATTAAAATCATTTCCTTTTTTGGAAAGATTTAGAAACTGTGGCTGACTTTGAAATAGTGGCCACATGGATGAAAGCTTAATTCTGACCATTGAATAGAATGCCACAACAATGGCTCACTAGGTGACATCTGGTTGAACAATCAGTTCAAACAGCAAGTCAAATGAATATCATCATCATATTTTAAAATTTTCTTCTTATAAAAACTAGAGCTTATTGGGATAGCATATATTTAATTGTCTTTCACTTTGAGTCGTGGTGCAATAAGAAGTGGGCTAGGACAAATGATTATTTTGTGTGCTTTGGTTAAAAGGAATGAAAGAATACATACTTCTTCTTGAAAGAAAAGATTCATTAAACTGGGTTGGTTACAATAAGAAGGGCACATAAATTAATTGCTTACCAGCACTGAAAAAAAAAAGAAAACTGTACTTAAAAGAAAAATTAAACTTTCTATCACAGAATGCATATGAAATTTCTATGAATCCTGATGTTTGGCATGCATTCCCCAAACCATCCTGACTTTTAAAGTTTGTTAACCTTAGTTGCTATTTTAATGAGGACTCATTCTGACCTTACCCAGATCTGATAATGACCACTTGCCATAGCTTAATTTACATTGGCCCAGCTCTGTTTTGATTGCTGGATCCTATCTAAAACACTGATAGTATGAAGAGGGAATTCCTAGCACATAAAGTTATATCAGTTTGCATCACGTTATAATGCCTTTGCCACACAATATAACTAGATATAGCACCATGCAATGCCATGAATTGATAATGAAAGACTATCTTCAGGGCAGAAAATAAATATTTGAGAGAGGAAAAAACAAAAAAGCAGGGGATTTCAAGCTGGTGAGGCTTAAAAAAATTTTAGCTGTAGACTACAATGATGGATGTTTCACTCTTGAAAGCAGAGCTACATACCATATTCATGTCAATGCCATTGGTGTAAGTCCAAGCATGTTGGAAATATTCTTCAAGCCGCTGCCTCAGAGGGTTAGGAATTTGGTGAAAGCGAATGAATTCTTTTACTCGCAGCATCTGCATGTGGTACCTGGCAGTTCCTGAGTACAGTCTTTGGATAATTGCAGATACATTCCCAAAAATACTTGCATACATTAGTGCTAGATCAGATAAAAAACAAAGTTAGAATCACTGAACCTGTGAACATGTCAGATATTACCAGTACTTTGAATGATTTAGGCTGACTTTGGCCTTCTCAGATAGACAATGAACAGATTCTTTGAAGAAAACAATAAAAAAACAATTTTCCTTTAAATTTTAAATTTTAAATTGAATAGTAATCTCTAGAAGAAATGTAGCCAGTCTCCATCAAACTTTTAAGTGAAAGATTTTTCCTTGAGCTATCTATTAAAGTGTCTGTTAAAAACCCACTCATACCATTTACAATGTAAAATCTGCCAACAACAAATAGTATAACGACATCAATAAAATACAGTTCTAGTGGGCTAGAATCCAAATACACTATTATGCTAATAATTATAAAACTGCCTTAATTGGATATTTTAGCTATGCCATCAGGATAATATTACTGGGTATAAATGGTGCTTTGTTACTTTAAAATGCTCTGGACTTCTAATTCTGAAGCAAACATCACCTTATCCTCACTTCCAATACATCCATATTAAACAAAACCAAAAATCAAAACTTATTCTTCACCCTCCTTTTCTCTATCTACCCTTTCCAAAATTTTTTTCTAATCTTACCAATCTAAAAAATATTTTGAATTACTTACTATTAAATGATTAGTAAAGATATATAAATTTTTGATCAATAATTTTGATAAAGTCAATAGACTCCTTTAAATATGAATCCACTATTAATTGAGTTTGAATCTGGCTTCTGGATCTACTAAAACGTGTTTTAAGACATTTTTGCATTTTTTTATTCCTATGAAGAACAAGAGCGATATGGAAAATTCCATTGTGGGGGGGAAATAAACTATAAAGATGTTGCTTACTCTGAAATATCAGTTTCTATCTTGAGCTACAGTTACTAATAACCATGTTTCTCATGTAAAAACAAAACCGATCATGTGTTTTGTTAATTTATTTAATGCTGTAGGCAATGCTAAAACAATGTTTGATACTTCAAATTATTACTACTATTACTATTGCAAAAAAATATTCTTTCTTCTTAGTCTTACTCTCTACTAAGTTGGGTATGATACCTAAATAACAGCAGTGTTGCTTGACTGCCATAAAATCTCAAAAGAGGACTTCTGTTTGGTTCTATTTGAAAGATAGAAGGTTTAAATAACATTTAGATGCTAAAGATGGTAGGTGGTGGACAAAGTCCATGCTGGTGTTGATATAAGTCAGGGAAATATGATAACAGTGATGGCTGGGACACATTTTCCTCCTTTAGGGGAGGAGTTTAAGAAGAGCATTGAGTAGTAAGGACAAGGCAGTCCAAGAAAATAGCTTGCTTTATGCCTTAGATGCCTCCTGTGAACAAAACATATTTATATGAAGTGTATATTTCATGAACCCCAAGAGAATATATTTATGTATGCGGCTCATCCTAGATAATACTCTAGAAGAGAGGAATATTCTAGAAGATGATAGACAAAAATTTTCTTAAGATTAACTAATACTCCAGAACTTCCAAGTCAAGAATTTAATAAAGACTAAATTAGGTTGCTTCAATTATATTTTCAATTAAAATGACATCTTTACACATCAAAGAAAAATTTTAAAAATATTTCATTTTATTTCAAACAAATACTATATTGTGATTTTCTATTGCCATTGGGTAAAAAAAAACTTAAAAATTTGGGTTACAAACAAATTACACCCATCAGCAACATGGCAAATACTAAAATAAGGAGAATAAATATGCTAATCCCTAACATAGCTACAAAAAATCTCTGAGATTCAATCTTTATGACTTAAAAAATACAATAAAAATTCTTACCTAAATAATATTAGTTTTTCTCTTTAAATAGAGAAAAAGAAAAGGAGATGTTTAATATTTTAAAGGCTATAAAATGGAATAAATACAAAGATACTGAATTTAATTGATATATTTTAGCCCACTTATAATAGCAATATAAAGTATGTGGCATCATGAAAAGAGAAAGTTGATTTCAAATTCTGAGTCTTTCAGTAGATTCAGAACTTTGGACAATTCACTTAACCTTGCTGTGATTTTTCCTTATCAAATGGAAAGAATAATGATGTGCTACTTATTCCATAGGATGGTGATGAAAGAGCTTTGCACGTTCTAATATATATCATTGTCATTATTGTATATTAAGAATAAACAAATTAGTATATTGTATCCATGTTTTCAATTAAAATAAAAAATATTTAAAGACCTTTGTAGAGCAATTCCTTCCACACTCTTTCAGACAACCTATACTTGCTAATGTATTTGAGATCAGAGTTGCCTTCTTAGGGACTTTTTGAATAATATATGTGCATATACAACCAGAAAAAATCTTACTCTAATGACTCATCATGATGTGGTGGTGACCCAGTTTTGGAAGGCTAAACTAGTAGGGCACAAATTACATCAGTAAAGTTCTACTAAACCTGAGGGGAGTTAAACAAGATCCCTATTTTTCAAGGACTAGCTAAATCTGATGACAAATATCTATAGGCTTGCTAGTAGGTGATGATTTCTTAAACCATAGCAATGGATGAAAGAAAATAAAATTCAAAATGATACTCAGTCCTTGAAGATCTTTTCTTCTTCTTGGGTGATCAAAGCATAGTGGGAAAAAGGGAGGTGGAGGGTGCTAAGAACCTCAGTTTTAGACCATCTCTATAAATTAATTTAACCTGATTCTCTAATTGTGATGTCCTTAGCCAATGACCAACAATTAGACACATTACTTCAGGAACTGAATCACATCAATAGAATCACATATTGATTTTAGTGAAATCAGAAGAATAAAGAAAATAACTAAATGGAATGATAGTTCACAGGCTATTTTTAGAAAGGTAACAGGAGTGGATGGAACTGGTTTTATGAACCAATACCAAGAAAGATCACTGTGCCAGAATTATGCCTATTTCACCTACAGTGTCCAGAGAGGATGTAAAGAAGATAATTTTAGTTTATATGCTTTAGTTTAGTTTATGTTACTCTGTCACAGTAGATGAAATGATTGAGACAATCTAGGAAGAATTCCTAATTAAATCTATATATACTTTACTATTTGGGGACTTTAATGCAAAAGTGGACATGGGGAAGAAGATGGAAAATAAGTAGGAAGATATATTACAAATCTCTCAATGCCTTAAAGATTCTATTTCTTTCAGTACTGAAAGGGGATCATTGAATTGTTGTGGCAAATCATGTATTACTAGTTGGTGAAAGTTGCATGGACCCACAGCTTTTTTTTTGAATTTATCTTCAAAACTTTAGCTTACTTTCAAAGAAGGAAAGCTTATAAAATAAACAACTTTTAATGAATTTTGACCAATGGAATAAATGATCAAACATGATTTCATAGATCTGATACTGAAGAATGCTTTTCACTACTTGATAAAAAGTTGATAAATATGCAGAATGAGACACACTTTTTGAAAATGATCAGTATGGAGTTTTTCCCCCCACTGTTTTACAATGTAAATTTGTTATATAGGTTTTTTTCCCCCAGATGGTGGGAGAGGAATGTGGGAGGGAGAAAAAATTTCTTAAATAAAAAAATCATTTATAAATTATTTTAAAACAATACTCTCTAGTTATGCATTAAAAAGACAACAACTCACTTAAACCCCAAGAAATATTTATCTTACAATGAACATGGTGTCCTCAAAGTCTGACTGTAATTTAAGCTACTAAAGTATTAAACTTCACTGACTCTTAGGATACACTGAATGTTCTTTCTCTAAATGTAAATACCCACATATTAAGAGAAGCAAATGACAATTATGGAATCACAAACTATTGGAATTGGAAGGGACCCCAAGGATCATCTAATCCAGTTTATCCCTACTGAAAATGAAATTCCCATTATGTTGTAAATTGAGGAATAAAAATGCAAATTCTGTTTAAAATGTAAATTCTGTTTAAAGGCTTTCTATAAAGGAGCAATTCAAACCCAGAGTTTAGGAATTATGTTTTGTTTTGTTTTATTTTGTTTTTCTTGACCAAGCTTAAATTTGTCTCTCCTTCAAGTATTATTCTTAATAGACAAAAAGGGCAAGTCTATTCCCTCTTCCCTATGGTAACCCTTCAAATAATTGAATTTTCTTGGGAGGGGCGTTGGAAGGATGGTTCTCTCAGTTTTCTTCAATCTGAACATACTCATTTCTTTCATTGGATCCTCAAGACTTCTTTATGGTTGCTCTTCTTAAGATGGTTTATAGTTTGCTAGTAATTCTCCTAAACCTTGGTTCCTGGAGCTGACCATGATATTCAAGGCATTCTAATTTCCTAGAAGTTATATTTTTAAAAATTTGACTTAAGATTAAATTACTTTTATTAAGTGAGCCACATCATGGTGCTGAGACTCATTGAACTTTCAGTCTTTTAAATCTTCAGATATTTTTTAATTAAATAGTTGCTTTGTACTTTGTTTCTCACATTTTGCACTTATGAAGCCGATTTTTTTAACCAAACCTTAAGGCTTTACATTTATCCCTATTTATTTTAATCTTATTAGATTTAGCCCTTATCAGTCAATATTTGAAGATACAGATGGGATTGTGTTTTAGCTCTTCCTCCAAGACATGTCATTGGCACATTTGATAACCATTCCATCTATGACTTTTTCCACAGAGCTAGGCATAGATCCCCAGAGCACTCCATTGGAGATCTTCTGCTATTCTGATATTTTACCATTAGTAGCTACCCTTTAAGTTCTGTCATCCAATCAGTTTTGAATTCACACTTTGACTATCTGCCCCATCCCCCCAAATAGCACCAAATAGCATGGAAAATTTCATCAAATGTTTTGCTAAAAATTTAGGTAATTTAAAACTATAACATTTCTCTTATACACCAATGAACAAACTCTTTTTTAATTTTTAATTTTTTAATATTATTTTTGGTAATGGGGTTAAGTGACTTGCCCAGGGTCACACAGCTAGGTAATTATTAAGTGTCTGAGGTCAAATTTGAACTCAAGTTCTCCAGACTCCAGGGTCAGTACTCTATCCACTGCACCACCTAGCTTCCCTGATGAACAAACTCTCAAAAAATGATATAAACTTATCAGCACCTGTTTTGATGAAAGCGTAATGACTCTTTGCAACTACCACTTCTAATCACTACTCTTTTTAATGATTCTATTTAGAATTTGTCAGTTATTATTGATTCATCTATTCTAAGCAGTGGTCTTTTCTCTTTATTGATCCTTTTCCCTTGCCCAATATATATATATTAAGTGAACCATATTCGTTTTTTGTACTTGACTTTTTGAAATCAGCCTTAGCCTATTGTAAAGTTTAGTGCTCAATGGTTTTCATGTATTGTTTTATTTAGGTCCACCTGAATCATGAAAACTCTTATTAGAGGATCTTTGTTACATCTTGGATATATGACCAAGGAAGATATTATATTTTTTCTAGCATTTTTCCCAAGCCTTCAAATAACTACAGTGTCTCTGAAGAGGGATTTGCCAACTACCAATGCTACCTTTCTTTTCTTCCTCTGATCCTTATTGGATGATCTCTTGATAGCTTCAGTGTTTCTACTTTATCAATCTTAGGAGGTCAAACAGTTGCTTCTTCTTTACATTAGCCAGTTGCCTCCTCTTCAGAAAGTTTCAAATTAGAGGTTAGTTTTAAAAGCTCTAAATGTATAATTGTTCCTTTTCTTCCTTTTGTCCTATGGATCACATTCTTCCAGGCTTTTTAAAAAAACCTCTTGACAGAAGTTAAATTTGTCCTCAGCCACTTAATATTCTCCTTTTTCCCCATTGAAGCCTTGATTCAGATTTTGATTACTGAAAAGGATTCCTTGAGTCCTTTCACTTTCTCTTCTAGAATGTAGACCAATCTACACTTTGAACAAAGCAGTTACTTGGGACAATGGCAGAAATTTAAATATTACACACAAAAGTCAAGAAACTGCCCAATTCTACCTGCTTTTCATATTGATTTAGATTCTGGACCTTGTTTTTTGAATTGTTTTTGAGTGTTTATATTCCTTCCTAAATATCTGATACCTCTAAAGACTTTTGTCAACACTTAGCAACTTGAGAGCTAAAGCTAACTTTTTTCCTTTTCCTCAATAATACCTAGACAACCATATCTATATTTTTTGCCTCCTCTCGTTAGCTTTGTCTTCAACAATTTGTTTTACTTAACCAATTCATCTATTTGTTTTATTTACCTTTTCTGACTTTTGTGGGTCAGGGTACTAGAGGAATTGGGGAGGTATGAATTAACACTTTCCCTCCCCCATCCCAAAATATAAGCTAGGAATATTGTGAGGAGAGAAATCATGGTATTGTCTTGGTGAAACTTGAATTGACTTTGCCTCTAGATGGATTAATCTGAGATTCAAATATGGGTCCTTTAGGGAAGAAGAATATAAATGTAATTTCTCATTGGAAACTACTATTAATTTTTTTTTTTTTTGCTGAATGTTTTTGCTTGCTTTCATTTTCGTGAACTGCTTATATCTGAGAATTTATTTCCTTGCTGGGAGCTATTACTTTAACTGCCTTATGAACTGTTTTTAACTGAGAATATATAATTTTTTTTTATTAGACAGATTATTGATTTGAACCTTTAGATTCTGGGTGATCAACTGGAACACACAGGGCACCACTACACTTTCTTTTGAGTTCTTCTCTTCAATCTTTTTTTCTTCTTTTAGAATAAACCTTCCTTTATGCTGAGTTCTTCTCCACCTTTAGGCCAAGTTGTTCTCCTGTAGCTTTATCCTTAAGCTGAGTCAGACTTCTGCTCAAATTCAATCTCTAACTCTTTCCCCAAGGTTTTAAGTCCTTTAAAATCAATTAAAAATATTTTTTCTTAGTCATTTGACTCTAGTTCTTATCTCTTCTTCTAAAACCTTTCCCCATAGAAGCTAGAAGGGTTTTTTAAATCATATATAGTCAGCCTTAGATTTATAAACAGAGGAAATAAATTTAAATTCAATTCGTCACTATGCTTTTAGGAATTCTTATCAAATGAGGGCCTCAGTTTCCTCATCTGATTGGCCTAGATGACCTCAAAGTCTCTTCCAGTTCTACATCCTATGAGCCTGTGATCCACTGTGTTTGGACTCAGTTATGATCGCCAAGGTGGTTTATGAAGAAGCAAAATTCAATACAGTTAAATAACAAAGAAACAAAGATGAAAAGGACAGCTAAATCAAATTAAATACACAGAAAGAAATGAACACAATTGATTATCTGAATGAGGGAAAGGAACTGAATATTATTTTTTTGAAACTATAGATGTCATTATTTATTGAAAAGATATGACCAAGGAATTAGCAATAACTATTAATTCATATGCATATTTTCTATCTCTACAAAATACATGAGAATAATTTACTTATGTTTCATGAATATTTTGTGAGATGGGAATATGCAGGTTGTTACAAACCATATATTATAGCAGACTATAGCTTTACAATCTTAAAACTGACAGAAGGGAATATAAGAGAATAAAGTTTCTACCATGCTTTCTTTTTGTTAAAAAATTGACTTTGTGCAAGAAAGTCAAGGTTAAAGGCTCTTCTTTAACAAGGTATCTATTTTGCTTGCTAGAAAAGACTATAAAAGATTCCTTCATACATACAAATATATAACCCACTTTAGTGATCTTTGATTATTAGTGTCAATTGTGGCATAAAACAAGAAAATGCAAACCAGACAATGGAGAATTTTGTTATGGAGTCTGTCATAGTTGACAGATTCCCTGACTATCTAGTAAAAATTTCCAAATATTACTGTTAATGCAGTCAAGCCCTGGAAAACTGAAACATTCTGAATGTGGATCATAATCACTCAAAAGAGACTGGACAAAGTAGTCAAATAGAAAAAAACTAAGTGGAAGAAAATGTGCTTCAGTTTTGCAGCTTGTAGAATTAGTCTAGCAGCATATCTAGATTGGATAATATAAAAGGATAATCAACTAGGCCTAAAATGAATAAGATATAGACTATGAGCTGTGTTGTATTTGGAAAATTGCAGTTTTCAATGACTAAAAGCTTCTTCCTGAAACAAATGCTCACCTTTTATAAAAATATCAATATTCTTCTGTGGAAGGCAATCAATAATAAAATATTGCATCAAAATTGCAGCTTAGTCAATGGCATTGAAGAGATGCCTGGTGGGTATAAGTATACAGAAGATTTTTACCAAGAATGAAATGCAAGCAAAAAGCAGGGTAATATCTATCACCGAAGGGATTGACGACTGGGAAGGGAGGTGAGCCATCTATTCAATACAGTAACAATCAAGGTAAACAAATGGACTGCCTATTTGCTACATTGTTATCTATGTAACCTCAAGAGACCTAGAGGGAATTTCAGTGGGCTGATCATGGAGTATGTATAGGAGGGCTGTACAAGAGTCACACAGGGTGAGCTGACACGGATGATTTGTTTCTTCATTGTTGGAAGGAATGCCCACATTGATAAGATAACAGAACCACTGGAACATTTAGCTGGAGAAGAGCAAAGTACTTTTCAAAATGTTTATTAAATGCATGCTAAGCAGCAAAGGGGTTATAAAAATAAACCAGACACAGCCATTGACCTTGAAAGCAATTTATAACCCAGTAGGGGAGAGAAAATATCAATAACTATAAAACAAAATATACTATTGTAGGTCTATAAGGATTATAAAGTTCTGTGAGAGTTCAGAGAGATTAGATTTCCCAGTTGGATAAAAGGTTGGGACAGAGAAGGATTCTTTGAAACTTATCATTTGAATTGGATTTTTAAGGAGGATTTAGATCTCCATGGGAGGAAAGGGGGGGATGTAGGCCTCAGAAACCATTTGACCGAGAATGCTCACCAGAAAGTAAAGAGTTACAGTAGACAACTAGTTTGGCTTAAGAATAGAATATATGAAAGGAAATAGTTAAAAATAATCTTGGAAAAGCAATCTAGAGCTAGAGGACTGTTAATAGATAGAAGTCTGTAACAGTGTAGAGCAGAAGACCTTGAATGCTAGAATAAAAAGTTTTGACTTAATTCAGTAGACAGTCAGGAATCACTAAAGGTTTTTGGATAGAGTAGTAATATAATCAGAGTTGTGTAAAATTAATCTGATGAGTAGAATGGATTAGATCTGGGAAAGACTATAGGCAGGGAGATTGTTGTTGTGTAAGATTAATCTGATGAGTAGAATGGATTAGATCTGGGAAAGACTATAGGCAGGGAGATTGTTAGGGGAGAAGTATTAATTCTCTACTTCTTTCAATATTTTGCTTATTTATCAGTAATAAAGATCGAGGAGAGAGGCAGCATGCCTTAGTAGATAGAGAATGTCTTGGAGCCAGTTTCACCTGTGGCTCATACTGGTTGTGGATAATTACTTCATCTAGTCTTCAAGGGAATTCTCTATGGAAATAAATTTCAGAGAAGATGCTGGTTCTATATTGATAGAAGGAATTTCCTCTTCTGGGATTTTGTTATACCAATGAAATATAGGTCCAGTCTTTAGATGACCCTAAAAAGTAAGGATCTTAGTTCAACAAAAGTGGCTTTAAAGCCACAATTTGCCTGATTTTTTAAAAAAAGTATCACAATCATAAATTGTTATTGAGACAATTATTTATTGAGGCAAGATGGATAGAGTGCTGAGTCTAGAAACAAGAAGATCTGAGTTCAAATTTGGCCTTAGACATTTATTAACTTTGTGATTCTTGGCAAGTAACTAAACCTCTATTTGCCTCAGTGTTCTGAAATGTATAAATGGGGATAATAATAGCATCTATTCTTGGGTTGTTGTTATAGTGAAAGGAAATAATATTTGTAAAATGCTTAACACAAAGTATAAGTACTATGTAAATGTTGCTACTATTCCTATCATCATCATCATCATCATCATCACCACCATCATCATAATCCTCATCATCACCATCATCATCATCATCATCATCATCACACCATTATCACTATACCATCACCACATTATCACATCATCTTCATCATCATTATTATCATTACTACCACCCCTATATCACCATCATCATCATTATCATCATCATCACCACCACTACCACCATCACTGTCATCATCATCTTGATCATCACCATCATCATCACGACCACCACTACTATTGCTATCATCATCATCACCACCATCATTCTAATTCTCATCATTACCATCATCAATCATCATCATCACACCATTATCACTATCATCATCACCATCATCATCTTCATTATCATCATCAGTACCATCCCCATCATCACCATCATCATCACCTCCACCACCACCACCACCACCACCATTATCATTACCACCATTATCATCATCATCATCATCACCACCACCACCACCACCAACATCATCACTTTCAACATCATCTCTTGACTAACCCCTCAAATCCCCAATATTTCTTTTTGATCTAAGCGATAGTTCCTAATAAGGATAATAACTATTTCTTATTAGGTTATTGACATAACTTATTGACTATATCTTTTTTGCTTTCCTATTTATACTATAGCCTTTAAAATGTTAAGCTGCTCCTACTACTGGTTAATGATCTAAATCAAGGAAAATATTTAGATTTGTCTTTCTCCCCTCCCTTTATTCACAACAGACTTATCCTAGAGTTATCAATGTATTCAGACAGAAATTTTACTTACAGCCAATCAACATGACACAAATGGAAAAGATTTTCTCCGAATTGGTGTTAGGAGAGACATTCCCGAATCCTACACTTGTTAAACTGCTGAAGGTAAAGTAAAGTGCTGTAACGTATTTGTCTTTAATGGATGGTCCAGAGCTTGCATCACTTTGATTGTAACGTTTTCCAATTTGTTGTCCTAAGGTATCCAACCATCCAATTTTGTCAATCAGGTAAGGCCTTTCTACATTGCCAATGGCATACCAAATGCAAGCCAGCCAATGTGCAATTAGCGCAAATATGCACATGAGAAGCATGAGAACAGCAGCACCATATTCAGAATATCGGTCCAATTTCCGTGCCACTCTCACCAATCGCAGAAGCCTAGCTGTCTTCAAAAGGCCAATTAATGTTGTGGTCTGCAGAAACAAATATGCAACATCAGAAAATGTTACTACTCAGGAGGAGTCATGTTCCCAAATAGTAAATTCAAGTTTTTTTTTTAAAAATGCTTTCAAGTGCAAGATCAAATTATAGCAGTGAGTTTTAATTAAATATTCACTTTATTTCTTAGATAAGATTCTGAACCACCACATTGTGAAATAGGTTTCAAAGAGACAATTTGCTATACAGTAAGGAAAGGACATTCTAAAAACTAATTATACTGGAGACTATGCTTCACATTTTAGACTTCAATTGATAGCCTTTTAGTCTTGGACTAGGAACCTTTTCAGTTTGTGAACCTGTATCTTCATAAGAGAGTTAAAGAATATTGTTGTTTAACTGATGGAATTTAACGCTTCAACTTCAAGGTGTCACAAATAATCATGCATCTCTAACAAAGTAATTATTATTGACCAATATCTAATGGTAAGACAGGGTCATATAATAAAAGGACATGAGTAGGTATTTAGTTTTGAAATCTGATAACTACAAATGATTAATTTCTTAGATTTCCTAAACAATGCCAACTTTAAGTGCTATATATATAATCCATAGGGTATGTAATCATTCTATAGTTACATGGTAGTTACTAATCAATTATTAAGTCATTTTATATTTATACTATTATGAAAACTATTTCATAGAATATGAAACTGAATTAAGAATAATCACCACATGTAAAATAATGAAAGATGAATGCAAACATAAAAATTATCTTTACATAGTCTTAAAAAAAAACAAAACCCCAGTTAAAAGAAAAGCTAAAATATATTTCATTGTATATTTTCTTTGGATACTTTAGCACTATCCTGGGCAAGAACACTAGAGCTTATCTTAAGGAATCTCTCTGACAGACTACTACAGTTGAGGTGTATTCATTTTAATGGACACAGCAATTTTTTTTAAGGAAATGCAAAATCTGTAAAGTTGTACTCAGGAGCTCTGATTTTTATTACTCTATTACTTTCATTGGTCAGATACTGTGGGATAATGATGGGAGGCAGGGTAGTGAGAAGGAAATCAAAGATCTGAGAAGTTTTTAAGTTTCAGTGTGTGAAAGGAGAGACTGAGGTAGAATTGGCCTATTTCCTGGGCATTTCATTTATTTATTATTATTATTACTATTATTATTTTAGGTTTTTGCAAGGCAAATGGGGTTAAGTGGCTTGCCCAAGGCCACACAGCTAGGTAGTTATTAAGTGTGTGAGACTGGATTTGAACCCAGGTACTCCTGACTCCAGGGCCAGTGCTTTATCCACTGTGCCACCTAGCTGCCCCATGGGCATTTCATTTAGTAAGGTTTGGATTCTGAAATTAAATAGAACCTTTGAGTTCTGAAAAGAAGAAATATATCTTCCAATTTACCTAACTTTCCTCCCTAAGGCAAAACCCTTGTAAGAGGAGGTAACACTTGCCTTCCAGCTTCATGCACAAACCATCAGAGATTTTGAAAGACAGAGATTTGAACTGACTACACCTACTGTTTGTCATGTTGACAGGAATTTTCCTGACTCACTCACCAGTTCCCCTCTGCTTTTATTTTGAATATTTATCCTTACTTGTACTGTGACCCATTTATTTGTTTTATAACTAGAAAAAACATTTGAGATTTGTTTTCTGAACTGCTATATCTGTATAGTAGCTTGGGGGCAAATTGCTGCATTGACCTAAAATAAATAAAATATAATTTTGAAAAACATTAGGCAAGCAGTTATTTAAAGGAAATGCTTCAAAACAAATATGAAGTGTTTTCATAACATACTGAAGTGACCAGGTTAAAAAAAAAAACTCTCAAAGCTCCATACTAAAAAAAAAAGATGCTTCATTTATCAATGGAAAAGTCTCTTAAGCATGCAATATTACAAAAATTCATACAGTATCTCCTGTTTTAAGGTTATTCATAAATTAAAAGAAATTAATTTTAAACATCAAGTACACTAAGCCTACAAATTGACATGATAGCTATAACAAAGAAAATAAGGTGAATATGGTACTAGGAGGGATATAGTATAGAGTTATATATCTAATCATGAGTGCTGTTATTCATTGAAAATGATTATGTACAGTCTATCAGAGCCACAGAACTTATTCTGAAACCATTACCAAGCAATTGTTCTAAGTCTTTGTTGAATTATAAGGATGAATGAATATTGACTTCAATAATCAAAGAAGTTCTCTTGAGGTTCAGTAATACATGACCAAATGCTATTACTTAAGCTGTTTTGACAAGGTAAAAAATGACCCTGACTCATATCCATTGTTACCCCATTGATACCAATACACCTGAGCATTCTTAGTCACTATAGTATATAATACAATACCACCAAAAGATAATTACTTTTATATTATAGATCACACTTTGTATTAAAATATCACTTTTTATCTTCAGTGGTTTTAAATGCTTAATTCTCATAACACTCTGTCAGACTGGAAGTTTATTGCCCCAGTTTACAGATGAGGGCTAAGTGATTTTCTCAAAACCTCAGAGGGATACAAGGAAAGAACTTGAATTCTCAGATCCCTGCCTCATCACTCTAGCCACTTAACTGTGTCTCTTTCAGTAGACACATTTGGAAAATGAATATCCAGGGAAAACCAACAACAACTTTCAAAGTCTGCCCTGAACAGTTTTTTTCTTTGCTAAAAAAGAAAAAGAAAAAGAAAAAAAGACTGTCTAGTTGAGCCCATTTTCCATGGGGGAAACAAAGACAAAATCATTATCATATCACTATAAAAAATGACCTGTTCCTTCCTTAAATCTTATTGGACAAAAACCACCATACCTGAAAAGTTAAAACTGTTCTTACCCAGAGATTTGAACTGAGTAGAAGCTAGAAGTTATTCTTTACCCTAAACATTTTTTTTGAAGCTTCAGCCAATTTTTCTGGTGAACATTAACTTGCTCAGAATGGTGGAACCCATTTATATTTGCTTCATTTTATTTTTAATTTAATTTTTTATTTTATAATAACACTGTTCAAAACTGTTCATCTTTTTTTTCGCTTTCTTGTAGATTTTCTTCTGTTCTCTGTGGTGTACCTCCCCTCCATGCCTCCATGATGGCTATAATTAGGCATGTATATATATATATATATATATGTATATACATATATATATATATAAACATAGACATATATATACAAATATTCACATATACACTTCTACTTAATATATATAAAATCTACATAAACACACACCTATATTCAAATAGATATATAGATACATAGATACATATACACATACATATTCATACATATATATAAATATTATATATATCTTATAACAATTTCTAAAAGCAACATTTCCATGCAACTCTACTTGCTCTCCTATTCTGTAATTACCTGCCCTTCAAAAAACCCTTCCTTTATACACCCTAAATCTCCTTCCCCAATGACTTACACATCTTTCTACATTCCTCATTAATCTACATACCCTTATATATACCCTCTTATTACCTCACCCTCTAACTATAGTTCCCTCTTTAACCCATTTCAGAGTATTTATTTCCAGAACCACCAATTCTCCTTCCCCCATCTAATTTCTCTGGATCAATTCTTTTTTTAAACCTCATTTGTATAAGATGATAACTCTTTTAAAAAATCTTTCCCCAGACTAGTTTGCTTTTAAGAATTCCATCCTAACCAACTCTACCTCATCTTTTCTTCTAACTACCCAATTATTATTATTAACTCTTGGATATATGGTTTACATTTCGATGTATAGATAATAAACAATTTGGTTTTTTTATGTTTATCTTCTATTTTTCTGGTTTTGGTATGTTAAATTTTCCATTAAGTTCAGGTCTTTTTGCAACAAAATCCTGAAAGCTGGCAATTCAGTGAATGTCCCTTTTTTCATTCAGAATTATGCTTAATTTAGCTGGGTATGATATCAACTACAACTGCAGTTCTTTAGCTCTTTGATATGATTATTCCAAGATTAGCAGTCTTTTAAAATAGATACTTCTAGGTCTTCTGTAATTCCAATTGTGGTTCATCATATTTGAATTTTTTTTCCTTGTTGCTCTTAATATTTTCTCCTTAAACTGAAGGTTTTGGAATTTTGCTATGCTATTCCTGTCAGTTTTCATCCTAGGTTCCCTTTCAGGTAGTGAAATTTTTCTATTTCAACCTTGCCCTCTTGTTCTAACACTTCAGGATAATTTTCTTTAATTATGTCTTGTATTGTGTCAATATTCTTTTTTTTGAGCTTAACTTTCAGGTAGCCCTTATGTTTTCTGTTCTTGTTCTGTCCTCCAAATCTTTTTTTTTTGTGAGATATTCCATCTTCTCTTTTATTTTTTCTTTATTTATATTTTGTTTTATTATTTCTTGGTCTCTTATAACCTCACTTGTCCTATTCTAATTTTCAAAGAGTCATTTTATTCTTTAAAATTTTAGATCTCTACCTTTTTCTCTGCAGAACATGGCACATATACCAAAATTGACCATGTACTAGGGCATAAAAACCTTACAATTAAATGTAGAAAGGCAGAAATATTAAATGCATGGTTTTCAGATCATGATGCAATAACAAATTACAAGATTCTGGATATCCTTTTCCAGTTGGTTTACTTTCTTTTTCATAATTTTCTTGTTTTTCTTGGATTGTTCTTATTTTTTTTTTTAGTTTTTCCTCAATCTCTCTTATTTGGTTCTTAAAGTCTTTTTTTTGTTCCTCTGGATTCTTTTCAAGCAAGTGACCAGTTGATATTCTTTGAAGTAGGAGAGGCTTTTTTTGCTTCAGCATCTTCCTCTGAAGACAAAACCCTAGTCTTCTCTATTCTCATTGTAACTGCCTGTGGTTAGGTTTTTTCCCTCCTTTGCCAGTTTATTTTTAAAAAGCAGTGTTTTGTTATAGTCACACCTAGTCCTGCAGTGTGATGCCGTCTCTGATCTCAGGAGGTATGTTCTGGGCTCACTTCTGCACTCCTTTCCCCCTCCAAGCCACAGATGGAACCCTCAGCACACTGTGCTAAATATCATCTCATTCTCTGAGAACCCTCCAGTGACTATAAGCTTCAGTTCTCCCCTCTGGTCTGGAATTAAGATGAGAAAATTATATTGTAAGTGATCCCAAACAGCAGTATCCCTGTGCCACTGTCCCTGCACTACTGGGCATGTGCTATTCCTTCTGGACCAGGGCTTGACTTGGTGTTCCTTAGCACCAGAGTTTCCCTCTCTTCCCTAACTCACATGCCCAACACCCCACACTGTCTGGGAGGTAAAAATTCCTGTGGTTGAGGTGAAGATTACCTCCCAATTGAACTGCTCTGAGGGACTCGAGGGGCTCAAGGGCTTGCCTCTTGCTGATTCAAGAAGCTAGCTTGGAGATAGATGGTTGCACTTCACTCAGCCCAGATCTTTCTTTGGATCATTTCTGGATGTTTCAGAAAGAATACTGTTCTGCTGCAACTTTTGTTTGTTTTTGCCACTTTACTAATGACCTGAGGTTTTTTTTTTTTTTTTTTTTGATGTGTTAGTGGAGGAAATCTGGAGAGCTTAGAATTTTACCTTGATTTTAAAGGACATAATTGGCACTTAGCTTTCAAACTAATCATAGTCTATCAGCCTTTTGGTAAAGGCAATTTCATTTTAGGGATATAATTTATCACACAGAATATTCAAAGTAATGTAGTAACCAGTTATTTTATATTATGGTCTTCTGTATTTGTCATTTTCATTTAGGAAAACATTATCTATCTATCTATCTATCTATCTATCTATCTATCTATCTATCTATCTATCTATCTATTTAAGGCAATGGGGTTAAGTGGCAATTGTTAAGTGTCTGAGGCCACATTTGAACTCAGGTTCTTCTGACTTCAGGGTCGATGCTCTATCCACTGCACCTGGAAAACATCCTTTTTAAATGGAACCGTGATCCATATCTAATTGATAGAGAAGTTATGTACTGGAAATGAAGATTGGTATTCTTTTTCTTCACTTCAAGATTCAACTTAGGTGCCAATTCCTCCATGAAATCTCCTATAGTATCCCTGGCTATGAATAATATTCCACCGACAAATTTCTCAATAAACTTTGAACTTCTTTGCAATTATTACAACTCTGTATTGTGATTACAATTGTATCATGATTTATATTTCCCCACTAATAGATTGTGAATTGAAAGAACTGTCTTTTTTTTTTTAGATTTTTTCAAGGCAATGGGGTTAAGTGGTTTGCCCAAGGCCACACAACTAGGTAATCATTAAGTGTCTGAGGCCAGATTTGAACTCAGGTACTCCTGACTCCAAGGCCAGTGCTCTATCCACTGCGCCACCTAGCTTCCCCAAAAGAACTGTCTTAATTGAAAGAACTGTATCCTGTTTCATGTTAAATCCTCAGCATTTGGTCTTGTACACAATAGACCCTTAATAAAAATTTATTCAACTGTTGACTTTTCACTTTTAATTAGAATTCAGAACATATTCAGAACATGTACCTAAAGGTACAAGTTATGGTTCCTGGCTGTAGTTACTATACTTGATCCTTGTCAATAGAAATCCTCCTGGTACAATAGAAAGTAATAGTTTAAATATTGGGGGAAAATCAAGGAAATTAATTACTGCAGTGGCTGGAATAAATGAAGAAGTGAAAGATTAGGCAATCGAACAACACTAAACAAAATAAATATTTTTTAATCTCTTTGAAATGTATAAAAATATATAATGAATATGAATAATTCTCCAATTACAGAAACAATCAGAATGACCATTTAATCATAAGCATCTCATACATATTAGAACTAGTAATTCCTTTTAAATGATTAAGATTATAAACTTTCCATTCTACAATGTCAAGGACTTAAAGACTACTTAGTTAAGAATTTTATTTTAATGTATATATAATCAGAATTAGTTTTTTTTTCTGTGAAATGACTATTCTAGCTGTTCAATTCAATTTTCTGAATAGTATGTGGATTCTATTTTTCACAGTTTTAAATATAAACTGTCCATGTTTATATTTTCTAAAATCACAGATAGTTCTGTATCTTTGAGATAGAATTTTTATGAATAAAATAATCATAGAAATGGAAGAAAATTTGGAGTTCACTTAATCCAATTTCCATTAGTTCCCTTCTAGAGTATCTCCAGAAGTGGTGATATAACCATTGCTTTATCATTTGTTACATTTTTCTGCCTATACCTTTACTTGTTTTAGTGTTATGGACCCCTCTGGAAATTCTGTGAAGTGTATGTGCATGTATATGATCTCTCTCTCTCTCTCTCTCTCTCTCTCTCTCTCTATATATATATATATATATATAGAGAGAGAGAGAGAGAGAGAGAGAGAGATATCACATATACACACATAGATATACACTTACGTATATATATATATATATATATATATATATATATATATTCTTTTTCAGAATAAAGTTTCTAAGAGATTAAAATCAAATACATTGATTCCAAAGGAAACTAATTATATTGACCTCAGTTTAAGAAGTTCTGACTTAATGGAAACGTGCTATTTTAAGGGAAAGTCTGCTTCCTTTGTATACAGATGCCGATAATTTATGATCTTAGAAAATATCCTGGAGGATTGAAAGGTTAATTGGTTTGCCTAGTCACATATCTAACATGAATTAAAAAGAGGACTTGAACCCAGGTCTAATTCTAGGCCAGGTTCCTCTTTCTACAACATTTCATCACCTCTCTATCTAGAGATTGTAGGATTGAAAAAAAAATTTCCCAAATTAAGACTAAATGTCTTCTAAATCATGCTGAAGAAATACCATTTATGAAATAAAAATTATGCCCAAGAATATGCCAGTGTCCTTTACTTTCAAATACTCAATAAACTAAAATGCTCAAAAATCTATGGATGTGACAAATTTTGTAACTTCATTCAAAAAAAATTTCCAAAACTTTGTATTTCAAATTGAGTATTTTTGCTCTTTAAATCTGTTGCTCATTGTAGCTTCCCAGCAAGGGAACAGAAAAAAATAGAGGTTGTAACAGATTTTGAAAAATCATCAGTTTGATATAGTACAGGGTGCAGTGGATTCTAGGTCTGCTCATCTATTTCATATTCATGAACATATATGATCTATGACAAATGACTTCATATAGCCATGCCTCTGTTTCCTCATTTGTAAAATTAGAGAACTTTTTGGTTGGGTGATGCACATTCCTTCCATTTGACTTAGTCACAGGACATATCTTTTTTTTTTTAGGTTTTTTTTTTTGCAAGGCAAGTGGGGTTAAGTGGCTTGCCCAAGGCCACACAGCTAGGCAATTATTAAGTGTCTGAGGGCGGATTTGAACTCAGGTACTCCTGACTCCAGGGCCTGTGCTCTATCCACTGCACCACCTAGCTGCCCCCAGTCATAGGACATATTTTGAAGATACTTGAAAACAACTATAACAAAGACTCCCAAACAAGGAAATTTCATAACTTTCAGAAACTTATTTCAATATTTAATTATAAGTAAGCTAATTATTGAATTTAGAAAATGCTTATAAGGAAAATATTTGAGGAGAGTTCTTCAATAGGCACTAATTATTAATAAATAGGAGAAACTTTCCACTGGTGAGTCAAAATTGGAAAAGGCAGTTTGAATATGGAAAAAATTCACTTCTGTCTTCATGAACTAGTCAATCAATAAGGATTTGTTAATAATAACAGATATTCATATTTTATTAATTTATTCATTGATGTGAATAATAATAAAAGCACTTTTATATAGTGCTTTAATATTTACAAAGCGCTTTACAAATATTTTCTGATTTGATCCTTACAAGAACCCTGGGAGGTGGGTACTATTATTATTCCCGATTTATAGATAAGAAAACTGAGACTGAGAAAGGTTAATTGAATTGCCCAAGGTAACAAAGATAGTAATTCTCTGACTTTTATTCAGGATTTTTTGACTCCATGTCTAGTGCTCTATCCATTATGCCATTTAGCTGCACTAAAGATCTAAGTACTTATTATGTGCCATATACTCTGTTACATATTGGAGATATTAAAAAAATGTGAAAATAGTTCCTGACCTCAAGGAACTCATATTCTAATGGGAAAGACAATATGCAAGCAATTTTCTACACACATATTTGTATGTACATGTATATACATATATATGTATATATTTATTTATTTAAAGGTAATATTAGAGAGAAGGAACTAGCAGTAAAGAGAAGTGAGAAAAGCTTCCTCCAGAAGATGGGATTTTAATTGAGTCTTAAAGAGAGCAGAGAGATGGAGGTAGAGTTGAAGAGAGAGAATATTATAGGCATGTCACAACCAGTGAAAATACATGGAGTTGAGTATTCAAGTGTGTTATGTGAATATCATTTGAGACCAATGTTGTACATGGAAGGGAATAAAGTGTAATAAGACTAGAAAGTTATTAAGAAGCTGGGTTACAATGACCTAAATAATTTTGTATTTGATTTCAGAGGTAATAGGGAGCCATTGAAATTTGTTCAGTTAGGAAAAGAAGGTGACATGGTCAAATCTGAACTTTAGGGAGGAAACTTTGCTAGCTGAATAGAAGATGGACTAGAATTGTAAAATACAGGGAAACCAACAAGGAGGTTATTGCTCTTTTGGGTATTATGTGATAATGACTTGTACCAGTGTTTGGCAGTTGTCAGAAAAGAGAAAAGGGAATATGTGAGAGAGTTTTAAAAATTAGAATCAATAGGACTTGGAAACATTGTAGGAGGGTGATGAGAAAATCGAGTCCAGGAAGACACTTTTGATATGAATTTGGATGATTGTATAGATGATGGTACATTTGACAAAGAATAAGGAAGGCAAGAATAGGTACAGTTTTGGACATGTTTTGTTTAAATGTCAATGGGACACACTGAGATGTTCAATAGATTTTACAAGGGAGTGTTGGAGTAGACTGTTGGAATGGGATCACACTTGTAGAGTAATGGAGTTTACTTTGGCAAGGAGAAGGCATCTCTTCAAAGGAGAAGATACTGGAGGATGGAATTTGAGAGATATGAAATAGGAAGATGATATATAAGGGAGTTCTTGACAAATGTTCTCAATTTTTTTTCAGTCAAATATAAGACAAGATTTTTCAGCTGAGAGGGTAGAGGGAAGAAGAACCTTGGGATATTTGAGGAGATCTGAAAATTTTAGAAAAGCCACTTTGGTGAGTGTAATTAGAGAGATGTGAAAGGATTGCCTTGTTGCAGTGAGGGCTTAGTTGAAATTTAATAACATAAAGTTGTAGTGGATATAGTATGGTTTGTGATTTCTTTAGCTCTTTTCAGCAGTTTAAGAATAGGAGCAAAGGTGGGATGGTGGGGTGAATATAAGACTGGAGCTTAGTGAGGCAAGACAGATGAAAGAAAAAAGGTGTATGGGACCCAATTGTAGAAGACAATATAGAATTGAACTGATTCTTCAGGAAGTTAATATAGAGAAAGGATGAGAGTATATTATTGCTATTTAGTCATGTCTGACTCTTTGTGATCAGTTTTGAGGTTTTCTTGGTAGAGATACCATCAAGTATTTTCTTCACTTCATTTTACAGATGAGGGAATTGAGGAAACAGTATAGTTACTTGCCCAGTGTCACACAGCTAGTATGTGGCAGAGGTCAGATTAGAACCTAGGGAGATGAATTTTTCTCACTCCAGGTCTGGCCCTATCCATTGTGCCATTTAGTTGCCCCAACTGAGAGTATAGCTAGCACATGGGTGATGACTTGAAAAGAACAGGTGTGGAGAGACTGTAAGTCATAGTGAGGACAAAGAACAGAGTTAGGGATTTTAAGATAGAGTGAAAGGTGGACTGATAAAAGATTATGATCAGATAAAGAAATTTCATAGTTCATGAACATAGGAGAATATTTGTGAGTGATGGTAAGATTTAAAGGTATAACTATTTCATTTTGTTGTTGACATGTGGCATAGGAATAGGTCATGATAAATGAGGAAATTAAAACTCAGAAATTAGCATATTTAATCAATCTGTTCATTGACATATGATATGAGGGCAGGAGTTGGGAAGAAAACTCCTTAGCCTAACACTGATTTTCTTCAGGAAGGAAGGGTAATATCCTGGGCTTCAGAAGACAGAAACTACTGAGAATCTTGATTAGATAATTTGATATTAATTTAATGACCCTCAAAGAAGGAAAAATTACTGAATGATGATGATAGGGGGAGAGTTTGAAAGTGGTAATGGATACCAGTGGTGGTGTGGTAGTGGTGATGGGAAGTAATGAATGAAGTGCAACAGTGCTGTTCTGGAAGTTGCCCAGGATGGAGTTAGATCTTGATGAATACAAGAAGATGCAGGGAATAAGGAAGGAAAAAGTTTAAGATGAAAGCAATTTCCTAACTTTGAAGTGGGTATTTTGCAAAATAGAGTGGAAGGGTAAATAGATGTGCGGTGAGCCATTGGGGGATTTAGGTTGAAGGGCATGGGAGTAAGGATGCAGACAGGAGGGAGGAGAATAGTGTTTGTATAATGACATCTAGGAGTTTAGAATCACTGAGATGGAGAGAATAAAATAACGTGAAAGAATACTTCTTTGCAAGTAAATTGACACCTTTGAACTTCAGTTTCATCTGTATGATGATGACAAGCATATCTGTAAAAACTACCTTATAGAATTGTTGTGTTTCATATGAGATAATGGGTATAGAGTACTTTATGAACTTTAATATACTCTACAAATTATAGTTATTGTTGTCATTCATATTGTTACCATGTGCCAATGGTATTGAAACAAGTTTTCATGGGTAATGTGGTAGCTGGGGATGCAAAAATTAGAAAAATGGAAGATTCGTTCACCCGATTATCTGAATAGTTATTCACCATTAGGAAAATATTAATGCCTAGACCAATCCACTTAATGTCAGTATTCATTTCCCCAACATTTCTTAAGAGTTTCTACCAAGTGGTATGAAGTTCTTCAAGCTGAAAATGAAATGACAAATTTTAAAGAATTCAAGCAGCTTTGTTCACATTTCTAAATGTCAACATAATTAAACTTCTATTCTATTCATTGTTAATATAGCAATTATGCATGTAAAATAATGTGATTAAAAATTCAAATATTTTCCATTTCAAGAGCTGAATTCAAATTATAAAACTTGCTTGAAATAGCCTACAATTGAGGGCAATGTGGAAAAGGAAAACTTTAATTTTTAACTGGAATTAAACAAAATATTATTTCATGCTGATTGCCATTAAATGGGCACATTTCCTGTGAGTGAATTCACAATTCTGTGGTGCATGGAAGGATCATTTTGCCAACTAACTTGAAATTAAGTGAGTGTAGATGTTCTCATTTTCCACTGAATGACTTGAACAGTGTAGTCTTTTGAGTTAGAAGTCAGTCCGCAATATTTGTAGAGAATTTCAGGAATTTGAACATATGCATACATGGAAAGCTTATACAATACTGATGTTTAAATAACAATGTATAAATGAGGGATATAAAGGATTTAAAATGAACTGCAAAGGATATCAGACTAGGACTGCCTTTCTCAAAATTCCTTGGGAAGCAAGAATGACTCTTTATCTTTATCTTCATCGTCATCATCATCTAACTTTTATCTATCTGCCTACCTATCTATTATCTATCTATCTATCTATCTATCTATCTATCTATCTATCTATCTATCTATCTATCTATCTATCTATCTATATCTGTGGTCATTTAATCCTGTTAACCTCAGTTTCTTCATCTATAAAATGAACAGGAGAAGGAAATGGTATGCCATTCCAGAATTTTTGCTAAGAAAATCCCAGATTTAATCTTGATGAATCAGACATGATTGAAACACTCAAAAGCAATAGATCTATCTTTTCCCATGCCTTTGTACATCCTATTCCCTATATCTGGAATGTTCTTCACCCTCATCTTTATTTCTTAAACTCTTTTGGTTTTTTGTTTTTTTTCATGTATAGTAATAGCAGCAGCAGTAGCAGCAGTAACAGCAGTTGGTATGGGCTCTCCCTCCTCTTTTAATGTGTGTATAGATCATTGATAACTTCTCATCTTGTTTGATTTTTGTCTTGGTCCTTCACATAGGAAGCTCCACAGAGAAGCTAATCAAAATATTAGAGGACTTTCTCTGGCTATTTAAAAATTATTCAGCATTCAGTTTATTTTTCTGTTATCTTTTGTAATTATCATATGAACACTTAACCATCTTTTCTTATCATACTTTTTCTAATGATAGTATTTTACACTACTTCTCATATATATATATATATATGAATTATCATTAGTAATCTATTGTAGTTTATTTATATCCATTGTGCATCTTTCCAACTGTCCTATCTGCAACTTTGATCCTTTTGTAGTTTTGTTGTTCAGTTGTGTCTGACTCTTCATGACCCCGTTTGGGATTTTCTTGAGGGTTGCTATTTCCTTCTCCAGTTCATTTTACAGAAGAGGGAACTGAGGCAAACAGGATAAGTGATTTGCTCAAGGTCATATAGCTGGGAAGAGTCTGAGGTCAGATTTGAACTAAGAAAGACGAGTCTTCACTCTCTATCCATGGCACCACATTGCTGTCCACTCTTATGTAGATAAATTTGCTAATAAATTCATTTATAGTCTACTCTGATGCCTCATCATTGTGTGAAGCTGACTTTGGTATCTCAAAGACTAGCTAAGGAACTTGAGGTCAAGCTCTGGCAAGATAAAAAGTTCTGAGCATGGGTCTGATGACAGACTTCCATGGAAGGAACAGCCTAGCTAATTGTTAAGAGGCTTCCCTGGATATTTGGTTACAAATGATGAAATATATTTTTTGACTATTGCAACTCATGAAACAAATATAGAGGTTATTATTTAATGGAAAAAGGACATATTAATAAGACAAAGGATTTAATAAAAAAGGATTTAGTACTGAAATATCTCATGGAAATTGGGCAACTAGGTGGTCTAGTAGATAGAGCATTGGAACTGGAGTCAGAAAATCTGTATCTTCTGACCAGGTACTTACTAACTTTGTGACTCTAGGCAAGTCACTTATTCCTTTCTGCCTCAGTTTGCTCATCTACAAAATGAGCTGGAAAAGGAAATGACAAACCACTCCAGCATCTTTGCAAGAAAACACCAAATGGGGCCATGAAGAATCAGAATCAGACATGAATGAATCAAATTAATAACAATAAAATGAAAAATAGTATTCAGTGACTACAAAGTATTATCTACCTTAAAGTGTCATGATGAAATTCATGTTGTTAACCATATACATAAATGTAAACTTCAAGTAATACAATCTCTCTGATCCTCAGTTCCCTCATTTGCAATGTGGGAATAATAACAATAGTTGACATGCCTTTCTGCAGTCTCTTCTAGTTCTTGGCTTACTTATGATTTCAACAATGAGGTAAATCTACATTATAATTAGCCAGTCTTATGGACTACTACTGAAGAGGGAATTTCAAAGGTTGGAAATGATGTGGAAAAGTGCTATGAAAATGAGTTTGCAACACACAATCTCAGACTTGTAAGGAATGTCAGCAGCCAACTCAGTCCTTACATGAAAAAAGAATGCTCCCCACAACTTTCTTACAAGGAGTCAGGAATTGTTCAAATTGCTCAAATATTTCCTATGAGGGGAAAATTCACCACTAGCTTAGGTAGTCTGTCATCCTGTTGGGAGGCTCTAGTAGTTAGGAAGTTTTTCTTGACATTTAGCTTAAATTTGCCCCTTTGCAATTTCTACCTATGGATTTGCCCTCTGGAATCAAAAAGAACATGGCCAATCCCTCTATTATAGGATAACCTTCAAAATACTTGAAAATAGCAATTCTGTTCTGCCTATTCCCACTCTCCTTACTCTTTTTAGTCTAACCACTCCCTGTTACTTTGTAAATAAAGAAAAAAGGATCTATAAAAAAGGATTAAACTAATCGGAATCTTTTACTGAAAATCTAAAATGAATAAAATTTAAGTGCTACATGAAGAGTTTAGATTATAAGGAAGATTTTTGTGACTGAATATTGTTGTAAATGGACAAAGGTTATATAATAAGCTGAAAGAAATGTATTTTAAAATAGTATATATTATTATCTGACAGGCATGGCTCTGCCTGAAGTCAGAGGAACAGCCTTTAGGATCTCTCAGGTTCCCCTTTCAGTCTCCATATGGCTTTCCCTAGCCCATATGGTTCTCAATGCCTACAAGAAGAGTAAGAAGTAACATAATTACCACTTTATGTAAATTAGTAGCTATTATCAATAAAGATTAGGAAATATTATACACCTGGGTAGTAGCCAGGAGTACATTTTGCCTTTATTAAGCTTATAGTAAGAGGAAATAGGCATAACATATGAGAGAAGAAAATGAGGTTCTATACAAAGAAAAGCCAGGTAGGTTATAGAAACTTTTCTGAAGTCTTTAGAAATAAAAAAAAGTTAAATACTTGGAATAGGTTAAGTCAAATCCTGCTGAGCAACACAGAAGTAGATGAGCTAATCTCTCAAAGACCCTTCTAACATGATGATTCTGTGATTTGGTAATTTTATTCTAGACCAAATACCCAAAGAGCTATTTCTACATATGATCAAGCTTACCTGATTAGCCCATCTGAGCACATAATATCTTTCCATTGGAAGCACTTATTTGTACTTGTTTAGGATCATAGTGGATTGAAACTACATTAATAATTTTTAGGATCAGTCTAAGGCCCTGTCAGACTTGGTGGGAGACTGAGGGGCTAAAAGGCCACCGAAATTGGTTTAGTTTAATGACATAGTTGTGATGAATGTAAAGTCCAAGAGACACAGGTTTTGGATAATTAACCAAATTATTAATTAGTCTAGGAAATGTCAAATTGATAGTCAATGGACTCCACCATGGAGCTTCCTGAATGCTTAAATACCTTTAGAAAAAGAGGTGCCCCCTCAGGTAGAAATTAATCCTGATTAGTGAACAATTAATGAGGCATAGACTTTTAAATAAGGAGGTAGGCTAAAAGTTTGCTGCTGCTGAAAAAGTGTTTTGATCTTAAGACTCATCCATCTCCAACAATTTGGATAAAGGGATACATCTCTATTCAGATCATTCAGGTTGCTTTTCTCCTTCATAAGCTTGGTCCCCCTGGACTCTTGGATTCCTTGGACAATGATATGGGCTCAATGGTTTGGGGCTGAAATGCACCTAAAGTAGATACTGTTTAAAATATAAACAAAAGTAAAGTCTCCTAATTGAGTCTCCTGCCCAAGATCAAGAAGATGTTCCCAGAGAATTAGGCCAGTCTTAACTATTAAATATTAACTAAAGGACAACTTCAGAGACAAGTTGAATTATTTACAAGGTTTGGTCCCTAAATGAGGGGGAAAAAAGGAAAAAGAACACCTCTAGCCTAATTGAATAATTGTTTATTAATATATTATAGAAATAATCATTTCCCTTTATTAAAGATACATATATTCACTTTGCTTAGTGTACCAACAACACTAGGGTAATCCTTACATTTTTATAACATTGTTAGAAGGAAGTCCTTGGATAAATTATGGATCAAATAATGTAACCTGAAACAAAATTACACACAGAAAAGCATGATAGAAGGTTTGCTCATTAAAGGTGTCATTACTGTTTCCATGGTTAGCTGACCTTAGATGAAATTATGACATAGAATTCATATGAGATATCTCTCCTTCAATTAAAAAAAATACCAAAGCAGTCAGGTAATATAGTGAATAGTGTTGGAGTCAGGAAGATCTGAATGCTAATCCTAATTTAGATACTTGCTCTGTGACCCTAGGCAAGTCACTTATACTTTGAGGTTGTTATTTTTTTTAAATATGTAAAGTGGGTATAATAATAGCACCTAAATGACAAGTTTGTTGCAAAAATAAAATAGATAATATAGATTAAGCATTTTAAGGAAATGAACTATATAAATGTTAGTTACTATTATTATTCAGTGTCTCTTCCAATCTCCTTTCATGGATTTTCATACTTCATCAGATTGCTTATAATGGAGATCTCAGCAGCTCTCATGACTTTACCATCTCCTTGCTGAGATCAAATTTTCCTCTTCTGCCCGAATCTCTCTGCTGCTCTCCTCTCTTGCATCTCCAATTGCCCTTTCGATGTCTCAAACTGAATGAGCAGCTGATATTTTAAACTCAATATGTCTAAAGTGGAACTCATTATCTGCCCCCCTGCAAGATCTCTCCCCTCCCCACCCCCCACTATCTTCCATATTACTATAGAGGGCAACACTAGTCTTCCAGTTCTTTAGGTCCCTAAACTAAGTCATCCTGGACTCTCTCAGTCCTTCTGAATTCATACTACTACTAAGGATTTTCCCTTTGCAGCATCTCTAGGATGTGTGCCTTTCTTTCCTCTGACACCACCACCATTCTGGTGGAGGCCCCTAATCACCTCACACTTGGACTATTGGAAAAGTCTCCTGGTGGAACTACCTGCTTTAAGTCTCTCCCCTTTCCAATTCATCCTCCATTTTCTCAAGTAATATCCTACAGGACTTTTCACATCTCTCCCACTCAATAACTTTCAATTGACACAGGGAAAAGATGTAGAGAATTATGAATGTAGAAATTGGATGGAGATATAAATTGACTATCACCTACTCTTGAGATGTAAATTGATTAGAAGTAGAGAATTATGAATGTAACAGAAACAAAATTTGTAATCTTAAATCTTGTTAAATTGGGTGGAGATCCCCATTCTTGATGTAAATCAACTACCATTGATTCATTGTCCTGATCTCTTTAGACTTCACCCTCTACCTAATTCTGGGACCAGTAAGGGGAAAGGGAGTTCACCTTTTCCCCTCTGGATGAGAGGCAAGACATAAAAACCTGGGCTGGACTCCACTCAGAGCTTCCAGTCTTCTCTGACTTGCTGTTTTTTTTTTTTTTATTGTATTTCTTTACCTACCATTTTCTTATGTATTGTAAATTCTTTTTTAATAAATCTCTGTCTTTTTTCCAAAACCTGCATTCCTGAGTCTGGGTTGCGATTCATCACGAGGCAGAACTGAACCCAAGAAACAGGCCAATGGCTACATAATGGCGAGACAGCCAGGAGAAAATTCTCTGCCCAGAATTGTGAAACTGGATTGAGCTCTATAGATGAGAGAAGCACACTCCTTTTTTTTTTTAGCTCCTAGATTTTTAGAAAAGTAGGAAAATTATTGGACTTCAAGCCCTCCTTCTATGTTTCCGTTTTTCCCAGAAAACAAAAAAAAGTTGAGTTTTGTGGGTAGTCAGCTAAAGTGTGGCATCTGACATGGCCCATACACTGATCCTATGTGATATTTCACAGTAGCCCTTATGTGGGCCTGCCCTGTGTTGTTCCCACTGACCGGAGAAGGCAAATACCCCACTGTGGAATGAGGGTTGTTAAGGGAGGATGTTTGGCATATTTCCAATTGAAATATTTGCCTACTTATAAACTGACAGAGAATTAAAACATGGGGAAAAAACTTGGTACCAAAGACTCCCATCCCCTAGCTGTGTGCTAGATCCTTGAAAGGAATTAGATTTGATTAGCAAAATACCTGAGCTCCTGGAAATTATCTTTGGGTGGAAATTTCTCTCTCTCTTTGAAATTCTCTTTCTCTTTGAAATGCTCTTTCTCATTCCCTGCCACCCCTACCCTTTGTAGAAGGAGTGGGGAGGGAGAAGGAAAAAATCATCCGTTTTAGAACTTAGAAACTCAAACCTATGTCTCAGATGGTTTGTGTGTGTGTGTGTGTATGTGTGTGTAAAATTCAGATCTAAAATAGTTACAGTTATCTGAGTTAAATATTACTCCTTTTAGTTTGAATTGAATTTAATTGCTTAAAAGGTCTAATTTTAAGTAATTAATGAAGTTGGGATCTGAGCCTATCCCCTTATACCATTTGAAAGTTTTTAAGTGGCAAAGTTTATGAAATGATTTCAGCTGTGAGCTAAGCCTTGTTAAACTAATATTGATTGAAGGCTGTATTCAACTTATGTTAATTGAGACTTTAAGGTTTAGTAAATGTAGACTTCCTGCCCTCAAGAGGCTTTGAAAAAGGAGGGAAGACCTTTGATAGGAAAAAGGTCACCACCTTGTATTTAGAAAAAAAACTGAGAGCTAAATGGGAGTAATTTAGTCACTTTTGAAAGTTTTCTAACAAGTCTTGAGAATTTATATGTGTTACTAAGAAGGAAAATATAATTGGGAATAAATTGTATGACAAGGAATTTGGGAATATTGAATTATATATAATATATTTACTGATTTCTCTTGGGAAAGAAATATTTCACTAAATTTTGTAATCTGATTTGTTATATGTTATATCGATATTGATAATTGTCAACAATCTCATAAGGTCTTTTGTCTTTTATCACGTTTATGGAAGGGAGTATATATTGTTAATTGAAAATAAGAAAATGTATTAACATTGTCTAATATTTATAGCATTTTGATTTTGTTCTAAGGGGAATGAGATGTTTAAATAAGAATCATGTTCAATGTAAAATTAATAATGTATGCTTAATTTTAAAGAAGTCAAGAATATGGACTTTCTCATGACTGAACATAATAATTGTGTGGTCCCTCTAAGGTAACTTATGGATGAAAAGGATATATTTATCAGTTATGTAATATTCTTTTTTAACTTCAAAGAAATCATATTTACTGTGTTTGGTTTTCTTGTGAACCTGTACGCTATTTGAATACTGCAATGTTAAAGCCTGGAATTAACACGTGATTGCTTTGAAGGGGTGCTAAAAGTAATATCACAAATTATGACCCCCTTCTGGGATCCATCTGTGGATTCATGTATAATATAATTATGGAAATATTATTTTGTAAAATTTAATAATTCGTGTTGCTAATTGACTTGAATGCCTGGTTATTTTTTCTATTGTTTTATTGCATTGGAATCAATAGCACATGTAGAAATTTAAGGTTACCTAACATGATCTAATGTTTTTTTTTAAGAATTCTGAAAATAATAATTTGTATTCTGAAGATGGTTAGTAGTTAAAAGTTTATGTATAGAAGTTTCTAGCTCTTTCTCTCTCTCTCTATGTGTGTGTGTGTGTGTGTGTGTGTGTGTGTGTATGTATGTAAACTGGGACTAATCTGTGTTAATTGGCTTTTGAGGGTAAAGCACCAATGTAACATGAGGAAGATAAAATAATGATGATAATTTGATATTTCTCTGTGGCAATCTCTAGCCAATTGTTATGTGAGAAGTATGGAGATGATGGGCAATCTTCTAGCCAAAAGGAGACATTTAGTTATTTCACACACAGCTAATAACTAAATGGGTTCATTGCAAAAAGTGAATTTTATAAAAAAATTATGAATTAGGATTATTGTGTTTTTTATATCTCAATCTGTTTCTTGCATTTCATTTACAGCACTGTCCTTAAGTACATGAGCAACAATTGAATTATGATTTTTTCCTCTGGATCTCTTATACCAAATTACAGCCTGGCACACTCTCCTTAGTGCTTAAGCCACCTGAAGCTCTGGTTATAGGTAATTGCTATATTATCTGCCTGACATCAGGTATGTTAAAATAGAAAGACAATATGCCAATGAAGTCATTTAGCCCTATGGGATCTGGTGTTAAATGCTGCAGATGGAGTAAGTGACCCTTGAAAGAATGGTCCTAGCCTCAACTTGGGTAGGATTCTCTTAAAGGAATCCCTCACCTATTCATCGAAAAGGATTGTCTGTGTGACTTCATAAGGGAACATGTCCTCATGTCCCTCTCTGCTCTGTAATAGCGAATTGCTGTGATCATTCCAGGTGCATCATAATTAAATATGAGAGTGAGGCATTGGAACTCTATCTTCTAAATTTTAAATAATTGTCAAGTATTTTTTGTCTTGGCCTTTTAACCTAGGATGTGACTTTTTACCACAAGTTCCCTTAAGGAAAAGAAATATCAGTATGTCTGCTTATATCAGGACAATGCTATTGGTCTATTTTTAATTGCTTTAAAAGAGAGATCCATTCTTCAACTACAATCTTTGTTCATTCTGAACATGGCCAAAGCGAAATATAAAATTTTGTTGAAAATTACTTTTTAGACACATGAAGTTTTAAAATGCTTTTATAGTACATTTGTTTACACCATTTTTGAGCTTTTGTTTATAATTTATGTGGCATTCATCAATGATTCTGTGTTATATTGGAACCCATGTTCTTATAAAAGGTATTTTGATACTGGCTTAGGATCATAAATTATAACTCTTGCCCCTTATAAACCTTCTTGTTTTTTTCCCTAATTATTGGACCTCTGTTAAATAGCCTTCTCTGTTACAATATCTCTGGTTTTTGCTTGCTCATTTTTTTCCCTTGAGTTTTGCTTCTCTAGCTGTAAATGTCCAAGACCAGCCTCTGCAGGATGCTAACCAGCTGTCACAGCCAATCATTCTCTGGACCCTGCCTTAATGAAGTCCTTGCTAAATGGATTCTAAAACACCTAGAAGAATCTAGGTCCTGAATAATTTGAGGGGGGGAATGATACAGGGGAAAGATGAAGAGAATTATGAATGTAGAAATTGGGTAGAGATGTACATTGACTACCAGTTACTCTTGAGATGTAAACTGACTAGAAGTAGAGAATTATGAATGTAACTGAAACAAACTTTGTAATCTTAAATCTTGTCAAATTGGATGGAGATGCCCATTCTTGATGTAAATTGACTACCATTGATTCATTGTTTAATGTAAAATTTGTATCCTAATCTCTTTAGGCTTCACCCTCTACCTAATTGTAGGTCCAGTAAGGGGAAGAGAGCTCACCTTTTGCCCTCTGGAAGAGAGGCAAGACACAGAAACCTGGGTTGGACTTCACTCAGGGCCGCCAGTCTTCTCTGAATTATTGGTCCAGTCAAGTGCTACTTGATGGGTCTTTTGTCTCCATCTTTCTTTACCTACCATTTTCTTATGTGTTTTAACTTTTTTAAATAAATTTTTATTTTCTTTCTACCCTTGTTTTCTTGATTCTGAATAATGATACCTCATATGCAGAACTGAACTCAGTAGCCAGAGGCTACACAATAACTTCCTGTTGTTTCTAGGATCAAAAACAAAATTCTTTATTTGACATTGAAAGTCATTGATAACTTAACCCTTTTCCATGTTTCCAGTCTTCTTATATCTTACTCTTTTTATACTTTATACTTACTATCCTTTACCTTATACTTTTTGACCCAGTGACACTGGCTGCCAGACTGTAGCATGAACAAGCTACTTCCTCTCTTGTCACCAGGCATTTTCCCTTGCTGTTGTTCATGTCTGGAATGTTATCTTTCTTCAACTCTACCTACTGCATTTAAGTCCTAACTAAAATTCCATTTATTAGAAGCCTTTCTCAACCCATCTTCATTCTAATGACTTCTCTCTATAATTTTATTGCCTATTTGTTCTATATATGGCTTGCTTTGTGAATATTTATTTCCATGATCTCCCCCCCCCCTTGTACTGTAAATTCCTTGAGGGCAGGGAAGTCTTTTGATTCTTTTTTTGTATCTCCAGCACTTAGCACATAGTAGGTGCTTAAGAGATGCCTATAAATTGATTAATGACATATTGATGTCTGACTTTTGAGGGCCAAACATAGTTGTGATTCAATAAGGCTCATCTGGGCCAGTTAGGTGTTACAGTGGATAGATCACTGGATCTGAAGTCAGGAAGACTCATAATCCTGAGTTAAAATCTGCCCTCAGATACTTACTAACTGGGTGACCCTGGGTAAGTCACTTTACCCTGTTTGCCTCAGTTTCCTCTTCTATCAAAGGATCTGGAGAAGGAAATATCAAACCACCCCAGTATCTTTGCCAAGAATACTACAAATGAGATCACAAAAAGTTGGGCACAACTGAAAAAAAATAAGGTTTATCTACCCTCTTTTAAAGTTGGGAACCTCATCAAACATTTTCTGTCCCATCTCCCATTTCCTCAGGGCTCTAATTTTAAAGGTCAATTCATAAAAAAGTTAAAATATTAATGGATTAAACTATACTATTTCTCATAAGAAATAGATCTGCATTTTTTAAAAGGGGATATATCAAAGGAGAAAGGTTTTTGGAATACCTTTCAGGTCACATCATATTTAACTGTATCAAAGTTTACCAACCACATAAACAGAGTTTATATTTTTATTTACCTGAAAGCTTTCATCTCAGGTGACAGTGGGTGGATTTTTGTAAAACTTTGCTCTTGTCAACTAAGGAAGCTTTAGAAGGCTAGATATGTAGCAGAAAGCTGGTTTGAAACAGTGAAAGTCTGAATAACAAATACAGTGAAAATTTCAAAGGCCTGTGGCCCAGGGATTTACTAGAAGTTTTGCTTTAGCGAATAAAACAGAAAGACTTTATAATCACAACTACAGAACTAAGAATGCCAGAGAGTACCTTAGAGGATATTAAATACAATTTAATCTTTAATAAACAACAGTCCAAAAACATCCCCCATCCCCCTGCCCCATTCCCCCAGCTGTCTTTCAATATACAACAAATCCACTAAACTTTCATTCAGCCTTTGCTTTCTACTGAGTGAACCTACTCCCTTTTGAGACAATCCATTCCATTTTTATCACTGTTTAGTCATTTCGCTTGTGCCTGACTCTTCATGACCTTATTTGGGTTTTCTTGGCAAAAATATTGAAGTAGATTTCTTTTTTTGTTGTTGTTTTTGCAAGGCAATGTGGTTAAGTGGCTTGCACAAGGACACACAGCTAGGAAATTATTAAGTGTCTGAGGTGGGATTTGAACTCAGGTACTTCTAACTCCAGGGCCGGTGCTCTATCCACTGCACCACCTAACGTCCCCTGAAGTAGTTTTGTTTTGTTTGTTTTTTTAGGGTTTTTTTTTTTTTGCAAGGCAAATGGGGTTAAGTGGCTTGCCCAAGGCCACGCAGCTAGGTAATTATTAAGTGTCTGAGACCAGATTTGAACCCAGGTACTCCTGACTCCAAGGCTGGTGCTTTATCCATTAAGCCACCTAGCGGCCCCGAACTACCTAGCCGCCCTGTGAAGTAGTTTTGAAAACAATTTCTTCTCCAACTCATTTTATGGATGAGGAAATGGAGGAAAAATAAGTTAAGGGACTTGCCCAAGTTCATACACCTAAGTGTGGCCAGATTTGAATCCAAAAAGAAGAGTCTTCCAGATTCTAGGACCCACATTCTTTATCCAATATGCCCCCTAGTTACAATATTAGTTTTCTAGTTTTAGTTAGCTCTAATTATTATAGAAGTCTTTCCTTTCATTAAGTCTACCTTTCACAGTTTTTGATTTCAGCCTATGGCTTCTAGTTTTACTAACTGGGGCCAAATAGAAAAGAAAAATTCATATTTAATTCATATGACAGCCCTTCAAATCCCCAATTTATCAAATCCCCAGTTAAAATTTATCTTCTCCATGGTAAAGCAACTATTCCAGTTCTATTAACCAGTTCTCAACCCATGATTTTAAAGTCCTTCACTATACTAGTCACTTGTAATATGGTGCCTAGAACTAAATCTGATAGTTCTTTTTATTTATTTATTTATTTTTCCAACTACATGTAAAGATAGTTTTCAATATTCTTCTCTCCCTTGCCTCCCTCCCCCTTTCCCTTCCCCTTCCCTTGACAGTGACTAATCTATCATAGGTTATACATGTACAACTATGTTAAACATATATATATATCCATATTCTTCATGTTGTGAAAAAAGGAATCAGAACAAAAGGGGAAAACAAACTATGAGAGGGGAAAATCCATGAAGCAAAAATCAAATTTAAAAAAGGAAAATATTATGCTTTGGTCTGCATTTAGACTCCATGGGTCTTTCTCTGAATGTGGATGGTATTTTCTATCACAAGTCCTTTAGAGTTGTCTTTGATCAGTATGCTGCTGAGAGAGCTAAATCTATCATCATAACCTATCATTGCACAATGTTGCTGTCTATGTGTACAGAGTTCTTCTGGTTCTGCTCACCTTAATAGCATTAGTTCATGTAAGTCTTTCCAGGTTTTTCTGAAGTTTGCCCATTCATAATTTCTTACAGAACAATAGTACTCCATCACATTCATATACCACAATTTATTGTGCCATTCCCCAATTGATGGGCATCACTTCAATTCTGGTCCACTACAAAAAGAGCTACTATGAATAATTTTGTACATACACATGATAGTTCTGATGCAGTTTAACCAGATCAGAGCATCCCTTTGGTCCTGGATACTATATTTCTATTAGGATGTTCTAAGATCACCTTAGTTTTGACTTGTGCTTCATCCTTAGGACTCACATTGAGCTTGCATTAAACTTCCAGATTATTATCAGCTGATCTATTGACTAACCACATTGTTCCCAACTGGTACTGAAAACTTTATATTTCTCTACATTAAATTGCATCATTTTAGGTGTGGCTCAATCTTCTAGCCTGCTAAGAAGATCTCTTTAGATTCTGACTTTGTAATGTACTGTTAATTATTCTTCCAGTGCTATGCCTTGTGCAAAATTTTAAACAATGCCATTTATACATTTGGGCCAAACACAGAACTGAGATATTAATGATGAATCAGTCTAAACTCTGGTCATTTTCTTTATGGCATGCCATTCTTTCCACTTTCAAAGAACTTCCATCTCTGGTCTGGCCTTCTTCTTCACTTTGCTACCAACTCTCCTCAGGTCATTTCTTTCAAGGCTGATAGCCTGGTGCTTTCTCTCTTTCTTTCCTCCTCCCTGTATCCTCCTAGTTCCTTCGAGCTTCCAAAGCTAAGAACTGTGCTGCATTGTTTTTGGAGGGAGCATGTCAACCTTCTTCAGGCCTATCACAATTCCAGTAACATTCCAGAGCAAAGTTCCCTTCCCAGTCTACTGGTCCTCATTGTATGTATTGCTTTCATTAGACTCTATGCCCTAATCATGGTCTTTGCATCTTGTACTTGTATCCCCAAGTTTGGCATATATTAAAAAAAAAACTTTCATTCATTCAGGGTAGGTAGATGGTACAGTGGTTAGAATGCTTGGCCTGGAGTCAGGAAGACATTTTCCAGAGTTCAAAACTGGCCACAAATATTTCCTAGCTATGTGACTTTGAGCAAGTTGTTTAATCCTGTTTGCCTCAATTTCCTCATCTACACAATGCAATCCATTCTCTTTGTCAAGAAAACCCCCAAAGTGATCATGAAGTGTCAGACATGACTGAGAAACAACCGAACAACAGCTTTTCCATTTTATTTGCATTATTGAACTTGCCACCTCACCTTATCTCTAGAAAAACAACAATTCATTTTGTCAAATGTTTTTCTAAAATCTAGGTAAATTTTAGCATTCCAACCTCACAGATTTACAGCTCTAGTAAACCCGTCAAACTGGATATTAGATTTTTCTGGAAACACTTGTTTTAGATAAAGTTATCCTGGCTCTTATGCCCATTATTTCTATGACTCCATTCAGAAATGCTTAGGATGTGATGATATCATTTAAAGGAAAATTAGCAGTCTTATTTGTTTTCTTATAAGTTTTTCTATTATAATCTCATTTACATTATTCAATTTTTGTCAATCCTGAACATGTTTTTCAATAGGTAGTGCTAAACAAAATTTTCAGTTTAAATTATTACAAATTTTAGAGAGGTTTTACAGTATTTTTTTCATAGATTTATTTTTGTGCATAATACTTACAATCCAGAGCTTTTAACTAACACAATTACATTGTTTTATAGTTAGTACCTAGAGGAAGATTTAGGTTTCAGATGCAAATCAAGTAGAAAGGGTTATCACTTCCTAAGCTGTTACTTCCCTTACTACTTCTCCCTCCCCTAATCTTAATTAGCAGAGTGATTTTTGTCAAATAAATAGTATGACTCAAGGAGCGCTAAGAGCACTCTGAATTTCTTGTAATTCTGCCTCTGTTGATCCAGGGCAGTAGTCTCTTGGGTATAGGGAGCTCTCTGTACTTATGTACATCAGTAACTTGTACAATTTAGAGAGTTGCTTCAAGCATGAGAGATTGCCCACAGTTGAGACTTGTTAGAGGCAGGACCTGAATTTGGTTAGTCCTGGTTTAGAGTCCTGGCTTAGAGTTCTGCCTTCTACCTACCACCCATGCGATTTTTCTAAATTCGAAATACCCAGGAAGTTTTTTTTCATCAGTCTACTCACTTAACAATGTCAGTTAAATGATGTTTTTTAAATAGTCACTGGTGTGGATTTACCATTAGGTCTGTTAAATTGATGGGACTTGGTGAAGACAGGTTTTCCTCTCTGGAGACTCATTTCTTTTCACTTGGACCACTATAACTAGGGAACTATAAATGGGGAAAGGCTAAGATAGTTTTTCAAGTCTAGTCTAGTTTTCAGGAAGCCTTTCTTCTTGTCTTGATCAGCATTTTCTAGAACAATGATAATTAACCCAAATAGTATTGTGATGACAGACAATTTAGCTTAAAAATTCCCAGTTTTCAGGGCATTAACTCATTTTAGAAATGGGAAGGTTACCGCTTCTTAGACCATTAACTTCCTGTATTGACAAAGGCAGTAGCAAAGAGCAGCATTGTCCTGGGGCAGCATGGAGCTCACTTATTCTTTATCAACATTTCTATGCACAGCAGGACACTTGGCTGAGTCAGAGAAGGGGGGAGTAGGGACCACATGGGATGCTTCCCTGTAGCCTCCATATTGTTCAAGAGAAAGGATGTCATACAAGAAGAAATTTCAGAGGGGTTAGTTTTGGTTCTTTTCTTTCTTCCCACCACTCCTCAAATTCCTTTTGCCCCCACTCAAGCCCTTCAGAATGACAGCTTCGTTTTTTGCATTCAAACATATTGATGTGAATTTAGAAATTGAATTGCTTAAGCAGGAAAGAAAGAAAATGCTGCCATTATAGACTTAAAAAACCATCAGAGTCCTCTAAAAAAATCAGAAATTATCTTTCAGCCTTGCTGATATTTTACATTTTACATTTCACAGGTTAACTAGAAGCATCTGTGAGGTAAAATTGGCATTAAAAATCCTTCAAACTTTTAAAAATAGGTTATTATTCTAATGGTATTCTCATTCAGAAAGCAGAATTATAAAGCACTTCTTACCTCATCAGAGCCAGATCCAAAAATCAGCAAGTCAAAAGGTATTGCTGCAACCATATCAATCAGGAACCAGCCTTTGAAGTAGTGAATTGCAATTTTGGCTGGATCACTTACCACTTCTTCATTCTGGTTTACATAGGTTGTTCGAAAGTTTATTAGAATATCTATGATAAACATAATATCCACAATCAAGTCTACCACATTGAGGGGGCTGCAAGAATAACCACACTCTCTTCTCTTCTGTTCTTCTCTGTCATTCAGGAGAAAGGCTGCAGAATAAGGGGTAAATATAGCAGTGTATATGACCAGCAACAGGATAAGCCAGTCCCAGACAGCTTTGAAAGGACTATAGTGCAATATAGTAAACTTGTTGATCCGAGGTGTTTGTAGTTTATATTCTGGCAAGACATCAGCTCCTAAGGATAGAACCTAAGAACAGGAAAGAAAGAAATATATTTTGTAAAATATTATTTAGGTTGGTGAGACAGTAAAAAAAAATCTGTTAAATGAGTAATAATAAGATCATTTGTTGTTACTATTAAGCTATGGAATTTCAGCATGCAGAGTCTTAGAGCTATTTGAGATGGTGAAAAGGCAAGTCACTTGTCTAAGTTCCTGTCAGAGAGAATTTTTTCTTTCAGGTCTTCTAAACTTCCAAGACCTACCCTCTATCCATTAAGCCAAACTATTTCTCAATAGAATCAGCTATTTAGAACTGGAAGGAAATTTATTCCTTAAGAAAACAAGGGTGGGGGGAATGTTAATAATGCAGGTTAAAATTAAAAGTTTGTTGTGAGAGAGCCTACTGTTAACCTTTTACCTACACACTACTGATCTTAGAGGTCATCCAGTTGAATCTTCCCACTTTACAAATGAAGAAGATGAAGCCAGGAAGGTTTAGTTCCCCCCCCCCCCACCATGTATTAAATAAGTGGAAAAGGCAGTAGATAATCAGATTTCTAAAGTAAGCATACTCTCCACTGAACTATATTCAACATTGAATTTCACTTAGAAATACATATAGAGACATTTTCAAGATTAATAATAAAAATCCAATAGATTTGGGCTAGTTCTATTTCATAAGAGTAAAAAGGCAACTTTCTCAAATACTCTATGAAAAAAACATAAATAACAAATGTTACCATTTAGATGAAAAAGAGCTTTTGGGGGACTAATTGCAATTCTGTTAGGTAAATGTTCAATTTTGAGTCATAAACAATCTGATTCATGAATAAAATAGCCTAAGAAATTAAGAAACACAATAGAAAAGCATCTTGGGATCTCAGGTCACAAATTTTAGTTATCACTTAACAATTAAATTTTAATTAATAAAATGTATTTAACCAAAGCCTTCAATTTACTAGATTCTTTCCACTCTCCATATATATATATATATATATATATATATATATATGTATACATATATATATATATATATATATATACACACACACACACACACACACACACACACACATATATATATATGTATATATAT
This sequence comes from Macrotis lagotis, assembly GCF_037893015.1. NCBI lineage: Eukaryota > Metazoa > Chordata > Mammalia > Peramelemorphia > Peramelidae > Macrotis > Macrotis lagotis. Next base: position 703,796,444 of record NC_133658.1, on the reverse strand, counting down.
ATATATATATATGTATGTATATCCCATTTTGCATATGGAAGAGCCAAAATGAAAAGGATAATTTCACAGTTGGGAATTGATTTGATTTATTTGTTTAATGGGAAAGGTCTTGAAAGTTATATACTGAGATCAATATCCATTTAACCTCTGATCTGGCAAAGGAGATACATATCTACCAAGTCTTACCGAGAAAACTTATCATGGGATACAGGGGACTGACTTACTGAAGCAATACCAATAGAACACAATGGAACACTGGTAGGCTCTTCTCACATAGAAAGACATTGAGTACAGTCCCAGTGACAGCCTACTGTTCATGAACTAGCCTAGTTAGACTCTGATAGCTTCCTCATCAGAAGGTTGATGTAATAAGCCATGAAAGAGATATATAATGTGGTCCACAATCTTTTTGTAGTCTTCTTCCATTTAGGCAGTCATGACAGAAAAGGTGGGAGTGGGTTAAAGGAATCACATTTGACTATTAGATTTTATGACAGTTATTTTTTAAAAGTTCTATTATTCCCATTCCCTTCAAATAATCTGCTTAACAACTAAAGTCTCCTCCTGGTCATTTCCTGTTCTTATTTGGCCTTTTTTTTTTTTTACATATATATATATATATATATTTGTACTTTCTGTTTCCCCATACCTGGGACAGATTTCCCTAACTGTTGAAAGTCATTTGTTCTTCCAAGGTCTATCTCTGCTACCTTCATGCTTCATGCAAGCTTCAATGATTTCTCAACTATAAGTGACCTATCTAATCTCACATTTATCATGCCACTTTGTCTCCTCACTTGGATAATTGTTATTTGTATACATCCTTGGCCAGGTTTAGTCCTGCTGTGACAGAAAATTGTTAATATAATGACAGTAGTTGTTAATATAAAATGTCATATGGACTGCCACTCCCATAAATGATCTTTGTAATGACAGAATTTCAGTAATGTCCTTACATTCCTACTCTTAAGACATTTACTCTTGATTAGATTGAGCTGAGCCATATCCTCAGTCCCCCCACCCAAGTATTTTCTTTTTGGGGAACCCAACTCAAATTGGATCTCAGAGTCTAGTGTTCTTGCTCCTTTCATTGGGCTTCATGGAACGAAAGGTAAAACAGCCAGAATGAAGTGATTTTCCTTGCTGGGATTGTCAAGGGTCCTGGGCTTGCCACCACATACTACCTCCTTCCCTTCTCCTCTTAAAAGTATTAAAAGTTTTTGTATGAGTCCTGGAGTTGGGAAATACACTGGACAGTTTGCTACCTCTTATATCAAAGTCACTTTTTTCTCAACTCATGGCTTTATTTCAGGACTTGATAGCTGCTAATGTATCAGTATCTGTTGTTGAAGTTTTTTGGCCTCTATCTGTGATTTTTAGCAATATAGGGAGCTCCTGTTATAGGGAGGAAATTGCCTCCGATGATGGAGATCAGAAATTTTTAGGCACCTTAGAAAGTTACTTGGGGGCCCTAAGAAGGCAAGTGAATGGCACAGTACCACAAAAACAGAAAGTGTTAGAAGGTAGGTCATCCTAACTCCAAAACCATGCAGACGCTTTAAGTATGATTATAGTTTTCTCTTTATTTGTATAAACTATCCAAATCATAGATCCTCAGCTCTGACCTCATGGTACTGATGGCTTACCTGTGTGGTGTTCTGCAAATGCAAAGAATGTTAATGTGTCTTCTCCAAGGAAAGGTGTTACTCCTGTTGCCCTGTTTTGTGTCTCATGTGCAGAGGTTTTAAGTAGAGGAATTCTTCAAAGAATTGCCAAGATTCTTAAATTTAACAAATCTATAACATGATACTAGCTGACTTCAATATGGAAATGGACATAGAACACTATGAACATTATGTTAGGACATATATCCTGAGATTAAGAAATCAAAGAGGTCAAAAATATGTGGATTATTTAGAAGCCTCTGAGTATTGTCAAAGAATGATATTAAAAATAGTTAAAAAATTTAAATGATCAGAAATGGCTGGTTCCATATAGAATAATTTCAGGATGAGTTGTTTGTATTTAGTCAGATTACTGATTGATTAAAGTACAAGTTTAAATCAATACTAAATAAGAAGAGATGTTAAAGACAAGATTATGTGAATATAGTAGTTCTATTCCAACTTTAAAAATTCAAATTATGAACTCTGACAAATGAGAAATGGACAGTGATAAAGACATTGACTCTGACATCATTTCTTAGAGAAGCTGAACTGGTCCAAAACAGTTACCACAACAAGGAGAAAGAGAACTGAAACTACCTAGCCAGAAAATATTCCATTCTATCTTAGCGCAACTTTGAATCAGAAATATAATAGGAAAAAAATACCAAGGAAGCAGGATCATAAATTTAAAGCTAGAATGGATTCCAGAGATCATTTAGTTTATCACATTATTTTACAAAATAGGAAACAAGACAGCAATAGTTAAGTGACCTGTCAAGATCATAAAGCTATTTAAAAAAAAAAGCTACAAACTGGACCAGGGTAGAAAGAGGACATTGTAGAGAGAAAACTTTGAATGAAATAGCTTCATTAACTGGGATGATAAATTGTGAATATTCAGAGCATCAGAACATGTGAAAATATATTCCACAGGCAAATAAATACAAATAATTTTTGGATTATGTGTAGCTTTGGTCTTTCTGTTATCTAATCAAGTCCAATCCAACTAGAATTTTTTGAGTCAATATGTAAAACATTGTTCTACAGAATGAGTTATACCTATAAGCACTCTGGCCAGAACAAATTGGAACATTTCATACGGTACTGGAGAGATAAAAGGAGGAATGCCAAGAGGTTTATACTAGCCAATCTATCTATTAGTAGTGCTTTCAGGCAATGTTCTAAAAAAAATGAACTGATTTCAAAAAATGACTAGAAGATTATGCAATATTTACGCTATAAAGATGAAAAGTATGTTTGTGTATTGTTGACCAAAAGAAAAATGCTTCATTGGTATGTAGAGTTATTCTCTTTATTTGTGAAATAAAATATTTTAAAATAAAATTTATTTATTAAAAAATCTTATCTTAAGGAATAAAAAGAAAAGCAAATTATACTGTATAAATAGAGGAAATACCATAGATCCAAGGCTGTGTTATTTTCCTTTTTTATTTCTAAATCAGTAATTAAATGTAAAGTTTCCTATAGTACAAAATATGACTTCTTTTTACAAAATACATTTTTTTTCTCTTTGCCAACACATGGCTATTTGTTTAACCTGGAAGTTAAGTGTTACATAATACCTGAATACTTAGTAACCTAAACCACATTATTTATTCAATGAAGCTCTACTGTGAAAATTTTGCAAGAACACCAGGATTAATAACCACTCTTCTCTTTTGAAAAGTGCAATAGGGAACGATTAAGCCATCCAAAAGATTATACAGTGCTTTTGGCAGCCCTTAAACACCATGCTGAGGTGTTGGTAGGGAAAGCTCATTTGTTATTTATTCTTTACTTGGGGCTTGCACTTAACTAATGGGCTAGCTGTATTTTTGTATATAAGAAAGATTAGTCAGTAGCAAAGTGAATCAGATAGAATTATATAGCATCAGGAATGGATTTAAACCCCTCAGGTTTTTATTGTGAAACTTGACTAAATACAATAGAAGATTTAAAATTGTCATCCTAAACAGGTATTCTCTTTGCTAATCATCCAACTATTTAGATTAAGTTAAAAAGGAAAAAACCAAACAAACACCACATGGTGCACAATTTGAGTCTGCCCCATCCCAAGATGCTTTTTAAATTTTTCATTTGGAAGAAGTTTAAATTTAGACACGGTATTTATCATACTTTGCTCTGACGAATACTGTAGTGCTAAATAAAGGCAGAATAATTATACAATTTAACAATGTGTCCATAGAGAATCTCCATTTTGCTCCTTGTCTCTTCCATGTCCATGCCCTGAGCAGAATGTAAGTTTCTAAAGGGTAGGAACCATGTTTATTTTTTTCCCTTTTTAATTTTTTGTGTCCCCAACATAAAACATTTGTTGAATTTCTTATCCAATTGTCAAATTCAATAAGAGAATGTACTGGACAGTGGACTGAGCTCTAGGCCTTGGGAGGATCTTGATCCAAATTCTGCCTCTGACAGAGACAGTGACTAGTGAGTTCTGAGGTGCGTCCTCTGAGTATTAAAGGATTGTGCAGACCTGCATGAAGGTCTTTATCTATCTTAACCCTGATAGTTATATTCAAATATCTGGGGTCTGTTTACTACAACTACTCACTTTGTTTACTCTTTAGTCTAAAGCAGTGTAAGCAAAAATGTTAGGAGTAGCAAGTGAGTTTAACTCCAATAGATCATCACAGGCCTTCTAATGTCCTGGTATGGGCACAAAAGGGATCCTATTAGCCATCTCACAAGGCTGACCCATACAATTATTGCATAACTAGAAAAGTCTGTGAATTTGAGCTGGGTCATTTTTCTTTCAAACCTGAAAAAAAGGTAATTGTGGTTCATACTTTGTTCAATTTTGTTGGCCAGGTTTAGTTCATAGGCTTGTAGTTATAAAGCTGGAAGCCAATCAATCCAAGCACCTCATTTTGTGGATTCAATTATCATTTCTATGCAGATGATTCTCAGACTATCTATGTATGCCTATGAGACCTGGACAATATGCCAGTGCCATTCTAGGAAGCTGAATCATTTCCATTTGAATTATCTTAGGAAGATTCTGAACTTTACCTGGCAGGATACCAGTTACTGAGGCCATTTCTAAATTGCCAAGTAATCAAACTCTAGAGAGTGGGCACTCTGATGAGCTGGCCATATTGTTGAAATGCCAAAAATTCTTGCCCAAAAGACTATGTTTTTGGAGAACTCATACATGGTGGTCAGAAAAAGCAATACAAGGACATTTCAAGGACCTTCTTAAGAACTCTGGAATTATGTGACTTGGGAGACTTGGCACAGGACCACCCACCATGGCATGCCCCCATCAGAGAAGGTGCTATGCTCTATGAGCAAATGAGAGTTGTAGTAGTTCAAAAGAAATGTGAGATGTACAAATTTAGGGAATCTACCCCAAAGGTTCACATGGCTTATTTGTTTCCTGACCAGTGGGAGAGCATTACAAATTTGTATTGCTCTGATCAGCTAGTCAGTCTCACTGTAACTTGACTCTAACATAGTGATCCTAGGTAGGGTCATTTTGGTCCTCTTAGAGAACGCAGGACAACAACCAACCAACCAATGTCCTGGGGATACACCTGTTTTAGCGTCTGGTTCTGTAGCTTTGACCTGGTGCTCCCCAAGAAATGCTCATCATATTGGTGCCAGTGTATCTGAAGACACTCCCCCCCTGCCCAGATATCCTAATGACTTTAGCCCACTACAACTCAGAACTTCCAAGCTCAAGTGTTATACTAGGCTTATAGCCTAGGACTTATAGCAGGACTGTGCACCACCATGCCTGGTTCTTAGATCTCTTCATTCAGCTCTAATCTTTCTTCTGACATTTATGGATATCCCATATTGGTCACCCTATATTTGATGAACCCCGCTGTCTCCATATTACCTACAGGATCAAATATAAAATCCTCTGATTTTTTTAAGCCCTTTAAAGTCTTGTGTTTCCAGTATTCTTACATTTCATTTTCTTCCATATCTCTGTGATTCATTGATATTGGTGACCTTTATCTTCCTCACACAAAATACTTCATCTTCTGACTCTATGTATTTTCACTGGCTGCATCTCACACCTGGAATGTTATCTTTTTTCATGTCCCTCTGCAGACTTCACTGGCTTTATTAAAGTTGCAGCTATAATCCTATCTTCTGCAAGACATATTTCTCCTTCCTGTTTCACTTCTCTCATTCTTATTCTTACCCCTATTACTGCTCAGACCTTTGCTTAGTTTCTCTGTGACCCCACTTGGGACTTTCTTGGTAAAAATAGTGAAGTGGTTGCCATTCTATCTCTAGCTCATTTTAAAATGAGGATCTGGGGGGAAAATAGGATTAAGTGACTTGCCTAGAATCACACAGCTAGGAAGGGTCTGAAGCCAGACTTGGACTCAGGAAGATGACCCTTCCTGCCTACACATCTAGCACTGTGTTCACTGTGTCCCAATATTACCTTCCAGCTCCACCTTAATGAAATTTCCTCTAATTTAGCCTATATTATATATATATATATATATATATATATATATATATACACATATATATAATTGTTTACATGTTATTTCTTCCATTTTAATATCATCTCTTTGACTGAATACAGAAGAGGAAACAGGCCTAGTTTGGTTAAATGATTTGTCTAAGTTTTCATTCAAGGATTAATCATTGAATTGGGGAATATGAGCCCAGGTCTATCATCATCATCCTCATCCTCATCCCACACAAATACAACACCCATTCCATGTCAAAATATTTTAGATATTTAACTTTATTTTTAGAATTTGAGAAATTCACCATATTTTTAAGTTGCTTCACAATTTTCTGAATGTCTGAAAATTGAGACTTTTGGATTAATGAGCATTTGATTTCTAAATTTAATTTTGTACATAATGAATAACCAATAGTTCCATTCTGCCCTGGACTTATGGTGCCACCTGCTGGTTGAAACAGGAAATCACTTGATTATACCTTTTTCTCTTATCGGAGAACCACACATAAGTAAGTTTATTTGCACAATCCCTATTTTATTTATTTTTCAAAGTTCACAGCTTGGTGAATTCAACCTCAAATCATCTCTTTTTAAAACATATTCATATAATGATAATTCTGTTCTTTCTCCCTTTTTCTGCCAATTCTGAATTTACTTCTAAAAAAATCACTCCTTCCTAGTTTAAATTATGAGCCCCATCCAATGAACTTCATCAGGACATAAGAATATTGTTAATAATATTGACAGTATTAAGCAAAAAGAAAAGTCATACATCTTGATATGAGATTAAATAAAATAAAGTGTTCCATCAACCTTGTGAATATTTAAAATCAAAAAATTTCTGTGGGGGAAGGGTCTGCAGAAGTTATTTAGACCAAATGGTACCCAAAGAGGTCTCTCCTAAAAATTACTCCTCACAAATAATCCATCAGTCTTTGGTTGAAGGTATTGGTTGGAGTTCCATGGAGAAGGATTTCCTAATAACTTCCTTTCTGTAACCTCAGTTTTTATGAAATTACTCCTTATATTGAAGAAAAAAATATTTTTTCCAGGGGGGCTAAGTAAAAGCAGATAAACAATATATGTCTGCCCCTCTACTGTATGAAAACTCTCTATTTAACAACATCTCTCATGCCTTCTCTTCAATGAGCTAAATATCCCTCAGTCATCCCACTGAGCTTCCATTGGCAGAGTTTTAAGTCCTTTCACTACCCTCATTGTTTTCCTCTGACTATTCTCCAGCTGGTTAATGATTCTATGAATGTTACAACTCCATCAAGGTTGGCTGGAAAGGTTCCCTACCTGGTTGAGAGAATGCTACTGCACTCTGTGTGAGTGCAGAAGGAACATTGTGGAATGGTTGCAGAACATCAAGTGGAGTGATTGAGAGGATATAAAATAAAGGATGAACTCTACTAGGCAATGCTTAGTTTCATTTGATTTAAACTGTGATCGAAAGCTATTAAACCATATTTCAATTAAAATAAATAATTTTATATACCAACATTTCAAAGTAAATTAACTGTACATTGACTTAAGAGGGAAGGTGATAGACAAATCAATCAGGAGGCATTTCTTAAGTGCCTACTACATACAGTCCTTGTGCTAGGCACTAAGGATAAAGATGAAAATCATATAGCCCCTACCCTCAGGGAGCTTACATTCTCCTGGTAGAGACAACACATTCATTCTTCTAATCTTTTATTCACAAGTAAGATTACATAAAATAACTATATGGTAATTTAGAGAGCTGGAGTCACTTATAGCTTAAGTTCAAGTAGAACGTGAAATCTGTGTAGAGTTTTATAGGAATTAAAGACATCTTTAAGATAAAGATGAGGGGGAATATTTTCCAGATATGAGAGACAACCAGAGAAAAGATCTGGAGACAGAAGATGGAATTCATATATAAAGATCTGTTGGAAGTTTGGTTTTGTTGGATCATAGAGTGTGGAAAGAGGAGCAATATATTAAAAGTCATAAAAGTAGGTCTTTAAATAGGTTGTAAAAGTTTTTAAAAGTCAGAGTAATAGGCTATTGTACATTTTCTTGATCAGGCAAGTTTTGAGAAACTATTTAGATTATTTGTGATTATCTTATATTCTTTCAAAATATCATTAAGAGATGGGTAAATGTCGAACATTTTTTTTACCCTGGTACATATAAATTAAGAAGTATTTCTTTTTGTTTGTTTGTTTTTGCCAGGCAATGGGCTTAAGTGGCTTGCCCAAGGTCACACAGCTAGGTAATTATTAAGTGCCTGAGGCTGGATTTGAACTCAGGGACTCCTGACTCCAGGGCCGGTGCTCTATCCATTGTACCACCTAGCTGCCTCCAGAAGTATTTCTGAAATCACAGTCATTGTTAGTCTGATCCTGACCATATCTTTTGATGTGGTTTGGTGTTAGCTGTGGATTCCATTCAGTCACATTCTACTCTTTGTTATTCTATTTGGAATTTTCTTGTCAAAGATACTTGAATGATTGGCCATTTCCTTCTTCAGTTCATTTTATAGATGAAGAAATGGAGATAAATAGGGTTAAGTAACTTGTCTTACACAGAGAGTAAGTGACTTAAGGGGGTATCTAAACTCATGAAGATGAGACTTCCTGATTCCTAGTGCCCTAAGCCCTGCATCACTTCGCTGAACATTTATTATTGGCTGAAAATTACTGAATATCCACAGGATAGGAAACTGCTCCAGGGAAGTACTATTTCCTTGGGCTTAAAATATCTTTTTAAAAATGAGTTAATTTTGAGAATAGTTATATATACTACAAATCCTCCATGTTGTAAATGTTTTCTTGTCAGGGATTGGGCAAATTCCCTATAGTCAATGCTTTTCCTACTAGTAATTTAGTGGTATATGCCACAGTGGGTTTTGTTACAGAAGAATTTATTTCAAATATTAGAGGCAGCAAAACCTGTTCACACAGTCAGAAATGATGCCAGTCATTTACCTTAGCAATAGACTCCTGGAAACTTGCCATTTGCCCATTGGATATGCTCTTTACTGAAGTCTGACTGGCATTATTGCATCTCCCCAGAAGAGTAAGTTTATAGGAAATGTTACAATTTCAGCAGTCAGGTTAAGTCCAACAGAGTATAATTAAAATAGGAATGAGAGTAGGAACAATATTATTTGAATTAATTCTAATTTATTTAAAAAATAAACCAAGTATTGATTGAGCAATCTGTATTCTTTAATTAAAATTATAAATGTGCACTGATAGACTACCCTAATTGTATGAATTAATGAGAATCTGTTGTATTTACATTCTTAAAGTCTCAAGGCTTAATGATAATTAAGAGGAGAAGTTAGGCAGTTCCACATTTAGACTAGATAGGCCAAGGGGAAGCAGCATGTATGTATAGGGGAAAGGGATGCATAAAAACTAAAGGTTTGGGAAAAGATTGGGCATAACTCAGAGCTGTATGATAAGGAGTAACAATTTTGATCTGGAACTCCACAAAAATACTAATTTCCTTGGGGATCTTCTACCTTGCATCCCCAAACACCATTAATTTTATTGACTACCATAGAAGAGATGCCTTAAAAATTTTTCCTAGATGCTGCTTTACAGCCCAGTTTAAGCACTTACTTCTACATTAGCCTTTTCCTGATCTTCCAATCTTCTAGTGCCTTTCCACTTGAAATTATGTTGTATAATTACTATAATTTTGTATCTACTAATATTTGTATGCACAGTTTCTGACAATAGAATGTAAGCTACTTGAAGGGAGGACTATGATTTAAAAATAAATTCTTTTTGTTGTCTGGACTTAGCAAGGGACTTAAAATAGAGATGGCTCTTAAAACTGAGGCTGCAGGTGGCATAGCGGATAGAGTGTGATTCTGGAATCAGGAAGACCTCAGTTCATGTTTGATCTCAGACACTTAGTAGTTGTATGACCTTGGGCAAATTATTTAATGTTTATTTGCCTCAGTTTCCTCATCTGTAAACTAGGGAAAATAATAGCACCTATCGTTCCTGGGTGTATCAAATGAGATAATATTTGTATAAAGAACTTAGCACAGTGCCCAAACATAGTAGACAACAACAAAAACATAAGTATACTTTATTTCCTTTCAACTACTTATTGATTGATTTTTTTTAGGGATATAAGAAACTTAATTCTTACTTGTTTCATAGTCAAAAGCAGCTTTTAAATTAGATTTGATTTAAATTAAATTAAATTTTGTTTTTCAATAAAATCTATTTTCTCTCACTGTCAACATTATATTGAAAACCCTTGTAACAGATATTATAGTGAAGCAAAAAAAAAAAATTCCTGCAGTGACCTTTGTATTGGTTAATCTTGATCATAGTGCTTAAATCTTTCAAAGTTGTTTGTCTTGACAATTGTGATTGCATTTATCTCCTTAGTTCTGCTTACTTCCCTTGGAATCAATTCATAGAAATCTCCCCAAATTTCTCTGAAACCATTTCTTTCATTATTTCTTAAAGCACAATAGCATTAAATAGTATAGAATAATATTCCATACAGATAAATGCAATAAATTGTTCAATAATTCCCCACTTAATAGATAACTCCTTAGCTACCAGTTCTTTGCAAAGGCATACTTCAAAAATAATCTTTTAAGTCTTAGAACAAGATCATTTTACCCAAAGATGACAATGACATCTCATTTACCAAAAACACAAATAATTCAGTTTATGCACAAAAATTCAAATAGTACTAAAAACATTGGGAAAATAAAGCATTTTTAATTTTCTATCACTAGAAATCATCTTTAATAAATTCAATGGAAATAAGAACTTTTCAAAATACATTTAATGGTGATGATTGGCATTATATACTACCTATTTTATTTGAGAATGGAAACTTAAATAGCTTCACATTGGAAAATTAAATGGTTCCTCTAAAAATGGTTCTTAGTGACAGCCAGGTCAGGCATCTTGGAATTAAATCTGAGGGTTAGCTCCACTTCAGAAGAGAAATAGTTATGTGCACTTACAATTCATATTGGAAGATTTTTTTTTAAAGAAACTTGTTGAGATATAACTTCCACTTTGTGGTAGGCAAAACCAAAAACATGCCATAAGTGTTCTTCACATTTCACATTGGCCTAAAGTGGACATAATATATAGATTTAGAGTTGGAAAACAAAAGTTAAGCAGTTCAGCTCCCACTTTTTACAGTGAAGGAAAGTGAGGTTCTGAGAGATTATGACTTGCTTTTTATTACACAGTTAGCAAGTGTCATAGGCAGGATATGAGCATAAGTCTTAACTGACTCCAAATTTAGCAGCCTGTTTATCACATTCTTCCATGAGAATCACTTTTTAACTTTTAAAAATCACTTTAAAATGGACATATTCAAAACTCTACAAAGATGGAAGAAAACAATTATGCCCTTTGTTCAAATTTAGAAGGTTTAACAGAGAAGCATAATTTTGTGCCAGAGATTCATTAGATTACTATTTTTATGTACCACCACACACAGGGCTATCTTCCTACAAGGTAATTTCTCTTGATTCTTGTCTTGAATTTTATTTCTGCTGATATTGTAAACTATCTTCCACAGGGTCTTTGTATTCTTTTGCTAGACTATCAAAAAACAAAAACAGAATTCTTCATCTGTCCAAGCCTCCTAGGGGGACACATAAATCTTATATTCAAGACCTAAAACAATGAAGCCTTATAAAAGTGATAATGAACAAATGAAAATTAAACCAGTTTTTGCCCTCTGATCACAAGCATAACTATTTTTCTATCTAGCCTCTAGACTATTAGAGGCTAAAAATTGAAGCTCACACTTCAATCACCTTGATTTCTTCATTCTTGAAGCCTTTTTGTCTTCCTAATAAGACTATCCTGGCTCTGCGAAGACAAAAAATCTTTCACATTGTCTGTCTCCTCTGATTCCCTTGCTAAATGCACATTTAGAGAAACAAAAGAAACTTCTACTTCTTCAAGTTGAAAAATAGAAAATGGCATGAGGAAGTCAAGTAATATTTTTATGACAGTTCGTTTCATCTCCCCTCTTAATTTTAATTGTATAATTAATCTTATATCATATTACCAAAATCTGTATTAAAAGTAACTAATAGCATTTCCAGCATTTCTTGGTCATCTGTTTCTTTATCTGTAAAAATGCTGGAGTTGATTGACTGATATCTAAAATCTTTTTTTCAATTTTAACAAGCTCTCACTCCAGAATTTGAAGTTACTATATCTTTTTTTGTGGTATTATAAAAGTGAATAGTAACATTTTGCTTCTGGCACAGATTATTTGATGTAGATCTACCAATGAAAATTCCTTAGTAAAACAGATTATTTAAATTACTTTAAGCTCTCCAAAAACAAATCAATTGCTTGTCTTTACACTTATTTTGATAGTAAACAAAACATTGGTGATTTTTATCTGTGGGAAGAACTCCTAGTGTGGGAGTTCAGATAGATGCTATGAGATATAGGTTTACGTCTGGAAGAGCCTTTGGGGTCATTTAGTCCAAACATTTTATTTTGTAGATGAGGAAATTGAGGTTTAGGGAGATTAAGTGCAATATTAGGTAGGTAGTAAGAGGCAGAATTGAGATTTGACTTTTGATTAGAACCTAGCCATTAAAAAACCTTTTTATTTTCTTCCTTTCTTTCTTCTTTCCTTCTTTCTCTCCCTCCCTCCCTTCCTTCCTCCACTCTTTCTTTCTCTATTTCTCTCTCTCCTCCTTCCTTCCTTCCTTCCTTCCTTCCTTCCTTCCTTCCTTCCTTCCTTCCTTCCTTCCTTCCTTCCTTCCTTCCTTCCTCCCCATGAATAACAGGAAAATATTTCCCCATGTCTAAGACACACCCTTTTCTGAAAATTTGGGGTCTAAAACCTGGGAGCATCCTATACAGTAGTTGTAGATTTTTTTTTACTTGCATTTCCCACTTTTTCCCACTTGGTGTCTGGGTTCATTGTTTTGCATTTGTTACCAGTATATTAGGTTACATTTTGCCATGTTCTGCCCGGAAATGGCTCAGAAAAGATTTTCATCCAGTGCCAAGTTCAGGTTCAAAGTGATCCAGTTTGCAAAGGTGAATGGAAATTGTGTTGTTGAATGTCAGTTTGGTCCTCCTCCAACTGAGAAAACAATCTGAGACTGGCTACGGGGAGAAGAAACCCTCCTGAAAATGCCTGGGCTGAAGGAGGCTATGAGAGGCAAGTCAGCCAGGTGGCCTGAGTTAGAGAGGGGATTGAAGAGATGTATTGAAGAGCAAAGGGCCATTGGAATTCCTGTGTCCACAAAGATGGTTTAACAGTAGGCAAGAAGAATTGCTGGTGAAAAAGAAGTGACAAAGGAGGACACAATTGGTACTTCAGATTCATGAAATGGAATGGACTAAGCATGTGTCCACGCACCCAGCTTTGCCCAGGGAGTGCTTGTGGTCAACCAGAGCACAGGCAGGAGAGTGGTCAGAGCCTCTCCTGAGATAGTGATTCAACATCAAACACACATGAGAATGAGCTAATGGATGGGATTTTTGACAGTGATGAGGAGTTGTATCAATTTTATGATGAGTAAAGCTTGAGTTCAATGACTTCCTGCAATACATTTTTTTTTAAATTTTGGACCCACAGATTAAGGTGCATCTTATACATGGGGAATTATGGTATAACCTTTATCAAATTACTTGCCTTCTCAATGAGGGGAGGGAGGGTAGAAAGGGAAGGAAGGAATTTGAATTTAAAATTGAAAAAAATTCATGTTAAAATTTCTTTTTACATGTAATTGTGAAAAAATTTTAAACAAATATTTTAAAAGATTGAGGCTTTAAACTCCAAACCCAGGTCCTTTTTCACATCATTTTCACTGCACATAAGGGAGTATTTAGAGGTTGTCATTTGTCTAGGGTCATCTGACCAACTTGTGTCAAAGAAGAGACTTGAAGCCCTGTCTTTCTTTTTTAGAGGCCAGATCATTAATCCAGGGGGCAGATGAAGCAGACCTAGAACCTCTGTCAATCCTAGCCTCATTCTTCTCATATATATAAAGAGAAAGGGTTGGACTAGGTAGTTTTAAGATCCCTTCTTCATCTAAATGGAATTGTTTAGGGGTTTTCTTGTCAAAGATACTGGAGTAATTTGTTATTTCCTTCTCTAGCTCATTTTACAGTTGTGGAAACTGAGGGGAAAAAGGTTCAGATGACTTGCCTAGGGCAAACAACTAGGAAATGTTTGAAGTTAGATTTTAAACTTGGGAAGATAAGTCCAGGGCTCTATCCACTGGGCAACATAGTTGTCCCAGCAGCTCTAAATCCATGATCCTACTAATCTGGCTCATTGTATTATGCTGCCTCTCAGTGCTTCTATGGCAAGATAATATTATCATGAGATTATCTAGCATATTTTATTTCCTATCTTTCAGGATCACAAGATGCAGAACTTTAAGGGACCCCAGAAGTTGTGGAGTCCATAGTTCTCTAGCTCTGTTTTATAGAGGCCTAGAGAATTTAAATGATTTACTCAAGATAGTAAGAAATAGATCCAATCCAGATCTTCTGACTACAAATCTAGCTTGTATATTTCTCTAGACTGCTTATGAGGCTCAGTGTCTAGGAAAAGGTTATAAATAGTCCCCAGAAATAAAAATTAACGGGTATATTAGTCCTTGTTTTATTGGTCACAAAAAATCAAGGATACCTTTTTTGGAGGGATATATTACCTCTTGAATCATATTGTCCAAGTATTTAATCTGCCCTTATATTTGGTGTGTTAAATCTTTCAGGGCCCTATAGGTCTACTCATTACATTGACAATTTGGTGGACTTAGCCAAAGAAAGTTATAAGTCACAGGAATTTGATCTTGGCCTTGCTATTTTTATTGTTTTATATTAATACTATAAATTTGCAACTATAACAAAAATTCATGTTATCTTATATATATGAATAACCTAATGCATGATGTATCTTGATTCCTTTCTCATCTTTTGTGTATTTTTCAAAAATTCCAATATATTTTATTTTGTTTTAAATTTTCTCCCTTCTCTCTTTCCTCTCTTGACAAATTCTTCTTCCCAACCATGATTAAGTAGGCAAGAAAAACAAAAGCCATTACAAATATGTCAAGTCTTGCAAAACAAGTTTTCACATTGGTGATGTTTTTCAAAGAAAATTAAGAGAAAGAAAGAAACAATATGTTTTAGTCTGCCCTTTGAGTCCATCAGTTTTCCATTTGGAGATGGATTTCAATTGAGACTATGGTTAGTCATTGTATTAATAAGAGTTACAGTCTTTCAGAGTTGATTATTTTTACAATATTGATGTTACTATTAAATTGTTTTCTGGTTCTGCTCACTTCACTTTGCATTAGTTCATGCAAATCTATCTAGCTTTTTCTGAAACTATTTCCTTCATCATTTCTTATAGCACAATAGCATTCCAGCACATTTATATAACATAGTTGTTGGACATATTTCCAAATTGCTTTCCAGAACAGTTGGACTGATTCACACAGCTACCAATGTACTTTAATGTATCTATTTTTCCATATTTCTTCAAGCATTTATCATTTTCCTTTTTTTATCATCTTAGCAGTATGATGACCATGAATTAATACTTTACCTCTATGCATTTAATTATTTTTTATTTATTTAAGGCAATTGGATTAAGTGACTTGTCCAAGATCACACAACTAGGCAATTATTGTGTTGGAGGTCACATTTGAACCCAGGTCCTCCTGACTCCAGGGCTGGTGCTCTAACCACTGCACCACCTAGTTGCCCCACCTCTTTGCATTTTTAAGTAATCATAATGCTTGTCTCAAATTTTCTGTCAACCTATCACTAACCATAACTCACATCTTTCAAATCATTTCTAAGATTCATTTTTCCTGTAGAATTTACTTTGCTGTGTTAAATCTCTGTAGGTAATTGGAATCAATTTGATAATATACAGTTGAGCCTGAAAGTATACTTTTCCTTTTCTCCAGCCTTATATACATTTCACTTCTTTCTTGTGTGTGTGTGTGTGTGTCTTTTTTCTTGTTTCTCCTTATATAATGTCTTTAATTTCAGTTCTTAGGTACCCCATTAAATGTTGATTTCTTATAGCATAAGAAAATGTTAGCTATGTATTGGAAAACATAGAGAAAAGATGAATTTCTGAAATGTCTGATTCTGCTGACTCTGTCAGCACATGAAAAATCATTTGGTGACAACTGAAAAATAGTTTTGGGTGTAAATATTCAATGTGATTTGTTCTATTTACTCAATTACAAAATCAATAATTTTCTAGAATGGCAGACTGCAATGAATATGATTCAAGATTTCATCTGGATTAATATTACTTTACTAATAATTCCTCTTTTTAGTATCTACATACAAGAAATACATGGAATTCTTGAATTTGTGATAAAATGGTGGAGAAAGTGTTAGAATGGAAAGTATTCAATATGCATTCATGAAGAATTGTGTTAAAATACTCTTTTAACACCTGTGTAATCCTAGGCAATCACTTTGTTTTTCTGAACCTCAGTTTCTGTACTGACAAAATAAGGAGAATGAATGAAATGAGAAATCATATATTTTGCACCATGTACCAAATACTGTTCTAAGCTCTAAGATAGAAATAGTAAATAGGAAATTGAGATCGTAGGTACTATCTGAAATATCTCACATTTTAATTAGTGAGAAAATTTGTATAGGAAAGTTCAGTAAAAATGGATGGGAGGGGTGGCTAGGTGGCACAGTGGATACAGCACCAGCCAATCTGGCCTTAGACACCTAGCTGTGTGGCCTTGGGCAACCACTTAACCCCATTACCTAAAAGCAAAAAACAACAACAACAAAAAAATGGATGGGAACTTAAGAATGATGAAGCTGAATAGAAGATAAGATCTTTAGACTTGAAGAGTATGGTGTTATTTGAGGATCAAATGAAGTAAAAAATAACAGCAAAAATTGAAGTATTGTACAAATATAATTCTTATTATTAGTAGTATGTGATGCTTATCTTTTCTCAATAAGTTCTTTTTGGCATCAGTCCAGAGACAAGTTTTTATATTCCATTATTTAAGTATTAGGATATAAACTAATCTTCTGTCTGTTTCTCCTCCTCCCCCTCCTCCTCTTGGTCCATCTCCCCTCATTCTTATAGTTCAAGCTAAAATACTAAGGATTTATAGAAATCACTTAGAATAAAGGAAAGAAGTTGGATTTAAGAGACATGATCTTGATCCTGGTTCTCTTCTTTTATCAGCTTTGTAACCAGGACAAATCATCTACCTGCTCTGAGTCTCAATCATCTGAATAAAATCGTAATGAGGAGACTTGTATTATTTTCTTTCTTGTGAGAATCAAAAAAGATAATGCAAGAACAATTTTATATAGGTGAAGTCCTCTATAAATATAATATGACATTACTGAAATCATGTCATTACTAATCACTCTTAGCTGGAACAATTTGATCAGGCATTTACAAGTTCAATAAATCAGCATTAATAAATCAAGAGGTGATCAAGGGGTCTGTAATAGATTAGAAGTTAAAGGTGACATTTGAGTTATTTTAGAACAGTGAGGGTCATTTTGTAAAATGAATAGGTGACTAGTTATTTCAATCAACTCTTGATTATTTCCCCAATAGAGGGAACAATTGAATTGTTGCTAGGCAGTACAGTGGATAAAGAGCTGAAACCTGTAATTAGACAGACATGGGTTCAAATTCTACCTTAGACATTTACTTGATGTGTGATTCTGGGCAAGCCATTAACTACTACCTGCCTTGTCTATGAAATAAGTATTATAATAGCACTTGTCTCTCAAGGGTGTTGTGAGGATAAAATGGGATAATATTGCAAAGAGCTTTGCAAAACTTAAAGTGTCATATAAATATTACTTAGCTATAATTATTATTAGTTATGATTGTCTCAGAAAGCATTTAGATTCCAAATGATTTGTATTTTACTCACTGATAGGTTTTGCTTTTTGCATCCCAAAATAGAATGGTTCTGATAATTTATAAGATGTCTCAGCAATCATGGTACCCAACAGTGGGAGCCTCAGAAGTTGATCTTGTTTCCTATTACTGGAAGGGACCTCATGGTGTAGAAAACAGTATCATGCCATGGAAATGCTGAAAATAAAACTTATTCTTGATTTAAAAAAACACAAGAAACTCAGAGAGTTATTCTGTCACCAAGATTTTGAAGGTAACATTTAAACTAAGTTCTGAATTTTATGTACTGTTATCTGATCAACTGCAGAAACATTTGGGTGATAGATGTACTACATTCTTCAGTTTTTTTGCATCCTTTCTCCTACATCCCCTCCATTTTAAGAGTGTAAAGACATTGTTTCATATGCATATATAAGACTAAATGTTTATTTCTTGTGGATGAATCCTGTTGCTCTCAAATTTCTAATTAGAGTAGGAAAATTCTGAAGAAATATCTAAATGAATATCTAGAGACAATGATCAATGACTCTCTTCTAATGAGGGAACTTTGGTCCAGATCATAATCAAAGCTTGTCCCTCCTCCTTCCTTTCTCTCTCTCTCTCTCTCTCTCATTCTTTTTTTTAAATGGAAAGAACACCATCAATTTTCCTTTGTGCTTAAGTTACCCTTCTCTGAAAGTTCTTCTGCCCAAATTTGTCTAATTTCTAGTCTAACAATACCTTGCTTAACTATTATTGTGTGTATAAGTTCTTTTGATGCAGAATTGAGAGGGGGTAATTGGGAAAAAGTCTAAAACAGAGAAAGAGAGAGAGAGAGAGAGATTAAGAGTACTATTTTGGCTAGCATCTGCTAAATGGAGTCTAATGTTTAGAGGAAACAAAATTTGATTTCTTTATTTTTTAAATTTAATTCAGATGATAATGAGATTGGGGTATCTCTCACTGGGGTATCCCTTAGATCAAAATTTATCAGTGCAAGTACAGAAGCAAGCTGATTGATAGTGTCAGGGATTCACTATTGCCTTCTCTTTGTTGGGATGGTCTAAAAGGAAACTACTAAGAAGTGAGGGAAGGGAAGCTGAGAGAGTAGCAAGAGTCCTGGAGTAGTCTAGTTCATATAAAAGTAGGGGAAGTAAAGTGACTGGCAGTTCTGCTTATCTACATGCTAATCCAGCAGAATAAATTTGCAGTCTTTATACATTAATATAATAATTTTGGTGTTATGAAGTGTCAATGAGTAGTATGGATCATTAAAATGTTCTTAATGTAATACAAACTACTCTCTTGCTATTTGCTATATGACTGAATAATGGAAAACTGATTTCCTACAAGATACCATAAAGGTAGAAATATTGGAACAACATGGTCTCTGAAGAATCAGTATTTCCCAGATGATACAAAAGAGTGAAATTGAGAGATGTGTTCTAGTCACAAATACTCTGCAGCATATTGTCAGTGGTCAATTGTGTGTAAAAATATGATACAAGAATTATGGTACAAGGAATCTATGAATGGGAAAGAAGGTGACAGAATTAGGAAGATAATTGATGAATAATCCATATTTTTTATTGTTCTACACAGAATGTTAGAAGTCTTAAAAGGTCTTTAGTGCACTTGGTAGGTCTTCTATAGTGGATTTGTGAAAGACCATGCACAACAACAATGGATGAATAATAATGCAAAAGATGTTTGCATTCTAAAACTTAATCAACTTTATAAAGGAATTATTTTATCCTCTTGTGCAATGGTGTTATTAGTACAGTAAATATTAAAGGAGTATAGCAGGATAATGAATTGTCCTCATACCAGTTCTATCTGCAAACCCTCAGACAAAATGAGATAATAGTAATAGTTGTAGTAGTATAGTTGACATTTACAGAGTGTTTTAAGGTTTAAAAAGAGCTTTTTATATATTATAAAAAGACATGGATGAGATGATATATATACAATTGGAAGAAATATTCACATCGATGAGAGCATAGATCCAAGGACATATTAAAATAAGTATTTGTAGATTACCCAAATATACCATCTGGCTTAATATCTTTATTGCATCATCTGGATGGACTGCATCTGTGGACACATGAAATCTGAGGCTTTAAGGTCAATATTTTCTTACTTTTGAATTTTATAAAGGCATAAATGACAAATTCGAGCAGTTTTTTTAAAGGGCATGAAACTGACAATAGCCAATATGGAGAATTAGCAGACCTGGGATCTACAAAGATAGCAGAAACAGAGGACTTAATAAAATAATTTAATATTTCTTTGGGCTAAAAATAAATTCCTGATTCCAAATATCAGCCATTCATGTGAAAAAGACCTGGGGTTTTACTGGATTGAAAAGTCAACATTAACTACCTTTGTGAAATACTAGCCAAAAAATGTTACTTTTATCTCAGTCTGTTCAAAGGAAGAAAAGAGTTGTCTTAGCAGGTAGTGATGTGATATAGCTCAATTGAAAGAGCACTGAATCTTGAAGGAGGACCTTACCACATCTTACCTAGGATGATCTTGGGTAAGTCACTTCCCTTCCTTCCTTCCCTGGGACTCAGTTTCTTCATCCTTAAAAATGAAGTGGTGGGACTAAATGAACTCTAAGGTCCCTTCTAGCTCTAGATCTGATACAATGATGATCCCCTTATCTAGAAATCCTCTAGGCAAGGACTGATTACCACTAGAGATGTTATAGACTTGGGGGTATTTTATACTAGCATATGTTGTAGAATAGCTTCTAATTTAGATCTGTTGTTCCTGCTTTTGTTATTTTGGACTAGGCTCCTTTCAATTTTATACTTCTGTGATTCTAAGTTTGTAGCATGCAGAGACTCTGACTGCTTAATACTAGGTGAAAAGAATATAATCAGGACAATGTCTGGCTCTCAAGAGTCCTATAGATGCTTTTTGAAGATGATAATAATATATGCTCTTTACCTTTATTACATTAGGACTTAGCTTATTGATAGTTTAAATAATCTCCATTCATTGTGTCATCTCCCCAAGCAGTTAACAAAGCAGAAGCAAATCCCAAACTGAAGTTCCCAAGGCCTGCCCCCACACCTATGCGTATTCCATCAGGCACATGAGTCACCGGCTTCATGCATACAGCCGGCTGCAGATGAGCTTGGCACCCTTGAAAGTGAAGCAGCTGCACTAAACAATTACTGGGTTCTGACCGAGAAAATTTCCCATGGGTAACAAAGAACCAGCTGGGCATTTCTGGTGCTTGCCTGGTGGACATTTGTTAGTTTGTGTGAACACTGAAATTCCCAGGGCAGCAATCAATGGATCAGATAATGCAGTCAAAAAAAAGCACCAACCCAGAAACTGTGAAGGGAAGCTGGTCCTTTTTGCAGGAGCACGTTGGGTCTTCAGTTGAGCAAAGGGACAAGAATTGTCCTTCACATTTCAAGCCAAATATAAAACTCTTTGAAGTGTGGCAGCTCATTAAATGAGCCTGGCACCCTTTAATGAAACTGCTAATCTAAAAATCCCCAGATTGATCAATATAACTGGCTCATATTAAGTATTTGAACTTTCTAGTGAAGGGCACTCTAGGAAGAGACACATAGAATAGAACTTTGTCTCATGTGACTTACAAGTTCATTATTAATAGTGGCTGTCACCAAAATATTAATATTTTTTCTTGGCATTATTGTTGAATCTTTGACACAATGTATCAAGACCTTCTTAATATAGTCAGTAATTTAGGAAAAAATCATTAAGCCTACATTATCATTTACCTTGTGATAAATCAGATGGCAAAACAGGGAATATTTTATCATATTTTTAAATGCAATATGATTTTAAAAACAAAGCTTCACTATTTTAAGCCACAGTTTCATTTTCTTGCCAGTCAGTTTGAAATTATATTCATATTATTGAGAAATACATCTTAATCTAAAATATATCACTAGCCTAGTGTCTTTAATCTCAGAGATTTATTGAATAAGTTTCAATAGACTCTAAATCTTCTACTAATTCATAGATAACCAATGCTGCAGAGGTTAATTACTGCACTATCTTTAGTAAGTGGTAATAGGAAGAAAAAAAAGCCCTGAAGGCTGACTCATTTACTAATGAGTTTAAGGGCGGGGGTGGGGGGGTGGGGGGGAGATGCCTTTCTGAAGAATATTTTCAAAATTGGAGCTTCTAATTGGAAAAGAAAATTTAGAACTATTGATTGCTGTCCAAAAGAACATAACCTCTAAGACATAAAGAAATAGAGATCAATCACCTGACAAATGATTAACTCCTGTTTTTAGGGCATGAGCTGAAACTGCATTTGTGGAAAGAAACAGCCTTTTGTATTTAAGCTATTGCTGTGTAATAAAAATAACATCTAAAAGTATATATCTGTCTGTCTATCTTTCTGTCTATCTATCTTTCTATCTCCCTTCTGTCTGTCTGTCTATCATATTCATATAATGTTTCAAACACTTTATAATTATTATCTCATTTGAACCTCACAACCACCTGGTCCTAGAAATGGGAGACAATGTGTATTCAGACAATGCATACAAGCTTTTTCTTTCATCAGCTCTAAAAGAATTGGTTATTTTGAGAAGTTTCATAACAATCAGTGAACAGAAATATAATAATGACAATAACAACTAACATTTATAGAACACTGAGCTCAGTGCTTTACAACTAATCTCATTTGATCCCCCTTGCAATCCTGGGAAGTAGTTGCTCTTATCAAACTCATTTTACAGATGAAGAAGTGAGGTAAACAGGTTAAGTGATTTTTCTAGGGTCATTCAGTTAGTAAGTGACTAAGACCAAGTTTGAAATCAGGTCTTCTTGACTCCAGGTCCAGCCCTCTAAACACTCCACCATAGAAAATTCAAGGAGTTTGAAAATATAGGCAGGCATTGGGTGACTTGTGAGGGCTGAAAGGCTAAGTTGGAGGAACTTAAGATCATGTATTATCATTCTACCACTTTTGAAGACATTTATTTTATGTTAAGTATATCATTCTAGTTTGTGGTTTTCCTGGGAAAGATTTAGAAAGAATACCTCACAAGCATTTTCTAAGGAAACATTAACAGTGGGCTTACTTGAAGGGATGGGGAAAGGCCACAGAAAGCTATCTAGCTTTTCAAATTATCCTCTTTTCTTCTATATTCTTCCCTTATTTCTTTCCCTGTCAGAAGGGCTTTATGGTATTAGGGTTTAAAGCAGGAGACAAGATGAAATGGGATCATTTGAACTTTGCATCTTCTGTTCTGCCTGGTTTCAACTCCATGGGACAAGATGCCCTAGCAGGTACCCACTCCTTTCCTTTTCCTGTCTCCTTTTGTACCTTGTCTCCTCCTTAGAGTGTATGTTCCTTGAGGGCAGGAGCTTTCTTTTTCTTTCTTAATTGTATCCTCAGCATTTATCTCAGTGCTTGCACATATCATAGGCTCTTAAGAAATGTTTATTGGATCAGGACAAGTAGAAGGATTAGCCATGGTAAAGAGTAAGGTCATTTCATCATGTGAGATGGTGTGAAGGTGGAGATAGGGAAGAAGGCATCTGACTGAAAGAAGATGAAGGGGGATAGGAGTGAGCTCTGAGCATTTGGGCTCATTTTTCTTCTGTAAAATATGAAGCCAAGTTCTTAGCTGAGAGAGTGGGAAAGAAGAAAGGAGGGATGAAAATCTTTGCAAGGGCTGCTGTGGAGAGTCAGATAGTGAGTTGACAAGGGAGGTATAAAAGGATTGCCTGGCAGTAGTGAGGTTCCAGTTGAGATGCATGACATAAATGTGTATTGGATCCACTCAGAAGGGTTACATGATTTTCTCTATATCCATTCAGTAGCACATGTGAGTGGAGGCAGAAAGTGGTGGGAATTTTGGAGAATGAGTGATGAAATGTGATCTGTGATATGATAAGGGGCTGAGGATTCAAGAGAGAAAGATGGTGTAGAGTTTACTTGCTCCCTAAGAAGTCAAGGTGGGGAAAAAAGAGAAGAGTGCCTGGTGCAGGGGAGATGGCCCAGGAGAGAAGAGAAGAGAAGGATCAAGAGTTTGGAGGTCAAGCTGGGGAGAAAGAAGAGGATTTTTAAATATGGGAGACAGAGGGAGAAGTGAAAAGCAGATAAGATAAGGGTAGATAAGGCGATTTTGAAATTTTTGAATATGGATGTGATGCTTTTGTGGATGAAGGCAAGACTAAGGGTACCATTTTTTTGTATGTAGCTGAGGAGAGGTGGTGGAATAGCTTAAGGAAAGTGATTAGGTTGAGGAGCTGAATCATTGAAGAGTCAAAATGTATGTTGAAGCCCCCCTATATAAGGAGAAAAAGATAAGAATTTCTCTTTCTGATTTATTGTCAAATTTGATGACTTGATGAATTATTTGAAAGATACATAAGGATGATGAATTTTAAAACATAGCAAAACATTTAAGAATTATATAAGATGTGAAATACTATGAACCATAATATTCACTGTAGTACTTTTTTGCGATAGTAAAGAATTGGAAATAATTGATGCCCATCAAATGAAGAATGGTTACAAAAACTGTGGTACATGAGTGTAATGGAATATTATTGTGATGTGAGAAATGGTGAATGTGACTAGTGAGAAACATGATCTAAAGCAGAGTGTAGTAAAAAGAGATGAAAATATAAACAACTATAACAAGGTAAATGGAAAGAACAATCATAAAACAATTAAAAATTAAATGTTGAAAATTTACAAAGAATGATCTTGCTTCCAAAGAAGAGACATAAGAAGATTGCTTCCGTTCCTAAACCCCCTTTTGCAGGAAGATCTATGAATGTAGTACAATGCACATATTTTCAGACTTTTTAATGTATTGCTCAGTTTTGCTGATATTTTTCTTTTGCTTTTCTTCTCTGAAAATATTATTTACTATATAACATGACTGTTTTGGAAGGGAGAGAGGGAACGGACTGTGGAGGAAAACAACATATATCAATATGATTCATTTTTCAGAAGAATACTGTAAAATGTGCAGTTACCATCTGTAGCAAACTTTACTTATTCACTCTAACAGGAAAGATGATCATGACTAAGTAGAAAATACAACAGTATCTTACAATCTGTCAAAAAATTTAGTTTTATTACTTTCTTTCAATAGAAGGTTCAAAGAATAAAGTTATCAGATTCTAAGTTAGTAATAATAATGCTAATAAATGACAATGGCATTTATATAAATAGCAATACATAACATTTAGATTGAAAAATAAATTTTATTAGATCATAATATCCCTGTTTACATATTACCCCATTTGTCATTTGTGTTCACAACAACTCTGTGACACAATTGTTATTTTCCCAACTTGTCCAAGAACAAACAGCCAGTAATTTATTGAGGTATGATTTGAACTCAGGTCATTCTGTTTTGATAGTCAGTATTTTATCCATTATGCCATCTAGCTGCCCCTAGGACAATTCTTTGTATGGATTTCCAGCCTTTACTTCTCTCCTGAGCTGTGGACTTATACTTCCTTGGACTTACACTTTCAAATGGGTATCTTTGCATGGAAGCCATTTTGATCCTTCAAAATCAGTACATTAAAAACCAAAAGGCCAAGGCACTACAGAGATGTGAAAGGACCCTAGAAATCATCTCGTCCACTCCTCTAATTTTATACATGAGAAAACTGAGACCCAGAGATCAATAAAGAATTTGCTAAAGGTCACACAACTATCAAAGGCAGGTTCTGTGACTTCATGTTCAGCAGAATTTCTACTATACCTGCTATTTATTATCTAGATAATGGTCAAGTTCAGTTCCAGTTATACATCTAAGATCTGATGACTCACATTGCCTCTAAACAATCTCCTCTTTCTCCCCAAAAGATCAGCTTCTCCTTATAAACTAAATTTTAGTTAATGGTACTAGTAATTTCCCAGGCTCCTTACCCTCACCTCGGAGATTTCATTGACTTGTTCTTTTTCCTTAATGCCTAGGCAGTTAGATTGCACAGTGGGAAGATCGTAAACCAGACCTGGAGACAAGAGTGCAGCTCTAACTTCAGACTCTTAGCTCTGTGACCCTGGGCAAGTCAGTGAAGTCATTTGTAAAATGGGGGTAAGGATGATACTTACTCCTTCCCCAAGCCACCCCTCTTCCAACCCTCCTACCCATTTTCAGCTCAGGTTTGTTATAAGGATAAAATGAGGTAATATCTGTTAAATGCTTTGCAAACTTTATTGAAGTCCTAGCTATATATAAAACCATCAGTTCCAAATGTTAATTTGTTCATTCTATTTTAGAAGTCTCCTGAACTTTTTTTCCTATTTTCTCAGAAAAGAACTTTAATCTTCAATACCTATCATTTGGACAATTCAGTTTAACTCAATAAATATTTGTTAGACTTCTTGCTAATAATTAATAGGATAAAATTACAAAAAATGATCTCTTTGGCACTTTCATATTAATAAAAATTTAACTCTGGTCTAGATATCTCTACGGTTGCTTGTAGATCTATGTCGTTCACTAGTTTTAGACTGTCACTCGAAAATAATAAAGCATAATTTGGATTGTATCCACTTAAAAACATTCCAAAAACATTCTGAACAAACTGTAAACTTCATATTCTCTTATTTTTAAATCTCTATAATTTGACTGTAGCCTAACTTTATATCTTTACCTTATATTATTTCCTTTCACTTCTGACAATCTGAATTATTGATCATGGCTTCTGAACATGTCTAGTGATTTCCCATCTCCATGCCTTTTCCTGTTATGTCTTTCTGTTTGAGTCTTACTTATTTAAATCCTGCACAGTCTTCCAAGCTTCATTCAAAAGCAATCTTTTTTTTTCACTAAGCCTTTACTAATCTCCCCACACTTGAATAGTTGGCCTCATGCACTTAATATAGTATTTAGGACCCAGGAAACACTTAATAAATGTATTTAAATGAATTCAATCCCAAACTCTTTCATAACTATATTATATACTTGCAGAGCTCTATTTGGCATTTTTTGATCTTTGCTCTTGTCTTTTCTTTTTTGCTTCTCAATTATGAGCTCTTCTGTGCAGGAGATGTAGTTGCTGTTGCATTATATCAACATCTCACAAAATGTAGATGTTCAATGAATGTTTGGGACATTGATTATTTGGAAAAAACCTATTAGAGAAATGATTTTAAATAGATTATTAGAAGTAAAATATAAAGACAAACTAGCTGCCCATGTACTATGGGATGATTGAACCAAACTGTGGCATATTAATTCAAAGATCAATATATCATAATAATGTCAAATACTATCTTTATGTTATTCAGGAATTTTTCAGTTATATCTAACTCTTAGATCACATGTAGAGTTTTCTAGGTAAAGATACTGGATTGGTTTGCCATTTCCTTCTCTAGTTCATTTTACAAATGTGGAAACCAAGGCAAAATGATTTTCCTAGAATCACACAACTAATAAATATCTGAAGCTAGATTTGAACTTAGGAAGATGAGTCTTCCTGACTCCAAGCTTGGTACTCTATCTATTGCACCATCTAGCTGTCCTTATTCATAGATTATAAACTGGGAGTATGATGATGCCTGGGCATATAAACAAATGCCTATGAACTGATATATACAGATTAATAAGAAACCAGGAATATATATACACAATGGCTACATTGTGTAGTAATAAAAATATCACTTAAATGAAGACAAAACCTGAGTAACTTGTGACCAATTTGACCTTAAAGAGAGATAGAGGGATAAAGAAACATCTCCCACATTTTAGTAAATCAGTGAGAAATTGTTATATATCCCAAATGTTATATACACCTTTAGTCATGATTATCTTAACAGCTGACTTTGTCTATTTTTTAAATATTCAAGGAGATAATTGGGGGTGTATCTGGAAATGACTGAGTTATAAAAAAGGCATAAATTAAATTTATTTTTAAAAATAGAAAATCTGTTGGTCGTTAGGCTAAATATTTTCTTGGTTTCTATGCTAATTTGCTTAACAAATTCTGCTTTGCTCCTAGAAAGTGAAGTTTTGCTTTAATCCCTATCCAAATTATCAGAAATTCCAAACTGATTTTCTGAATTAATGAGGTTTTAAACTATATTATTATAATTGTTAATTTCCCATCTCTCTAGCTAATACTGAGGCATAAAAATATGATATAGTGACATATCTGGAACTAATTTAATTCCTAACCTGCTGTCCATTAGGTTAGGGTAGGCCCTGGGGCAGTTTCAAGCTTCTGACCTACTTCGATGTTTCTTTTGTACTTCTAAATGTAGCACATTTTATAGACCAGGTTAAATTCTAGAATGGATCATTAATCATTGTGGCTTCCTGGGCTTTCCTGATATTATAGTAGATGGAAAGGAGATAAAATTGCTACAGTAAAATATGTGGAAACTTTTCTTTCAAAAACTTTGGTTCAGTTTGCAGAAATAGTCGGGGAAGGCAAGGTGAGATCACTTAAATTGTGTAAAATATTCCTTTAAAAAGTGAGCTCTTTTGATGGAGTAGAAGACTCAGAAATGATGAGACAAGACACATATGCAGATAGTCTCTAGAATATATAGAACAAGTTTTTCTAAAGCTTATCTTTAATGACACAGATATTAGACGTGAGAGTCAATCTGAGTGATTAAGCAGTTCAATGGCTGGCTAGGTAGTGAAGGGAATAGTGCACCGGCCCTGGAGTCAGGAGTACCTGAGTTTAAATTGGCCAAACGTATTAAGACTATACATTTGACCAATTTGAAATTCATTTGTATTAACAAGACTTTTAAAAAATGAAACTGAATCCCAAAGAGGGAAAAAAAAACCCCTATTGTTCATTCAAAGTCTTAGAATATATTAGTTTAATCTGCTCCTTAAAAGGTGGAGCTATTTCATTTTTGACTTTTAGTTTTAGTGCCTAGTACAATGACTTGTACATACATAGTAGGCACTTATTAAATGGTTTTAATAAATTGATTTTAGGCATTAGCAATATTCAGAAAAAGAGAGTTTTGATGAGAGTGGGGAGAGATATATTTTTGAGATGGATAGGTCCAGGTAGAATAGAACCCTTTAGAGAGATGGGGGGAGTTTGAAGAGATTTGATATTTGATGACACTTTTTGGTTGGTTAACTCATCCATAAAAATAGAGTTAATGAAGGCACCTATCTTCAAGGGTTGTGAGAATAAAATGGGAATACAATAATATTTGTAAAGAGCTTTGCAACAAACCTTTAACTATTATATAAATGTTAGCTATGATGATTATGATGGTGATGGATAAAAGAGGTAGGAGAAAAGTTGAGAAAAATAGATTACAAGGTAAAACACTATCTACTTTGCAGTTTTTCCTTGGCTGATGGATTGTTATTAAAATAGGAATCTTTACTGAAAGATTCCTAAAATTGGGAAACAATTTTTATGACTAGTATTTCTGACAAAGGACTAACTTCTAAAATATACAGATTACTGAGTCAAATTTTTTTTTAAAAAGACAATCCATTCCCTAATTGACAAATGGTCAAAGAATATGCAAAGGCAATTTACAGATGAGGAAATCAAAAAGATCCATAGTCATATGGAAAAACTGCTCTAAATCACAAAATTATTAGAGAAATGCAAATTGAAGCATCTCTGAGGTATTATCTCACACCTCTCAGGCTGGCCAATATGACCAGAAAGGACAATGATCAATGTTGGAAGGGATATGGGAAATCTGGGACACTAATACATTGTTGGTGGAGCTGTGAACTCATCCAACCTTTCTGGAGAGCAATTTGGAATTATGCCCCAAAGGTAACAAAAATGTGCATACCCTTTGATCCAGCAATACCATTGCTGGGTCTATATGCTAAGGAGATTATGAAAAAGAGTAAAAACCTCACTTGTACAAAAATATTCATAGCAGCCCTGTTTGTGGTGGCAAAGAATTGAATTAAGTGAATGTCCATCAGCTGGGGAATGGCTTAATAAACTGTGGTATATGTGTGTGATAGAACACGATTGTTCTATTAGAAACCAGGAAGGATGGGAATTCAGGGAAACCTGGAAAGATTTGTATGAAGTGATGCTGAGTGAGATGAGCAGAGCTAGAAGAACAATGTACACCCTACCAGCAACATGGGGGTGATGATCAATATTAATGGACTTGCTCATTCTAACAGTGCAACAATCAGGCATAATTTTGGGATATCTGTGATGGAGAACACCATCTGCATCCTGAGAAAGAATTGTGAAGTTTGAACAAAGACTAAAGGCTATTACCTTTAATTTAAAAACAAAAAAAGTTATCTTATTGTGTAATTTTGCTATATCTCATGCTTTATATTTCTTCCCTAAGGATATTATTTGCCTCTCATCACATTCAACTTAGATCAATGCATACCATGAAAACAATGTAAAGACTAACAAACTACCTTCTGTGGGGGTGGGGGGGAAGCAAGATTAGGAAAATTGTAACATTCAAAATAAATAAATAAAATCTCCCTAAAAAATTAAAAAAGTAGATGAAGGCAGTTTAATAGTAGCAGATCTCAAACCATATTACAAAATGGTAATCATCAAAACAGTCTAGAACTAGCAAAGAAATAGTGGTAGATCAGTGGAATAGATTAGGTATAACACAGTAGCAAATGACCATTGTAATCTCTTATTTAATTAACTTAAAGATCTCCCCAAAAGAGAAAGATTCCTAAATAGGGAATGCTCACAAAATTCAAGATACTAGCTATCCCTACAGCCCAGTCTTGATTGTCCAGTCCAGTTTCTCTCAGTTTAGTTAATAGTATCCCTAAAGAATACTTAACTTTCCTCCACTTGGCAAGAGAGAAAAGGAAGAAAATAAAAAGAAGATTCAAAGGATTAACAGGAGGGGATAAGTATTCTTCTAGTGCCTTCTATGAACCAGGTCCTGTGCTAAACACTTTATGGGAGTGTGCATGTGTCTTCTCATACCCCACCATTTCTTTCCTTGTTACAATATTATCACTATAGAACACTATAATTAGTGGCTGCCTCATTTAGTCTGATTTTAAAAATAAATCAATAGGTACTTAGTAAGTAATGTGATAGGTACAAAGATATATGATATATGTTCTATATATGACGTAATTAAATCATTAAAGTTTTGTACATACATACATTTGTACATACAAATAGTATGTAGTTATCTGGAAAGAGATGGTAAGAGTTTTAGGTGACCAGGAAGCATGTGTGGACATTATTACTAGCACTAGCTAGAAGCCAAGGCACCATGAAACTGGTGGTCCCTGGGAATGTCTTTGAACTGCTGAGATGGAGACGTTGGTTTTCTCTATTAGTCCATGAATCCAAGATGTAAATGGAAGCTTCTCACCATCTTGTGTACATTCCCTATTGTTTTTGTCCATAATTCTGAGAGATGGAACTAATATTCCTTCCCTATTCCTTTTTTTACAAACCTTGGGTATGTTGTCAGGATTTCCTGTCTAACTCAAAGGTAAGGGAGGGCATCTGGGAGAAGGATGTGAAGGAGGATAAACATGAGGATTATGAGTTTTAGGGAAAATATTTTTCCCCAGACAAGATAGCTTCTAGAAACCAAGACTACATAGGGATGTATAAATGAAGACCTTCATTTTTTTCTCATTTAACAAAAAGATCAAGAATGATTCTATTTTATTATTATTTTACTCAGTTTTCTCAATTAATGCAGAGATAATTTTCAACAGTCATTTTTTGGTAAATTTTTGAGTTTCATATTTTTCTCCCTTTCTTCTTTTCCTCCTTCCCCTAACAGAGAACAATCTAAGATAGGATATATATATATATATATATATATATATATATTTATATATATATATATCTGTTAAACATATTTCCATATTAATCATATTTGAAAGAAAAATGATTCTATTTTAAAAGAGGCCTTTACCATTTCCTGTCAACATAGGGGGATTTCTGATAAAACTAACCACAGAGAGATGGGTTTCATACAGGAACAAACCTAACCTTTCACAACTCGGCTTGAAGTTTTCTTGCACACTTCTCCCAGAAATACTGCAGTCTGTTAGGGAAGAGCTAAATGTGCCAGAGAGAAACTGATAAGGGAAGGTGATAATTCAAGAAGAAGCCACCTGGAAGATAGAAATTGCATTTCCTTGTTTGCTTAAATAAGTTAATATTTAATCCAATGAGCCAAAATGTCTCAAAGTGAGAAACAGAGCCATTGGTTAGATTTTGATTAGTAGGAGAGAGAGAAGACCATTGCAGTGAGATTAAAAATAATAGTTGGGTGAAGACACAGGTTGAGCATGAAATGGTGACACACAAATCAGCTTAACTCTAGTTGAGTATTCCTATAGAGAGGTAGTGGGAAATGTTGGCTAGCCAGAATGAGTCCCAATAATATGGGCCTTGGTAAACTGAATAGATCACTGAGCTTGGAGTTAGGAAGAACTGAGTTCAAATGTAACTTGATACTTATTAGCTTTGTGACCCTGGGCAACGCACTTAATCTCTATTTGTTCCAATTTCCTCACCTGTAAAATAGAGATATTAATAGCTTCCAGTGTTATTTTGATCATCTAATGAAATAATAATTGTAAAGTATTTAGCACATAATAAATACTTGATAAATGTCATTATAATTATGATATTTAAGTAAGAACTGGTTTCCAAAGTTATTCTTTTTGAAAGTTATTTCTTTCTTTTGAAAATAGCAAGCATATCAGAAGGGCTAACTTTTCTAAAGTTTTAATTCTGTTCTATCTTGGAAAGGGCTAAGGATCATTTCCCCAGGTTCTTATTTCAAACCCCACCTGCCAGTTCTATTTGATGCACTGGTTGAATTAGACTCAAAGACAATGACTTAAGTAGCCCATGTCGTGTGCTCCAGTCAAAGCACAGAAGATTTTATAATTAGAACACTTTGAGAACATGGAAAAAATCACAAAAATCAGGTCTTCTAACATGTACAGCCTAATTAAGATTTTTTCCCAGTATCTGAGCCAAAAAAAATTACAGATATTCCAGGGAGTAGGAAGGGATTCTGGAACACCTGGTTGCCAAATGTCAGCATAACATAATTATGCCATAGTTAACGGCAAGTTGATTTTCACCTGTTTTACCTGAAAATTACTAGCGTTCCAATGATCCAGAAAACATATTCTGTTTTTGAACCCAGTGACTAACTCAAATGCCTTATAGTTCTTCCACTTATATTCCCTTATTTGTAAATGCCCTTTTCTCTTTTTTAATTCACACATATTCAAAATAGGATGTAGCTCTCTAATAAACTTATTGTGTAATAATTTATATTATAGTTATCTACATATATGCTATAGTAGCCTATTTGACTGCAAATTCCCTGAAATCAGAGAGATTATATCGTCAAAGAATCAGAGAATTACCACCATTTGTCAAAAGTTCCTTCTTTTCACATTATTCAGACATCCTCCTCTACCATTTTCTCTCCTCACAAGAGGAGGTTGCCATCTTCCTTGCCAAAGCAAGTCCCTCTAAATGTTCCCTTGCTCTTATCTCCTCCCATCTTCTCCAGATTTCTCCCAGTCTTGTCCTCACCCTCTTGCTAATCCTCAATTTCTTCCTCTCTGCTAGCTCCTTTCTTGCTGTCTATATGTTTCCATCTTTAAAAAATTTTTAAACTATTCACACCATTATTATATTCCTCTTAGCAAGTCTGTTGAAAAAACTGCTTACAATAGATACATTTACTTCCTTGCTAGTTATATACATATATATATACATATACATATATTTCCAAATTCATTATTCAACTAGAACAGCTTTTCTCTTTTTTTGAAAGTCATCAATGATCACATCGGTGGCAAGGTGGCACAGTGAATAGAGTGTTGAGCCTTGAGTATAAAGATTGATCTTCCGAGATTCAAATCTGGCCTCAGACACTAGCTGTGTGACCCTGGGCAAGTCACTTAATCCTGTTTGTCTTAATTTCCACATCTGTAAAATTAGTTAGTCAAGAAAATGGCAAAGATACTGAAGTATCTTGGCCAAGAAAACCCCATTCTTCTTCATTTCAACTCCTTCCTTCCAGGATTTCCTTCAAGATTCAGTCACAGAATGAAAATAGTCTGATCAGGGAAGAGTAGAGGACTATCACTTCATCTCTGGAAGCTTTGCCTCTCTTAAAATAGTCCAAGATCCTATTAACTTTTGTGAATGCCACATCACATGGTTGACTCCTGTTGAAGTTTCAGTGTGCTAAAGCCCTCTGATTTTCAGTTGAATCTTAACCAAGTCCAAGGCTACTTTCCTGTACTTGCAAGGTTAATTTTTTGAAATGATGTTTAATACTTTACATTTATCTTGTTGGATTCAGTACAATACTCCAAACAAGGCATCAACATATAATATATATATATATATATATTTTATATATATAATATATATACATATATATAATATTATGTTAACCACCTATATATGTAAAATATATATAGGTGGTTAGCTTATATATTTTGCAGATATATATTTTACATATATACATAGGTGGTTAACATAATGTTATTTATAAAGTAGGAAGGTAATAAATATTTTCTGAATCTAATTGAATGGAATCAGTAACCATTAAAAGCCCCATTTTATCACAATAGTCAATTTTTTTTCAAGGCAATGGGGTTAAGTGGCTTGCCTAAGGCCACACAGCTAGGTTAATTATTAAGTGTCTGAGGCCGGATTTAGAACTCAGGTACTCCAGACTCCAGTGCTGGTGCTCTATCCACTGTGTCACTTAGCTTCCCCCTCAATAGTCACTTTTTAAAGAACAGGAGACCAATATTAATTTTTATCTTTTATTTGTGTTCCTAGAAAGAGTTACTGCCTCTTACCCCAATAAATACCTTTTGAAGCTGTTCTCATAAAAAAGTGAAGTTTTTTTTGCGTGTATATAAAGACTATCTGAATAGATGAAGAAGAAAAATCTAATCTAAATTATAATGCAAATAAGTTTGAAGACTATTAAATCATATAGTTAAAAAGAAGAAGCAGTGTGGTAAACTAGGAAGAGTTATTATATTTGGAATATTCAAACTTGGGTTTAAATCCGATCCATTTCCTACTACTTGTGTTACCTTAGACAAGTTTCCTAACTTCCTTGGCTCTTCCTTTCCTCACAAGAATCATAAAGTTATTTTACCTATAAAATCTTGTCTGCAGTATAGGTTAACTTGTTCTTTATAATTCTAAGAAAGTTCAAGGAAACTCATAAAAAAGAAAGAATAACTCAAACTCAGGGAATATGGATGGATATTTTATTTAAAATAATGGAGTGACCAACTTTGATGGAGACATTTTTAAGTTGTTGGAATGAAAAGTCTGACACAACTGCTAAGATACCTACTGATCATGGGAAGTTTCACAATCTATTAAAGGCAGAAGAATCCAGGGGAAACTACTGTCAGTTCAAGCTTCAATTCATCTACAGATTATATAATCATTCTTTTCTTGCTAGCTTGATGTGCCAGAGAGGTTCACAGAATAGAATTGAAATAGGAACGAAGGCATCTGTTTCTCTCCTGGTTTCTCTTAACTTAAAAAAAAAGATCTTTCAAGAGTCACAGAATAAAACAAGCTATCTCTAAGGGGGGAGGCAGCCATTCAAGGAGCACACAAAATTTTTTACCTTCTCTTCCATAATATTTTAAACTTAGTGGTAGGCATCCAAACATGACATTTCTAAAGATAATGCATACAAGGGTTGTTCTCAGAAATCCTATCATAACTTAAACAAAGAAGGAACATATGGATCATCTCAGCAAAATATTCTGGATGTCTAAAATAGCAAGAAATAATTCCCATTTTTAATACTCAGTAAAACCTTGTTGAGTTGTAAATCCAACTCCTAGCATTAGATAGGATAGCAGAAGGATTTGTGAAATTTGTCAATGTAGGAAAAAAAAGAGAAGACCAATTTAAAGTACATAGCCTTGATGTCACCCACAGTAAATGGGCATGACATGGGGAAAGATATAAAACAGACTGAAAAGGAGTGATCAGATCAATAAAAAGAGTCAATAGAGAGCAGTGTCATAGAAACCTTGAGAGTAACTATAAGGAGAGAGGATGTTCAAATAGTGTTAAATACTTCTGAACGTTAAAGAAGGATTAGAATTGAGAAAAATCCATTAGATTTCACAATTAGTAACCTTGGAGAGAGCAATTTTAGTTTAATGAAGATAAAAGCTGTGGTGCTGAGAGTTTTGAAGAGAATTAGAGGAGAATAAGTGGAGGCATCAAATGCAAATAACTTTTTAAAGCAGTTTACTGAGAAGGGGTGGAGAGTTAAGAATGATAGTTAGCAATCATAGATTAAGCAAATGAGAGGTTTTTTTTAAAGAATGGGGGAGGCTTTTAGAATTTTAGACAGCGTGGAGGAAGAAGAAAGAATCAAGATTAAAGAGAGATGATAGTGAGGGCAATCTATTAGAAAATACTTTGCTGACTGTGCAGGAAAACTGGGATGGACCTCTCCTTATCTGGTAAACTAAAGTTTATCTCTCGCAAAGGGAATGAATGAATTAAAGATTGGTAGTGACATCAGAAAGTATATCTTAAAGGGTAAGGGATAGGAGGGCCCAGATCTAAGATTTTGATGCAGGTTATTGAACAGAAAAGAAACTAAAATTCATTTAGCCCTACTTAAAATGTTCTGAAAAAGGAAATGACAACTACAATATAGTTGCCAGGAAAACACCAAATGGGGTCACAAAGAGTCAGACATGACTGAAAAAAGACTGAAAAATAAGAAAAGTCCATCTAAAGCAGTATCTATTGGACCTCTTTAGGGTATTATAGCAATCATTACCTGTATTATGTGTAAAATAAAAATAGTATATTGAAACTGCCTCTGGGATGAAAGAACTTGTTTACTTTAAGAGGAAATATCACCAAAACCAAAAAAACAAAACCCCATTACATTTTATAATCTTAAATGTTAAATAAGATTTTTAAGCCTTACATTGACAAGATGAAATGAACTTAAAAACAACTTTAAAATGGGAGCAGAGGCAAAATTTTTGTTACTTAAATAATTAAATTCATATTTCTCCTAGAATTAACAAATTCAAAGGTTATGTTTATCACTGTCTCTCTATCTCTATCTCCATCTATCTCCAGCTCCATCTATCTCCATCTCCATCTATCTCCATCTCCATCTCCATCTCCATCTCCATCTCCATCTCCATCTCCATCTCCATTATCTCCTTCTCCTTCTCCCTCTCCCTCTCCCTCTGCCTCTCTCTCTCTCTCTCTCTCTGTCTCTCTCTCTCTCTCTGTCTCTCTCTCTCTCTCTCTCTGTCTCTGTCTCTGTCTCTGTCTCTATCTCTATCTCTATCTCTATCTATCTCTCTGTATCTAAATATATAAAAGTAAGGGAAATATTCTAAAGTCCAAAATATATGTACACTTTGAGAGAAGGGCCCTTATTTAACTTTAAAATGGAATGTCCCTAGAGATTTTTAATAAATGTTTATAGAATAGCAAATGAATGAATGAAATAATGAATGATTGAATGAATTCTCATCAGGGTACTTCAAGTAGAAACTGTTTGCTGTTGCCTGAATTATCTTTGTAGCATGATTCAGTTTTCCATTGTCTTTCCATGTATAGACAAAGAGAGCTGACCAATTTTTCTTCTTATATACCAAATGCTAGAGAGAATATTTGCACAAAAATTTCTGGTTCACTCAAACCAGTTTGAGGAATTGTATAAATGACAATAAACTAATAGACACAAAAAGTAATGTCAAATTAAATTGGAAATGTTCAGAGACATTTTTAAACTTTCACATTGCTTTTCAAATTTAATTTAAAATTTTGTGAACATCACTGTTTCTGGCAGGTCAAGATGATCTGTATGGTTGCAGTTGGAGCTTGCATAATGTTTAAATTGGGTAAGACGACAAAGCAGGTTGACAAAGCTGCTACCCATATTGTAGTCATTTTGCATTTTCAAAAAAGTGAAGTGAGTGAGGATCAATTTATTTTCTAAAACTTTTTATCGTTTCTTCTATTCTCTCCTCGCACTCTCCCATAACTGTCCTTCCTTTCCATTTCCATTGCTAACACCCTAGTTCATATTCTCATTAGTGCTCTCATAAGTTATTGCAATATTATTATTGGTTTCCTCACCTCCAGTCTACACTCTCTTCGATTCAATCTTACCAATGCACTGAACATTATTCTGACACTGTTGCTGAACTACCTTCAGTGTTTCTTTCCATCATCCCCTTTCCTAATCTCCTTGGCATGATATTCAGTGTCTTTCACAATCTGGCTCCAACCCACCTTTCCAGATTTAACTCACATTACAATCCCTCACATCCTCTTAACTCTAGTCAAATTGTTCTACTCACCATCCCTTAAACACATGCAATCCCTTTCTGTCTCTGCTTCTTTTTTCTTATGCTGTTTTCTTTGTTTGTAATATCTTCTTGGACATATCTCCTACCTTTACTGCCTGTTTTTTATTATCTCTTATCTGATAAGTAAAGCACAATCAATAGAATGCTGGACCTGGAGTCAGAAAGCCTAGGTTGTTGTCCTGCTTCTGGAGCTCAGTAGATGTGGAAACCCAGGGAAATTATTTAATTTCTTTGAACCTCAGTTTTCCCATCTGTAAATTACGAATAATAATGATTGTGGCATTTATCTCATGGGGTTATTATGAGGCTATTATGAGGTAATTATTATTCATTAATATATTCAAAATACTTTTTAAAGCTTTAAAGTTCATAGAAATATCGTTTATTCTTATTATCATTCTTAGGAACGCAAGTAAAATTCTTTTCCCTCCAGAATGTCTTCAATGACCTTATGTCTGCCTCTGTCCTGCATTTTCAACCTGTCAGTGATCTTTCACTCCCTCAATTAATCTCAGAGTGCTTTGAGGCTCTATTAGACACTGATCAGTCTGCCAGGAGAGTAAGAGTTGATGCCAAGAAAATGACTTTAAATCTTACTCCAGACACTGACAAGGTGTATGTCCCTGGGTAAGTCACTTAATCTCTGTCTCAAACTACTCAACTATAAAATGGGGATAATAATAGAATATAATAATTGAGGTTGCTGTAAGGACCAAATGGGATAATATTTGTAAAGTACTTTATAAACTTTAAAGTATACTTTATTTATTTATTTATTTTGGGCTTTTGTAAGTATATAAGGCTAAGTGACTTGCCTAAGGTCACACAACTAGGGAATTATTAAGTGTCTGATTTCAAATTTGATCTTCCTGGTCAGATCCTCCTGACCAGTGCTCTAGCCACTGCACCACCTAGCTGCCCCATTTAAAGTACATTTTAAATGCTAGTTATTATTGTTATAATTTTTTTCAAAAATTTATTTATTTTGAATTTTACAATTTTCCCCCATTCTTGCTTCCCTCCTCCTACTCCCCACAGAAGGCAGTCTGTTAGTTTTTACATTGTTTCCATAGTATATCACATTCAAAGTTATAATTTACATTATAATTTTTTTATTTTTTTTTGCAAGGCAAACAGGGTTAAGTGGCTTGCCCAAGGCCACACGGCTAGGTAATTATTAAGTGTCTAAGACTGGATTTGAACCCAGGTACTCCTGACTCCAGGGCCGGTGCTTTATCCACTACGCCACCTAGCCGCCCCTACATTATAATTTCTAATGATTTGTACCATGGTTATTTAGGTGCATGCCATATCTCCCCTTTCTCACTGTAATACTTATAGCTGTCACTTTTATAGTGCTTTAAGGGTTGAAAGCACTTTCTGCATATTATGCCATTTGATTCTCATAATAAGCTCCCCACAAAGTAGATTCCATCAGCATTTTTACTTCCTATGTACAGACAGGAAATAGAAGTCTAGAGAGGATTATGCCCATGGTCATATAGGAAACAAGTGTTATTATAGACTGGAATAGAACTCAGGGTCAGCTTTTAAATGCCAGGTCCAAGAGGGCCTACTAAATCATATTGTCTTTTGAGAACACTGAATTCCAGGCCCGTGTTTCAATTATTTAATCCCAAGAACCTAGCCCAGTTATTTGCATATAATACCTAATTAATATATATATATATATATATATATATATATATATATATATATATATTTGCCTGTTAACGAATAGAGATGAACAAAAAATGACATTTTTGGCATATGACATCCATCCTTAAAAACACACACACAGATACTTTGCTAAACATAAAGCTAGTTTGTATGTCTAAATATGTCTGAAGATGTAATTTTTTTATAACTATCTTCCTTGGTTGAAGGCTGAAATTGCCTTTTTTTGAGAGAAGCATATAAAAATAGCAATATTAAGTAAAGCTTTTATAAGTTTTAAGCAATAAATAACATTTTAAGCCTTAGATAATATTGTAAGATCAATGCAATGCATCTTAATTTACTAGCAAGCATAGTCAATAAATTGTTTTGGAGAAAATGAACCAAGTAAAATACCTTAACAAAGAGGTGGTAAGCTGGTATTATGACCAAAGTCAGGTCAATGGGAAACAGTAAACCATATTCTATAAGATTTTTCTTATGCCATTAAAACCTGTTGTGTACTTCCCTGACAAAGGGGTAATGAATAACATGTCACTGATTAAAAGAAAAAGATCATTCTCAGCTTTTCTAATCTAAAAATTACTCAAGACACTGGAAAGTAGCCTTGAACAGGAGATAAAGCAGTAGATAAAGTATCCCTCTTAAAATGATTTTTACCAAGAATTTGAAAAGTAAGTTTTAACCCTGGTTGGTGAAATTCATTACAGTTATGTAATCATTTTAATCTTATGAAATATTCTGAATATATCCAAAAGCACAGGTATTTATTCTAATTTCTCTGAGTATGTGAAAGCCATACATTAATTTCAGTGAAGATGATCAGGGACTGTTGGTCTAATGAAGATAACCCTCTGTGGGGCAATGGATAGAACACTGGTCCTGGAGTTAAGAAGACCTCAATTCAAATCCAGTTTTAGACCGTTATTAGTTGTGTGATCCTGGCAAAGTCACTCTACCTTTATCTGACTCAATTTCCTCATCTGTAATATAGGAATAACAATGACACCCACCTCCCAGTGGTGTTTTTGAGTATTAAATAAGACAATAATATTAAATTGCTTGGCAAACCTTAAAGCATTAAATAAATGCTAGCTAATTTTATTACTTAATATGACTGAATGGTCCAGGAAGATCACCAGGTTCATTTTTTTCTTCAAGGTTTTTGGTGTGTAAATCTTCTCAAATGAATGGGAATCACTTTTTTTTTTTAAAGAGTAACATAGAATTAATTCCAGAATACTTAGTCCTATAAACTCTTCTTGTTTTTAGCCTTTGTAATGCAGTGTAAACTAATTTCCCTGGTTGCTCATTACTTTAATACTCTCATAGTAAGTAAAGTGTTTAACGACATTCCATTCTAATGAGTTTAAAAATCCTCCTTCCCCATCTCTTCTTTAGGTGAAGTCCTTGTTATTTTAACTTCCTATATACATATAACTTCCTGGATTTTTAACTTTGTAGCATCCAACTGAGTTCTCTTTCCATTCTTCTCTTGGCTTGCTCTGACTTTTCAAGTTTTGTCATCATGATTCAGTTACAATCTCACAATGGAATTTTTCTCAGTGCCTCGAGACTCCTCGTTGTGATATATCCAGGCTCCACTAAAATTCTCATTTTAAATATCCCTTTACTATGCCATTCACCTTCTTCTACCTGAGAATTCCTATTAGAGCTGCCATTTGGGACAAATGCTCAAATCGGTTAACCCTTCATTTTCTTCCTTTCTCTGCTTTTGACTTTCCATTAGTACCTCCCCATTCTCCCTAAGCTTTTCAGCTCTTTTTTTTGTATAAATTTCTCCCCCGCATTAGAATGTAGACTCCTTGAAAGCAGAAGTTGAATTTATTTTTGCTTGTGTTTGTATCCCCAGGACTTAGAAAGATTTGGTAGATAGTAAATATCTAATAAATATGTTTTGTTACTAAAGGGCTTTTAAGTTGTAATGGTCATACTCACATATAGCAATCTAGTTAAATTTGACCCCTAGTGAGTCTATTAAAAAATGAGCAAGGTACTTTCATGAAATGCTACAATAAAAATTATTGTATATACCAGTTAGTTGACATGGAGCATATACTACTTTGTATAGCTCTTTATCATTATTATTATTACTATTATTATTTTATGTATATAATCTTTTTTCAATGACATTATACACCTCTTAAGGACAGAGTCCCATTTTTAAAAAAAATTATTTAAGGAAATAGGGTTAAGTGACTTGCCCCCAGTTCTTAGGTGTCCGAGGCCAAATTTGAACTCAGGTCCTTCTGATACTAGGGCTAATGCTCTATCCACTGCACTACCCAGCTGCCCCCAGAGTCCCATTTTTTTAATACTACTTTATATTCAAAGTACTTACTTTAGGGTCCTGAACTGAATATTCACTTCATAAATACTTGTTGCTTATAATGATGATAATGATTGTTTATATCCCAATTCTTTATTTATATGCCTCTATCTTATTCTCTCTCAATTAATAATAATATTTCATTCCTATCTTTGTATCTATAATTATATCTTATACTTTGCATGAATTTGTTATCCTATGCAAATTACTCATTTATTGATTCATTTATTCAATCAACATTTAGTAATCTATGTAGCAAATTGTATTAGGGAATTGAGAAGGAACACTGATGAATAGCACATGATTCTGAATTTCAAGGATTGTACAATTCAGGAAGTAATGTCAGAAAGGGACTTAGGACTTGTCATGAGTAAATAAACAAATGGACAGGGTTTTATGTTTATTGACCTTGAGTTTTGTATTTTTGTATTTACTGGATAAATAGATAAGGATAATTACAAAAGATAATCACAAAAGGATGGGAGAGGACCTGGAGCTGTTATTCAATTAACACAGGGGATGATTCCTTCAAGTTATAGTTTTATAGATTTACCTGGAATTCTAATATGTTAAATGATTTGACTCAGGATCATATGGCCAATATATACATATGATGGGACATGATCTCATGACCTCTTACTTTCAAGGTTAGTCCTACATTTAGAAAAGATTAGTCTGCCCATGATAGTGGTGGGAATAGTGGCATCTACTCCTTCTACCTAGATCTTCCCCTAACCTGATTTGTTAACTCAGATCTCCTACAGAAGGTTTGGAGATGGAGAGGTAAATTCTCAATACATAAATATTATTTATTATAAAACAAATTTGCAAATGAAAAAATAAGTTTTTGGACCAAAACTTCTTACAAATTCACCCTATTATACTTCTTGTAATAGGACTGATGAATTCTTATTAGATATGAATCACTACTAGATAACAACTATCTGTTAGTTACTCAAAAGCATTGATATTCTTGTCAAATACATTTCACCTATTCCACTCACCTAAATCCCAGGCTCACATTGTCCCACTCTTTATAAATTATCACAGATATAATTTAGGGTTATAGAAAGGTTAACTTATAGAAAGTATCAATAAAGGCAACATTTAAAAATATAGTTTGTAATGTGAAACTTGTAAAATCTGAAAATAAAAGCTGAAAAGGTACGCAATATGCAGGGATGTGATAGAACCAAGTATTATAGACTTGAGATGCTTGTTAAATGTTCAGTGTGAGCCTTGGGAATTGACAAATACTACAAATCAAAGGCTGAATTTTTGTCTAGACTTAAGAAAGTGGTGAAGGAAATGTTAATAGTCCAGATTAAACTTGAAATTCTATAAACATTTCCCTGAAAGCCAGTATTACATATTTACCAGTACAACTCTGACTATAATCTTATAATACTCCTATACTGCCGGCTAGAAATGAACCAGTTTCAAGAACTCAGAAGTTCAAGTTGCGTCTCAATTTTCTTTTTGCTTTATTGTGCCATTCCTGGTGAGGCAGTTACAGTTGGGGCTTCTTTTGTCCACTGAAGAGTTTCAGCACCATGGAGTGGATAGCAAACAAAGTAGTCCCCCCCAGTTCTTTCAACTCTTTCCATATGTTTTTGGTTCTTCTGAACATGAGAGTAGGAAAAAAAATAACAACTAAAGAGCTTTTTATCCAAAGGTGTATAGATATAATTAAATTTCATTGTATGTGAGCTTCAATACCGGAGAAAAATAAGACTAACAGAATCACAAATCTAGAGCTGGAAGGTACCTCAGAGTCCATCAAGTCTGAAACTCTCATTTTTCAGATGAAGAAATTGGGATTCAGGCAAATTTCAAACCTGCTGTTTCCACTGTATCAGTTGGCTAGAATTTAGGAAACGGATTCCAGTCCTTGTTTGATAACTTGCTATATGTGAGACTCATGGACAAGTTTCTCAAATTCATTCAGTCTCACTTTCCACATATTTGAAATGAGAGTGATTCTTGCTCTGGCCTACCTCACAAGCTTATTTTGAGGCTTAAATTAAATACATCTGTGAATGAAACATTAAATGCTATGC
This sequence comes from Macrotis lagotis, assembly GCF_037893015.1. Taxonomy (NCBI): domain Eukaryota; kingdom Metazoa; phylum Chordata; class Mammalia; order Peramelemorphia; family Peramelidae; genus Macrotis; species Macrotis lagotis. The sequence goes on along the minus strand of NC_133658.1, from coordinate 703,752,018 downwards.
AAATATTAGACAATAATTTTTCTTGTACCTTAAGCAAGGTCATATGAAATATGATGAAATTCAGGGGAACATTTTCAGAACGTAAGTCCAAGATCAAAGATGAGAGTAACATAGGTGGGAATATCGAGGGAAGAAAACTGAAAATGAAATCAAAGGACTGAGTTCAAAGGATGACTTTGCTAATTAAAGCCTGTGTGACCTTGGAAAAATATATAACTTCATTGGTCTTCAGTTTAATCATTTGGAAAGTGAAAAAGTTAGATTAGATAATCTCTTAATACCATATGCCTTCACTAAGAAAATGTTAGCAATTCTAAAAAAAACAAGGACTTGGATAGGGTGTGCTAAATGTAGAAATTATTTCATAGATTTGTTCATGCTTATTCTCCTTATGTTGTATCTACCCTCTAGTTTCTTGTTGCCTTTTCTTATTTAACAATCCTCCTTTTTTTTGGTCTCTTTTTTTTCTAATTCATTGTTGCAGTTTGGGAATGTTTAAAATTCATTTTAAATTGTATTAATAGATCCTTCAGATTTTTGAAGAAATGTAAATCCTTTGTGATAAAAACAATGATAACTGAATTATTATTTGAAGTTATAATTATTAAGCACATCAAATAAGTAAATACAATAAATAATACCACTAGGCTAAAATAATGCTCCCGTAAATCCTTAGGAAATATCCTTAGAAATCCTTGACAAGGGTAAGCAAAATAAGAGTTGAAAAAAGATGAATTATTTCTGATCTTCATTTGATTTCCTTCACTCTTAACTGATTACCATACACATTCAGGCATTCATCAGTTATATGTAAGAATGTGGGCTGGTGATTTCCCAAGACTGCATAATAGGAATCTAAGAGCTAATTAATAATTGTTAACATTTCTATAGCTATATAGTATTTTCAAAGCATTTATTTTATCTCATTTGAACCCAAAACTGGCCCTGTGATCTCCTTTATACTCAGTTCAAGAGACTCTATGTACTTGGAAGTTATAGAACTCTATTTTAAAAGAAATATATAATTATTTTAGGTTTTTGTAAGGCAAATGGGGTTAAGTGGCTTGCCCAAGGCCACACAGCTAGGTAATTATTAAGTGTCTGAGACCGGATTTGAACCCAGGTACTCCTGACTCCAGGGCTGGTGCTTTATCCACTTTGCCACCTAGCCACCCCCGAAATATATAATTTTTAAACTAAATTATTTAATGATGAAATGTGACAGTACCTATAATGTTGCTTACAGTAGCAAAAAGCAAAGTTTGTATGTCTCTCTCTCTCTCTCTCTCTCTCTCTCTCTCTATATATATATATATATATATATATATATAGATACACATAGATCTGCATATGTATGTTGTATATGTGTATGTAAGTCTTAGATTGAGAGCTACTGTGGAGAGCTGCCATTAACCATCTGGATCAGTTGATTTCAGGATCTGTACTAACACATGTATTTCCCAGGGGAAATCATTTAATTTCTCAGTGACTCAGGAAACTCTCTAAGATTGCAAGTTTCAAAACTTTTGCCCATCAACCTTGGCAGATGACTAGGGATTTACTTCACTAACAAACTAAATTGGTCTGGTACAAAAACAAGTGTCTAATTAGTTAACTAGATTTATGTAGAGAAATTTATAATACTAAAACAGAATCCTTTTTAAGGACAATTGGGAGTAAAACAATACATTTAAAATTGATAAGGACCATATTAACTACACATTCCACATCGATTCCTAGTTAAACTTATTTTGCCTTATTAGTTTTATAATTGATAAACTCTCACTACATAGAATCATTTATTGTGGATCATCCAATATTTAAGATAAATGTGATTATAGATGCATCTGCTGCTGATTCTTATTGTGTTAGGGAGAAGTGTATTTCACATACAAAGAAGCAATGAAAGAAGAGAAAGAATAAAAACTCAATAGAAAATGATTGTAAAACATACCTACCTGGGTAACTTTCTCTGTCACATTATGTGTTCGATCTTTAACCTTGGGTGCAATAATTGTTTTCTCAGAAGAAGGAGGGGATGTGTTCTTTTTTTCAGTTTTGATGTCTGAAAAATTCAAAGTAAGCTGAGGAATCTTGTTGATGGTGCTGTATTTGTTGAGATTTGAATCAGATGTGGATCCCAGTAGACTTGACTTGATATGATTAAAAGGCCCTGAAAAATCAGAAAGCATTTAAAGTAGATGATATTAGGAAGGAACAGAAGAATAAATGAAAAATGGTTCTAAATGATAATACCATTTAGCTATGTCACATACATACCTAACTCAGAAAAGACTAAACCCAATTAAATCCAATTATAAGACTTTGGGTCACTTTCTTCTATCCTGCCATATAACATCCTGAATGTAACATGTTTCATGAACTAGAATTTGATCCTGTGTCTATACCTAGATAGCAGATGACAGGTTTAGTTCCTCCCTTCATTAAAGGTTGGAAAAAAATTAAAAACACCAATAAGACTGTCATTCTTCAAATTCTGAATTCAAATGCCCTCCTGAAATGAAACTCCCATTATAATCCATGTATATCTTGGATATGATTCAAGGAAGAATTTGCTTATGGGAAAGATATACCAACTATGAAAATTCCAGACATGCAACAACCCCGGGTCAGATTTGTATTCCTTTCCTCTTATTATTCCATGGCTTTTATGCCCTGGATGCTTATTTGATATAGCTTCCCATTCTAAGTCTGAGGTGAAATGATAAGCTGATTGGACCCCTTACATGTTTTTAGCTTTGCATATAACAAGGCTTTAATGCCTTCAAGTCTCCTGAGAAGAGTATGTTATCCTTTAAAGGATGGGTTAACTCAAAGTATCCAAGGGCTAACAAGATGGGTTGAGTACAGATGAGGTAGAGGATGGGGTGCGTGTATGGAATAATTGGGATTCTTTTAGTGGAGAATTTTTTTCTTCCCTTTTTATTATGACTTCATTCTAGCTTAGGATTGAAACTCCTTGAGGCCCTGTGCATCTGAGAAAATGAGATCTATGTTTCTGCCACCCATTCCTTCTTATCTTGGAAATAAGATTTTGTAATCTTGGAAGATTTGCCTGAATTGAGTGTCATATATATACACCCTCTCTCTCATCCCCCTTGTGCACTAAGACAAGTTATTAAGAGAACATTGTCTCATTGCTCATTTGCTTCCTCCTTTCCAATGTGTCCTGATATACTTTCCTCTGTCATAGAACCCACTCTGATGTGAAATTCAAAGCCCATTCTTATTTTTCTTAATTAGCAAAGAGGCAGTAAGGACTATTCAAGAATATTGCTTTAATGGTGTCGAGGAACATGTATCATTCATTATAAAATCCCACAGTGTCATATAGCATATATATATATTTGAGGACAATTCTAAGTCTGCTTATCCTGCTTTATATAACTAGCTTTCCCTTTAAGAATTATGCCATAACTTGCATTTTAAGTACTAGTAAGTAATAGTATAAATGCTTCTTTAGTTTCAAATGCTCATTAGCAAATTGAGTATTTTAGAACACAATGAACACCCAATTCTATATAAATATGCTGTTAAGAAATAAAAACTACCTATAAAAGATGAGTTTATAATGAAACTCAAAGGAAATCACAAGGTATTAAACTATGAAAGGTTTAAATAATTTTAACAGAATAGTTGTTTATTAAAATAAAACTATATTTCTTCTTCCTTGCAACTCTTCACTTATGGATTTTCATTCATGGTGACAGTCAGGACTGTCACTGTGATGTATTCCATTGCAATATCCTGGCACATATTGCCTAGAATGTCCTAATTTGAATATAGATTCTGACTCTCGTTTCCATTCATATGACAAGGATTGTAATAAGAGGAGAATGGTCCCAAATTAATCTAGTCTTATGACAGGCTGCAGATAATAATCTCATTCTTATGGTCTTTACAGAAGTCCCCACTACACATTACAAATTTATTTTCATTAGATGCTAAAATTAATATGTATATATGTAAATACACACACACATACATGTAAGCACTTTCCTAAGACCAAATTCAAGAATACTGACAACTTCCATCACAAGTCAAATTGTGACATTTGTGGTTTTTACATTTTTTCTTTGTGGTTAATTTTCTAGTCCCCCCAAACTTCTAGTCTGCAGTAAAAGAAACTTGGTTATTGATAAGGATTTTGACCAGGTTTTATGAGAGGGTGGGGTGTCCAAGAAAATGTTCTCTTTTTAAAAAATAAATAACTTGAAATTCTTTGATGGAATGTTATAGTGGCTATCTAGCACCGACTCCTTAAAGAGTTCTTTTGTTAATATGAATCAGGACAGTGTTATTTAGATAGGATTGTCTCATATGTGAGTAAAAAGAAGCATGACACTCTCAGTCTTTCACATTATGCTTTTTTAAAAATTAATTTTGAATTCAAATGTTTATATTCCACAGCTTTTGAAAACCCATAGGAGGAAATGAGCATATTTAATTAGGGCATATTTAACTTTCAAATTTTTTTCAGAAATGAGAGTATTCCTCCAATTTGAGTCTCTGTAACTTTATTTTTTTAAATTTTATTCTTTTTTAGGTTTCCTCAAGGCAAATGGGATTAAGTGGCTTGCCCCAAGGCCACAAGGCTAGGTAATTATTGAGTGTCTGAGACCGGATTTGAACCCAGGTACTCCTGACTCCAGGGCCGGTGCTTTATCTACTGTGCCACCTAGCCGCCCCTCTCTGTAACTTTATAACCCTCATTTCATAAATGAGAAACTTTAGACAGAGAGCATGTAGCCACAAAGCAATTGGATTCAAAAGCTAGCAACCAGAAATAAGAGCTTGCTACTTCCTTTTTCTGTTTTCAGAAATAACTTGTGCACTGAAAGGTGAAAGGCAGCCTCACTAAAAACTTAATCTTGATCACTTGAAAGCAATTAAGATTTGAGAGGACTATGATGATAAAGAAAGAAAGAAGAGTAACCTGAGAAGCTGAGGAGATGAAGTCAAACAAAATGAACTCCTACCATCACAGGGCAATAATAAGATGAGTTCATATTTAAAAGACAAAGAAATATGGGAGAGTCTGATATTCTTAGTGAAATAATTACCAGTTTAAAAGACTCAATTACCAAAAGTATTAGGAGATGTTGAAAAACAAGAAAATTAAAAATTCAAAAGCAGGAATATGGTAGAAATGACTAACGAAATATAAAACTAGACCAGATTCAAGCGTTTGGGTACAAACACCCTAGATATGCTTAGAAAAACCAAATCTAAAGGTTTTGGGGGGGACTCTAATAGGACATTTGATGATGTTTGTACTTCATTCTTGAAGAAGACCATGATATTAGGGAGGTAATATACACATGAATTGGATTTGAGTGAGAGAGGTGCTGAAACAAATCATCAGTCTCATTTTCTCATGCAGAGCCATTTGGGTCCAGTGACCAGATATGAATCAGGACAACTATAGATAACCCTGGATATGTTAAATGACTTGCCTGATGTCACACAACTACCAAATATCTGAGAGTACATTTGAACTCAGGTCCTTCAATTCCAAGGCTGGTGTTCTATTCATGTACACCTAGGTGCTCACTTGGTTAACCAAATAATTTGCATCAAAAATAGAAACTTGTACACCTTCTACCATTGCAGATTGGAACCTCTTTGCAATTTATAGTCTTAGACTACAATACTAAAATGCTACTTAAATTCACTATGCTTTGAAGGAAGACTAAAAACAATATCCTCATTGTATAAGAAAGGAAATAGTCTAAGACATGGTGCTACTTTGAAGAGAAATTAGTTTTTCTATAAGAAATAAACTGCAATCAAAATCAAAGCCTGTGCATGGTGATGGAATAGAAAGAAATCAAACTAGGACAAGTATTCACATCAGCAGGTTTAAGGTGTCTCTTAGTAATACAGAGGTTTTCCCCTGTATTATTTTGCTGAGTAGCCTTAATATTTGAAAAATACAAATAGGTCCTTTTTAAAAAAATGATCACGGGATTATAAAACACCTCTAAAAATCACATGCCAATCAGGTTAACACTTGGAAAGTTGCTAGAAGAAATGTCTATGCATTTATTATTGAATTTTATTTAGGCTAAGTAGTGTTTAATATATTAAGTGTAAGCATATAAAATATCAAAGAGCTTATGTCATTAGAGAATCAATTTGCAACTACTTTAACAGCTTTTGTGGTCTAAAACAGCTTGTTTCTATTGAAGATAGTCATTATATTCTTAGCTAGAAAAGGTGAATATTATAAGCAGAGATTTTGTTTTTGTTACATGGTAGAGACTTATACAAGTTTGGGACAAGGTTATTCCATTGTTGAATGGTGCACATTCTTATCACATACAGTGATAAGAACTCCAGATCATATATTTTATCAGTAATTCAGATAATAAACAACCAACATGGGTATTGATGTTGCAGAAATTATAGAAGGAACTGAATAGTTTAAATGAATTAGAATTTGAATAGCCTGTGACATGTTACAGTAATGGTTATAATATCGATATAGTTATATTCAAAATTAATGAATTAATTCTTCCATTTGTTTTGATAATGGCGAAGTCTTCCCTTATAGACCATGGCCAGTTATTTTGAGGAAATGTTAGCATCAAGCATTTAATTTTATTTAAGAGGATGGATAGATTTTATGAGAAAAGGTTAAGTTAGAATGACTTAACTTTGGTAAATATTTCTGGAATTGATAGTTATAGCAAGCTACTTCATGATATATTTGAATAACCACTTGAACATTATCTAGCAACTTTCAAAAGTAGTGCTATGATGATTCATTTATATTTAACTTTCAATTTTCACATCTGAAGATTAAAAAATTATTTAAATAAAAATTTTCCATAAAAACGAATTAAATACAAATCTCTCACATAATGTAGCTATAGAGTCAAATCTATATGTGAAACTTTAAATTTTATTTAAAATAGGGAATGTAATTAAATAATACTGAAAAAATTTTAGAGAACAAAACAAATTAGTTGAAAAACAGAAACAATATTAAGATGGAGGTCTGTGGATATTGAATATCTGAACTATATTTTCTTGAAACAATAATGAAGATATGTTTCTTTTTTACTGAGGAAAAACAAAAGGCTGAAAAATTGCTCATGAACTTTTAGCTAATTAATAAAATGTAAAGGAGATGGTTGTTTCAAATATAGTTCAAGTTGACAGGCACTAAAAGTTAATACTATCTGCCTATACAATATTGGTAGCAGGATAATGCCTGAATCATAGTCACAACAAACCCTTATCACCATAATTGACACTAATTGGCCTCCTTGTTGACAGTTACTGTGAATAGGATGAGGACTGAATTCACCATAGAGACTGAAACACCATCCTACCATTACAGGTAATCCTTTCGGTTCAAATTGTAAGGTCTCTGGATAAAATCAAAGTGAGGGAATTCTGCCCTGTTTTCATTTGCCTGAAATTAGCCCTTTGTAGTAAGGTCTTCAGTATGCAGTTCTGTTTATTCAAAATCTTTACTAGCAGTGAAAAATAAACAAAAATACACACCATACGGAACACCACTGATATTCACAAGAAGCCAAAATAGTGAATTTTTAGCAAACCAGGGATGGTTGCTTTACAAAATTCGCGCATGCTTACACACGTGCATCATAATATTTAGTTGCATGCATGGTTTCACAAAAATACGACAAAACAGTTTTCAATTTAACATTAAACGATGCTGTTCTTATCTTTTATGACTCATATATCTAATGGGATATTATACAAAGTAGACAAAACAAATTTCATTTTTTAATCAAATCCAAATTCATTAGAAGGTGTGGCAGAGTAGCCTTTCCTTTTTGCTGTTCCAGTTAATATGTGTGATTTGAGACTAATTTTGGATGCAATTAAAAACTATTTAAAGGTGATATTGATATCAAGAAATGAATATCATGCATGCACATTTTATTACTACAGTAAGCTTGAAACCATACCCCCTGCCATCCAGGAACGTGAAACTAGTTTTAAGGAGACAAAAGAGGAATAAATGAAGAGACTACTATGGAGCTCTGTTCCCACCATTTAAGTCTACTCATCTGTTTCATATATGTGAAACAGATCTATGGGCCTCCTTCCCAGTGGAATTAGATTAAATATCTTAACTCTTTCAGATGCACCACTGTCAATTTATCCTCATACTTCTTCCAGTAAGTACTGGCTTACAGTAACTTAGTGGAGTGCATTTTAATGTCTCTAGTAAAAACAAGCCAAACTCCAAAATACATCAATAACATGCCCGGCCCTATAGAGGTCAGCATTAGAATGGGATATTATATAGATCATATGACAGGCAAGGTAACATGCCAAATAACATGGTACTTTAAGCATCAGATAACAAAATTTATACTTGTACATTACCTTTGACATGGCGACCATTGTCTGTATTCAGCATTGTAAAAATAAAGAAAAGGAGAGAAAGATAAAAAGGAGACGAAAAACTGCATTTTGTTCTCAGTTACCATTGTATAATATTTCAAAGAAACAGAATGCAAAAGATTAGAATGTGGCATTGATTGGAATTAGCACAAATCTTATTCTTCAACCATGCAAAAGGATAACTAATTTAAATTAAATTCATTTGATGTTGTAAAGGTTCCATTTTAGAGCACATTAAAAAGTCATCTTGACTTTATTTTTTTAATGATGTTCAATTATGCTAATATGAAAAATGGCAATAATTTCAATGCAAAAAACATTAATCCAGTTATGTGCTAAATTCCAATATTTCCTGAAGTAGCACCTAAAAGATATGTGAGAAGAAAGACCATATAGTATTATAAATTTCAGACTAATTTTCATTTTGGCGATTATACTTTCTTATTAAAAGTGCATTGCAAACATTTGTTAAGTATGGATGTAGTCATTTCACTACATATATGTATCCAATCATAGTGACATTCATTTTTTCAAGAAACTAAGTAGATCCAAAATACCCTAGCAAATGAACTTATATCAAGTGTTTAATAGACAATATGTTAATAGTAAGAACATATAAAACATTTGGCTATCACAAAATACTTATAAAATAATTTTTAAAAGTCTATTGTGATTGCTTAATACATTTGATTTCTTAATATTAATTAAGTTCCCACCATGTTGTAGGTGCTAAATTCAGTATATCAAGATACTGTAAATATGAAGATTTCAAACTGCTTTCAAACAGGGAAATCTTCAATTGATATTATAGCATTTATTTTGCCTAAGTGCCACAAAATTACACTTGAAATAATTAGTTATTTCAAAATTAGAGAAATATATCCAAGATTTTTAAAAAAATGATTAACATTTTGGCACCATCTATACTACAACTAAGCATGTGGGGAAAAAAAACTTGAGATATATTCTAATTGTTTCAATTAACAAAATTGAAACAATTTCAATAGCAAATGTTCAGTTTATTGAATTTTAAAACTAAACATGTCCTTGGACTCCAATAAACAAATAGAATTGAGGCATATCTGAACTCTTTTCCTCTCTTTTTGGACTACAAGTTGCAGATATATAGGACATTTAATAGAGTGTGAATATATGGGTTATACAGGATGATCACTTCCATTTGAACTGTGTCCATCCAAGATGCTGGTGTGCATTTAACTTTCGGTTCTGAAGTTGCTTTAAATGATTTGAAAATCATTTATGTATTTTCCAAGACCATTTCATCACTCCAACAGGAGTGAAGAAATGAAAACACCTAACATATAAGCAGATAAGTCTCTTGTTGCAAAGTCAGTTATCAGAATTAAAAAGCAACTCTACTAGGAGATTTTACAACATAGTTTTCTATTATATAGAATATATAATTATATGTTATATATTATTATAACATATATAATATAACATATTATATAGAATATATAATTATATTGAAAGGATGAAACATTGATCCACAAAAAAGTGTCAGTAAAAAATTTTTCTATTTCATTTAGAAATGAATCAGTTTCTAAAAGATTTCAGAGAACATATTCCTATGAAATCTGGACAATCTTATTTTTATCTACTTGGGAGTGGTTACAAATGCACAATAGCACAATAATAGAATGAAATATTTGTTATCATTCCATAACAGATGATTAAAGAAAGATTCTTGCAAGTAAAAGATGTACCTTTGGGGAGTGATTGGAAAGTTCTAGAAGGGGAAAGGGAGGAAAAGGAAAGGAAGCTCTGAATGAACTGGGGAAAACCTTGGCATTGAGTTTCTGTTATATCTGCAATTTTGTTTTCAAATAATGGTAATTACCTGTTTTTTGCAGAGACACATATGAAATATTAAATCAGTTGTTAAATAGATAGGATTGAGTTATGTCAATAACTTAACAAAAATGAAGGCCCCAAAGATCTAAAGAATAGATTTTAATCAAATCTTCCTTACATTTTTAAAAAAGTCTGTGGTTATGCACTGCTGTTTGCTCAATTTGATTGTTTCAGACACTAGGATTCTAGACAATGAATTTGACTTCTATTTGCCTGAATATTTATGTTTATTTTGGTCACTTAGTTTACTAAAGTGATAAATTGATTGCATAGTCCCTGGTTCTGTGATTGATCTCTATAGATTACTGTATTTGTTTACAGTTTGTGCATTATCTATGAGCTTTACAGCAGAAATGAGTAGTTTCAATGTCATGCCATTAGGCATGGTTATTATCTTTTCTGCAAATTCTACCTTCCCTCATTTCCTGTGAAGATGGAATTTTCTTCTCTTCTTATCCTTTGAATGAGGTTCCTGTCTCCTCTGATTTTCCAATTTCCCCTAGTTTTTTCAATGTTCTACAGCTGTTAATTCTAAATTTGTTATTTATAAGGTTTCTGCTCTTTCCCCTTTACTCTTTGAGTGTGTGGGATGTGGTGATCTAATCTACTTAGATTATTTTAATGAAGTTTTCAAGGATTGTTTTGCAGATTATTCTCATTCCAATACTCCAGTTTGTCATTTTTTTCCCTCCAGGATTAGATCTCAGCTTTTGAACTTCTGTATTTAAACATCTCGTCAAAATTTCAAATGTATCCTGTCAAAAATGATACAATGATCAATTTTCTTTCCTTACCAACATACCTTTCTATTTTCCCCATTACTTGTAACATTACTATGAAGTAATCCCCTCTCTACCAAACTCAGGCTTGATTTTGAATCAGTAACTTTGAAATCCTTTCTGTCTTCTTCCATCACTTCGATTTATCATTAAATTTGATTTATTTCTTATAAATTGCACAGTTCCATTTTTCCTCACCTTTCTAATTGTTCTTATTTAGGTTGCTATCCCTTTATGCCTTGATGCTTTAATACCATGCTAGATGATCAAGCCACTTATAATCTTTTGGAAATAGAGTACTTAGGATATATATATAGCGTCTATTTCTTTCAATGTCATTTCCTTTATTAAACAAACCTAAGTCATCAACATTTATGACCCTTGATGACTCTGAATTAGTGAAGAATTTCAAACTGTTTTAATGGAAAATAGTTTGAATTTTACCAAATATATTACTAAGCTAATTAACAAAACAGTCATGTTGGTCTTTTCAATAGAAACACTATAAGACTTAATTTAATTAATATAGAGAAAAATCTTATTTTTACTAGTGTAGTAAATGTATGTAAATTGTCAATGATAAAATGTTTTTTAACAGTATTTTAAATGGGGACTTAAGCCAGGCAAAACTGAACTGCTATATCTATTATGTATAATATTTTACTTGCTTACTAATTTTTTAAAAACTTAATTAGTACTAGTTCTGTTTATATAAGAATTATCACAAATTCTAAATTTATTAAATTGGGATTATGTTTTAAGTTGTTAATTTGCATTTTAGTAGGATTTTGTTGTTATTGTTGCTAAGTGCTATTATGCATTTGTATGTTTTCTGACTTTGCAATTAGATTATGAGTATCTTGGTGGAGAGAGTAATAGGCTTAATCTTGTATTTTTATATCCCCTAAAGTAATTAAAAAGTATCCTGGACCAAAGGAAATATTTCTGTCTGGTTCAGATTAACTCTTTTGAATGAATTAGAGTATACCAATAATTAAAAATAATTCATTTAAAAAATGACAGCATTTTATCCTACTATGAAATACAGTATAAATTTTATGGCAGAAGAGTTTATATGATTGACATATTTAGGCCATTATATTATTAAAAACCCAGACTTTTCTAATTTGATTAAAAGTATTAATTACTTATTATATGCAAGATGCTATGTTAAATACTAGAAACATAAAGATGAAAATAACTCAATTCTTTCATTAAAGAGATTATAATCTAATATAGGAAATAAGAAATATGTACTATAGATAGATGATAAACTAGGAAATGGAAAAAGAGTGTTTAAAATAGTGTTCTAGGATCATTTGAGGAGGAAGAAATCACTTTTTTTTTTTAGATTTTTCAAGGCAATGGGGTTAAGTGGCTTGCCCAAGGCCACACAGGTAATTATTAAGTGTCTGAGGTTGGATTTGAACCCAGGTACACCTGACTCCATGGCCAGTGCTTTGTCCACTGTGCCACCTAGCTGCCCCCAAGAGATCACTTTTTCCTCAGGGAATTACAAGTTATCAGAGAAGGTTTCATATGGGGGGCACCTAATATGAATTTTGACAGAAGAAATGAACTTAAATTATAGGGAATGCATTCTAGATATAAAGGGTGATTTTATGCATGACAAGAGGAGAAATATACAACAAAATTAGGCTTATTTTCAACTATTTGATTATTTCGGTGAACCTCTTTGTACTTAGTATTTTTCTTTAGAAATAATTGTTTAATAGAATGCCTCTCTATTCATAGCAGCTATCTCTGAACTCTTTTTTCCTTCCAGGACATACAATGATCTGCTAAATATAATAAAAATGAATGATATTGTACACCACTACTGTTTATCACCTAAGAATGTCTCATAAGCAACATCAATTAATTAACACCAAATGGGGTACATAGAGAATACCTGTTGTAATACTGGAGAATTAAAAGCACAGAAAGTCAGGTCATCCATTTGGAGTTACAATAGGAATAGTTATGAAAATCAGCCTTAACACTTTCAAAACTCTACTTTTTGTCAAAGTTTTTCCTCCTAGCCTAAAGGTCCAACTTAAAATCAACCACAATGAGGAAATGATCTCTCAGGATATATCAAAATATACTTAATTTTTTTTTTTTCAAACATACCTTCACTTGCATGTCGGTCCCTAAACACATTTTTGGGATGGACACTGAATCCTTCTATATCATGCACTGAAGATGCCCTTCGTATACTACAAATACTTTCCTTTGATCTGGAATGGGTCAATTGGGAGCTTGACTGCAGCATGTCAGGATAGAGTCGGTCCCATTGCCGTTTTGGAGAGGAATGATCAAGTGGCCCTGATATATTAACCAGAGGAGAACATTTGCTAGGTTGTATCAGTGCTTTTGTGTCGTCTGCTTCAGAGGGGCTGCAGCTTTCTTTTGTAGGGGATTTAAAGTGCTTCATGGCCACTGAGTCATCACTATGCTTGGACGAATCAATCACCACCACATCTGGATCTTCTTGTGGTAAGGATTGCTTTCGGTAAGTTAGGAGCCTCAAACCAGGTAACTTGAACCCAAAAAGCTTACCTACAGATAAATGCAAAAAGAAAAGGAAATAACAGATAAGAAAAGAAAAAAAATTATAAGTCATTTTTTGAAAAATGAAACATTTCTTCAGCCTGTGTGTGTGTGTGTATGTGTATAGAAACAGCCAATAAGTGTTCACTTACATCTATATCAACAAGATGAGTTATAAATGAATGGACTGTTAGGTAGTTCAGTGGGTAGAGAGTGCCAGGTCTGGAGAAAGAAAGAAATATCCATTTTCCTGAGTTCAAATCTGGCCTCATATACTAGCTATGGGACCCTGGGCAAGTCACTTAACCTTATTTACCTCAATTTCCTCATTTGTAAAACAAGCTAGAGAAGAAAATGGCAAATTAGTCCAGGATCTTTGCCAAGAAAATCCCAAATGGGGTCATGAAGAGTCAGGACTGAAAAACAACTGAAAAAAATAAATTAATACCTGAGTCATCCATATCTGGAACAACTCTGCTGAAGAATTCTATAAGAATGACAAGGAGTATAATTATTCCAAGTAGGAGGTAAAAGAATACATGTTTTTGAATATCAGAGTTGCCTAGTCACATTGAAAATAAACGATAATATATTAAAGTATATATAATTAATTGTATTATATTAAAGTATGCTATATTATTGAAATTGAATACACAAATCAATTTTATTTCCATAGGTGCCATATTTATTATAGGCATTAATAAACTAGGTGAATATGGGAGACAGGAAGAGGACAGTAAGAAGTACAAATAAAGGGAAAGATAGAGGAATGATCATGGTAGTACAGTGGAGAAATATTAAGGAGATGAACTTGATGGAAGTAGTAGGCATATTGGAGACTACTGAGAAATTTGATTATATGTGGGAGGGGTTCAAGTAATGCATTAGATCACTCTCCGTGTCACTATGAAGTTCTGCAAACGTTTTGGCCTTTAATTAGGGAAGGAAGTAGTATGGTCTATTTCTCCACCTGTGGAGAGAACATTGTACTGATTATCTTTGTTTTTTCTTTGACTTTTGAAACGATCATTCCAAATATATCCCAGAGTGTGTAATATAAATAAAGAGAACAAGAAAGAAGTCTGGGTGCAGAAAATGAAGAGATTAGGGAAAGCATCCAAGTCAATTTTTTATGATACTCTGGTGCCTCTAAATACTACAGATTTTCTAGTCCATTGGTTTCTTTTTTTTTTTCTTTTTTTTTTTAAGGTTTTTGCCAGGCAATGGGGTTAAGTGGCTTGCTCAAGGCCACACAGACAGGTAATTATTAAGTATCTGAGGCTGGATTTGAACTCAGGTACTCCTGACTCCAGGGCCGGTGCTCTATCCACTGTGCCACCTAGCCGCCCCTCTTTTTTCTTTTTCAATTGAAATTTTATTTTATTTTTCCAATGGCATGCAAAGTTTTTTTTAACATTCATTCATTTGCAAAATTATGAGTTCCACATTTTTCTACCACCCTTCTTTCCCTCCACCCTTCCCATGGCACGAAAAGTCTAATAAAACTTTTACATGTACAATCATGTTTAACATTTCCATATTAGTCTTATTGTGAAAGAGGAATTATAATGTTTGTCCTTCATTCTTGAAGAAGACCATGACAGCAGGGAGATGATGCCATGACAAGTATATGAATAGAATTTGAGTGAGGGGGTACTGTGCTAAATCACCTTCTCCTCTGGAGTCATCTGGGTCCAGTGGCCAGACATGAATCAGGACGACTGGAGACTCTAGATGGTGCAGTGGATAGAGCACTGGTCTTTGGATTCAGGAGGATGGGAGTTCAAATCTGACCTCACACTCTTGCCACTTACTAGCTATGTGACCATGGGCAAGTCACTTAACGCTGATTGCCTCCCATCCAGGGTCATCTCCAGTCATCCCGATTCATATCTGGCCACTGGACTCAGATGACTCTGGAGGAAAAGTGAGGCTGGTGACTTAGTACAGTACCCCACCCCACACCCACACACTCAAATCCAATTCATGTGCTTGCCATGGCATCACCTCCCTGATTTTGTAGTCTTTGAAAATGAAGGACAAACATTAGAATGAGGAACTAGAACTAAGGGGACAGAAGGAAAAAAATACTGAGAAAGGAAAAAAGTTTTTAAAAAGTAAATATAGTATCCTTTGCTCTGCATTCAGATTAGTTTTTCTTTAGATGTGGATGGCATTGTACTTTGCAGGTCTCTCAGGACTGTCCTTGATCTCTGAACTGCTGAGAGGAGCTGCATCCATCATAGTGAATCATCTCATAATGCTGTTGTTAATGTATACAATGTTCAAGTTCTATTTACTTCACTCAGCAACAGTTCTTGCTAGTCTTTGCGTGCTTTGCTAAAGTCTGATTGCTTATGATTTCTTGCTGTTTTTCTTTTTGTAAGACAATGAGGTTAAGTGACTTGCCCAAGGTCACACAGTAACTTAATTATTAAGTGTCTGAGGCTGGATCTGAATTTAAGTCCTTCTGACTTCAGGGTCGATGCTCTATCCACTGCGCCACCAAGCTGCCCCTACTCATGATTTCTTACAGAACAATGGCACTTCATAACATTCATATATACCAGAATTTGTTCAGCCATTCTTTTTTTTATTAAAGATTTTATTTATTTTGAGTTTTACAATTTTCCCCCAATCTTATTTCCCTCCCCCCCCCCACAGAAAGCGATTTGTCAGTCTTTACATTGTTTCCATGTTGTACATTGATTCAAATTGAATGTGATGAGAGAGGAAATCATATCCTTAAGGAAGAAACATAAAGTATAAGAGATAACAAGATCAGACAATAAGATATCAGTTTTCCCCCCTAAATTAAAGGGAATAGTCCTTGTACTCTGTTCAAATTCCATGGTTCTTTATCTGGATACAGATGGTATTCTCCATTGCAGACAGCCCAGAATTGTGCCTGATTGTTGCGCTGATGGAACGAGCAAGTCCATCAAAGTTGATCATCACCCCCATGTTGCTGTTAGGGTGTACAATGTTTTTCTGATTCTGCTCATCTCACTGAGCATCAGTTCATGCAAATTCCTCCAGGTTTCTCTGAATTTCCATCCCTCCTGGTTTCTAATAGAACAATAGTGTTGCATGACATACATATACCACAGTTTGCTAAGCCATTCCCCAATTGAAGAACATTTACTTGATTTCCAATTCTTTGCCACCACAAACAGGGATGCTATAAATATTTTTGTACAAGTAATGTTTTTACCCTTTTTCTTCATCTCTTCAGGATATAGACTCAGTAGTGATATTGCTGGGTCAAAGGGTATGCACATTTTTGTTTCCCTTTGGGCATAGTTCCAAATAGCTCTCCAGAAGGGTTGGATGAGTTCACAGCTCCACCAACAGTGTAATAATGTCCCAGATTTCCCACAACCCTTCCAACAATGATCATTATCCTTTCTGGTCATATTGGCCAGTCTGTGAGGTATGAGGTGGTACCTCAGAGAAGCTTTAATTTGCATTTCTCTAATAAGCAATGATTTAGAGCAATTTTTCATATGACTAAGGATTGCTTTGATTTCCTCATCTGTAAATTGCCTTTGCATATCCTTTGGCTATTTGTCAATTTGGGAATGGCTTTTTTTTTAAATATGACTCAGTTCTCTGTATATTTTAGAAATGAATCCTTTGTCAGAAACATTAGTTGTAATGATTGTTTCCCAGTTTACTACATTTCATTTGCTCTTGGTTACAGTAGTTTTATCTGTGCAAAAGCTTTTTAATTGAATGAAATTGAAATCATCTAGGTTGTTTTTGGTGATGTTCTCTATCTCTTCCTTAGTCATAAACTGCATCCCTTTCCATAGATCTGACAGGTAAACTAGTCCTTGATCTTCTAATTGGCTTATAGTATTGGTTTTTATGTCTAAATCCTGTATCCATTTGGATCTTACCTTGGTATAGGGTGTGAGGTGTTGGTCTAATCTAAGTTTCTTCCATATTAACTTCCAATTTTCCCAGAAGTTTTTATCAAAGAGAGAATTTTTATCCCAATAGTTGGACTCTTTGGGTTTATCAAACATCATATTACTATAATCTTTTCCTGCTATTGCATCTAGTCTATTCCACTGGTCTACCACTCTATTTCTTAGCCAATACCAGACAGTTTTGATGACTGATGCTTTATAATATAATTTTAGATCAGGCAGGACTAAGCCCCCTTATTTTGAACTTTTTTTGTTAAATCCCTGGAAATTCTTGACTTTTTATTTCTCCATATGAATTTACTTACAACTTTTTCTAACTCAGTAAAAGTAATTTTTTGGAATTTTGATTGGTAGGGCACTAAACAGGTAGCTTAGTTTTGGTAGAATTGTCATTTTTATTATATTAGCTCTACTTACCCATGAACATTTGATGTTTGCCTAGCTATTTAAATCTGATTTAATTTGTGTGAGAAGTGTTTTATAATTGTTTTCAAAAAAGTTTCTGAGTCTGCCTTGGGAATAGTATCTCAGGTATTTTATATTGTCTGAGGTTACTTTGAAGGGGATTTCTCTTTCTAGCTCTTCCTGCTGTATCTTGCTAGTCATATATAGAAAAGTTGAGGATTTATGAGGGTTCATTTTATATCCTGCAACTTTGCTAAAATTGCTAATTGTTTCCAGTAGTTTTTTGAATGATTTCTTGGGATCCTCTAGGTAGACCATCATGTCATCTGCAAAGAGTGAGAGTTTTGTCTCTTCCTTCCCAATTCTAATTCCTTCAATTTCTTTTTCTTCTCTAATTGCTGAAGCTAACATTTCTAATACGATATTGAATAGTAGTGGTGATAATGGCCATCCTTGTTCCACCCCTGTATTGGGAATGACTCTAGACTCTCCCCATTCAATATAATGCTTGTTGATGGTTTCAGATAGATACTGCTAATTATTCTAAGAAACAGTCCATTTATTCCTACACCCTCTAGTGTTTTTAGTAGGAATGGGTGCTGTATATTGTCAAAAACCTTTTCAGCATCTATTGATATGATCATATAATTTCTGATAAACCCAACTGTTTTCCTAATACTGAACCAACCCTGTATTCCTGGGATAAATCCCACTTGATCATAATGTATTATCCCAGCGATAACTTGTAATCATTTTGCTAAGATTTTAATTAAAATTTTTGCATCTATATTTATCAGGGAGATAGGTCTATAATTTTCTTTCTCTGTTTTAACTCTTCCTGGTTTAGGTATCAGCACCATAATGATTTATTTCATAGAAAGAGTTAGGCAGAGTTCCATCTTCCCCTAGTTTTCCAAGAGTTTATATGGAATTGGAACCAATTGTTCCTTAAATGTGTTGTAGAATTCACTTGTGAATCCATCAGGCCCTGGAGATTTTTTCTTAGGGAGTTCAGTGATGGCTTTTTGAATTTCATTTTCTGAGATAGGGTTGTTTAGGTATTTAATCTCCTCTTCATTTAACCTGGGCGACTTATATTTTGCAAATATTCATCCATTTCACTTAGATTGTGAAATTTATTGGTATAGAGTTGGGTAAAATAATTTCAAATTATTACTTTAATTTCCTCCTCATTGGTGGTGAGTTCACCTTTTTCATTTATGATACTAGCAATTTGGTTTTCTTCTTTTTTTTAAATC
Organism: Macrotis lagotis; assembly: GCF_037893015.1. Taxonomy (NCBI): domain Eukaryota; kingdom Metazoa; phylum Chordata; class Mammalia; order Peramelemorphia; family Peramelidae; genus Macrotis; species Macrotis lagotis. The sequence goes on along the minus strand of NC_133658.1, from coordinate 703,732,803 downwards.
AAATTGACCAGAGGTTTATCAATTTTATTGTTTTTTTCATAAAACAAACTTTTGGTTTTTATTAATGCAATAGTTTTTTATTTTTATTTTATTACTTTATTACTTTAATTTTTAGAATTTCAAATTTGGTATTTAATTGGGGATTTTTAACTTGTTCTTTCTCTAATTTAGTTGCATATTTAATTAATTGATTTCCTCTTTCTCTAATTTATTCATGTAAGCATTTAAAGATATAAAATATCCCCTGACAGCCAATTCGAGTGAATACCTTAGGTTTTGGTATGTTGTTTCATTATTGTCATTATCTAGGATAAAATAATTAATTCTTTCTATAATTTGTTTTTTGATCCACTCAATCTATAAAATGAGGTTATTCACTTTCCAATTGGTTCTGGGTCTACATCTCCCTGGCCCAATCAGTCATTCTTCAATTGATGGGCATCCCCTCAAATTTCAATCTTTGTCACTCCAAAAAGAGCTGCTATGAATATTTTTGAACATGTGAATGTTTTCCTATTTTTTATGATTTCCTTAGGATATAGACCAAATATCGGTATTGCTGGGTCAAAGGGTAGGAAGAAGAGTTTTATTGCTCTTTGGGCATAGTTCCAGATTGCTCTCTAGAATGGCTGGATCAATTCACAACTCCACCAACAGTGCATTAATGTCTCAATTTACCCACATCCTTTCCAACATTGATCATTTTCTTTTTTTGCCATCTTAACCAATTTGATAGGTATGAGGTGGTACCTCATAGTTGCTTTAATTTGCATTTCCCTAATCAATAATGATTTGAAACTTTATTTTTAGGTTTTTTTGCAAGGCAATGGGGTTAAGTGGCTTGCCCAAGGCCACACAGTTAGGTAATTATTAAGTGTCTGAGGCTGGCTTTGAACTCAGGTACTCTTGACTCCAGGACAGGTGCTCTATCCACTGTGCCACCTAACTGCCCCTGAAGCATTTTTTAAATGACTATAAATATCTTTAATTTCTTCTTTTGAAAACTGCCTGTTCAAATTCTTTGATCCATTTATCAATTGGGGAATGATTTATAATCTTATAAATTTGATTTACTTCCCTATTTTAGAAATGAGCCCTTCATCAGAAATATTAGCTATGAAAATTGTTTCCCAGTTTTCTGCATTCCTTCTCATCTTGATTGTGCTGGTTTTATTAGTGCAAAACCTTTTTAATTTAATATTGTCAAAGTCATTCATTTTTCAATTCATAATGTCATCTATTTCTTGTTTGGTCACAAACTTCCTCCCTCTACATAGAGCTGACAGATTATTTCTTTTTCTCTTAATTTGTCTATGGAAGGGCTGTCCAACCTTACTTTTGGAAGATTTTATTGAAATAATAGACAACATATTTTGATTTGCCATTTTTAATGAGAGTTCTGTGGTAATTAGGCTTTGTTTGCTAAAACAGTTAATAAACCCATAGGTCACCACATAAAATCACACTGTAGGCTGCGTGTGGCCTGTGGGCTGCATTTTGGGCAGCCTGGTCCATGTTATCGTCCTTTATGTCTAAATCCTGCACCCATTTTGACTTTATTTTGATATAGGGTGTGAGATGTGGGTCTATGCCTAATTTTTGCCATACTGTTTTCCAGTTTTCCAATCATTTTTGGTCCAATAGTGAGTTCTTATCCCAGAAGATAGTGTCTTTGGATTTATCAAACAGGAGATTACTATATCATTCACTACTACTTCTTTTGTACCTATTCTATTCCTCTGGTCCATTTCTCTCTTTCTTAACCAGTAGCAGGCAATTTTGATTACTGCTACTTTATAATATAGTTTTAGATTTGGTACAACTAGGTCACCTTCCTTTGCATTTTTTCATCAACTCTCTTGATATTCTTGACCTTTTGTTGCTCCAGATGAATTTTTGTTAGTCTTTTTCTAGCTCTGTAAGATAGATTTTTGGTAGTTTGATTGCTATAGTACTAAATAAGTAATTTAATATGGATAGAATTATCATTTTTATTGTCAGTCTTGCCTAATCATGAACACTTGACATGTTTCCAATTGTTTAGATCTGACTTTACTTTTTTGAAAAGTATTTTGTAATTATGTTCATATAATATTTTATGTTATCTATAGGGAAAATAGCTCCAAATTATTACTTTAATTTCCTCCACATTGTTGTTGAGTTCACCCTCTTCATTTTTGATACTGGTAGTTTTATTTTCTTTTTTAATCATATTAATGAAAAGTTTGCATATTTTATTTTTTCATAAAACCAGCTCTTAGTTTTATTTATTAGTTCAATGCTTTTCTTACTTTCAGTTTTATTAATTTCACCTTTGATTTTCAGAATTTCTAATTTGGTATTTACTTGAGGAATTTAATTTGTTCTTTTTCTAGTGTTTTTGGCTGTTTGTGCAATTCATTGATTTCCTCTTGCTCTACTTTAGTCATATAAACATTTAGAAATATAAAATTTCCCCTAAAATTTGCTTTGACCAAATCACATGTATTTTGGTGTGATGTCTTGGATAAAATTGTTGATTATTTCTGTGATTTGTTGTTTGATCTATTCGTTCTTTAACATTAGGTTTTTAGTTTCCAATTAATTTTTGGTTTATCTTTCTGCATTTATTACATGTAATTTTTATTGCATCATGATCTGAAAATGGTGCATTTAATATTTCTGTCCTTCTGCATTTGATTGTAAGGTTTTTTTCCCCCTAGAACACAGTCAGTTTGGGTATAGAGGCCATGTACTATGGAGAAAAACATATATTCCTTTCTAGGGCCATTTAATTTTTTTCCAGAGGTCTATCATATCTATATTTTCTAAAATCCTATTCACTGGTTCATTGGTTTCTAAGCTTTTTGAGTTTGTTGATCTCTTTTAAATATATATTTTTATTGTTATGGTAGGAGCTTGACTCAGGATAGTCTCTGGTAGTTTGTGATTAGTATTGGAATAAGATGAGACCCTCATAAGTCATTTAATAGTTAGCAAAAAGAATTTACATTATGCTACCAGGAGAAGGTTATTCAACAAGGATAGGCATTGAGGAACCCTAAGTGTAACTCCTTTGACTTAATTTTCCCATTGTGTTACATTGGCCAAGCATCACAGAGAATGCCAGAGTTCCTCCTGACTTGGATACATTCAAATGATGAGGAAGCAAAGTCAAAAGCTTGAGCCACCTAAAGCAAGTCATTCATAGCAATTCCACTCCTTGGTCCTCTATGCTTTCCATGGGTAGGATTTGTATAATAATCATTGAATGTTGTTTTAGAAGCAATGTAGAGCCAATCAGCTCAGAATTAGAATAAATGAGGGGTTAGAGTTGGGTTAATCTTATGTCCTGTGCATTCCGGTGTCTAGCTTTCTCTACTGGACTACCATGTTTCTAGGAGCCACTCTTCTCTCTGGGGCTCACATCTCTGCCTACTGTCATTGATATCTGTTATTACCAGGGTCTTCTCCATTTGTGCTCATTAACCCCTACCTAGAGAACATGACCTGGATCTTATCCTCTTGACCCAAGTCAAGACCACTGGGACCTGAGTCTGCACTTCATGCGTGCCATGTATTAGAGAAAGCATTCTAGTTTTTTAGTATTCAAGTGACCAGGAATTGATAGGATATCCTTAACCTTTTAGACCCCTGAGCCAGTCAAATCTTGAGGATGGTATCAATACCTTTTAAAGAAGAACAAAAAGAATTATTTTTTCTTTCACGAGGGCAGGAATTAGGATATTGTTCCTATCATATTCCCACTCACAGTAAGTTGGAGTATGATCAGAAGAACCCTTGATCAATTTGATGAACATTTCAATAGATTTGATGAGATTGTAGGTTGTAGACTTTTTTAGACAGGTATTTCCCATGGAGGTAGACATGCATCTTAGTCTTCTAACTAAGTAGAAATAGATAACCCTTCTGATTGGTTCCTAGTAACTGGGGTTGCCCCTAAAGGGAAAAGAGGATAGATTATACTTTGAAGAGCTAACCTTTTTGTGATCTATATGATCTGATCCTTTTTTTTTGTATCTCCTGTACTTTCTTTCTATTAGATTTCCAAATTTGATCACAGCAAGGTGGTGGATGGGATTTCTTCTATTCACTTCTCTGTCCTCAAGGCAAAAAGTAAACTTGCAAGAGAAGAAAATGAAAGGTGACCTATAACTTCTCACCTTAATCTTGAAAGGAGAGTTTCTGGGTCTGTAGATACTGAATCTGAGCACAGGTAAGAGATTAGTGATCCTGAGAATGGTTATTTCAAGTCTTTACCTCGTGAGTGATTTTCAGTTCCTGGGTGAGAGTTTCTGAGTTTGAAAGATTCCGAATTCTTAGAAGGAAAATATTTCTTCACTAGAATGCTTTTTGGATAAAAAGAATAATTCTGTAATTGGAGGACTAAAACCATCCTATAGGATGAGTCAAGAAGCCAGGATCTTATGAAACTGCTTTATGGTGAGTTGTTCAGATGATCCAGGTGAATAGAGAATAACTTTTCAACAGTCTCCCAAAGTATCTTTATCTTTTAGAAAGGGTCTAAAGGGTTTAGAAGAACTTTAGAAAAAGTTATTTGCCAGTTCTGTGTTTCATGCATTTATTCACAAGCACCTATGTTGTTGCAGTCATGTATTTTCTGTGGTGGGTGAAATAAAAGATATTCTTTACTCATTTATAAAATCAGATGATTGGACTAGTTGTCAGGTAGGATCTCTTTTTAGCTCTAAATGTTTCTGTGGCCCTGTGAACCTTCAGTACCCATGGGTTTGTCATTCATTTCTTTTTGGAAAACAGACATGCTTAAGCTTAATTACAGAAATGTTTAAAAGTCATACCCCAGGATCCAATACTGAATCTTCAATGATATAGGTGTCAATAGCAACTTAATGTTGCTGTTGTTTGTCCTTCATTTACAAAGATGATCATGACATGCAAGTGAGTTGGATTTAAGTGAGGGGGTGCAATGCAAAATCATCAACTTCACTTTCTCTTCCTGAGCCATCTGAGTCCAGTGACCAGATATTGACTTATCAGTATCTATTGATTCATCATATGAAAAAATGCTCCAAATCATTATTGATTAGAAAAATGCAAATTAAAACAACAATGAGATATCATCTCACACGAATAGCCAAGATGAGAAAAAGGAAAAATGATCAATGTTGGAGAGGTTGTGGGAGGACCGGGACATTGATGCATTGCTGGTGGAGTTGTGAACGGATCCAACAATTCTGGAGAGCAATATGGAACTATACCCAAAGAACAATAAAACTGTTCATACTCTTTGACCCAACAATTCCAATTCTAGGTCTATATTCAGTAGAAATTATAAGAAAGGGAAAAGTCCTACATGTTCCAAAATATTTATAGCAGCTCTTTTTGTAGTGGCAAAGAATTGGAAATTGAGGGGATGCCCATTAATTGGGGAATGGCTAAGTAAGTTATGGTACTTGAGTACTATGGAATATTATTGTTCTATAAGAAATCATAAATGGTTGGACTCTAGAGAAGCATGGAATGATTTATGGGATCTGATGCTAAGCAAAGGGATTAGAACCAAGAGAACAATGTATATATCACTAACAACATTGTGAGATGGAAGCAGCATCTCTTAGCAGTCCACTGAGCTAGAGCAACTGTATTAGACTGGTTATGGACTATATTATCCTCATCCAGAGGAAGAAAAACACAACACAACAAAACACACACAGAAACACCCCTTCAGAATATGCTGAACAAAAAAAATTGACTCTTATTTATCTCTCTCCCTTAATCCTAATTCCTCATATCAAAATTACATACACATGTTTATCAAAATATGTATGTACCATGCTAACCTGACTATTCGCCACTGAGGGCAGGGGGTGGGAAGGGAGGGTAGAAGGAAATGTTGTAACTTAAAAATATACATGTGCATATGGATGAAAATAAATAAACTTTAAAAAGTATCTATTGTTTGAGGAAATTCATGACAAAGAGGTATTATAGTTATTATTTTAAAATGAATTTGTATTTTGTTAATTATAACAGGGCCAATATAAGGGATACCATGGTGTAGTGGACATTAAGTACTTGCCTTAGGGACAGGAAGACCTGGTTTAAGTCCTATTTTTTAGATATACTAACTGCAATGTTCATGGATAAATTGTTTATCATTTAAACTCTCAGGAATTTCAGACAACTCTCTAAGAAATGAATTCTAAAATTGGATCCATTAACTTGTTTTAAAAATGTTTTAAAAACTATATTTCAATATAATTGCTTTCCTTGCTAATCCCATGTATTTTTAATATCTTTGAAAATATTTTTCTGATAAAAGGTTCATAGGCTTCCCCATATCACAAAGTAAGCCATGATACAAAAAAAGGTGAAGACCCTTCAGTCTGGATGATTTCTTATGTCTCCTGAACCTCTAAAATTGATGATCCTGTTTTCCATTTTCCTAACCAACATTTTAGTTCAGTCCTTCTTCAATCACCTCAAGTTTGAATTATTACAAAAGTCTTTTATTTGATAAATATACTTCCAGCCTTTCTCCTTTTCCATATTACTCATTAGTTAATTACCAGAAAAATATTCATCAAACATTTAAATTATCAGGACACTTCTTTCTTTTGTTAACTATACTGATTCAACTTTGTCCATTATCATACTTCACAATGGCCTTGTTTATTCTAGTAGGACCTGAGTGTTATCTAAAACTATTCCTTCTCTGTATGGAACTATTGTCTCCTTTCTAGCAAACTGTCCTAAAATGAGAAATAAACACACTAATATATGATATGTATGTCCACATAGGTTGTCCAAATATATAGATGTGGCTTCTGTATGGCCTAGATAGATAGGATCTGACGCCTTTCCTTAAGCCCTGGTTAAGATACAACTCCTCTAGCAATTTTTTCTTATGATCTTTCAATATTTAAATGATGAGTGGTTCTTATATTTCATTACTGAAGAAGACCAAAACGGCACCACTATGCTAGAGACAAGTTAGAGTATGGCTGACTGTGACTGAGCAGACCTATATGAGCTCATTTTGCTCTTCCACAGGTCAGGCACAAATAGTCCATGGGAACACCTGGGGTGGGTACTCTAAACTTGTGCATCTCATGGTTCCTAAGAGCTACTTCAATTCTGCCTTGCTCTTAGAACACATCATCCTTTCTGATGAGGGCATGCCATGCTGGGAGATCCTGTTTCTACATCCTTGTGTTCTCTAGTTATTTTATTTATGCATGATTTTCCAAACTACATTATTATTAATTCTTGAGGCAGAAGCTATATCTTCTATTATTTATTTTTCAAAAGCTCTACAGAATTTAATCCTATGTTATTATGTAGTCAATGGATTCTCTGTAAACATGTGCTGAATTAATTCAAGATTAAATTTTCTGGGTGCCTATAAACTCCCTGTGTACTCAATTTACTTACACATTAGAAAGAAGAATAGACTTTTTTCATTGTTTTGATATTTTGGGAAATTACCTTCCAGTAATGTGAAATATTGGGGCAAATTGCCCTAAAATGAGAAATTAGCACATTTACTAGTATATAGTATGTATTTCCACATAGGTTGTCCAGATGTATAGGTGTGGCTTATGTGGTCTGGATAGATAGTATCTGATACCTGGTCTGCCTCTCCATAGAAGAGGATAGCCAGGGGCAGTGCTGATACTGTTGGCATGCTAGTTGGGTTAGAAGGGACGGTGGTACAAGGAATACAGAAAGACCAGGCTCTCTTTACTTTCCTCTCCTAAAGGGTACTGGGGTGGGCTTAATAAATCTGTCTGCCTTCTTCATAGGTCACTCTTCTAGGAGTTCAGGTCTGAATTTAGAAGGAAAGTCACTTTCTTGTTGCTCTTAAGGGTAAGATAGAGTCAGCTTCTTCCTATGAGTTTAACTGTTTCCTCCAAAATATTGTTTACACAAAAGACCATCAAAAATAAAGCCTATCAAATAAGTCAATTTATCCAATCAAAACACTAAATAGAAATTGGAGAAGTCCTACTGATTAGACTATACCAGAAATACAGAGGGAATGAACACTGACACATGGGGCAAGAAAATATCTCAGTTCAAACCAAGAGAGAGGATACAATCTCTTCCAAGGTGGTCCATTCTAGCAGTTTTGGGGGTAGTAAGCTAGAAAATCAAAATCATGTTGATGTGACTGTTGACTCTCTTGAGGATTCTCTGGAATCATGTGCCTATCAAAAAACAAAAATAAAAACAACTCTGGACCCAACTTGGTAAATCCCTTAAATTTTGTTAAGTAATGCAACATTATATCCTGTTCAGCATTTTCTCTGCCAATTTGGAGCCACATATCCCTTCAAGTTATTGGGCAAGCTAGGTGGTGCAGCAGATAGTGGGCTGGACCTGGAGATCCTTTCTGGCTGTGTGACCTTGAATAAGTCATTTAATTCTGTCTGCCTCAGTTTCCTCACCTGTAAAATAAGTTGGAGCAGGAAATGGCAAACCTGTCCAGTATCTCTGCCAAGAAAATCCCAAATGGGGTCATGAAGAATTGACATGACTGAAAATGACTGAACAGCAGTGTTGTTCATACACAACATGCCTGACAGTGATGGACTTCTCTTACCATGCTTGGGTAGGAGCTTGGTTACACAAAAATCCATTGTTCCATCAGGACCAGGGGTCAAATAGGGAGGATAGTCAGGACGAATTATTCCTTTCATTATTGCTTTTTCTTTTCTTCTTTCTTTTCCCATGAGAGGGGGATTATTCCTTCTCTGATTTAAGATATGGACTTGGAGTGTTTTGAATCAGAGTGCATTTCAGTAAGGTACCTGCACAATAGGCAATTTGGAATAATAACTCTGCTAAATAGGCTATTTTATTTTTCTAATCAAATGCTACAATTTCATCACTAACCTTTTTATTTGTGATCTAACAACCAGCAGTGCTGTGCATAGTTTAAGTAGAATGTAGCTATTTTATCTTCAAAAAAGATGCCAAAGGACCCCACTCCCACCCAATCAAGTGTATTCACCAATAAGCCACAGATAAACAGGATGTAGACAATAGCTGGAGGTTACCTATTTCCAATCTGTACAAAAAAGATTAAATAGAAGCACATCATGGCAGCCGTTTAGGAAAGAGCTCTTACATAGTTCTCCTAACAAATTACATATACTTGAGTCAATTGCCTACAGTTAAAACTTAGTGAACTGCAGCAAAATCAATTGATAAGTTTTTTTTAATGCATATGAAATTGAGTTTTAAAACGGTTTATAGATCTTTTTAGCAAACTTATTACTATATATCCATGGTCAGATGCCTGCTATTACTCATTTGTCATTGATTACATTATACCCCCTTTAAAAAGCATTTGTAGGATTTCCTTGAATTAACTGTTATACAAGACTTTTCGCCTGCTCCCTAGTTTAGTCATATTTATGATGTTTCAGATGGTCTTTTCTGCACCACTGAGCTAATATGACCATGTTACTGATTTAGCTGTCTAGCTTCAGTTCATCTGGAAAGAATACACAGTAAGAATTTTGTTCATTGCTAGAACTTTAAGGTATGAAGTAGAAACATAGATGAGTACTATATTATTCCTTTAAAGTTAAATGGTAAGAAATGGTGACAAGATAAATCCTTATTTCCTAGAATGCTTTTTTAAAAAACCTCATAAAAACCATCTGTGTTTGGATCACTGGAGTTTTTTTTATTAAAATTTTCAGTTTAAGGAAGGAAAGAAGAAAATAAACATTTATTAGGTTTCTACTCTGTATCAGGAACTGTGCTCAGCACTTTACAAATATCTCTTTACAATAACATACCCATCCTAGAATTAAGTTTTATAATTGTCTCTATTTTAATAGACCAAATTAAGTGAGTTGACTATGTTCACATAGCTAGTTAGTATTTGAGGCTGGATTTGAACTCAGAAGTTTCTGTCTCCAGAAGCAGTACTCCATCCATCACTACATATCTGGTTGTAGCATTGAATCTTTTGTTGTTCACTTGCTTTCAGTCGTCTGACTTTTTGTGACCCCTTTTGGGGTTTCCTTGAATGGTTTGCCATTTTCTTCTCAGTCCATTTGACAGAGAAGAAAAGGATTAAATGATGTTCCCAGGCTCACAGTCTTCCTGACTCTGACCCTGTGCTCTAGACAATGTGCCATCATTGAATCTCTAAGGACAGCAAAAAAAAAAAAAGAAATTGGATATTACACATTTCCACCTTTTTCATGTAAAATTGCAAATGCCATTTGCCAGTCAGCATGATTTTTTTCTAGTGTCTTCTTTTGCTCACAGCAGGTACAGGGGTATTATGACAACTGGAATTATTCTTTGTAATTCATGTACTATAGCTTTTATTTTCTTAAGACATGGAGCACTTAGCAACTTGCATCATTGTATAGTCTGGCCTGGACCAATTCTAGTCTTTTCTTATTCTACCCTCATAAGATTATAAGATCATTGCTTCTAGAGACTCCTGAGGTATCTAAGGAAAACCTTATTTTACAGAGAAGGAATCTGAGGTTAAGATCTATTAAATGACATGATGATGGTAGTAGAACAGAGTCCTTTTATTTTCCTATGAATCTCAAGAATTCTCTCTAACTATTTTTGAAGGGGCAAACAATAAAATCACCCATCTGCATAAGAAAAGCAGGGGTACAGGAAAAGTCATAGATTCATAAATTTATAGAATGATTGTTTTCCATCTAGTTCAATACACTCTCATTTTACAGATAAAGAAATGAGATAGCGAGGGCCACATGGGTACTGGTTAACAGGGCTGGGATTTGAACCATGTACCTTTGACACTAAATGCAATGCTCTTTTTACCATACCAAGATAAAGTCATAAGGCAAATTAAGGATGAAGTAAAAAAAAAGACCTAAAGTTACCCAAATTTTAAGCCAATACCTTTGCTTCTAAGACAATGTGCTTCTGCTGTTGCTTGGCTCAGCAATAAAGCACTGACCCTCATATTATTATGTCACATTGTCTAATAAATGTACAACCCAAGAGTCTGTGACTATATTTCTGGTGCTTATTAAAATTTAAATAATCACAAGATCATTTTCTTCCCTACCTGCTATGGTAATAGGGTTTTAGACAATGGTTTTTACTAACCACTTGCCCAAATTATATAACCTCAGGTGACTGCACTTCTCTGTTTTCAATAGATAATTTCCTAAAGATCTTGACTCCATAGCTGATATAAGAATGATCTTTTCTATCTAAATCTATCTAAATAGTCCTATCTACTTTTTAGCAATGTGCTGGTAAAGTTTAATGATTATAACTCTGGGAAAACCAAATTGAACAAAGAACAACAAAAAACCCAAATAAAAACTCAAAACATCTATCCAGGATACACTTTTAAGTTGAATTTACATTATTGATATTTTCTCTACATCTTTATTCTATCTAGACAATCAATATATTAGTAAATCAAGGTCTCATATGGTAGCTTTGCTTATTCCTCCAGGGGAAGATGCTCATGAAAATCATCTAGCCATCTACTTGAAAGAGTTTCTTCAAGCTGGCTCTAGCACACTTTTACTGCTGTATTTATCATGGCCCTGCTGCTCGTTTCTAAGCAAGTGAGCCCAGAGCTATGATTTACCTAAGCCTCAGTTGAGATCCTTTTTTCTGTAAAAATGATCAGGTGCCAAACAAACAAAAGAGTAACAACCTGGGAATCAGGAGACTTGGATTTTAATTCTGGTTGCCTTTGGATAATATAATTATGTGTGATTACAATTATATGGTTGTGAGAAGGTTATCTGTAGTAGTCTATGGTTAATTTACATCAAGTTCATATATATATATACACATTGGGAAAAAACCAATCAATCAATTCAGAAACATTTATTAAAAACACCTACTATATTTTAGGGTCTTTGCTAAACTCTTTGTTAATGACAGAATAATTGTCTTTTTCTTCATTTAGTCTTTAAAACATATGTAGTTTATGACCAAATTCAGTTACTTAAATCATTACAAAGACTTGTTCCCTCTCTCCTCCTCATCCTATCTGCTTCCTGCTCCTACCATGGATGCAGTGAGAAAATTTGGATTCACTTAACATGGAGTAAGGAAAAAGTTTTTTTTTAAAACATTCTCAAACATGGGGTTTCTGGAAACATATGGATTAATATATGTTAAACTTTCTTGTTGACACTGTAAACATGGTAAAAACATATCCTGGAATTTTAGAGATAAAAGTGATTTCAGAGACTATTTTCCTCTCCTACCCCACCCCAATAAAAGAATTATCTGTACCAAATACTTAACAATTGGTTATCCAATCTAAACTTGAAGATCTCTAGTGGGGGCAGCCTTCTACATTTCAAGGCAGGCTCATTACACTTTTGTAATGGCTAATACACAGAATAATTTTTGGCACAAAGTATTAGATAAAGTGTTGTATTTGGAGTCAGGAAGACAAGTTCAAATCCCACCTATGATATTTATTAATAATATGATATCGGGGAAGTCATTTAACTGTATTTGGTTTCAGATTCCTTATGTATACAATGGGGCTATAATATCAGTATTATAAGGTTGTTGTAAAAAATCAAATGTTAATGCATAATTAAGTACTTTGCAAATCCCAAAGTGTTATACAAATGTCAGCTGCTATTGCTATAAGCAAATAAAAATTAGAATAGTATTCTTATCTTTTGATGGCTCAAGGTTGCCTTATAAAGTTGTTGATGATGATGATAATTGTAGTTAGCATTTTTATAATGCTTATTATGTGTTGGACATGTGTTCATATGGGTGCTAGGCATCTAATAAGTATTATCTCATCAGATCTGCACAACAATCCTGAGGTGGAAGAACAAACTGAGGCAAACAGGTTTAAGTGATTTGTCCTGGGTCATATGGCTAGTGTCTGAAGTCAGATTTGAAATTAGAACTTTTTGACTCTAGGACCAGTGCTCTATCCATTGTAACATTTAGTTTATGATTTTGAAGGGATACTTAAAAATTTTTTTTGGGTTACCTACTTAGTTGTATAAGAGCTAACTCCTAGAATAAGGGCCTCAAATTTCTCTAGGCATTTTTATGGTAGATACTGATCCAGAGCTCAGGAAAAAAGCTATCAAATCTGACCTGCAACCAGACACCAAATTAAGTCTTAGGAATACTTCTCTGGTTGTCTACTTGTGAATATCATCCTGTGAATAGAGAGAATGAGACATTGCTTGTCTCATTGACTGGTGTTAGAGCAATGTGAACTTATACTTTCTTCCATGAGTTATGCTGTGAAATTATGATTAGAGATCCAAAAAACCACCAGTCGTTCTTATATATTGGGCTTCTCAATAGCCTGGGTTCCAAGGGGCATAACTCATAAAATATTTTAAACTGATTCCTTCCACAAAGAATGTATGCACCATACACTTTTGAGTTTAATCTGAATTATTAACATTTTTCTCCACTAATTTCTTAAGTCTTGACAATTAAATCAACATGTATGATGATTTCCAAAAATGTTCACATTGAAAATTTAATAACCTGATTGTGAGAATCCCTTTGAGCATATTCCTGACTCCAATCTTCTTTTTTCTCCCCACCTTTTTCCTCCCCTATTCAAAAATTTAATTGTAAATACACTTTAACTCTTCTATTGTTTTTGTAAGCTAAAACTTCAGCTGATCACCTACCTGTGATTAATCCACAAACTTATATTTACAATATTAAAATAGAAGAATTAGGGGAAAGTAATAAAAGTCAAATCAGAATAAAAATGAAGAGTTATTTCCTGTCATGTGTGTCCTCCTTTTCCGAGGATATATGATACTTTTCTGCCTGAAAGTATCATGACTCCTGTTTCTATGTCAAATTCATCTTTTACAAAAAAAACCCAAAACATGATGATGGTAAACATTAATTACATGATAAAACCCTTAATTAAATCTTATCTAAATAATAGATTGTTTCTAAAGTAATATCCTCTGGGTGGTTAAAAACTCTTCATTAGTATTGCAGCTCTTCATCTTTGAATTAAAGAATAACTTTCAGCTCCAATGGAGAACACTAAAAATATTATGAGCATCCTTTCTATATATCTTTGTACATTCTCCTTTTAAAAAAATCTGTATGGAGTTCTACATTTGCAATAATAATATAGATAATTCTGGTCAAAAATATACTTCAGAATTATTCAGAAAATTGAGCCTATTAATAATAATAACCTTGTTATGATCAGTATTTGTTTTTAGTCAGATAATTGCCTCAGTCTCAGTGATACTTAATATTTAGATATTTAGAGACTAGGCTCTAGATGCAGTTTTTGGAATGATCAAGCAATTAAGCATTTATTAAGTTCTTATTGTGGGTCAGAACCAGTACTAGACCTTGGGGATGCAGAGGAAAAAAATTACTAACTTCTATCAGGGAAACAATATGTATGTGTTGTGTGTGTGTGTGTGTGTGTTTGTGTGTGTGTGTGTGTGTGTGTGTGTGTGTGTGTATAATGGTTTCAGAATATATGTGAAGCATGAAGCAATCACTGAGTAATTCTTTGAGTGGAGAAGCAATATTTGACTGGGGAGGAATCAGATGAGGTCTCAATTAGAAGGAGACATTTAAACTGAGCTTTGAAGGAAACTAGCTAGGGATTCATTACAGTAGGTTATTATTTTAGCAAACAAAAAATGAAAATTCTCTGGTTTCAATAAAAGGATGACTATGGGTAGTAGCATTAATTGCTTTTAGAGAATGAGTAGTAACATGGCCAGCTTATAGTTCTTTAATTTATTTCTTCTTATTCTATAACTTAGGCAAAAAGCTCTACTTCTAGAAATGTTTGTAAGAACTGGAAATGAGAGTTTAAAGTGATATACAATGCTTAATTATTGCCCCATATTTTTCATTACTCTAATGTGTCTGCTTGAATTGTTTGCATATTGGGGGAAAGAGAGACAGAGAGAGAGAGAGAGACAGAGACAGAGAGAGACAGAGAGACAGAGAAACAGAGAGATAAAGACAGAGAGATTGAGAGAGGAAGGAGGAGGGAGAGAGAAAGAGGAAAAATAGAGGTAGATAAAGACAGAGAGAGAGAGAGAGAGAGAGAGAGAGAGAGAGAGAGAGAGAGAGAGAGTGTAAGGAGTCCGGAAGAACAATTTCTGATGATGCTTTAGGAGCCTAGCAATGTGTAACCCCAAAGGACCCTTTGTTAATGTGGCTTGAGGCTTGCCCTCTTTAAACCTATAGGAAGCCACTATGTTACTGTCAATTATGTGGTAATTCTGTAGCAATGAACATATTATCTAAATTGGAGGCTCCTTACTTGAGCTACCAACTTAGGACTTGCCAGTTACTCTGGGAGACTTTTTAGAGGCATAGTTCTTTCCTGAGCATTTCCTCAAACCACCAAGGAGTGCTAATCATACAAACCTTAAGGTTTCAACCCTTTTGGGATGAGCCCATGAACCCAAACTCATGCTTGGTCTAATTCCCATTTAATCTAGGAGATATGTACATGATAAAAACATGAAACATATACAGACTTTAATATATAACAAAGACAACATATATGTAGACATACACACACACATATATATGTATATATGTATATATGTATATATATATATATATATATATATATATATATATATATATATATACAACCATACACCTACACACATACATATTTGTATACAAACATACATACAAACAAATTCACGAACCCCATCCTAATCTAGGAAACGAACTGGGCTGTAGCTCAAAAAACTAAAATACTAGATCCATTATCTATACCTGGCACTTTCTCTGATCATTTCCCAATATATTTGTGATTCAGAAGCTTGGCCCACTGTGATCACACAGTTTAATTAATTAAAACATAAGAGAAACTTGACCAGATTCCTGTATGAAGTTATTTGCCTCCAGCCATTTACTAGACTTTCTACTATTCCCCTCTCACATTTTTGGGTTCAGATGAGCTGAAAGAAATGAATGGAAGTATGTGAAGTTCAAATTTCAGTCTTCTGAATTAATAAAGGAAAACAGAGAAGACAATGAGAGACTTTCATGTCATGTCTTGGGAACATAGAGGCTAAATGAGGAAAAACAATTTCTCAGAGTTCATCAGATGGATAGGATTCATTATAAATGACAATCTCAGCAGCTCCACGTTTCTTCTTTTCTTCATGGCTCCTGGTCATTGACTTTGCTCTAAGATTAGAAACTCTGCTAGATGGGCTAACTTTCCCCTGAAGTCACCCTATTCTCATGGTATCACGGACTTCTGGGCAATGATAATAATGATGTAAAAGTACCTCTCCGTGTGGTCCCAGATTCCCCTGGCCACTCCTGTCTGTCTCCTTTCCCCAGAGTCTAAATGACAGAGTCAGAGGAAGGAATGGATGAAATGAAAAAGGACAGCAATGCACAAAGCAGATTGCTTTTGTTCCTCAAGACCTCAGATGGTGTGAGAAGGACTGACTAATCATTGACTTCTAAGATATAAATGATCACAAAAAAATTGCACAGTCTGCTTGAGTAGGATCATCAGAAATTGCCTTGATAGCCTGTTCATGAATCAATCTCTTCAGATGTAAAGGAAGCAGATCATTGAACTGCATGGTATTTTACTATATAATGAAACATTAGATTCTTAGTCAATTTGAATGATAGTGAGGGGGACTAGATCTATAACATTGGTGGAAGAACAACCTGTGAGGTACTACCAATGCAGGCTAGCAATTTCTCTGAAATTTGTAGGTTTAGAGAGTTAACTAGAATACCAAGAAATGAAGTGACTTGCCCAGGGTCATATAGTTATTATGGTCAGAGGTGGGCTTTGAAGCCAGATTTTCCTTAGTCTAAGGCCAGCTCTTTGTACAATGGAATATTGTTTATAGTAGTTTTTTTGTGGAAAAAAAGGAAGTGATAAATTTAGGGTAGCTAAGTGCCACAGAGGATAGTATGCCTGGCCTGGAGTCAGGAAGAGTTATCTTGCTGAGTTCAAAGCTGCATGATCCTGGGCAAGATCCTGTAAAATGACCTGGAGCAGGAAATGGCAAACCACTCTAATATCTTTGCCGAGAAAATCCTAGATGGAATCACAGAGGGTCGAACACAACTGAAACTACTGAATAACATTAATAACATGAAATTAGCTAGCTAGGTGGCACAGAAGACACAATGTTGGGTCTGGTTTCAAGAAAACTAGCTTAAATCAAACCTAAGACACTAACTTGTGTGGGAAAGTCACTTAACCTGTTTGCTTTAATTTTCTTAACTATGAAGTGGAGAGAAAAATAGTACCTACCTCCCAGAGTTGTGGGAATCAAATGAGATATTTATGATTGGCATATAGAAGCTTTTATATAAATTAATTCTTCTTCTTCTTAATGTAATTTATCCCCTGAAATCTAAATCAGTGATGTAGATCATACTTCTATGATAGAAAATAGTCTATTTCTGAATTCTTGTGAATTCAAATACTCATCTTGTTGATAAAATCAGTTTAAATAAATAATTGCCTTTAATTTACATGAGGACATAATTATGACCCAATTAATTTGTTAATAGTTGCCCTCTGTTTAGGAGTATAAGCTCAAGTTGAGTCTTTTGTGGTACTCCAAGGGAAAACACAAAGAAAAAATAAACCTATTCAATAATTTTGCTTCTATTTATTTTTATATTCAAGGCAAATTATCTTTTTGATAACCTATTTAGGTAATTGTTAATTTTTCTCCCTGATAGATAATGCAAGTAAAAACATTTGTGATATTGCCAAACGACTTTTCTTTGCTTATCAAGGTAGAAGTTGTGCCTTAAAGTCAGCAATTAACTTTATGATTAAAAATACATTTGGAAATATATTTTCCCCTTAACTTTTTAATGAATATCTATTTTCTTTCCGTCCCACGTCTTCCACATTGAAAAGAAGAAAATAAAACTTTTTAAAAATGAACATGTAAATTCAAGCAAAACATAGTCTTGCACTGGTTATGTCAAAAAATTTCTCAGTTGGGGTGACTAGGTGGTGCAGTGGATAGAGCATGGGCCTTGGAGTCAGGAGTACCTGAGTTCAAATGTGACCTCAGACATTACCTAGCTGTGTGGCCTTTGGCAAGCCACTTAACCCCATTGCCTTGCAAAAAAACCTAAAAAAAATTCTCAGTCTTAAACCTGAGTTCAATACCTCTCTCTTAGGAGGTAGGCAGCATTCTTTATCATGAGTCTTCTGGAATTGTGGTTTGTTTTTATAATATTGTTGTCATTGAATAAATTGCTATCCTAGTTTACTTCAGATCATACAAAATCATCTCAGGTCTCTCGCAAATCATTCTTTTTGATTTTTTTATAGTATTCTATTATGGAGTGGAATTGTAGTATTCTATTACAATTCCATTCCATAATTTATTCAGCCATTCCCCTTAATTTCTACTTTTTTGAGAGCACAAAAGATTATTTTGAATTTTTTTGTATATATGAATATTTTCCCACTAATTTTGATCTCTTTGGAATATAGACCTGATATGGATATCATTAGGTCAAAAGGTATACAGTTCTGTAAATTTTGATATATCTCAAATTATTCTTAAGATTTCCTAGACCAATTCTTGTCTTAACCAACAGTGCCTCAATGTGCCTGTTTTCCTACAGTTCTTGCAACATTTGCCATTTTTATTTAAGTCATCTTTGGCAGTTTAATGATGATGATGATGATGATGATGATGATACATATAGTGACTTAATATTTGCAATGTGATTTTAAAAATATTTTCTCATTTGATTCTCATTATAACCCTAGAAGTTAGGTGCTATTATTATTATTATTATTATGCCCATTTAACAGTTGAGGAAACTGAGGCACACAGCTGCTAAATAACTTGCCCATAGTCAGGCAGATAATATGTCTGAGGCTGAATTTGAACTCATGCTTTCTAGTATCCAGCTCTAGGCTTTAACCCACTGCATCACTTCTCTGTCTTTGATGAGTGTGATGTAGAACCTCAGAGTCACTTTAATCTGAATCTTCCTAATTATAAGAGAAGTGTAAGACCCCTACACTATGTGGATTTTGGCTGTCATATTCTATTTCTGGATTCTACCTATAGCTCATATAAAGTTCCATGTTATGGAGGCATTTGATGAAATGAATCCCTACTTTTCTTGCATTATATTATATTATAATATTATAATCTAGTTTCCCCTTATAAAAAATTGTACACTGAAGCTTCATTGAAATAGGGACATAGCTCTGGATTTTCAAGTTATGCCAGTGGATTACTAGCTCTTGCAAGTTCTATGAAGTGGAGGAAAAGGAGAGTGGTTTGTGTTTCTATTGCCTGAAAACCAGTCTAAGTTAATAAATGATGATAATCACCTTCTTCCCTCTGAATTAATTACTAAATGGCATATTTTTCTGTTATACAAATTGATGAAGACTATCTCCTTAACAATGTCTGCCTTGATGGTTGCTGAACTTTCCTCCAAGGAATCATGGAATCTTGTATAAAAGTGAAGAATCAAGAGCCTAAAAGATCATTCACAATATTTAGTTGCACCTTTTTGTTTTATGGCTAAATAAAACAGAGCGTGGCTGGCCCAAGATTATCAAGATAATTAAGAGGGAGAACTAGGATTCCAACCCAAGTCCTCAGATGCCAAAATCCAATGTCTTATCACATCATCAAACTGAGGAATAAAAATAACTGTTCACATGTGTGCAGAGTTTTAAGTTATAAGACCTTTCTTTTTTTATAGACCTATCAAATTAATATTATCAGTCTTATTTTAGAGATGAAGTTGAGATTGTGACCTGTGACATGTCCTTGTTCAGAGCTGAAATTTGAATCTAGAGTTCCTGACTCTAAAGACAATGCTTTTCCCATTACATCACAATGAAGAAAAAAAAACAACCCACCTACATTTAGATTGAAGATATGAGAACTACTATCATTTTATTATTTTAATAGGTATTTGCATTTGGGTTGAGAGCCAATCTGGCATGGTAACAAGGGAACTGGACTTGGAGTCAAGATGCCCTGAATTCAAGTTCTCTCCCTGATCCTTACTCACGAGCTTTGGGTAGAGGCACTGTGAATACCCTAGGAAACTTTCTAAAACCATCAATTATGTTTCCCCATTGATATATCCTTTTAGGAATGAGATTACAAGTCCAAAAGAAACAAGTAAGCAAACAACAAACATTTGAGTAAGGAGGATATGGTATTCAGTGTCCATTATTTAAGCTAGAATAAATCTTTAAGTCACAATCCATCAGAAAGCACTGATCTTAGACTCAGAAGATCCAAGATCAAATCCCATATCTGACATTTGGTAAGTACTTATTTATGCTTAAACAAGTAACTTAATGTCCCTGGTCTTCAATTTCCTCATCTGGAAAAAAACAGGGGCTTGGACTGGAGGGAATCTGTAGTTTCATTCCACAATAGGGCTATGATTCTATTTGAATAGTGAAGATACGATGGAAAAAAATAAATGAATTAATAGAATAAATAAAACCATATTTTAAAAAAGAACTTCAGTGGTAAGGTTTTAATGTACAGCACAACTTGGAGTATAGACAAGATAGTACTGGAGGTGACCAAACATAATTTGTCTCCTTTTTATTTTTCTACTTGATATGAAATAAAGATGAAATGCAAAAAGCTATCAGCCATTTTTCTAGCATGACAGGGTAATCAAGGGAAATTTTGAATAAATATAAGTCTGCATCATATTATGATTGAAGGATGTAATCAAAGACAATACACTGGTTGTGAATAATAGGGCTTTTATATAATGTTCTGGAAAATGTTATCTCCACATTTGTACTCACTTTCAGCCACTCCTTTACGAAATGTGTTTCCCTGATCAGAATGACAGCTGAAGTACAGGGAAACCTCTTTTGTTCAAAGACTAAAGAATGGAATCTTTATCAAATCTGCAGCCACATAGGCAAAAGATTTTATATTTTTAGCACTGTTTAATTATAACAGAAATGCATAGAAACCATGCTTTCTATCCTGGGAGACTGCTGTGTAGATTATGCCCCATTCAGAGGTTGAGATTCCAAGTTTCCATGTCTGAAATTAGTGCTTTACTAAATAGGAGGCATTTTTCCAAATCTTGATGGACTGGGCAAGAAGATTGCTCCAGGGGGAGGAGATGGGGAATTTTAAAAGAAGAAAACCTCTCTTTCTGACAGCACATGCTGTGCCAAACCAGTAGTTGGCATTACCAGGGCTTTTCTCTGGGGAATCTCACCGGAATGGCTGAATTTGTCTGGGGAGTATATTACAGTTAAAGAAGAGAAAACAACAAGTGAGTTAAGGGAGTCAGCCTGGGCTTTAGCACATTCCTTCTTGGTGACTTAATAATCCAATTTCCAAACAATGTCATGTGTAGGATTGATGAATTGGAGAATATGATAGACATTAGCCCCAAGTGTGGCATTGTTAAGATGCAAAACAGTCAAAATACTGGAAACCAAGTACATTAGTACACAAGACCCAATAATACTTTAATAGGCCATTAAATTGTCTCTTGGATATAGCCAAGAAAGCACCTTAGACTAAATTAATATTTACATCTACTGAAGGTTTGATTTCATGTCCTTGCCACTTAATCTTAAAATAGGGCCTTTTAGGATCAGAGATGCTTTTCATATTTGCCATATTTTAATATATTGTGCCATTTTCTTTCTTTTCCTTAACATATTCTAACACGCAAATATTAGAATATTGTAATTAAGTAAAAAAAAAAAAACTTTGAGTCTGGCTATAAAAGACCTGGCTTCAAATGCCAGGCCAGCCACTTACAACTTGCTTGACATCACATAGGGAATTTAAACAATCTCTAAGACCTTTTTCCTCCTAAATCCCAGGATCCTATGAATTGGGAATCGGGAAATGAACAATTTCTTTTACAAGGAAGGTAGCATCTTTGTGGTCATTTAACAAAACACATTCCTCTCTTCAGGTTGTACTTTGGACCTTCTCTGACATGTCCCACAAATTTCTTCTTCCTAGAAATTCACTCCAGTCTTGGAAGTAACCTCCTCCCATGTGACCTCTTACTCTGATTGGATGAACCTCCTTTGAAGGAGAATATTCAGAAAAGTTATGTTTTCTTCTTTTCTAAACTATTCCATAATTCCTCAAGGCAGGGATAGTCTTTATGTTTGTATTTGTATTCCTAGAGCTTAGCACAGTTCTTATTACTACTACTACCACTTATATTACTACTACTACTACTACTACTACTACTACTACTACTACTACTACTACTATTACTTCAGTATCAAAGAGACCACACCAACCAACCAAATGATTGAAGGTATGAGTTACACAATTATGTTTATTATAGCAAGGGATATGATATGCAAGGCATCCTTCCACTTGCCTTTACCAGAATTGTTCTATCCCATGGCCTAATTTCTAGGAAACAGGATTATTGGAGATGGTCAGACAGCTACATGAATTTCTTGACCTTAAATCGATTCACTTCCTCCCTTATCAGCAAAGCATCACAGCACTTCATCAATACCAGACATTCTGGTGACAGAATGTGACAACCTGCCATATCCAAAGAAAACATTTACTAAAAAACATGGGATTGAGATATTTCCAATTGTGGACAGCTAGGTGGTATAGTGAATGTCAGTGCTGGGTCTGGAATCAGAAAGACATGTCCTGCTGAGTTCAAATCTAGCCTCAGTCCCTTACTAGTTGTGTGACCCTGGAGAAGTCATTTAACCTTGTTTTCCCTCAGTTTCTTTATCTGTAAAAGGATCTGGAGAAAGAAATGACAAATCATTCCCATATCTTTACCAAGAAAACCCCAATTGGTATCATGAAAAGAGAAACAGTGAAAAGAACTGAGCAACAAAAAAAAATTAAGAATGTCCCCATTATTGTTGGAGAGTTGTCATTTTGTAGCCATTCAGTTTTTTAGCCATGCTAACTGCAAGGAGTTAGCAAAAGCATAGATTGGATGATGAGATATATATATATATATATATATATATATATATATATATATATATGTATATACCAAAACCAAAACACAAATTAATAATAATGCTATCCTTGAACACCAGTTTATTTTTGGCATCTTTTAATTGAAGTACTACCCTGATGCTTCACTGTGGCATGTGAAGCTAACTTTATGTACTTTAAAAATTATCTTAAAAAAAGCAGTTCAATAAACCTAGGAAACTCATGACATGTTTGACAATATAGACAATGATATTTCTCCACCTCTGCAATGAAGGGAGGGAGGTTCATTTTCTCAATTCTCCTTTGGGACCAAACTTTGGATTGATTCTTGAAAGCTATTACAGTGAAGTAAAAGTTTTGGTGGGCCCTATGAAGTGAGATGAGGTTTGGCCTTCATTCTCAAAGAGAACCATGACATCCGGGAGGTGATGCCATGGTAAGCACATGAATTGGATTTGAGTGAGGGGAGACACTGTGTAAGTCACCAGCCTCACTTTTTCCTCCAGTTAGCTGGACCCAGAGGCCAGATATGAATCAGAACTACTGGAGATGGCTCTAGATGTGAGGCAATCAGGGTTAAATGACTTGCCCAAGATCACACAGATATTCAGTATCAAATGTCTAAGGCCAAATTTGAACTCCTGTCCTCCTGATTCCAAGGCCAGTGCTCTATCTAATGTACTTACCTAACTGCCCTGGGTCCTATGAAGTAAGAAAATTTTGGAGTACGTAGCTCAATACCTTCTGCCCTCCTCTTCCATCTCCTTTTTCTGTGTTGTCTTCTTCATTTAAATGTAAGTTTCTTGAGGATATTTATTATTGCTTGTATTTGTATTCAAGCCTTAGAACAAACAGTACCTCATACCTAAATACATACTTATTAAATTCTTTTTGACTGAGTAATTAACAGAAGATACTCTAGACATATGAAAATTGATCCATTTAGCTAAATTTTAGAGAGGTATATACCCAAGACGTTGGTCATGAGGTGATGAATTGTTTTGACCTCAGTAATTAATCCAGATAACATGCTGATCTTCATTGGTAGAAGGTATAACTACACTGATGAAATTCCAAAATTCTTGAAGTTCTTTTCTCCTCTTTTTCATTCTTCTACTCATCAATTCAGAATAGAATTTCCTGATAGCAGATTGTTTCATTTTTATCTTTATACTCCAGTATTTAGGACCACTTTGTTTTTGTTTTTAATAAGTATTTGCTTGATAAATAGCAAGAATGTCTGTCTACAAGGGATATGTTTTCTGCCTTTGATCCATGTAGAAATATTATTGGAGAGTTTGGGATCTGAATAATCTCATCTGACTATTTAGGATGGGGATAAAGGTTCAACCTTCAATTTCTGGAGCTCCCAGATGAGGAACTCTCTTGACAAATTTGGGCAGAGTATACGGTATTAGAGTGACTCTAGAGCACTTAGAAGTTGAATGATTTGCCCAGGATCCTTCAGGCAGGAAATTTCAAAGGTAAGATTTGAACCCAAATTGAGGTTAGCTCTATATTCCCACGACTAGTCTGCATTTAATCTGAATATTTCCCTTGATCAAATTACCCATAAAATGACCAAATCTCTAGTTCAGTTTGTGCTCTGAAAATATGGATGAAGTAAGGTTGCAAACTGAAAGTAAATCCTGTTTTTAAAATGTTAAGTAAAAATAATTATGTCTTAGAGAGAGACTCTAAAATGGTAGATCATTGGAAGGCTTGGGAAGCCCAAGGACTCCATATGAGAATAGTGTGAGTTTTTGGGGTTTTTTTTGAAATTACAATAGACAAAAATCCTAAAATTCAGTTACTTGCTTGTAAAATAAAGGTGTATTATTTTTCTTCTTCCAAGTTTATTGATCCCCAATTTGTTTTGTCATTTTTAGTCTTCAAGACTCCATTTAGGATATTTTTGGCAAAGATACTCATGTAGTCTTCTATTTACTTCTGCAGCTCATTTTACTGATGAGAAAGCTAAAGGTAAACAAGGTTAAATGACTTGTCCAGGGTCACACAGCTAGTAAATGTCTTTGGTCAGATTGATCATGACTGCCCAATTGCTCTATTCATTGAGATGTCTAGCTGCTTCACTTTAAGAATAAACCCTTAAGTAACAGTCTCATAAGAAATTGTGTTCTTTCACAATTAAAACATAATTTGAAACTACTGGAGATGACAGATGACAGGGAAACAATAGTAACATTAAGAATATTTTTGTTCTTGCACTTACGATTTACAGGTTTTGTAGGTAATATTGGGTTGAATCTCTCTGGGGAGGTAGCGTTCTCCTCATCAGTCACATATTCAAAATTGATGATGAACATCATAGCCACTCCTTCTTGGTTTTTCACTGGAATTATGTGAGTGTTACAAATGAAGGTTGACCCTAAGGATAAAAAAAAGACAAATTTTAAGCCCATAAAAATGCATAGCTACAAGATCATAAGATATCTCCATGAATTTTTCTCTTTGAAATAATTACCCAAATCACAATATATATATATGTATATATATATACCATATTCAATTTTCTATTGATCTGAATTTCATTTTATAGCACATTAACTATATATAATATATATAAAACACATATTTTTTGAAAATATTTTGTAGACAAATCTGTCATCATATCCTATATAATAAATATGAAATTTCATTTGCTTTTTCTTTTACTACTAATAGTTCATCCCCCATTATATATATATATATATATATATATATATATATATATATATATATATATATATATATATATATATATATATATATATTAAGATTTGAGACATTATTTACAAAAATTGACTCAATTTATCCTCATAACAAATTTGGGAGACAGGTATTATTATTATTATTATCACTATTTTGCAAATAAGGAAGCTGAGACTGAGGGAAGTTAAAAATAACTTGCACAAAAGTGTTTAAGGCAATATTTGAATTTAATTCTAGTGTTCTATCCACAATGCCACCTAAAAACGAAACAAATGGATGCTAAAATTTAAAAAATGTATTTTTAAATATTAATCTAACATATAAAATCTAATTTCTTGAAGGCAAAATTTTAGGAGAGACATTCTAATAGCCAGAATTATCCCAAAGTGGAATGGGCTACCTTGGGAAGCAATGAGTTCCTCCTAAAGTGGAGTGGTCTTCAGGCAAAACCTGGATGACCATTTGGTTTTGAAATAGAGGGCATGCTTTCTATAGGAGTATGGGGATCTCTTCCAACTCTGAAATTCTGTGTTCATTCATCTAACTCATTTATTTGTTCATGCTTGAAGTTAGCACCAAATTTGTGATCATTAATAGCTTACCTTTATAAGTCATTTTTAACAGATTATAAAATGTTTGAAGTTTGTTTTCACAATGCTTTTAAACAGAAGTATCATCACATCCATTTTGCAGATGAAACAGATCTGAGAGTACATACAACTACTAAAGGTCAAAGCAAAGACTTGACAGATATACCACTACTCAAAGGCTACCCAGAAAACCCACTTCATCCTCTTCATCTGTTTAAAGTTTACAATGCATTCTGAAGTTCTAATATGCTATCACAATTCTTTCCCAATTATTATTATTTTTTCTTGGCTCTCATGTAGTTTTTTAAAAGTCACATAATCTTAACCATGGGGGTTGGGAGGTGAGAAAGGAATCTTTTATTAAATTAGAAGGATATTAAATTTTTGATTACATTCACTATAAATTTAAAATAAAAATGCTAATTTGATCTTTCCAGTCAACAAGATAAGCTTCTGATGGAAGTTTTACACAACAAAGTTAATTGGGGAAACAAAACAATATTTTTATACTCATTACCTGATACTGATTTAATCTCAGTCATCCCTGTACATACAAATGGTCACTTTTATCCATGCCACAGACCAATCTGCTGGAAGAATCCACTATTAATGTTATGGTAGACATTGTAGAAAACAGGGGAAGATACAGGAAATCTTTTGGGTCATAAATGACAGGAGAGAAATTGCTTTGAAACACTTGAATACCTTAGGGAATCAGATTCCTATGGAAGGATTTATATGATTACCATCCTCATTCCCACCCCCCCCACCCCCAAAGAAAACCATCTCCCCTCAGGTGATAGTTTTTTTCTCACTTTTCTGTACTGCCTATAAGTTCAAATCATGAAAGATTCATTTGGGTTAACAAATACCCTGTTTAAAAAATGCAGATTGCCTCTAGGAGGGTTATGGTGTTATCCATCATCCATACATTATTATGTATTAGTTCAAATTATGCTCCTAACTTTGGGAGAGATCAGTTGTTCTAAATGTTTATGGGAATTTTGATGGGGGGGTGGGAAAGTAGTGTGCGATACCCAATATGAGACTTAAAGATAACATGATGGTACAGGGGAGCTTAAGAACTTGGGGAGGGCACTAGGGGGTGTTAGAGGAGCACAAAAATGATGTGAGAGGTCATCAGAGATAAGTTTGATTTATTTCTAATTTTTTCCTGGGATGACCAAGCCCACAAGATAGAAGAAATTCTACCTCCTACTTCCAGGACCCAAAATCACAGAATCTTATGGTCAAGAATAATCTGGCTCAACTTGATCCATGGGCAATACCTCAATTTACTTTCTTTTCTCTTCTTCCAACTCACAAAATGGAGCAGGCTATGACAAAGGGCCCTCGAATAAAGTTAATACTCTCTTGCTTTGGCCTCATGGAAGAAGTCATAAGATAATTCAAATGCAGTACTTTGAAAGTATTAAAGTACTCCATAACTATTAGTTAATATACCCTTCTTCTGACAAGTTCTAAAACTCCTTGGCCTGGCTGCTTGACCTACATCTCTAATACCAATTGCCATTTTAGCTTAGGAAATCCATGTGCACTACGGTCAGGTTAGTATATTGCTAGGTTTTATGCTTTAACTCCATTAACAGATATGAGTTTTGTAAGCTAACCCAGAAATCTAACCCTCATTTATAACACTGACTCTATGAGAAAATGTGTTCTGCATTACAAGTAATCAGTTTAATAATGAACTTTTAGAATGCAGTCTCTGTGTAGGTTGAGGATTGCTGTCAATTGAAATCTAGACAGTCAAATACTAGAGCCTCCCAGATCCAAAAATGTAGAGTACTTCCTTTATAACTAATTTCACATTTTCTATAAATCTGAATATTATATTTATGGAAGATAATGCTATATGTATTAAAAATGACATGTTACACCTTCAAGTTTTCCAGCTGGATCTTCACTCCACTTAATAAAACAGTTAGCTATGGCACTTGTCATAGTTTCCATGGTAACAAATTGGATGACTTTAGTAAACAGAAAATAAGCAATTTAAGACTGTTCCATTAGAGCTAAAAATAGAAATGCTTTAGGCCAGGCATTGCTACACAGTCTGGTTAAACAGAGGGTCTGAGTAGATGCTAGAAATAGCCATTATGTACTTGGCTAATGAACCAAAATATATATTGATTTTATCTCCTAAAATGACATTTCTTGGATCATTTAGAAGAGCATTATGAATTCACATGTGTTATTAAGTGGTTTTGATGTTTTCATCATGTGGGGTATACTGCTGACTCTACATGAAAACATTAATAATAGCATTAAGAGCACAAGCCTAGACAAAACTGTGTCTCCCTCTCCCCCATGACATTTTAATGGAATTAGAATAATGAAATTAGGATGTAAGAAGATGTTGTAGTTAGAAGTTATTCCTCCCCCCACATAGATTCTCAAACAGAAAGAAATAACAGAATTTCAGTGTTAAAAACAATTTCAACCTTGCTATAATATTTCCATCTTGACATCATTTAACCTTTGCTTAAAGACTTCTATGATATGGAGCTTACCTCCTTTGATAGCTCACACTACTTATTTTTGGACAGCAACAATTGATTAGGAAGTTTTGGTTTTATTGAGTTTGAATCTGTATATCTACAACTTTGATTCATTAGTCCTGGTGGTTTTATGGATCCAAGAAGAACCAGTTTCAAAATTTCCACACATGATTGCCCTTCAGATACTTAATGGCAGTCGTTTAGTTCCCTATTTACTCTTCTCCCTTCCTTCCCTGCCCCCCCACTCCCCAGTCAATTTTCTTTTCTGGGCTAAATACACAGACCTGACTCACCTATAAAGTACAATTTATATCTTAGAAATTGGGGAAAAACATTGTCTACAGCACAAATGTTACTAGAATATTTAGCAGCATGAAAGTCATGGAATTATAGAAATATCGAGTTTGAAGGGACCTTATATTAGAAAACCAAAATTCAGAGTAGTGTGATGAATTGCTCAAGTCACAAAGCAAACAAATTAGCAGAACCTAAGCTAGAAAGAACCCAGATCTCCCCACTGCTGCCCCAGTGAACTATATTGATGTTTATGAATATTTTACTGTGAAAAGTTTGCAAGACTGAAAATGTGAACTAACTGCCTAGACTGGTGAATAATAGAATTAAATGTGGAAAGTTTCTCTTTCAATATTTATTTTAGTTTTTGTGTGTGGGCAATAAAGCCCAAACTAAAGTCATTAGAATAAAAAATTCATTGTTTTTGGTTTATAGATTTATTTTCTGTGACTATCATATACTGAATTTTGGGAAAAGATGAAATATAAAAGGGATATAGAATTTAACAGGATGAAATCAAAAGAATTTTAGCTCAGCATTTCATTCCATCACCTCTAAAATCAACTGTTTTTTTTAGGTTTTTGCAAGGCAAATGGGGTTAAGTAGCTTGCCCAAGGCCACACAGCTAAGGTAATTATTAAGTGTCTAAGACGGGATTTGAACCCAGGTACTCCTGACTCCAAGGCCGGTGCTTTATCCACTACACCACCTAGCCACCTCTAAAATCAACTGTTTTAAGAGAGGTAGAATTATAAATGGTCTTGATTTTTATTTTTTAAATTCCATATCTAAGTCATATAGTTAGACGACTAAGCCCAAATTTTTATCTTATAAAAAAGGCATTTTATATCCCTTTAAGGTATTATAAAATCCATTAGTCTCTCTCCATGGGGAAAGTTCCAGGATAGAAACTCCCTTCACTCTTACAGTTCAAATCTGCAATGCTTCATAATTCACTTAGAGAGCTGCCCAGGGCAAAGTGGTTAAGTGATTTATCTGTGATTATACAAGTTATGTAGGCCAGAGACTGAATTTGAATTCAGGTCTTCTTGATTCTGAGACCCAGTCTTCTATCTCCTGTTCTACGTTGTATTATTTTGAGAGATTTAAGGAGAGATTTTCCAACAGAAATATGTTGCCATAACAGATCTTTAAGCAAAAATATGAAAAAAACAAAAATAGAACCTTTTAGCCCACACAGCACAGTTGGGATCCTTTTTCAAGGATAATTTGGATTCAAATTCAGGGGCCCTTAATCTGGAGTTAATGAACTTGTGTTTTTTTAAATTGACAACTTTAATTCAATATAAGATTTTATTATAACCTTGCATATTTTATTTCATGCATTTAAATATTTATGCATTAAAATATTCTGAGAAGTTTGACACGTACCCCCCCCCCACACAGTTAACAACCCCTTTACCAGATGACCTATAAAATTCATTCCAGTATTGAAAGTTTGTGATTTTTGTGAAGTAAATGAACCTGTGTGACTGGACTGTCACAACTATATCAACCTAAATGTTTATCTTAGAAGTGAAATTAGTAAACAGTGGAAGTACCCAGAATTCTACCAACAGCTGGCAAATTCTATAAAGGGAAAATACATTGATGGGATTAACTAAATATGGAAGAAAGTAGAATGGTTGTTAAAATTAACCCAATATTCGAATGAAGTTAATGTTGTTTAAATAAGCCTCAGGCAATAACTTATTTACAATAGCATTATCCCATATTTACAGAATTAGACATGCAATCATATTAATATTAGTATGACTTGGATACATTTCCATGTTGTATCTTCTGAGTGAAAACACTCTGAAAATGGAAAAGCTCTCTTATGAATGTCACACATTTTAATCAAGTTTATACATTGTTTAATTCTTAACCACAGTTAAAAAATGAGCAATAGGGAAATAATTTGAATAGTTATGGAAATTATACCTTATTAATGAATTGATGAAATGTTCTTTTTACATTTAAAAATAGAATTGTAAACTGAAAGAACTGTGCTCATCAAAACTGAAATTTTTTTAGAAAAAGCTCTTTTTTCTTCCTAGCTAATTCTTCTCTGGTGCAGCAATATGCCTCTGGGATATCCTTCAGGAAAGAAAACTCTACTTCTCACACATTATTTATTGAAGGAATAGGATAAAGATGTTGCTTCCATACTCCAACTTTTGCTTCATATGAAAGTTCCTAATCTTTCCTAATTGGCTTATGCCACTCCATGCAGATCCTAATTCCTGACTCAAATTTTATTTTGTGGTATGAATAATATTAATATGAATGCTATTAATAATAGCTAGCATTTATACAGCAATTTAAGATTTGAAAAGTACTTTATAAATATTATCTCATTTTGTCTTTATAACCACTCTGGCTACTATTCTCATTTTATAGCTGAGTCAGCATGCATGCTGGAGTTTGAATTTAGGTCTTCCAGATAACCAGTCCAACAATCTATCTACTTCTTCATTTAGTTGCCTCAATATGTATGTAGATAAAATGTTAATATTTTATCATATATAGTATATATATATATATATCCATATATATTTCTATACTCATATAGGTTATGTATATTCATTATACATAAATGCATATATATATATATTATTCTAATTTTAATGCATAACAAGTTCAGTAAACATGGTCACTACTTTACTGTCCAGCCTAGCTCCTTCCCCATTCAATGATTCAGCAGATAATAGAGAAACTGGAATTGCAAATCTAGCAGTTTCATGTCTCATATTTGTCAACAAGACCTTGACTTCTGGCTCATTGATATTCATGTATTTCAGGAAAAAAATGAAATGGTGGATATGACAGTGAACAAAGATGTCAATTAATGAAAGTCACTCAGAATTCAGGTTTGGGTAGGTAATTTTAAGTATTGTGCATATTTGAAGAGGATGGAAAGCATATACAAACAAAATTAGAACTAAAGTATAGTCATATCAAGCTACCTATGTATAAATATATCTACATTTTGGGGGGGATGTTGGTGGTGGTGGGGAGGATAGATTAAAGGAGGCAGTGGTCAGAAGCAAAACTGACTTTTAAGAATGAACTGGATATAAAAATAGATAAGGATATACCAAAGAAAATTGGATAAAGGGAAATACATAGAAATCATAACTGTGAATGTTAGCTAGAGTAGCTTACCCATAAAATGGAAGCAGATAGCAGAATGGATGAGAAACCAGAATCTAACAATAGGTTGTTTACAAGAAACACATTTGAAACAGAAAGACATACACAGAGTTAAAATAAAGGGTTAGAGCAGAATCGAATATACTTTAGCTGAAGTAAAAAAAGGCAAGTGTAGCAATAATGATCTCAAGCAAAATAAAAAGCAAAAATAGATAAAAAAGATAATCAGGGAAACTGCATTTTGATAAAAAGTATTATAGATAATTAAATAATGTTAAAAATATCAGTTTCTCTGATAAAGGCCTTTTTTTCAAATAAATAGGAA
Organism: Macrotis lagotis; assembly: GCF_037893015.1. Lineage (NCBI taxonomy): Eukaryota > Metazoa > Chordata > Mammalia > Peramelemorphia > Peramelidae > Macrotis > Macrotis lagotis. The sequence goes on along the minus strand of NC_133658.1, from coordinate 703,700,258 downwards.
ACTGGAGTAGCATTTCTAGAGTATTCCCCAATTTATAAATTGTCAAGAGGTGTGAACCGTCTATTTTCAGAAGAATAAATCAAAGTTATCTCTAGTCAAATGAAAAAAAGCCCACTCTATATAGCTATTGATTTTTAAATTAAAACAATTCGCAGGAACCACCTCACAGCTATCTGAAATGATTAATATTGATGGACATGAGAGAAAATAGGCATTAAAGAATTGTTGGTAGAGTTGTGAACTGGTCCAAATATCGTGGAAAACAATTTGGAACTATGCCCAAAGGGCTACAAAACTGTGCATACTCTTTGATCCAGAAATTCCACTACTATGTCTGTACCCACAGAGATAAAATAAAAAGGAAAAGACTAACATGTGCAAAATTATTCATAAAAATTTTTGTAATGGAAAAGAATTGGAACTGATGAAATGTACATAAATTGAGGAATAGTTGAACAAGTTGTGCTAGGTGATTGTGTTAAGTACTATTCTGCAATAAGAAATTATGAGCAGGATGATTTCAGAAAAGGAGGGGAAGTCCTATATGAACTGAGGCAAAGTCAAGCAAGTAGAACCAGGTGATTGTAGACAATAATAATAATAATAATAATAATAATAATAATAATAATAATATTGAATTGATAATCAACTCCGTAAGATTTAGGTTGATTCATTCACCACAATGAATCAAGACAATTTTAAAGTACTACTCACAATGAAAAATTCTATCCACCTCTAGAGAAAAAACTGATGAACTCTGAGTACAAATTGAAGTATAGTTTTCTCACTTTATTATTTTTTTGCAATATGACTAATATAGAAACATCTTTGTATGATTTCACATGTAAGATTTTTATCCTATTACTTGCTTTCTCAGTGGGCAAGGGTAGATAGGAAGAAGAGAATTTGTAACTCAAAATAAAATAAAAGAATGTTGAATTTAAAAAAAAATAGAAAAAATTAGAGGAGTATAATAATTGCCTTTGCTTTCCAAAGTTGTTGTGAGGATCAAATGAGATAACTTATGATAAGTACTTTGGAAACCTTAAATGCTAGAAATAATAATAACAGAGCTTCCAAACTGTAGAGCTTAACTTGAAATCATTGAAAAAATTATAGAATCTATTATTTAAAGTGATAGAAACATTTAGAAAAAGAAACATTAGTCACATCAAGAACAGGTCATTATGGAGTAATCATTTTTTCATAGATCTATTGAACTGGGGTCTCAGAGGATTGCTCTAAAATGAAATTTACATGGATTTTAGTGAAATATTTGATAAATTATTCTTATAGGAATGATAATGAAATATTGGCTAGTTGACAGATCTCAACTTAGTTGTAAGACTAGTAGTCCCAAAGAATTGTTATTAATGCTTCAGTGTTAACCCAGAAGTATGTCTCTAGTGGAAAGAACTACAGATCTGTTCTTGGCCTTGTTCTGCTTAATATAAATAGCAGGTTTACTAATCATATTGTCTGGCACATAGTAGGTACTTAATAAATGTTTATTGATTGATTGATTGCAAAGTAGGAGATATAATTAGATCTCAGAATCGGGATTCAAAAAGATCTCAAGGTTAGATCCTAGACTGAATCTGAATTTGCTAGAGATAAATATAGTGTCTTATATGGGTTCAAGAAAGCAACTTCACAAATATAAAATAGAGGAAAATGTGACTAGTAAGTAGTTTGTGTGAAAAAAAGAAATTGGCCCTTTTAGTGGACTATAAGATTGATATGAGTCAACCGGGTGATCTGACTTCCTCCCCACCTCCCTACTGAGATATTAGACTATATCAAGAGAGTCATTGAAAACTGAACTAGGAAAGTTATAGTCAGGATGTATTCTGCTCTGGCTAGGCTGCATTGGGGGTAATATGCTTAGTATAATATCTGGTACACAAGCAAGCATTTAATAAATGCCTGTTTATTTCTTTAATTCCTGGATGTTGCATATTGAAATATTTACAAAGTAGAAAGCATACAAAGTAGAGCAGTTTATATGGTGAAGGGTCTTAAGAGCATACTTAAGATCATACATGTTCTTATAACAGCTCATTGAAATTTCAAGGTTTAATCTGAAGAAATGATTTAAGGGGAGGGGAGAGGAATGTGATAATAGAAAACTGTATATGAAAGACTCTTCCCCTGAAAGAGGATTACACTTGTTTTGTTTGTATCCGGGAGCAGAACTAGGTGCTTAATAAAACCTGGTTTACTAACTGACTCAAGGAGAAACTCTTGAACAATATTTTCAGACATGCAATGCTTTGAGAGAGAATAGTTTTCTCTCTCCCCAAAAGTCTCTGACTAAAGAGTAGAAAACAGGATATGTTATAGAAGGGATCCTGGGTCAGGCTGGGCTAAATGGCCCCCAAGGACTTTTCTAGCTCTGAAATTCTCTCTTCTCTAACTTGCCCGAGGTTGTGCGTCATTGAGGGATGATATGAAATTAAGATGAGAAATCTGATTCTATCTTTTGCTAGTTATGTAGCCATTAGTAAACCAATGGGCTTCTTAGAACCTGAGTCTCTTCATCTATAAAATGGAGAAATTTAAATCAGAGTGGTCAGAGGATCAAATGAGATCATGTTTATAAAAAGCTTAATAAACCTTAAGATATTTCTTTTAGTTTTTCTTAGGCAACAGGGTTAAGTGGCTTGGCCAAGGCCACACATTTAGGTGATTATTAACTGCCTGAGGTTGGATTTGAATTCAGGTACTCCTGACTCTAGGGCTGGTGCTCTATCCACTGTGCCACCTAGCCGCCCCTCCAAGGATATATATTTAGCATATGGAATACCTGGAAATAGAACTCAGTCCTTCTGATCCTAAGCCTCTTTCTATTTATCTACCTAGATGAAATGTGGCATGGTGGACATAGGGTTGGTTTTAGAATCAAGAAGACCAGTGTTTAAGACTCACCTCTAACAAAGACAATCTATGTAACCTTGGGCTGCTCTCTCAGTATAAGATTCTAACTTCTAGGATAGTTGACAAGCTGTACTGGAAGAAGCTATTTCATCAGGGAATTCTCTTTACAGTGGAATTGCACATTGTTACAAAAAACAAAACTATCTACCCATTTTATCTGTTTTTACCTATCTTATATGAGTGTGATCTTGGCCCTATGAGATAGGCATAAGAAATCATTGGAGTCTTCCTATTTAAACTCTTAGGAGAGGCAGATATAATATAGTGAAAAAAATAGAACTGAATTATAGTCCTGATTCTCTCATTTACTATCAATACAACCTTAACAAAAATCACAGTATCTTTTAATTTCATTGTCTTCATCTGCAAAATGGAATTATTTGCACTAATTACCTCACAGGAGTATTTGTGAGGAAAGCACACTAATGAAGGTTTTTTTGAAACTGTTATTATTTCTTCAATCTCCTGCATATTGAAGCCTAGTAAATGCAAATAGGAGGAAATCATGTAAGTGAATGAAAAAATGCTTTATATATAGAAGCATTATAAAGACATGGAATAAACTGGCAAATTTTTGGCAGCATATCTTAAAATACATGAGTTACCCACATGTCCCAAAGTACTTACTCTGATAATCACCATCCTATCTGGCGATTGAGAGTAGGAGTTTGATAGAATGGACGGACTGGAGCAGAATTATTCCTTCACTGTTCTTTTTTTTTTAGGTGTTTTCAAGGCAAACAGGGTTAAGTGGCTTGCCCAAGGCCACACAGCTAGGTAATGATTAGGTGTCTGAGACCAGATTTGAACCCAGGTACTCCTGACTCCAGGGCCAGTGCTTTATCCATTACACCACCTAGCCGCCCCCCCTTCACTGTTCTAAGGGAAAATATATGCAAGCCCTTCTTTTAAAATACAGTGAACAGAACTGTTTTAAACAAGCCTGATTGTCATGTTTATTCTCTGTGTGCTAGAATCAGTATTAGGCAGTGATGCCAACATTGTGAATGATTTATATAAAATGTCTAAGTTTTTTTTTTTTTAAGTATTCAGAGAAAGAAGAGACAATATAAGCTAGTGGGAAAGACACAAAGTACCTAGTGAATAATTCTTAAATTTTCTGAACTCTTGGCCAGTGGCTACCATCCATTCCACTCAAGTCTGCCCCTAGGATTGAGGAAGGGTACATGGCCAATGAGAAACTTTGCCCTTGCGTAGGCTTTAGGAGATACTGTGGTAAAGTAGAAAGAACATTGACTGAATTCAGAGGACTTGTTTTCAAAAACTCCCTCTGATGCTTAGTGGCATTTGGGAGATTCTGGGAAAATCATTTAACTTACTTGAGCTCCAGTTTTATCATCTGTAAATTAAGGAAATGCTCTAGATGGTTTCTGATATACCTCCCAGATCTAGTTCTCTGATACTAGAATTCCTTGAGATGGGATGATTACATTCATACCCATTGTCTTCAGGAAAAATGATTGTGAAGGATTTCTTTGAGTCATATGTTGGGAAAATCTTTAAATTTAGTGAATAAAATTTAAGTAGGTGTGGCCAAGATGATTTTTTTCATCCTTGTATATTTAGCATGTGAAAGCCTTAATCAACTTTAAAATATAAATTATTAATCAAACCTTCATGAAAGAAAATATAAATGTAATTTTTGTTATTTTTGTAAGCTAATGCATTATCCATGGAATTTTGTTTTCATATAACTCCCTAGGAACAAAGAAAAGCTTTAAATCACTTTATGGGTAACTTATTCTAAGAACATCTCAATTGTCACACTGTACTCTGAATTCTAATTCCTTCCCTTTATAAATAACTACCTCATGCCCAGCTTTCACATTTCCTGACCAGAAAAATGTTGAAGTTTGTCTTATTCAAGCCACAGTTCAATGACTGATTCCTTTCTGGGGTCATTTTCCATTCCTCCTGCCTTCATGGATAGGGTAGGATTGTTATATCAATATAATTTTATCTGAGTAGTCCAAATCTCCAACTGATCCTTTACCTACACACAACTAGTTTCTTTCAAACTTCTCCAGCAAATTCTTTTTAAGGTTGTCATATCCTTCAATGATAGTTCAAATATTCCAAATAATCTGATGTCTCTTGTATTGTCAGGGTATGGGTTGGATTTTAGGAGTATTTTAATTGTGAGCACCTCTGGCCCCCAAATATTATCTTTTCTTCATATTCTCCCACTATTAAATAAATTGATTTTATTTTATTAATAAGAATTTAGGATTATTCTTAGATTAGTCTGATCTGGGATGGCCTCGATCAAGGGGTCAATTATTAAGGCATTAGGTGCAGCAATAACCAAAGATGGTCATGAAGTAAGCAAGACTGGAGTTCATTTCTGGTTTGGGGTACTTAGTAGCTGTGAGATCCTGGCTAAGTCACTTAATCTTCAATTGCTTCAGTTTCCTCATCTATATACTATAAAAATAAAACCTTTCCCCTAAGATTGTTGTAGTTGCATAGTTGTTTCAGATGTTTCTGACTATTTGGGGTTTTCTTGGCAGTAGTACTATAATGGTTTGCCATTTCCTTCTTTAACTCATTATATCTATGAGGACACTAAGGCAAATATGATTAAGTGACTTGTACAGGGTCACATGGTTAGTAAGTGTTTAAGGCCAGACAGTACTTATTTCTTAATATTGTTTCTGAAAGACAATAGTAGGCATTAAAATGAGGTAATATTTTTAAGGTGCTTTAAAAACCAGAAAAAGCTATATAAGTGTTAGTTATGTGGTGGTTGTTCTTATTGTTAATGCTCTCAACCACATGGTTGAGCACAATCTTTGGAACAACTAATGAGAATTTCCTATTAAATTAGACCACAAATGAAATGTCCACTCTGGACAGAATGCTTTTATTGGAAGTCTTCAAATAAAGGCTAGATGACCCTAGAGAGACAATGTAGAAGTGGCCTTTTTTAATTCATTGACTTTAATAGATGATAGGTTTTAATAGAAGGCTAAGGTGCCTTCCCTCTCTGTGCATCTGAATCTTAATTCTTAAAACAGAGCACTGAACATGCAAATGTACCAGTTATACAGTAAAAATGCCTTAATTCAATAATCACTTTAAAAACCTGCAGGAGAAAATGTATTGGAGAAGTATTTTTAAACACCACCCAGTAACATTACCCCTTTAAAAATGCTTTATTTTAAAAAATGAGATTTTAATGCCCACTGAGATCATGTGCTTATTCATCCTCACTGACACATTTGCTTTATCATTTGTGTTCTGCTTCTAAGTTGCCTCCTATAAACTTAATTACAGAAAAGAATTATTTTAATTTTGCTTTCCACATTTGGCAAAGTGTGTAGGGGGTTATTTGTAGATCCTACAGTTCATGAGAAAAACAAATCTTAGAATCTGACTGAGTCAGAAAATAAATTGTTTATTTCTATGTCAGGTTGTGATGGGCTTTTTCCATTAGGGGATTCTTGGGCTTAAAATCTTGTGGTGGAATAGTTAGGAACTCTTCCATAGCAGCCATATGTAAATCCTGGAAGCTTGTGGCATAGAAAATAGAGTGCTAGCCCTGGAGTCAAGAAGAACTGAGTTCAAATCCAGCCTCAGGTAATTGCTTGTGTGACCTTGGACAAGTCACTTAATCCCTGTTTCCCTCAATGTAAAATAGTGATGATAGTATCTACCTCTCAGAATTGTGGTGAGGATCAAATGAGATACTATTTATACATCACTTGTCGTAATGAATGGCAGATAGTAGGAATTATATAAATGTTTTTCCCCTCCCTCAGTCTCCTCCTAATATACTTCTATTTTTAGGGTCTTTGTTGTGACTTTTATCATTTTTACTTATTTGTTAATATGAAAATTTTTATAATTTTCATTTTAATTTTCCTCACTAAAAGTGCCTTTTATGTATAGTATATGTATGATACATATTTATATATTTAATTAACATATATTAATAATATGCTAATACACACACATATGATAAATGTGCATTTATATATATTTACAAGAATATGTTTTTGGTGGTGTTCAGTTATTTTTAGGTGTATTTGACTCTCTGAGACCCTATTTGTGTTTTCTTGGTAATGATACTACAGTGAATTGCCATTTCCTTCTCCAACTAATTTTACAGATGAGGAAACTGAGATAAACAGGGTTAATGGCTTGCTCAGGGTCACACAGCTAGTAAGAGCCAGAGACCAGATTTGAACTCACAAACATGAATCTTCCTGGCTTCAGGTCTGGCATTCCTTGCAATGTGTCACCTAGATGCCCATGTATATGTGTATATATGAATGTGTATGCATATATATTTGTGTATATGTCTGAATAAAGTTAAATTCTAATTAAAATTAAACTAAACTCCCTTCTTAGTTCAAACCAAAACTCAAACTCTGGTGTAGTGGAAAGAATCTTAATTCCAATTTGGAAGAACTGTGTTGCATCTGGTAAGGCTTTGTAAACCTTTCCTAGTTATATGAGGCAAGACAAACCATCTCTTTGGGCTTTAGTTTCCTGTATCTATAATGAGGGAATTAGATGACCTTTAAGCTTTCTTCCATCTTGAATGTTTTGAAACTCTATAAAATGAAAAAACATTCATTCATTCAGGGGGCAAACTGATAGAAGCAAATAAAAATATAGGAAAACATAGATATTATAACCAAGGTCAAAATGTGATTGACTTATGGGGTCAATCATCCCCAGACTTGTAGAATCAGCATCTGAATAGTTCTTATGCACAGACACAAAGTTAGACAGATTATGGCTGATACAGGATTATTGGAAGGTCTTTGTTCTCATTCCGTTTTCAACATTAAAATGTTTCATGATTGACCCTGCACTCACTGTTTTACATTTTTATGAATGACTCATATAAAGAAAGGTATGGTTGGCATCCTTATGAGATTTGAAGATTAAACAACACTTGGGAGGATAACCAAAACATTGGAAAACAGAGTCAAGATGAAAATACAACAATAAATCAAAGCAAAACTAAATAGACCTCAACAGGAGACCAGATTGGATACGATGAAATTTAAAAGAGATAAATTAAAAGTCTTGCATCTGATTTGGAAAAAACAACACAATAAAGTTCTTAGAGGACAGCAAGCTCAGTAGGAATCAACAGCATCCCAAGGAAGCTAATGCAATCTGAAACTTCATTGAGAGAAGTTCAATGTCCTGTGCCAAGGAGATGATACTCTCATTATATTCTTCCTTGGTTGGACCATATTTTATGTATCATTATTTTAGTATGAGCACACTGTTGGGCTGAGTAGTCTCCAAAAGAGGATAACTGGGATTATATATATAATGCAGTCTGGCTAAAGAAATGAACTATGAATGGCTTGAGAGAAAATAAAACTTGAGGGAAATAACATAAATGACTTCAAGTATTTGGAGGACTCTCATGTTGAGGTATGTCCTGCCTGACATCATTGGGTGGAATTATGAACAATGGAGAGATGCTGGAAAACAAGGCAGACAAACAAAAACGTTAATAATTAGAATTATAGGTAAATTATTAATATTAAATAAATAATTATTATCACTAATAATGTAGACTTTCTTAGGAGGTTGTGGTTCCTCTCCTTCCTGCTCTTCCCAGAGCCCTTCTCTCCTCATATTTTTCAAGCAAAGGGCTAGATGACTACTTGTATATGTTATAGAGGGTATTCACAATCAGATGCAATCTGTCCTAAGATCCTCTCCAATTCTAAGATTTTATGATTCTGAAAAATTCTGAACAATGCAATTTTGTTTCAAAAATTAAAATAATTATATGTGAATTCCCCCTTTCACATTTATAGGCAGCCATCTATACATACACACAGACAGCCAGAGTATCCAAATACCATTACAACCAATATTACTTTGGATACCTTAGTAATTAGAATTGAGCATGACTGATTAGCAGGGACAATGCATAAGAATGAACCAATATAGAAACATAATTAAATCTTCAAAGCTACATAGAAGTTAAAATAGTGACATATATAAATAATTTCTGTATTCAAAATAATAGCTACTATTTATATATGATTTAAGGGTTGAAAAGGACTTTGTATATATCAACTCATTTGATTCTCACAGTAATCCTGTTAAATAGCAGGGATATAAGTAAGGAAACAAGAATTTATTAACCCCCTACCAGGTGTCAGACACTGTGCTAAGCACTTTAAAAATATTTTCTCATTTGATTCTCACAATAAACCAGAAAGGCAGATGTTAATTTATTATCCTTATTTAACAGATGAGGAAACTGAGGGAAACAAAAGTTAAGTGACTTGCCTGGGATTATACAGTTTGCAATTATCCTAGGCTGGATTTGAATTCAGGTATTCCTGGCTTCAAATTCTGCATTTAAAATGTTGGCCTTGAATACAGCGAGTATAATCAATTTCTTTCTTTCTTGGGGTTATCAGACTTTAGAAATCTGGTAGGAAAAATTCATTTGTGCTGGGGCCAGAGTAGCAAATTCAAATGTAGAATTAAGATAATTATCCTGATAACCCATATCAAAACAATATTGCACTCCTATTTGGTGCTTAAAATTTACAATTTTTGAAGTATAAAGAATTATAATACAACAGAGAGAGAGAGAGAGAGGGAGAGAGAGAAAGAAAGGACAGAGAGAGAGGAGAGAGAAGGAGGGAGAGGTAGAGAAGGAGATAGAGACAGAGAGAAGAGATAGAGAGAAGAAGGGAGAGGGAGGGAGGGAGGGAGGGAGGGAGGGAGAGAGAGAGAGAGAGAGAGAGAGAGAGAGAGAGAGAGAGAGAGAGCAAGTCAGAGAGAGACAGAGATAAAGATAGAGACAAAGACAGAGAAAGATAGAGACAGAGAGACAGAGAGAGAGAAGAAGAGTGCCAGAGAGAGTGACACATACAGAGAGAGAGAGAGAGAGAGAGAGAGAGAGAGAGAGAGAGAGAGAGAAGAGAGAGAGACCCAAGAATGAGTTTGGTAGCAAGAGGTCATTCATGTCATCAGTGGTTCCAGGGTGAACAGCTGCAATGATGAGAGTGACACCCTTGATGCTCTGGGGGACTCTGTTCCTACAGATATTCTCTGGTTGAATGCAGAAGTCTGGCATTTGCTGTGATGAGTTATGCTGTCAGAGCCTGCTTTGCAATGGCTTATTTTTATGTCCCCCCATTCTACACACCCACATATACAAACATTTGTATAAATAAATAAGACTGTAAGTTCAAAGGATGTAAAATTGGTGAAACAGCATGGTACAGCTGAAAGACTAATATATTTGGAAATAGAGAATCCAGTTTAAATTCCTTATCTGTCACTATCTAAGTGATGATGGGCAGATATTTTACTTTTTTTGGCATTCATTTTCTCATCTGTAAACATTAAGGGGTGAGTCTAAAAGATCTCTACTATCTCTAAATCTATGATCCTATGACCTTAGATATTATATATTACAAATCTCTTCTTTTTTCATTTTCAATTTACAATGAACCAGTTGATGTACCCGAAGACAAAAAGATATGCTATATACATGATAAGGTAAAATTTATTCTTCAATACTTCAAAAGATCCAATATTTCATCCATACTACTGCGATGGATGCAGAACACCACTCCATGCTTTTGTAAATGATTTCATGAGTTGGACTGCTAGGTTGCATAATGGCTAGAGCACTGGGCCTGCAGTCAGGAAGACTCATCTTCCTGAGTTCACATCCAGCCTCAGACACTTAATAGTGTGACCCTGGACAAGGAACTTAACCCTGTTTGCCTCAATTTCCTTATAAATGATCTAGAGAAGGAAATGGCAAAGCATTCTAGTATCTTTGTCTAGAAAACCCCAAATTGGGTCACAAAGACTTAGTATGACTGAAAATGTCTAAACAAAAAATCCAGAATGTGGGTAGCCTATTGGTGAGGGGCTTCTCTGAACTCAGACTGCTCTTTGGGTGATAGATATTTATGTTGTAGAGGGTCCATTCAAGTCCAGCCAGATCTTGTATCTCACCAGGACTTGTCTGGGATGAGCTTTGTTCTTTTGGGATAGTAAGAAATTGCTAAAAACACCCCTGTATTTCATATCTGAAAGTAAGTCAAGCACATATGAAATGGATGGTCAGCTTCAGACAAGAAAAAATGAAGTAGAAAGTGTGTTATTTTTAGTCTTCTACTTTTTCTATATGCATTATAATTCTCACAATACTGGCTTCTACTTTCCCCACACAATAATGTAAAACCCTTGGCCTTTTTATCTTTGTCCTCAGTTCAATTACTTAAAATTCATCCTCACTGCCTGATGACAAGTGTCAAATTACATACCAGTGGAAACAATGTGTTCCAGAGAAATCTAGCAGGAGGAATTAGAGTTGAGCAGAATCTCTAGATTATAGATACAAGCAAGAAGGACCCTCAGAGAACATTTATTCTAAACAACTTATTTTGCAAATGTGGAAACTAAGGTCACTAGAGATTATATGACTTTCCCAAGATCATACAAGTAGATTATATATATATATATATATATATATATATATATATATATACAATACATATATATATATATCAGAGATTATTTAAATGTTAGTTATTGTCTTTTTATAGTCTTTTAGATTTGTAAAATGTTTTTTATAAATCAATCCTCCAAAGAATTCTGTAAGGTAGGGATTATTATTTTTACCATTTTACAGATAAAGAAACTGAGGCAGTTTCTTTGCCCATTGTTACATAACTAATAAATATATAGGAGAATTCAACTTCAATTCTTCTTTACTTTGTCTGGCACTCTATCCACCTTGCCACCTGAACCAAAAGATTACCAAAATTACAGACTCAAAAATTAGTTTTTAATCAAAAATTGAGGGAAAGATAATGAGCATGTAAGAGAAAAAGGATAAGTTTAGCATGATTTATCAGAGGATTTAATAGTAAGTTTAAGAAAAATAGGAGTGATAGTTGACAGGTGTAGGAAATGGCAGAGGAGCCTAATTAGAATATGAAAGTGCATCTATCTTAATGTTAGAAACCTAAAAAAACAATCTGAATGAATTGGAAAAATGAGTGGTATATAAGAACCTTGGTATCATGGGTATCTCAGAAACATGGTGAAAAGATAATGAATGAGAATCACTTCTCCCCAAATGAAACTTCTATAAGAAGGATAATTTACGATAAATACTAAGTCATGGAATACAAGGGCAAGTGTAAAAATAATGGTTCAGGAAAACAATCATATTAGACAAGGGTATAAAGCCTAAACTAAAATAACCAAAACAAAAATAATGGAGGAAAAATTAAATAGATCTCCCTGTTGCAATGAAATTGAGAAGTAAAATATTTGTTGAGTCTGAGGAAGCATAACATTTTGCCAGGTACCAATAATGATGTCTTTGTTGTTCATGGAGAAAGTTTCAGAGTATCTCATCATCATAAAATTTGGCAATAAAGTTTGTGGATAAGATAGATGATTGCTTCTAGAAAATATAGTTGTAGAACCCATTAGGAAATGTTATTGAATAAAATTTGTTCTAAGGAGTGGACAGGACACAATGCCGAAAGTATCTGTGGGAATGCTGAGTGATCACACAACAACATATTTGATGTAAGACACAAAGGAAAGGTGATAAAATCATTGTAGAGTTTTTAGGAAAGCATTCAATGAGAAAGTAAATGCAGTCTTTCTCCTATCCTATCTATCCTCCATATCACTTCTGAAATGATATTCTTAAAATCCATATCTATGTCATTTATTCCCAATTTGGCATTTAGTCTTATGGTCTGGCTTCTACCTCACTATTCAAGTTTATTTATACTATTTTCACACACTATCCATTTGAGAACTACTGCACATTCCTTTTGTATAGTAGATCCTGTTTTTAGCTTCCTTGTCTTTCAAAGATGGCAGTCTACGATTGAAGCTCTCCTCACCTTTACTTCAGATAATCGCTAGCTTCTTTCAAAGTACAGTTGCCTCCTAAGGAGCATTTACCTATCTCCTCAGCCTCCCCCCCCCCCCCACCTTGGTAGGACTGTCTCCTTTGTGAAACTTCTTTGTATGTGCTTTTGGTTTCCCCTTTAGTGTCCAAATTATATCTTCCTTATAAAATATAAATTCTTTGAGGGTAAGGACAATTTGACCCTTGTTTTTGCTTCCTCAGAACTCGTGAGACAGGATGATAGAATGGGTAGATGTCAATCTTTAGAGTAAGAAGGACTAAGTTCCTTTTTTGAAATATGCTGATTTGGTGAGTGGAATATTCCCTCTTAAGAGTCCTAGTGAAATCCTCTCAGGGTTAAAAATCATTAAAACAATGACAGACTATATTACTCTTAGACTATTCTTAGATGAGGGAGAGAGACTTTGCATTCCCAGTCAGTCACCCTCCCGATTCTGCTAGGGAGTGAAACAGTGGACTATTTCCAGAAAGACCTTGCATCAATTCTGTTAGGGAGGGAAATAGTGGAATACTTTCAGAGAAGAGATTTTGCAGCCTTATTTAGCCACCTATTTGATAAGAGACTGTGAGAACAGTAGCCTGGCTTCTCTTGTTTGATAAGTACTAAACTAAGAAGATAGTAGAGTTCCTTTAGAGTTCCTTGCATTAATTCATTTACCAAAAGGCCATTAGAAATCTTCTTCTGATACCCTTGCCATCTGGATGGTGAGGTAATATTTTATGAAAACCTTTTATTCTTCTCTTTGTTGCTGGGTAGATTGTTTTGCATAAAGATTGTAACACTGAAAACTTTAACCAATCAGGTTGGAAGAGAGGGGGCTGGGTGGGGGGGAACATGCTCGGCCATATAATCTTGCTTGACTGTCGCCTCTGGGCAGTTCCTTGATCTTCACTACCTTTGTGAGACTTGGAGTATGCCCTTTTCTTGAGAAAAGCCAAAATAAACTTTCCTTTTTGCTCAGAGTCTTTATATTTTTTAAAGTGGATTCTTATCCCATACACAGGGATAAGTCATGTAGCTTTTCAGTGTCCCAAGTAGGCTAGAAATTGATGAGAAGTTGCAGTCTACATTGTTAAAAGGAATTTTTTGACAAGAAAAATCACAGATATGTAAAAAAGAAAAATCCTAATGCTTATTATCTGATACATAGTTGGTTGTCAAGAGTGGATTGTAGAAAGAATTGCTAAAAAAAAACCCAAACCAAACAAAAAACACAAACCTGAATAATCCCAACCTAGTGTTTAAATCCCTTAAAGTTGCTTTGAACTTTTTCCTCTGGACATTTTGAAATATTGAACATAACAAAACTATTTTGAAAATAATTCATTTTGGGACCATTTATTTGGCTAATGGTTCTTTTGCTTATAAACTTGAATCATGCTGTTCATTATACAGAGGTGAAAGATTTGGATGTAGAATGGGAATTTACTTGCCTAAGTTATACATATTTATTATTACCTTTTTAATGGTATTGAGGGAGGGAGGGAAAGAAAATAATTTCTGTTAATCTTAAAAAATAAAGAGAAGTGCGAAGTTGAATGTACTTTCAGAAGAAATTATTGCATTGAGATGTATTTAATTGTTTTATTTTATTACATGCTTGGAGAGTGATCTAAATGTTTGTAATAAAAAAATTCAATAAAAGTTTAAAAACAAAATAAAATATGTTCCATAATAAGTTACCTATATATCAAAGCCTAAAATGATTAATTCCAAATATTTTATTAATGTAAGAAAAATATGGTCTTTCATAAGTGGAGGGGACTTCAGTTTTGTGATTCATCTCAGTTAAGTAATCCACCTCAAAAAGACACTAATATGAAGTGATTTGTGCAAGACCACCCAACTAAGACTTGGAAATTCTAGTTCAGTGTTTTCTTACTACTACTATTATACACTACCTCATTCATAAGCCATAAAGCAAAAAAGATATTCTCACAAAAATTCTTTCTGGTTAAGTGAAGTGATAATCACTGGGGGAAAATACATTAAAAATAAAATGGTTTTGGTAATAAGAAATGGGAATGGGGGAATGTAAAACAAATTGTGGTATATAATTGTGATGGAATACTACTGTGCTATAAGAGATGATGAGTTCAAAAATTTTTAGAAAAAAATGGATAGACTTGCATGAAATAATTGAAGAGCAAAATGAGCAGAACCAAGAAAACACCATGTATAGTAACAGCAATATAGTTTTAAGAACAACTTTGAGTGACTAAGTCATTTTGAGTATTATAAATATGCAAATTAACTACAAAGGACACATGAAGGAAGAGATTATCTGCATATAGAGTAAAATCTGATAAATAGAAGTATGTATAGAATAGTTTTACATATATATGTATGTGTACATATATATAGCTATGCATTTACATAGGTATATATATTTATATACATAAATGCATAATTTGCATTTAATGACAGTCATCTCTGATATGAGAAAGGGAGAAAAGAGAAAAGAAAAATACATCATAATTTTTTTATATATTTAAAAGGAATAGTAAATTGTACATAAAAGATTTACAGTTTATATTCAATCATCTTTTTTCATTTGATCATGTTATGGAAATTCTTGTTTTATTTCTTAAGTTCAGAATAAAATTAAAAAAAGGTTTCACTGTTTAGGCTTGGAAAGCATGAATTCTGGGGGGGAAGACTAGATACAAGGTAAAAATTATATGAATCTACAAAAAAATGTAAAATAGTACCTTGCATGGGAATATAGAACTGATAATTAAAAGATTTTTAAACATACCAAAACCAGAAAGATAGCTTGAGAATATGTTTTTCCATTTAAATAATATTTTATAATGTTCTAAAATAATTATTTAAACTATAAATAATTTAGAATATAAAACAGGAATATTCTGAGATAAAAGGAGGTTGTTAAGAACTCAGAAAACTGATGTTTCTATTGAGAATCATGTACGAATTTTTCCACTCTCAATTTATCTTTTGAAACAGACGGGTCAGAGATGGGGTTAGAACAAACAGTAGTAAATGTACAGGATGTTCTAAGTCTAACGGATAAACCAAATTTAAAGAAATAATCAGACTATTACTAGTTGTGACAGACCTAAAATGAACTCAGAAAACTGTATTTCAAAATATCTTGCCTGTTGTCAAAAAAAAATAAATCAAAGGAATCACCATATGTAAGGTGCTTGCAAACTTTAAAATACCATGTAAATGCATTAGTGAGGATGATGGTGAGGATGAATGTGATCTCTGTACTTGAATACTCTGCTTTGCTAATGCAGCTCCCAAAATGAAAAATCAGGGGTTCAGAGAGAATAACAGTCTAGACTCTCCTCTTTGCACTTGGCAAGCTAGGGAATCTAATTTCTTTGATTTTAGGGTTTGTTTTTCTTTTCTCTTTATCCTCCAGGTGCTTGAAAATGATAAACTTTTAATTAACGTTTGTTGATTGATTAGGGGTTATTACTAAATTAATTTATTATCATGAAACAAGGTTGGTCCACAAGAGTACTCCACTGCTATCCATGAAATTTATTTGAAAAAAAAGACCAGGATAGATGAACATGGATTTCCTGTGGGAAAACTATGGTGCAGGGAGTGGAGAGGTGAAAAACATTATAAAGAATTATGGAGTATGAGAAAGCATGTGTATATGTGTGCATGAGTGACTGTGTATGTATGTGTGTGCTAGCATGCTTGTATGCTCTTTACTCTTCATTTTCAATAACAATAATATGGCTCTTTAAGGGTTACTCTTATGGTAAGTAAATGGTGCTTTAAAATATTTTCATTTTATTCTCACAACAACCTCAGGAAGTAGGTGTTATTATTATCCTTGTTTTATAAATGAGGAATCCGAGGCAAATATGTTAAGTGATTTGTTCGGGATCATACAGCTAGTAAGTATGAGTACAGGTTTGAACTCAGATCTTGACTCCAAGTTCAGTGCCTTATATATAATCATTATAATCTACCCATCAATGAGATCACATATCCATGGAAATACAGAAGTGTTGCTGTCTGTATAAATAAATGAACATATACAGAAAGAATCCCAGAGTCATGGGGAAATCATATTTTCTGATTCACCATGTGGGGAATGAAGGCACCAGAACTTTTTATACAGGGTATCTATTTGGGGGCCCCAGAGGCAACAGAGAACTCACTTGGATTTTTCCTGTTGATAAACTCAAACAACACAATTTAAGTAACAGAATTACAATAGGATTAGAAAAATATTTTATCATGAATAGGAAGCTGACTCAGAGAAATAAAATTATAAGTAGGTAATAAATAAGCACTTATTTTTGTTATCGTGGACAGAAAACTGGAATTGGAATCAAAGGATTATAGATTTAAAGCTAGAAGGAACTTTAGAGGTCATTGAATCCAATTCTCTTATTTTAAAAGAAAGGTCACTGAAGCACATAGATATCCAGAGGCATAAAGTTAACATGTCTGAGGTGGGATTTATTTTTTTAAAAAAAGACCAGGACAGATGAACATGGATTTCCTGTGGGAAAACTGTGTATGGGAGAAGTGGGGAGGAGATTAACATTATAAAGAATTATAGAGTGTGAAAAGCATGTGTGTGTGTATGAGTCTTTCTGTGTGTGTGTGTGTGTGTACATGAGTACATGCATGCTCACATGTGGGATTTCAATATAGATCTGAATCTAAGTCCAGGAGTCTAGTCACTATGGCTTCTTTTAGAAGACTTGGGTTCAAATTCCAATAATAGCTGTATGATCCTGGGCAAGCCACATCAACCTAAGTCTGTTTCTTCAGTAAAATTACTGTTGTTCAGTTGTTTTTCAGTGATCCCATTTGGGAATTTTCTTGGTAAAGATCTTGGAATGACTTGCTATTTCCTTCTCCAGCTCATTTTATAGATGAGGAAACTGAGGTAAACAGGGTTACATAATTTGCCTGGAGTCACACAGCTAGTATCTAAGGCTAAATTTGACCTGAGGTCTTCCTGACTCCAGACCTGGTGACTCTATTCACTGTGCTACCATAACTGCAGCATTTATTTTACAGGTTTATTATGAGAAGGAAATAAGGTAATCTATATAAATCAGTTTATAAATCTTAAAATGCCATATGAATGCAAGTTGGTTTTTATTACTGGAAATGTTAAGATTAGGAATTCCTATCAAATCCATGCATGTTTAAGGTTCTTACACATGATCTAGACTAGGTGTGCAGTGAAATCTCCAACTTTTCGTATGACACTAAGTTCCCCAATGTACTGAAATGCTAATCCCAAGAATGATAAAATAAGGAGAAAGTATTGTGAATTTCTGTGAAAGGCCAAATTTGTAAATGAGATTCAGTGTGGACAGAAGGAAATTAATGCAGCAAATGAAAATTAATCCTAATTCTCTTTATCATGTAATAAATAGGCCCATCAGTTAACCCACTAATTAAATCTCATAGAGGTATATGATAGTTATTGCTCATTGTTCCCTGAAGGCATAGATTCAACATATGACTCTTGACCAAATAGACCAATAGAATTCTGAATATTGCCAGGAAGGTAATGGAAATACAACTGAAAAATATGTGAAATGGTTATAAAATCATTGCTGCCTGTAAAATTGTTTGTAGCACTATGTCCTCTGCCTACCTAGACAAAACTATAATAGAGCTCAAGGAAGACCACAGAAGGGCAAGTGAAGTTGAGAATATATTTTTCAAGGTTAGATTTCTTTAATATGGAAAATCAAGGGCTCAGGACAATTGGCTCCAAATATGTAAAATTATGAAGGGTACGGATAGATCAAATTATTAGCTGTGTGACATTGAATAAGTCACTTAACATCTATTTTGCCTCAGTTTTCCTACTTGTGAAGCACTAGCTATTTATTATTTTTGTGGCAAATGAAGAACAGAGAACAACATTTATTTATCTGTCTATCTATCTATCTATCTATCTATCTATCAGCACTTTCCTATCTTATGGATATTCATGTTAATCAAAGAATACTATGACTGAGAAGATCTCTTGCATATTAAGAGAGTAAATAAATAAAATTGAGTATCATTTTCTCAATGGTTGGTATAAAACTTCTTAATTTAAAAATTGGTTATGACTAAAATGAAATTTACTTTTAAAAGATGCATAATGTTTATATGCTAAATTAAAACAAAAATGGAAAATTAGAGATCTTTGAGGGTCATGCCCAAACTTCTTAAGTTGTATGGGGAAAGGGGAGAAGACTATGTCCTCTCATGAATTGTTCTTTAATGTCATTGAAAAATGTTATATTTTACACTACCTCTTTGCTCTATTTGCAATAGTATTGTGGAATGAATACTGGATTTGGAATCAAAGGTCCTGGGTTTAATTCCCATCTTTAATATCTGTGTGACCTTGGACATGTCACTCTCTCATTCTCTTCAGACCTCAGTTTCCCCCAGCAAAATGAAAAGATTGGATTGGATGATATCTAAAGTTTCTTTCAGCTCCAAATCCAAATATGTATAATTCTAGTCATTTATTAAACAAATAGTTACTGGAAGTCTTTTGTATTCAGAGTAATGTGCACTGTACAAGAAAGACCATTAGTCTGATATATTATATGTGAAAAATTCTGCTAAGAACTGAGGTTGCAAAAACAAAAACTAAGATCTTGCCCAAAAGGGGTTCACATTCCACTGGGAAGGAAAGAGCAAGCATATAGATAGTCAATGTGATATTGTAGAAAGAATGCTGGTTTTAGAGGTAAATGAAATTAGAATGCTGACTTTAATTTACTTTTTTTGCTATGTAACTTTTGGCAAGTAACAGCCTTATTGACCTCTCTTATCTGTAAAATTTTTAACTTGGACTAGATGACCTCTGGCAGCTTAGGTGGCATAATGGATAGAGTCTTGGGCCTATAAGAAGTTTCATCTTCCTGGGTTCAAATCACCTCAGACACTTACTAGCTGGGTGATCTTGGGAGTGTCACTGAAACTTGTTTGCCTCAATTCTTCTTTTGCAAAATGAGATGGAGTAGGAAATGTCAAACCACTCTACTATTACTGCCAAGAAAACCCCAAATGGGTTTCAAAAAAGAATAGGACATGACAAGCTGACCTTAAGATGATATTAAGATCATTTCCCATCTCTAGATCTATGACTCTATGAGATATTGATATAATTTATGGAAGGGAAGGAAAAGAAAGAGACATGAATATTTCAGTGTGAATATGTTTATTAGGAGGTGGGAAGGGGCATTAGCAAAGGATTCCTAACGAGGTGACACCTAAATGAAGTCTTGCTGTTCTAAAATCCAGAGATAAGTAGAAAGTAGATTTAGACAGGGCAAGCAGTGTATTCAATGACATGAAGAAAAAAACGCCTAAGGAAAAACTAGTTGGGTGGTTTATTTGGGCTGTGGGGTGCATGAGAAATATTATAAACAACAAGTAGTATATTTTGGAGGCCGATTGTGGAAGGTTTTCTGTGGCATTCTGAGAAGTGTATAGTTTGTCTTAGAAGCCTTAGGGAGCTCCTGAAGACTTTTTGAGCAGGATCATTCTCTGATCAGAACTATGTTTTAGGGACATGAAGTTAGCATCTGCAAAGAAAATGAACTAGAGAAAGGAAAAAAACTAGAAGTAGGGAAACAAATTATAAGGTTATTGTAATAAGCCATAGAAGAGGTGATGAATGTTTGAAGTAGGGTTGTGGTTCTGTGAATGGAGAAAAGTGAACATAAATGGCCTGTTATGCCAGAACTATAATGTGTCTCCCCTTATTCATCATTAAACTGATAATGATTGTTTCTAATTACCAAAGGTCTTGATATAGTACATGCTTCTTTGATTTCAGAATTCTCCAAGGAAATTAGCATTAGCACCTTAATTGATTAAAAGATATGAAAAAAGTTAATGGTGTTTCTTACTTAAGGAGACCTAACAAGACAATGACAGAACTAGGTCTAACGTGTGGAAGGTTAATTGACTAATTGACCATGTTACTCTGTAAGAAGCCTCACACACATGCTCACATGGGCAAATGGAAGAATGAAATAATCTCAATTCTCAGCTCCATTTAATTTGCTTCACCTTTAAAATGGATTTAACAGATGGTTATGATTTCTTCCAGTAGGGATTCAGGAATAAAGGTGAATATTGAATAAATCCCACCTGAGTCCAATTATTCCTCCACTCTGCATGCCTTTAGAACTTACAGGTTCAGTTAGTATCAACTGTGTTATTTTATGCTGGTGGATAGGTTGATTTTTAAAGTTATTGTGTCATTATAGGATATTATATCTCTCAAGGTAGAAAGCTAATTCAGGGCAAAGCCCACGTCTTATTATTCTTATGATACCAGTAGTGATTTTTTTTTTTTAATTTAAGGCAATGGGGTTAAATGACTTGCCCAAGGCCACACAGCTAAGTAATAATAAGTGTCTGAGGTCACATTTGAACTCAGGTCCTCCTGACTCCAGGGCAGTGCTCTATCCACTGTGCCACCTAGCTGCCCCCAGTAGTGACTTTTAAAGAGAACTGTACACAAAAGGCATTGACTGAAACTTGTTGAATTTGAAGTTAAATACCTGTATTCAAACCCTCTCATGGTTACTTAACACCTTAGGATCTTGGGCAAGTTCATATCAGTGAGTTAAGTGATATTTTGAGTTATCAAAAAAAGTCTCCAAATCTTGTCTTATTTGTCCTATTTGTCCCTGATTTATTTACAAAGTGGCTAAGAGCAGTTAGATTGATACAGTGCCAGTACTAGAGTCAGGAAGATCTGAATTCAAATATGACCCCAGAAATTTATTGATTTTGTGACCCTGAGCAAATCACTTAACCATGTTAGCCTCAATTCCCCAAGAAAATACAAAATGGGGTCATGGCAAGTTGGATACAGCAACAATGACAAAAATGGCAATAACAATCCAAACAGCAACAGCAAAATTTCATTTGTGAAACAATTCAAAATAAAGGTGAAGTGTTGAAGTTTGATTCTTTTGGCTCATTTGTACTGCATATTTTAAGTTACCATTTTGGTAACAAGATTACTTTCAAATTTTGTCAAGCAACAAGACTGATTTCTATATGTTAGAATATTTTTTATTGCAAGGTAGGTACAGGGAGTAGAGTTCTAGGTGTAGAGTCAGTAAGATCTGAGTTCAAATATTGCCTCAAATACTCACTAGTCATATAACTGGTCAAGACATTTATCCTTCTTGAATATCAGTTTCTTAATCTTTAAATGAGGATGTTGTACCCTTTCTGCTGGAAATCTTACAAGAAAATTTCATTCATGTATAGTTTTTCTAAGGCTGGATGAAGTACCCCATGTCATCTAGAATTGTTCAGATTTTATAAATTAAAGTTCACAAAGTTACTCCTCAGAATTGACTTGAGTAGAACTGAATCTATAAATTTCAAGATATGGCATGTGTCAGCAATTTTTTTAAACCATAAAATATTTTAATCCAAAACAAAATTTTGATGATGGAGATGAGTGGAAAACACCTATTTGTAATTTACCCAAAATGATAATTACATAAAATGAAAGGAAGGTAGCATTTGGAAAATGTATTTTAAAAGTTTTTTTTTTTAAATCTAAGTTTTTCAGGGCGTTTAGGTGGCACAGTGGATAGAGTACCAGCCTTGGAATCAGGAGTACCTGAGTTCAAATCCGGCCTCCCTAGCTGTGTGCCCTTGGGCAAGCCATTTAACCCCATTGTCTTGCAAAAACTAAAAAAAAAAAAATCTAAATTTTTTGTAAAAAGGGAAAAGAATTCAAACAATGCTATCATATTTCTTAAGTGTTCATGTACAATTTCAATGTCATCACAAAGATCAATTCCCATTGCAAGCTGGAGAAGAGATATGATAATACTAACTTTTTATTATTCAGTTTGTATAATGATATAAAAAGAAATCTGTAGAACCATTAGAAGAAAATAATAATATAATTTTGTTTAAAACCTTTATTCTGTCCAAATTGATTCAAAATGTCCATGGGGAAAAAGGAGAATTAACTTTTAAGAGTTTTGGAAAAGAGTGAACTTGTTAAAGTATATTTCAGCTAGTTAATGAAAAATTTGTCACCTACCCAAAGCTGAGTAGGTCAGTGGGGGAAGAATAGTAAATTTAAAGATATGATGACCTGATTTCCATAACCAACTTCCTTATTGATTTAAGACCTTTATAAGGGGTTCACAAGTAATTTCATATTTTTTCCAGTATTAGGATGGAACAGAACTAAGAAGGGAAGAAGCCCAGACTCAAAAAGGGACAAGGTCTAGAGAAATTTTTCTGCTCTGACCATTAAAAGCCAAAACCCAACATATTTCTGTATTGTTTAACATTATTTCTTCTATATAATTTGAACACCAAATCTACTTAGATTTGAAGAAAAAATCCAAAAATAAAAAGCAGAGTTCTAAAGAGGCCAGAAGCAACATAAGCATGAAAAATGGAGGTTTTTTTTTTAACTGAGATTAGAAGGAGATTCAGTTCCAAATCCCCATTCCCAATTCCATTTCCCTGACACCTCAGGCTCAATATGTGCTGAATTTAAGACATCATCATCCTCTTTACAATTGTTTCTGTTCCTAATTTCCCTATTTCTGTTAATGGTACTTCCATTTTCTTCCTCTTCCCCTCATTCTTTAGGCTCAAAAACTCTA
The DNA here is from genome assembly GCF_037893015.1 of Macrotis lagotis. Classification (NCBI taxonomy): domain Eukaryota; kingdom Metazoa; phylum Chordata; class Mammalia; order Peramelemorphia; family Peramelidae; genus Macrotis; species Macrotis lagotis. Next base: position 703,676,758 of record NC_133658.1, on the reverse strand, counting down.
TCACCTTTGACTCATCCTTCATCTTCCACCATCGTGGCAAAAAGTTGTTAAGTCTTATCTAATTGCCTGTCCCCTCATGACGATTTCTATTATTACTGTTATAGATAAAAACCTCATTTCTCCTCACCTGAATTATTATAATAGCTTTCTAATCATACTCTCCATCGCCAGTCCTCTTCTCTCTGATGTGTTCTAAAGACCACTGTCAGATGGATCTTTCAGAAGAATATTTACTTGCTAAAAACATTCACAGAATTAAAAATCATCAAAAATTTATTAAGGGCATGCTAAATATCAGGAACTGTGCTAGACATGGAGGATAGACATGGAGGATATGAAATAAAAATGAAACAGTTCCAGCCTTTGAGAAGCCTGTAATTTACACTGAGGTGACAATGCATACATATTTAAGTATATGCAAAATACATACTCACTCAGGTATACTTTGAGTATGTATTAGTGCATGAACATGCTCACATTGTGGGCATGTTTGGTTATGGATGTATGAGTGATAATGATTCCCCACTGCAAAATTTCAGTTCAATCACTTTTACCATTTATTTATTTATTCATCTATCCATTTATTTATTCATTTATTTATTTGTTTATTTGTCTATTTATTTATTCTTATTTTGTACAAATAATGTTTTTTACATTACTAAAATATTCTTGTTTAAGAGTAAACATAATACCCCCTCCCCCCAAAAAAATATAGACCCACATGGGCGATAAAGTAAGGGGGAGAGAAAAAAATTAAAATTAAAATTAAAAAATAATAATACTAATAATTGTAGGTATGGCCAGGTTGCACAGTGGATGGAGCACCGCCCCTAGAGCCAGGAACACCTGAGCCCAAATCCAGCCCCAGACACCCAACAATCACCCAGCTGTGTGACCCTGTGCAAGCCACCCCAACCCTATTGCCCTGTAAAAAATAAAAACGACCCAAAATAAAATATAATAGTAATAATAATAGTAGGGGCAGCCAGGTGGCAGACAGAGTACTGGCCCTTGAGTCAGGAGCACCCGAGTCCAAATCTGGCCTCAGACACCCAACAATCACCCAGCTGTGCAGCCCCAGGCAAGCCACCCAACCCCATTTGCCCTGCAACACCCCCCAAAATAACAATAATAAAAATGTGCTTCAGTCTGTGTTCCAACATTACCAGCTCTGTCGTGGGTGGATCACATTCTTTATGATAAGTCCATCACAAAAGTTACTTCCATATTTTTCCACCATTGCCATTGCTGATCATAACTCCCTCCATTCATACTTCTCCACTACCATGTACTATATTTTCTCTCTCCTTTTACTCTGTCTCTGCTGTAGGGTAGTTGAGTGGCACAGCAGACAGATCCCAGGCCCTGGGCCCAAGAGGCCCCGAGCCCACATACCACCCCTTAGTCCAGCATCTACCTGACCCTATGGTCCCGGACAGGGGCATCCAATCCCAGCCCCTTGCAAGAAGTAAAAAAGAAAATGTGTTATATCTGACCACTCTCCCCAATAGTCCATCCTCTCCTCCATCACTCACATCCCCCCCTCCCCCTGTCCCCTTTCTCTCCTTCTTACTCCAGATACCTATAGCTCATTGAGTATATATGTTGTTTCCTCTCCTAGCCACCTCTGATAAGAGCGAAGATTCCCTCATTTCCCCTTGCCTTTCCCTTCCATATCATTGCAATAGCTCATTGTAATAAAGAAAAATCTTATTATATGAAATACCTTAGCCTATTCCTCTTCTCCTTTTCCTTTCTCCCATTACATTTCCCTTTTATCTATTGACTCCATTTTTACACCATAATATATCTTCAAATTCAGCTTTCTCCTGTGCTTCATCTACAAATGCTCCTTCTACCTGCTCTATTAAGTGAGAAGGTTTATATGAGTATTATCAATATCATTTTTATACAGGAATACATGTAGTTCATCATCATTAAGTCCCTCATATTTTACCCTTCTCCTTTACTCTCTGTGCTTCACCTGAGTCCTGTAATTTGAAGATCAAACCTTCTGTTTAGCTTTGGTCATTCCAACAGGAACATTTGAAATTCCCCTGGGTTCATTGAAAATCCATCTTTTTACCTGGAAGAGGACGTTCAGTTTTGCTGGGTAGTTGATTCTCAGTTGCATTCTAAGCTCTTTTTCCTTCCAGAATATTATATTCCAAGCCCTACGAGCTTTTAACGTAGTTGCTGCTAAGTCCTGTGTGATCCTGACTGCAGCTCCACCATATTTGAATTGTGTCCTTCTGGCTGCTTATAATAATTTCTCTTTGACTTGGGAGTTCTGGAACTTGGCTATAATATTCCTGGTTGTTTTTTTTTTATTTCTTTCTCGGGGAGATCTGTGGATTCTCTCCATTTCTATTTTACCCTCTGCTTCTAGGATATCAGGGCAATTTTCCTGTAGTAATTCTTTGAAAATGATGTCAAGGCTCTTTTCCTGGTCATGATTTTCAGGTATTCCAATAATTTTTAAATTATCTTTTCTGAATCTGTTTTCCAGATCAGTTGTTTTTTTCAGTGAGATGTTTCACATTTTCTTCTAATTTTTCATTCTTTTGGTTTTGAAGTATTGTGTCATGATTTCTCATAAAATCAGCAACCTCCCTCCATTCCATTCTTTGTCTGAAAGATTTGCTTTCCTCAGAGAGCTTCTTCCATCTGGCCAATTCTGCTTTTTAAAGAATTTTTCTCCTCAGTAACTTTTTGAACTGTTTTATCCATTTGACCTATGCTGTTTTTTAACATGTTATTTTCTTCAGCATTCTTTTGGATCTCTTTGACTAAACTGCTGGCTTCATTTTCATGTTTTTCCTGCATTGCTCTCATTTCTTTTCCCTATTTTTCTTCTGTCTCACTCACTTGATTTTCAAAGTCTTTTTTGAGCTCTGTCACAGTCTGAGCCCAATTTCTGTTTTTTCTTGGAGTCTTTAGATGTAGGAGCTTGTACTTCCTCAGCTTCAGATTGAGTGTTTTGATCCTTCTTGGGATCACAGGCAAAGTATTTCTCAATGGTGTTCCTCTTTTTTCACTGCTTACTCATTTCTCCAGCCTGTGCCTGGATTTGGGGTGCTTCCTGAGCTTTTGAATATTATTGGGATGCCCTCCACAAGGATCTCAGTGTGTGAGGCTCTGTCTTCCCTCCTGGTCTGTGAATGACCATAAGTGCACCCCTCTGCCACAGGGCTGAGGTGGGGGGGCCCTGCTGTTCTATGGGGGGCCTAGACTGTGATCAGGATCTGAATGTGGTCAGAACTCCAGAGTCCTGTTCCAAGGACAGAGGACAGAGCTCCGCAGTCTCTCTCCACTCCCCTCCCTAGGCTCAGCACTCAATGCCCTGGGGGCTCCTGCTTACAGGCTCTGCCTACTTCTGGTTTCTGGATCTGGGCTGCTGTGGCCAAGCTGCTCTTGTTGTGTGCCCTGAGGGCTGGGCTCCATCTGTTCATTCTGGCAAAGGTACCCCCCACTGATACCCCAAGTTGTGCTTGGTGCTCCCTGGGTTTTAGATCAGGAAACTGCCCTTGCTGCTGTGAGCCGTGGCTCCCAGCACCCTGGGGCTGCTGCCAGGAGGCTGAAGTTCCTTTGCTCTGGTGGGCCACCCCTCCAACCCCATGGAGAAGAGCCTTTCCACTCTTTTTCCAGGTTATCTTGGGTTGGAGAACTGCCTCACTGCATCCCTCTGTGGATTCTGTCTCTTGAAAATTTAGTTAGAGTCCTTAGTTTATAAGTTTTGAGTGAGAGCACCTAAGAGACGATCTTCTCCTGTTGCCATTTTGGCTCTGCTCCAGTTAAATCACTTTTAAGACATGCTTGTCTCTTAGTGACCCCATTTGGAGTTCTCTTGGTAAAGATATTGGAATGGTTTGCCATTTCCTTCTCCAGCTTATTTTACAGATAAGGAAACTGAGACAAACAGAGTTAGGTGACTTGTCCTGGATTACATAGATAGTAAATCTGAGGCCACATTTGAATTCATGAAGATGAGACTAACTCCAGGTCTGATACTCTAACTTTTCACTGTGCTATCTAGCTGCCTGATTCTAGCATTCATTGTCCTTCACAGTCTGATCTCCAATCTACCTTTCCACTTGTATCTTACAGTACTTTCTTTCATTTACTGTACTGGATTGTTCACCTTTCCCTGAACTCATCCTCAGCTCTTCTGCATTTGCTCATACTATACCTTGGGTTAGGAAATCATTATACCCTTCCCTTCTCAGTCTCTGTTGGTTAAAATACTAACCATATTTCAAGTCCCAGTTATAGTGCTACTTCTTCTGTTAAGCTTTCTCTGATGGCCCTGGTTTCCTTTCTTTTAACTCTCATAGGTACTATGACACCTTTCTTAGACCCTTCCATTGTATTTGTATTATAGTTATTTATATATTTGTCTAGAAATAACTATTTCATAATGGAAATTAACTTTTTTCTTTTTGTATCCCTAGCATCTAAAACAGTTTGCGGAAAATAGTAGGTGCTTACTAAATGTTTGCTGAACGGAATAGAAAAATGGACATTGTTTTAAAGAAACCAGACTGATTCTTTCTCTTCTTACTTTATTCCCATTCTAACCCCACCAACTGACTACATGGAATTTAAAAGAAAAGTAATAGTACTTGTAATAGAAATAATAGTCCTGTATATTTATATGTATTATTATTTTCAAAGAATTTTCCTATGTATTACATCAGATAAAATGGATGTCTAATTAATTTCAAGATAAAAATGAATAACTGATTTTCATTGCAAGACATAAATACTTAAAAAAAATTTTTTTTTACTGAAATGAGAGTGAGAAATGCCAGTGATGAAATTGCCTTTATCAATGTGGACTATCAATTGGTCTACAACTTAAAGTTTTAGAGAGTTATCTTGGGACACTAAGAGATTAAAATGACTTTTATCCTCACAACAACTCTGATATTTGCTATTATTATTATCCTCATTTTAAAGCTGAGTAAACTGAGGGAGACGAGGTTAAATAACTTGTCCATGGTCACACAGCTAGTGAGTAACAGAGGTTGCATGTGATCAGATCTTCCTGACTTCAGTCCTAGGTCTCTATCCACTGTACCCACTAGCCATAGTTGGCCTACTGTCTACTACAATAGAATGATTTTTGGAGGAAATGCTCTGTAATCATTAGAATTTGTTTCATTTTCTGCATTTATAGTGTGTAGGCAAGGCTTCTACCTGAATAATGCAGGCCTGAATAATTATGATTCAATTTTTAGACAAGTTCAATATGAATATAGCAGAAACTAGATAACCCGGGAAACAGCCATAGAACTGGTTACTGCTAGCTAATTTGTCCACTGCCCGGTTTAGTCATTTCATTAAGAAAACTTACTGTGGGGGCGGCTAGGTGGAGCAGTGGATAGAGCACTGGCCCTGGAGTCAGGAGGACCTCAGTTCAAACCCGGCCTCAGGCACTTAATAATTACCTAGCTGTGTGGCTTTGGGAAAGCCACTAAACCCCATTGCCTAGCTAAAACCTTTAAAAAAAAAAAAGAAAAGAAAACTTACTGTGACTCTATTAATCTTTTTTGACCTTGTGTTCTAACTTTGAATGCACACCATTAAAACTACAGAAATAAATGACTCTGACTCCTCATTTGAACATATGGCACATAAGTGCTTACAGATTTCACTTTAGGGCTATTCCAGATTGAATGTACTTAATAGTAGGAAATGCTAAATAGAAAGCTACCTGAATCAAACTTATCAGTTCTTTTTTAGATTTAAATTGTTTATGCAGTATGAAGCTAAAACCCTCTGAACTAAAATTCCATAGATATCCTGTGATATGCAGGATGGGGATGGGTAGACAGAGTATTCTAAAAAAAATATAATTTGAAGTTAATAACGTCCTAAACCTAGAATTGGAAGGGGTTGTAGGAATTAGAAATCACAAATACATGTGTGAATACTTGGTTTTGATACATGAAGATGACTGTTGTGCTAATCTGTGCTGATGATGTTTTTATTTTGAGGAGTGAATTTCTCGTATTAAAATAGAATTCCAACTTTTCTACAAGGTCTATGATCTCAAAAAATACTTGAAAGGAGGATAAAGTACAATCACATAACACAAATATTATGAGGAAATATGTGATAATAGAAATTCAAATGATCTTGCTATATTTCCTAGCAATGCTACTTGATTTAGGTTTCAGTTTCCTCAACTGTAGAAATAAGAAGGTTATGACAATTTAGTGAACTTAAGTAACTTACTCCAAGTCATATATGAATCAATGATCCTGTATATTGGATTGTATTTTCCTCATATCCTTTAGAAATACTATTGTGTCAAATAAATCAAACAAAAAATCCAACAGCAGCCACAACAACAAACCATCAGCCCCAAGAAAAGTTGGAGTGTGAGAGATTTCATTTTCTCATATTTTGTTTTAACCTTATGATGATTACTATTCATCCAGAAATTACTTTGGCTTTCTGAATCCTTCTCACTTAGAGAGATGCATTGTCATTATTAGGATCTCGGAGAAAGGAAATACAACTGAACCTTGTGAACAGAAAGGAAGGAAATGAGTCATTATGGTGGCTCATAGAGCCTTCTGCCCATTCTGGGACTCTATCAACCTCTATATTTAGTCTAGGACTTTAGGGATGAAAGGAGACTTATAAGTAATTAAGTTCAAAAACAAAAGAACCAAAATCTAAAAGTGAAACGACTTGTCTAAGATCATACAGGTCTTACTATCTTATTATTCTACTTCCTTTGAAGAGCCAGAATTTGAATTCAAATCCTCTACCTCAAAATTTTAAATGGGGAGAAAGAATACTATAATCATTTCAGATCACAAGGGAGGGAAGGAGAAAAGGGAAAGAAAAAGGTAAGGGAGAGAAGAGGGAGAAGGAGAGAGAAAACAAGTTACCTGTTATACCAGCAATACTGAATCAGTACAATTCTGGTCTAGGGTCCCTCTTATGAAGTTCATAGCACCCTGAAAGTCTGTCTTCTAGGACTTTGTATGCCTAGAAAAATCTCGTATTTATACTATTATTAATCTATCTTGATGTCTAGGCATGTAGAGAACCAATGAGGCTGTAAAATTATAATGGGCTTTGATTTAAGGTCAACAACAAAAAAAGCCAGAATCCTGACTACTTTTTTGGCCCACTCAATTTTTAGAACATCTTTCTTCATAGATTCAGAATTCAGAGAGTCATGATGTTTTTATTGTTGTCCAGATGTGTGATTTCATCATTCTTGAAAACTCCTTGTTTAGAGACTCCCTCTATCAATACAAAGCAGCAACTGAATCAGAATTATTAATAATAATAATTAATAATAAATTAAGTAATTTGTCTATAGTTCCACAGATTAGTAAGTGTTAGAGACTGGATTGAAGCCCAAATCTTTTTGTTTCCAAGGCACACATAGTCATGAAAATAGTTAATAATGATGAGAGAAGCTGATATGGATTGATATAGTACTTTCAGATTATATAACACTTCTCAGCTCTATCCTCCTTCATCCTTCCCTCTAAACATTGTGATGTAGGTAGGAATTATTATTCCTCTTACAGATGAGCAAATTAAGACCCAAAGAGATTAAGTGATTCAATTAAGGTTATAATACTAGTAAGTGCCAGAGCTGGGAATTGAAAGAAACTATTTGATGTCAAGAGTCTTTCCAATATTATCCTTAAAAATTTGATATAATATAACATCGTGGATCTTTTAAATTAAGTAATTATAAGATAGGTGTTCCTTACCTTTTTTCATGTCATGGGCCATCACTGGCAGTTTAGTTAAACCTAAAAAAACCCACTTCTCAAAATAATTTTTCCAAATGCATAACATAATATGATTATGTGGGGAATACAAAGACAATAAATTATATTAGTTGTTTCATACATATATATAAACATACATTAATTTTATATATATATGTATACACACACCTAGTTATGAGCAACAACCCCTCCCCCCAACTCTATACCTTCTTTGCATTTGCTTATATATATATATATATGTATATATCCCATTAAAACATTATTTCATTATTTGTTTTTGTATCCCCAGCATCTCACATAATGCTAAACACATAGTAGGTTCTTTAAAAATGCAGGAAATCCTCAGCTGTGATTCAGTTTACTTCTTGTATTGGGGCTATCTCTGACGTCATTTTGTATAAACTTCTTTCCAGAAGTCCTAGCTATCGTGATTGGTGACCACCTCTACTGCCTGAACCACTGTTTTCATAAAGTGCCATCCATACTTCACTGAACTCCTACACTTGAGATATTTCCTCAAACTACCTTGCTGCTTCTCACTCCTTACTTCCAGTTATGGAGTCATAACAAGTAATGATCAAATCAACTCTGCCATTTTTTTTTGGGGGGGGGGGGATGTGGTATGCCTCCTGTGAACATTTAACATTTGTGTAGCTTTCTGACCAAATTTCCCCTCATTGTCTACTACTTATGGAGTGTAGTTTCTCATTAGAATATGAGTTCCTCAGGGGCAGAGAATATTTTTACTTTTGTGATTGTATATCAATACTTAGCATGGTGTTTTACATACTTAATACTTTTATATTGACTCAATCATTCAAATGAACTGAATCATTTCCCTCCCAAAGTATGGGAGGGAAAATTTATTTGGAAACTCTCTCTAGTAACTTAAATTTCACACTCTATTCTGAAAAAACCACTTTTGTGAGGTGAAGCTTCCCCCATTCCCCAAATCTGTTAACTACCGGCCACCCTTTTAGCAATGAGCCTCTCTGAATGTAGCTGGTTGAGTTCTTACATAACAGACAGAGATCATCACTGGGCTCCAACTTGAAGCCTTTTCATTTCTTTAAGCCTTGCCATAACTTGTAATCGTGTGACAAAGCTTTTGAGAGCCCAAGGTCACCTCTTTGAAGCAATGAGGCTGTAGAATGATCCTTAAATGGTAGCACTTCATCAATTAAATGATCAAAAAGAAGATAGTTACTGACTTCAAGGAAAAAATATGATCCATGGTCAGATTCTTTATCAGTAAAGGTCAAATGTCAGTATTCATTTACCATAGAATGAGATAGCAGATCTGACTTAACAGACAAGATAGAGTTGTTTATCCAAAAAAACCTTTTTGATGTAAAACATCTCTTCTCATAGACTCATATGACTTTTGTGCCTGCTTATTGATGTGATATTTGACTATAGAGAAATAACAAACAGAACAGTGGAATAAGAAAAAAATATAAAAAATCAAACTTAGAAAAATCATATTTTACTTCTATTTAATATTTGCTTAATGTTACAAGTTAAATAGGGAAATGTTCTTTTTTGTTTTTCCTCTTCAGCTAACACTCTATACCCTCATTAGGCATGGAACTCCTCTTGGCCATATAACTAAAAAATATCTTGTTATATTGAGAAGGAAAGAAAATGGAGAATTTTTGAATATCACATTGCCTCTTATGGTGAAGAATGGGCAAATAAAGATATTGAGAGAAAACAGATTTTTTCCCCCTCTCTAAGGGTACATATAACTGACACAAACATAACTCAGCATTTACCATGTTTCCCACTAAGAATATGAAGTGTTTGGTGTAGGAAATGTTATGTTGATATTTTCATAATGTAGTTACACAACACTATATATGTGGGTATAGAATGGAGTTGTTATTTTCTATGTAATTTTCTATATTTTTTTGGCAGCTAAATGGTTCTATATCTAGTGCTCTGGATTTGAAGTTAGGAAGATCTGTTCAAGTTTTACTTCAGCTTCTTACTAGCCTGACCTTGGGCAAGTCACTTAATCTCTCTCAACCTTAGCTTCATCATGTTCAAGATGGGAATAATAATAACATTTACTTCTCAGGACTGATGTGAGGATAAAATGAGAGAACATATGTAAAGTGCTCCATAAATCTTAAAGGTGCATGTAAATGCTGACTATTTTTATTGGAATTATTATTATTATTATTTTTAAGGATGGTGTTTTAGTCTATAACCTATAGGGGATTCTTGCTAGAAGACAATTTATTAGATTAAGATACTGCCTTTTTTTGTTAGTTCATTTGAACTGACTTCTAATATGTGTGAGTGATATTGGTTGAATCTTGGCAACTATCTTAGCTGTAATCACTATATTTTAATCTATTAAGTGTAATAGCTGTATTCAGTGATCTACAAGCTCTTTTCCAGATCCAAAAGTCTGAACTTTTTCTATATGGTTATAGTGAATGGAATTATGTCCTTCTGTGTTATTGAATCTTTTACTGCCTAGCACCAGTGCTGGCATATTTATTTATACATAGTTGAAACTACTATATTAATTCCAATTTTAGGTTGGAATGATATGTGGTACTCATTTATGTGGACTCATTCTTTGAACATTGAAGATTGTATCCCATAGGCTCATCATGTGTGACTTTTGTTCCATAATTTTGCAAATGAGAGTATAACCAACATGCCAGAAGCCTTTTTTACCTTCTTCTGTTTGTCTTGAGGATACAGTGGAGTACCTTGGCTACTCACATGTCAATTCTTTTCCCCTGGCTATCGTCTCTTTTCACTGTATATTTATGTATCTGATACCATCCTTAGAGAGGATCTCTTCCCTAAGCTTCCCCCAACCCTTTACTTCTTGTACAAATGTTCCATTCTTTGCTATGTAAACCAAAATAAATCAGCTCCACTGATGACTTCTGGAAGAGTTTTCAATCAACTTTCCTTTGTAATAAAAGTAGGACTCCCTTCTCTGGGCAAAACTTCCCATTTATATATATTTTCTCTATTTGTTTTAATTTAAAGTCTCTGTTTTTTTTACCACTAACCTTTAGCATAATCCTTGACATATTTACTACTTATAAATCTACACTATACTGGAATATAAAACCAGAGGTTTCCATTGATTCTTTCTCAGTTGTAACTATCTACACACTGATAATGACATTCAATAATATACAAAATATCCATGCATTCATTGGTGTGGGAACTTCTATCTCCTATGCTGATCACAACCAAATTCACTCTTTAAGTTGGTTAGCCGCTATATCCTCTAAATTATACAAACTGATTGGTAATAAAGCTACTACCAAAGAAATAATAGTTTATTTACAATTTTTGTCTAAACATTATCAAGGTGACTAGTATTTTAACTTCAAGCTAATTCATCTTTATTACCTGTCAACTTTTCTGCTACAAAAATTGTTATTTTCATTTCTACAAATACAAGAAATGCTTAAGCACTTAGTCTTTTGAATATCTGGCTAGAAGGAATGAGTTAAGGAGTCATGTTAGTCTTAGGCAGTATCTAGCAACCACTCATTCACTCATTCAAAATGTTTAATAATTGTCAACTAGGGACAAAGGCTCTAAAAGTGCTTCATCATGAGGTGTAGATGACTTTAGGCTCTAAAAATAATTATTAGAAGAATCCAAATTTTGAAAGGGTTATACTAAGTTGGAAGGACTTTGAATCTAGTACCAGAAACCATATATAAGTAGCATCTAAAGTCCAACTAGCTAAGAGAGACTTTCATCACCAGAAATTTGGTCAAATGATGATGATATTTTTGGACATAGAGATTTATAAAATAATAAAAAAATCTGACTCTACCTTTGGGTTTGTATTGATGATTTCTGCTTCACAGCAACAGTAGTGTAAGCAGCAGAAATGGGATAACAAACTTCCCAGAATCATATAGATGTCCCATATGTAAAGGAAGGTCAGTCACACATTCTTGGAAAAATGCATTAACTAGTTTGTATTCCAAGGCATCAAGAAACAAAGTTAATGAAATACTTGATTCTCTCACACTGCCATGTTTAAAAAAGTAAACAGCTTATTATGAAGATAATTGCAATTGAATTACCAAAGAGTATAGAAAAAATAGAGAAATTCTACAAAATTCTTTACTTTTAAACTCTTCTTCCCCAATCTACCTTCTGTAGACCACAGTTTTGACACATAGTAAATTGTTGATAAATGATAATTGAATGCCTTCCAAAATAATTTTTTAAGGCACAGTTCTATTAAAAGACATAAAGAAAGGCATAAATCAGAGGGATGCCTTAAGTGGAGAAAAAAAGGGATAGGAATGAGAAAGATATGGAATGAGAAGGCATGTGGGGATTTATATCTTTCTGTTATTGAAGGGAATGTTCACATTGACTAGATCCCACATTTTTTGCAGTATCATCCTGTTAGAAGTCTGACCACGTCACTCATCTAATGAAAAGTCTTCAGTGATTCTCCACTGTCCGTAGGTTAAAGTTCAATATTTTTAGCCAGGTAAGGTCCTTCATAATCTATCCTTCCAGTCTTTTCCACCTGCTTTGTGGTAATGTTTCTAGTTTCCTGCTCATTCTCTCAAGATGTTAATTCTCTTTCCCTCCTCTAACAGTTTTGCAATTACTTTTCCATTTACTTTCAGTACTTTTCCAATATTTCCAATGGCATGCAAGGGTTTGAGTCATAGTTAGTTTTTGATCTTTTTTTTAATCCCTAGCACAAAGGACAGTGACCAAGTTCATGCTTTAAAATGTTAGTTGGAATGTGTTTAAGGACCAGACCAGAGCTTCCAATTTGAGATAACATATCCTTTGATGCTTAATAACTTCAAAGGGAAGGTGGGTAAAGGAAAGAAAGGAAAAACAGGACACAGATTGTTTTTTTTTTTAGAAAAAATGAGTCTTATAGAATTCACAGAAGCTTCAAGCTTCTTGTTTTTGTAGAAGTGAAAATAATTATTTTTTAACTGAAAAGTAGACAAGTAGTAAAGATATATTAGTTGGAATTTGCCCATAATTTGCCCACCTTTAATATTTTTGAAGTTGCAACACTTTGTACAAGTAAAGCACTGAACATCATAAAAAATGGAAACTATAACAAAAGTTACATGTCCTGAACAGAGAGGTAATAACTTGTTACTGATATGGCAGTAATCTTTTTGAGTTTAGTAAGATCACTAATTGATAAGAGAAAAGGTCAAAATCAATATCAAATAAGAAAAAGGGATTAAAAAGTAAAGTGAATAGTATAGCATCTCTCACTCAGCCTATTTAAATAAGCTATTGGCATTGATTTCTTAGAGAAATTTAACTAATGCTAGTAACCTTATCTCCCTCATTCCATAAACACTTGATTTTCTTGCCAAATGGGTTGAGTGATTAATCCAGGGCAATACCGATTTAGAATATACATTCATGGGATGGCTAGGAGGTGCAGTGAATTGAGCACTGACCCTGGAGTCAGGAGTACCTGAGTTCAAATATGACCTCAGACACTTAACAATTACCTAGCCGTGTGGCCTTGGGCAAGCCGCTTAACCCCATTGCCTTGCAAAAACAAAAACAAAAAAATAAAAAATAGAATATACATTCATTTGACAAAACATTGAGAAGGAGATTGATCGATCATTAAAGAGTGGTGGGATCTCAAAAATTAAGAAGGAGTTACCAAGGGGAAAATAAGCCTGTGGAAAAATTTAGAAACCCAGCTGAATCGTGTCGTCTTAAGCACACATATTGCTGCAAATGAAGAAGGACAACAGATATGAGAATAGTTTTGTTCTTACTGTTGCTATTTTTTGTTTGTTTGCTTATTTGTTTTTGCAAGGCAAATGGGGTTAAGCGGCTTGCCCAAGGCCACACGGTTAGGTAGTTATTAAGTGTCTGAATCCGGATTTGAACTTAGGCACTCCTGACTCCAGGGCAGGTGCTCCATCTACTGCACCACCTAGCCACCCCTGTTGCTATTTTTTTGATAGTGATTGATCTTAATAGACAACAGTAATAGGACTATGGTATTGGCTAGTACCATCTCAGGATCTGATATGCTTTGTAAGGAAGTGCAGAGTAATGGTACTTAAGGAGATGAAAGATAGAGGAGCAGTTGGACCTACATACTCAGAAGAAATTCATGATGCTTACAGAAAAATTTTAGATACTCAGGAAATAACATTACAATTCTAATTAATGCAGCAAACAATTATTACTTGAGAGACTGACTGTGAAGCATTCCTCTCTCCTTTAAGCAGAAAGGTAGTGGACTGGAGGGGCAAAGTGAGGTATACATACTACACACACACACACACACACACACACACACACACACACACACACACACAAACACACACAGTCAACTCGTAGATGTGTTTTGCTTAAATGTGCATCTGTGTTATAAAAGAGGGTCTAGGGGTGTGTCTGGAAGTGAAAATGATCAACAAAGCTTTTTGAAAAATCTCCAAGAGGAGAATATTGTATAATGATAGAAAAGTTATAAACAATATTTTTTCCAGCTCTCCTAGAAGGAAATTAAGAACCACAATTTTATATGGCTATTTTTAATCTATATATAAAACCTTTATGAGAAGAGTCAATGCAAACACTGATCAACTACAAGAGAAGGGAAGAGAAAAACTGAAAAAAAAAGATAATTTGTTTTGCCAAAATTGCCATAATCCCACAATTTAAAGATACAGAGAATATAAAATTTTATTTTCTGCATCATTTTTTTTAAAAAAGGATTTTGCTTCATTGAACAAAATATTGCTTTAAAGCATTCTTCAAACAAGTATTTCTAAATACATTAATACATTAGATAATGTAAGAGTCTATGATAGAGTAACAATTGAATGAACTTTGGGCTATTCTCTGCTCAGCATCAACATGAAATGAGGTATAAATAATGAAACAGATCCTACCTAAGTGTCTGTAAAAATTATCATGGATATAGGGCAGCTAGGTGGCACAGTGTGCATCAACCTGGGAGTCAGGAGGATATGAGCTTAAGTCTGGACACAAACTTACTAGTTGTGTGACCCTAGACAAGAATGTCCTACACAAACTTCAACAGATAATGCTAGTGATGGATTTTTTTTTGCGGGGGGGACTTGGGAGAATGAAGGATTCTCACAATCCATGAATCACAGAATTTAGAGTAGGAAGGGACCTCAGAGACCATTTAATCAAATCCACATTCCAAAAGGATCCCAACTGTAGCATTGACAAGTGGTCATCCAGTGTCTTCTTGAAGGCCTCCAATTTGAGGTAGTTTGTTCTACTTTCGGACTGCTCTAATCATTAGCAAAGTATTCCCTGTCATTTAGGTTTCAATTCAGTCATACTAATTTTATCCTCTAGGGTGGAAAAACAACAAATTTATCCCTTTTGCCACATGACAGCTCTCCAGATTCCTGAAGATAACTAGCCTGTTTTCTGTCTTCAGATTAAAAAAATTCTAAATTTCTGCAAGAATGCTCATATTTTATGCGCTTGACAAAAATAATAACTAGCATTTATATAGTGCTTTAAAGTATACAAAGCACTTTAATTATATTGTCTCACTTGATTTTTATAAAAGACCTTATAAAGCAAGTATAATTATATATTATTTTCATATTAATTGAGCCTGAAAGATTAAATGATTTGCCTAGGGTCACACAGCTAGTACTTTAAGTTCGATTTGAACTCAGTTGGGTTGACACAGATACTCCTAGATCAGCAGAGGCACTTCAGTTGTGGTATTGTTCATATTTATAAAAGTTTCTAGAAATTTAATGAGGTTTTCTTACCAAACATATAGAGTTGAAATCCTTTTATGCCCTTATCATTACTTTCTTTTTTTATTTAATTAATTTATTTTTAATTTAACAATTTCCCCCCTAATCTCACTTCCCTCCCCATCCCCCACAGAAGGCAGGCTGTTGGTCTTTACAGTGTCTCCAACTTATCAGTAGGTTCAGTCTATATTTATATTAATGAGTTACTAGAGGGTTTATACCATATACATATATGAACATATATAACATATACTGCCTTTACTGATAGGATCACATAATATAAGATCACAGATCTGAAAAGCTATTCCATTTGCCCTCTTCCTTTGAACTTAAAGTACCTATCTCATGGACAATCTTGAGAGTCATATCTTGTTAAATATAAAAATGAAGTTTTCATGAGGAAACATGTATATGAAAATAAGAAAATGGATAGTGTTGGGCACTTGATTTTATTGATACTAGAAACTGTAGGATAAAGAAACTCCTTCCCCAAATTTTCCAAATCAAGAATGATTAGGGAAAGTAAAATCAGAATAACTTCCTCTTTATACTATTAGAATGATAAAAATAAGAAAGGTAAAAAATAAGCAATTTTTGAACATTTGTGGGAGTATAGACATTTCAGTATATTGGTGAGCTGTGTGAATTGGTTCAACAATTCTGGAAAACAATTAGGAACTTATATCCTCATTCACTAAGCTGAATATACCTTTTGATCTAAAAACATTAATAGGTATATATCCCAAGAAAATTAAGGACAGAGGAAAAGGACTCTATACAAGAATCTTTGTAGTTGCACTTTTTATAGTAGCAAATAATTGAGAACAAGATAATTCATCATTTGGGAAACGACTGCATCAACTATGGTTTGTGCATGTAATGGAATATTATAGAGCCATAAGGTATGATGAATATGATGGATTCAGAATAATATGAGAATATTTGTACCAATCATTGAGTAAAATAAGCAGAATCAAGAGAATAATGTATATTATAATAAAATAATATAAAAATAATTTTGAAAGACATCAGAACTCTGATCAAAGTAGCAAGCAATGGTGAATTCAAAAGAATTACAGTGGAATATGTCCCCATGGACAATGTGGTAAACTTGAGATGTAGTTTGAAATATGCAAGATCTGATATGGTCATGTTGAATGGCACAAATATATTTGTTACAATGGAGGGTTTCTAAAGGGTGTGGGGGTATTTGGGAGACCACCTATTAAACTTTTTTAATACATAAAAGACAACAAAAAGCACACAAATTGAATAGATTTTTATAACTACTTTGCTAAATTAATACCTGTTTATATATATATATATATGTATATGTGCATTTCTTTAAAAATATGATTCACAGCAAAAGTTCACAGTTTCTTATTCAAGCTTCTTTATTATTCCTCTTTGGATATAATAATGTTTGAATTTCTTAAATTTAAGTCAAAAATTTTTTAAAGAAAAAAGGATGGTGGGAGATTAAGGAAAAATAAATGTGTTTTGGTAGATAATGTTATTCTTATGCATATAATTTTGATCTGAAGTTCATATGAAGATATAGATTATACAACTTTTTTTCCTATATCAGATAACTTACTAACATTTCACAGACTTGGAAACTTCCATGATAGCTCTCTAAATTTCCTCCCAAAATGTAACTTCCTCTCATGTCTAAACCATTTTTATTCATGATGAATAATCCAGCTCAGAGATGGATTAGCAATGGTGTATCCCCTTAACCTTCACAGAAAATCTGTTTTCATGTTCTCAATTTGGAATCATGCCCTCACCATTCATATTTCATACTTAACAAGTAGGGGCCTAGATATGCCCATCTGCTAAACTGGCTCAGTGCCCTTCCACCACTGTATGAACACTTTTCCTAGGAATGAACAGTGACTTTCAATATGAAGTTCCCTAAAATTGTATTTAAGACCCTTAAAAAGAACCCTTTGGGGGTGGCTAGGTGGCGTAGTAGATAAAGCACTGGCCTTGGAGTCAGGAGTACCTGGGTTCAAATCCGACCTCAGACACTTAACAATTACCTAGCCTTGAGGCCTTGGGCAAGCCACTTAACCCCATTTGCCTTGCAAAAAAACAACAACAACTAAAAAGAACCCTTTTGGTAAGAAATTCATTTCCAACAAAATGTATTTTTTCTACTTTATGAATCACATGTTTAATGTCATGGCATATTGCAAGTGAGGCCCAGATCACAGGTTCAATTACTTTACCCAACTTCATGACTGGTCATATACCTGCACCCCTAATCTTGATTAGTTGTCAGTCAGTTATACCAATTTATCACCAATGGAATTGAAGATAAGTGTGGATATGTCAGCAGAAGTCCAAACCCAAGGGGCAGCTAGGTGGCGCAGTGGATAAAGCACCAGCCCTGGAGTCAGGAGTGCCTGGGTTCAAATCTGGTCTTTGACACTTAGTAATTACCTAGCTGTGTGGCCTTGGGCAAGCCACTTAATCCCATTTGCCTTGCAAAAAAACCTAAAAAAAAAGTCCAAACCCATTAAATTAAAAATATTATTTTTAAGTTATTAATTTATTTTAATTATGAATGATTATACAATTATAATAAATTTAATTAATATTAAATTAATGAAAATAACTCTAGTGAGGGAGGATATGTATTGTCATCTTTGAGAATAAAGAGAATGTTAGTATTATTAATGAAGTAGGTATGCACAAAACATGAACAGGGAAGCAGGAGTAATGAAAAACAAAAGGATAATATATATGGAAGTACCCCCAAATCAATAAACAAATGTAATCATTCATGAGCTTCAAGATGCTGCTGCTGCTCCTGTCACAGATAATGATAATGTTGATGACGATGGTGATGGTGATGAAGATGAAAGTAGCATTTTATCTAAGAATATTGTTCTAAATCATGTTTTCATATATTATAACCACAAAGCTTGGAAATTAAATGTTCAATTAGTAATTTAGATCAAATAAGGCTTAAAATTTATTCAGAAATTATGAATATTCACATGAAATCATGAGTCATTTATTTCAGGACACATAAAAGGTGTTAAATTATATGCTTCAAGTATTTTCCATCTTTAGTTAATCAAACATTTTTAAAAAGCATAACCATGAAGTAAACTTTAATAGAACTCTAGTAAACACTTTTACTTGGTTTAATATTCTTGGGCAACATGGTCAAAAACCTAATTTACTTAGGGATGCATAAAAAACTGGAAAAGTATAGAGTTGCTAAGATCTTTAAAAATAAAATTCGAATTGAGGAATATATATATGTATATATACATATGTGTGTGTGTGTGTGTGTGTACATATCAAAGAAAAAGACCTAAACTCCTTCAGTACAGTATTTAGAATTAAAGTGCTTGAGGATATGTTTGTCTTTAGTAAATAACTACAAGTCTTCAAACACTTATAGGAGGTCAATAGGTGAGGTCCATGTAGGATTTTTGGTTTCCTGTAGAGTACAGATATTTTTGCTCAGATATTCAATCCCATGGGATATAATTAAATTACAATTGAAAGAGGATTATTGCAGGTCCATTCTGAAAAGTAGTACAGTCATGAAAAACCACTCATCTAAGTTAGTGATTTTAATAACTGATGTTGATATACAGAGTAGCTCTGATGATCCTAAAAGCTCTTATGAAATTCTTTTTAAAAATCAGGATAACTCCCATTTGGATACTACTTTGTATCCTTCATTTATTTATTTATTTTTTGTGTGTTGCAAGGTAATGGGGTTAAGTGACTTGCCCAAGGTCATACAGCTAAGTAGTAAGTGTCTGAGGTGCGATTTGAACTCAGGTCGTCCTGACTTCAGGGTTGGTGCTTTATCTACTGTACCACCTAGCTGCCCTTTACTACTTTGTATTTAAAAAGAATATTTATATACATTCTCTTAGTAGATCTTCACAACAGCTCTCCGAAGTAGATAGGATAGATTCTATTATTACCATTTGTGATTCACAGGACCACAGAATCAATTAATCAAGAAGCAGAAGGAACCTCTGGGTCAAGTGGTGATGAGAAATATCTGGCCTAGGTAGGGCAAATGACTTTCCCAAGGTCATACAACAAGTAAGGAGCAGAACTTGGATATGTCCTCAGGTGTTTTTTTTTTTTTTTTTTACTTTGATTGGTACCTTTTCCCTTTCTTCTACTTAAGCCAGGATAAAAAGGGCTGGAGACAAGAGATAATGGTTTATAAAAAACAAACAACAAAAAAAACCAAACCAAAGCAATGATTTGCATTTTGTAACTTCCAAAATGCATAGAGTTCATGTAAGTAGAATTTAACCTACAACACACTTGATGAAACAGAAACATTTGTAATTAGATTGCTTCAATGCAAATGCTATGTAATATTAATGTTTATGAGTTTTGTTTTGTTAAAAGAGTGATGTTATGGGGTGGCTACATGGTGCAGTGGATAGAGCACTGGCCCCAGAGTCAGGAGGACCTGAGTTCAAATCCGACCTCAGATACTTATTATTACCTAGCTGTGTGGCCTTGGGCAAGCCACTTGACCCCATTGCCTTGCAAAAATAAACCTAAAAAAAGTTATGTTATGAAAATGTCTATCATTTGACAGTTCCTTTGATTTTGCTGTTAGTTGAGTGCCAAAGATCTCTACCTAGTTTTTATTATGTAAAATGCCTTTGAATTAAAAGTGTGAAAATTACTTTGGTTCCTGCTTTTGAAGAGTTTTTCTACATGCTACTAGAATAAGCAGTCTTAGCACCTACCACTTTAATAGCAATATCGCTACATATTTTATTGATAAGCCACTTCTATTTTTAAACTGTTATAGAGAAACCAAGAGGGATTTTTGCTTCATAGTTCAATATGGGTGTAAATAACTTGCTTCATATACTCATTAGAAAAAAGAATGTCCTGTAACAGTAGGTTATTATATAAAATGTCTGTTATATAAATAGAAAAATTGAGATGCTCCTACATCTTATAGCTGTAAATTGTGTTTTTGACATTATTAGTTGCCATCAAGATTACTAAATTCTTTGAGGGATTTTTCCTTGTGATATGAATTTAATTTAAATATTTGGTTATTTATTTACTTAAATTATTATATCCACTGAACCAACAGACTATGGGTATATTCTGCAAGCAAAGATGTGAAATGTGTTTTTTCTCAATTTAAACTGCAAAATAAATACTCCAATGCATTATAACCGCATCAAAATGTAAACAAAAATGCAGCCAATTTCAAAGTTACCATTCAGATTTCAGAGTACTACTTTGGTCATCTCTAAATTGCTGGTTTCTACTGTAGTAAATTCTGCTACTGAAAGTTCTTTTAACATGGAGAATCCTTTGTCTTAATTTCTTCTTCTTTGTAGTTAAAAAGCAAAACAGGAACAAAAACTCAATCATATAAATACTATAGTTAACAAAATAGAACATAACTGTTTCTGTATTATAGTCTTTTAATGCAGATGTTTAAATGGTGAAATGTAAGCTATTTAATACCTTGTAATGGCTTTCTTGGAGCTATTGAAGGTCATATTATCTCATTTAAGCAAACAGTGCTATAAAACTTTGATGAAAATTGAAGCATAGTAATTTCTGGCCAGAGCCCTAATTAAGCAAAATAGCACCCGGGGCCAACTCAGTTGGGATGGGGGGCTCAGCATGACAGTGTAAGAGGACAATTTGGAGAGAGGACAAGAAGATAGCTTAATAAGGAAGGGTGATAGGGTGCATCATGCACTGAGGGGGTAACTGTCTATGTCTGTGTGTCTGAGGGACAATGAAGGTGTTGTCACAAGGAGACGCCCTTGTTCCCTGAGTGTTAGTCTGTCTCTAGTCAAGTTATTAAGGAAAGGGGTTGGGGTCTGCTATGTTCAGCAGCTTTGTTTGAAAGCTGAAGAAAATGAGACCCAGAGAGCTCACATAACTTTTTTCAGAGACACACAGCTAGTTCAGTTAGTGGCAGATAAGAATTTTTAAAAAATAAAGTTTCTTGACAGTTTGTTTATTGACCTCAGTCTTTTCTCACTTTACCATGTTGTCAATTTAGTTTTGTAAAATTAAAATCTAATTTCTAATATTATTAAAGAAATATTCCAATATTGTAAAAGTATAGGAATAATCTTGTATTATATTAAAATATAATCTTCAAGTAATAAAATATTTCTTGGATTATAACGGGTTATGTAATATTGGACATCATATATATATATATATATATATATATATATATATTGTCTTTTGTACAGAAAAATGAAAGTGATTCATTATCAAAAGGGTCAAATACTAAGTTTGTAGTAGTGATGCTTTTGTCCTATATTTCTTGAGGAAAGATGATAGATGTTTGAGGGAAGGGCTATTTTAGACAGAGGTATAGCTTATGGCCATAAAATTGGGTAAATTGAATCTGTGTGAGGGTCAAATGGGGAAGATATATATCATAAATCTTAAAAGACATTCACAAAAGCAAAAGGAAAACTTTGTTCTACAAATCTCCAAAATGTATCATAGAAATATTTGACACAACTTCCTACTGTTTTCATACTGAACTACAGAACTAATTTTTTTCCTAGAAAAAGATATACATATATATATATATATATATATAATTTGTGTGTGTACAAATATACATATATATTTTAAAACATTTTTGAAGCCTTCTGAATGATCTTCAAGAGAGCTGACTCACTATCAGGAAATAGGATTTTGCCAAGCATAAACAACTCAGAGCACTATCTAATTTAGGTTTGATTTAAAATTGAACCCATCAATATTGGAGGAGGTCTAAACTTGGCAAATGTGCCTGTCCCTAATAACAACATCCATTCTTGTCTTTAGTCAATAGTATGGCTGCAAACCAAGTGACTTGCAGATTTTATTGATGTGAAGTTCAAAAACTATAATAGAACTTTAACCTAAAACTTTTTTTCTTGTTTAAATTTCTGTTTTTATTCTTTGGTGATGGGAGTAGAGCCAGTGTACAAACCTATAATTTATGATAAGGAACAAGAATTCTTGGTGCAATTTAAGAAATGCTTTGACTTTTATTAGTTTTGTCACCTTGGGCAAGTCACCTTGCTTCTTTATGTTTTTAGTGGTCTCATCTGGCAAGTAAGGGGATTGATTTGATGATATCTAAAGCCCCTTCCTTCCAGCTCAAATAGTCAAATGATAGCACATATTAATGTGATAAGGATAAGTCCATAATATAATTGCCAGTTTTTATAAAAAAGTGAGGTTTGCAAAGAACTATACATATGTTATCTCATTTGATCTTCACAACAACCACGTGTAATAGGAGCTATTATTATTCCCATTTTGTACATGAGGAAACTGAAATAGGTTAAATGATTTGTCCTAGGATCACACAACCTATAACTGTCCAATGGGTATTTCCTATCTTTAAATCCAATATTCTTAGTCACCATGCCACCTAGCTGCCTTAATATATTACAATAGAAAAAGAAGTTTGACTTTCCTGAAATAACCCTGTGAAATCCCAGGCAATTAATGAATGATTTCAATTCATAATCCAAAGAAAAATGCTATCATTGTTCTATAAAGAACAAAAACATTGTTGTCAATTCTGTCTCCAGATGTCACATGCTGGTGCTTGCTTGGTGTTGAAGGAAGAGAAACCATTTCAAGGCCAAGGGAACAGCCAGGCTATCACCAGGTCATAGGGTGGAATAGTTCACATAAAGGCAAGTGAGAAGGACACCTTGCACAGCAGACCCTCTCATGATGATAAACACAATTGTTTTAACATTCATTTTTAAAACTTTGAGCTCCAAATTCTCTCCTTTCATATAAACGTAACTGTGTTAAGTCATGCCACCAATCACTTGGCTGGTTGGTGTGGTCCTCATTGATAACAAAGGATGATTACTACTAGTAGTACTACTACTACTAGTGGTAGTAGTAGTACTAGTAGTAGTAGTAAAGAATGACTTCAAAGAATTTAAGACCTCCCTTTCACCCACCTCTTTATGATAGGCAACTCCCCTCAAACACAAATAAACATAAAGAGAGTAAAAAAAGTTCCTTGATTTTTTTCTCACTTTCTCAATCTCATATAATCTTTTTATTTAAAATTCCTTTGACATGTAGGTCATAAATTAGACAAGAGGATTGTGAAAGAACTTGGATTATAGAAGTAAGGGAAAAGGATAATAAGGTAGAAAAGACAACAAAAGAGTGAAGATGGGAAGCCTGTGGCTATTTCATCTGACATAATTTATAATCAAATTTCAAATAACTGCTGCTGCCCCTTCTATCCCAAACTGCCTCCTCTACTCTTGTGAAGCCAAAGATAATTATTCACCATGTTGTTTCAAGTGGAGAGGAGGAGAGTAAAGGTGATACTGATGAACTCAGAGGAAGCTTCTAGGCCAGTGAATGAATGAATGAATGATATAAGCCTTTATTAAAAGCTTATTATGTGACAGTATAAGCCTCAAGGAGCTTACATTCTAAATGGGGGAAAACATCATGTAAAAAGAACTAGAAATGGAGAAGAGGTAATGATGGTAAGGTTAAGTTCTAATCAAAATAAAGTGAAATTGTATGTAGGACCAGGATCCCACAGAGTTTAGTGTGTGTGTGGGAAGTGAATTAAGAGGTTGGGGAGTACAGGCAGTTTGGTTTAAAAATGATTGGGAAATTGCTAAGTTGTCTTTCCCTATATCTGGCTGTAACCCACTGACCTTGCCCAATTTCTCACAAATCTATTAAAAAGAGGAATATTGCCTAGAATTTTCCCAAAGGAACACATAAAATTATATGAAATAGTTAGGATTACCCATACCATATTTACATACTCATTTGCATGAAATTTATGTATGAATCCCCTCTACTCATTTAGATGTGAGTTTTATTCTTGAGATATTTTAAACATTTTATGACTTTTGCCAGGGGCATTGGCAGTTCTTGAATCTTCTCTGTTTTTATTAAAAGAATTAGAGGCATATTTCCAGTGCAGTGGGTTAAGTAGTCTATGGAGGACATATCAAAGGACACAGACAAAAAGGGATGGGGAAAGGAAACTGGCTTTTGTTATGTACCAACCACTGAGCTAAATGCTTTACAAATAATCTACCATTTGATCTTTAAAACAAACGTGTTTTGCAAGGTAAGTGCTATTATTATCTTCATTTTACAGTGAGGAATTTGAGGAGAGAAAGGTTAAGTGACATATCTGGCATCACAGAACTTGCGTCTGTTGGATTTGAATTTAGAGCTTACTGATTCCAGCACAAATCCTCTCTATAAATTCACTAAGCCAGATAGTCAGGTATTCAATAAACATTTCTTGCCCACTATGTGTCAGATATTCTGCTAAGAATTTAAAGAAAAGTAAATAAGACAAAGCTGGCTCTCAAGGGTCCACACTTAATGGAAAGGACAATATGTAATCAACTATATCCAAACAAATTACACATAGGATAAGTGATTAATAAAGGGAAGATGATCGAATTAAGGGCATTAAGAAAGACTTTTTGTTTTTTAACTGGAACTTGAAAGAAGCCAAAGAAGCCAAGAGGTAGAGATGCGGAGGGAAAAATATTCTGTAAATAGGGAACAGTTATGAAAAATGTTCAGAGTTAGTAGATGGAATGTTTTGGGAGAGAAGCAACTAGGATTGCAGAGTACATCTGTGGGGGTAGGGGTGGTGAGTGGAGTGTATGAGAAGATTGGAATGATTGGTAGGGTGAGAAAGGTTATGAAGGCCTTTGAATACCTCACAGGATTTTGTATCTGATCTTGGAAATGATGGGGGGTTTATTGACAGGGGAGAAGCAGGTAATGGGGAAAATGTT
Organism: Macrotis lagotis; assembly: GCF_037893015.1. Lineage (NCBI taxonomy): Eukaryota > Metazoa > Chordata > Mammalia > Peramelemorphia > Peramelidae > Macrotis > Macrotis lagotis. The sequence continues at coordinate 703,651,408 of NC_133658.1, read as the reverse complement.
GTCAGACATTTACTTTAGAAAGATTACTTTAGCTGCTGAGTGGAAGATGGATAGGAGTGTGGAGAGACTTTTGGCAGTCTCTTGCAAAAGTCCAGACATGAGGTGATAAGGGACTGCACCTGGGTGGTAACAATGTCAGAGGAGAAAAGAAGCATCTACAAGAGATGTCACAAAGGTAAAATCAACAGGGCTTGGTAACAAACACATCAGATACAGGAGTGAGGGAGAGTGAAGAGTAGAGGGTAACAAAAACAAAGATTGTGAACCTAGATGACTGGGAGCATTGTGGTACTTTCAACATGAATGAGAAAGCTAGAAATAGAGGGAAGGTTTGGGATAAAAGATGATGAATTCAGTCTCAGACATGTTGAGCTCAAGATGTTTACAAGATGTCTGAATTAAGATGTTCTACAGGTGAGGGCTGGATAGATTTGAGAATCATCAACATATAGAAGATAATTGAATTCAGGAAATGAAGAGTTTAATAAATGAAACAGTTTAGAGAGAGAGAAAAAAGAGAGCCCAGCTCAGAGGTCCATGTGATACCCACACCATTAAGAGGTGTGAACTGGGTGAAGATCCACTGTCAGAGACTTAGAAGAAGGGGTCAGATAGGTAGAAGAATGGGAGAGAGAGAGACAGAAACCTAGAGAGAAGAAAGTATCAAGGACAAGAGGGTGACTGACTGTCAAAGGCTACAGAGAGGTTAATATCAATGAGAGGATTGAGAAAAGACTATTGCATTTGACATTTTAAGAGATCTGAGGGGCTGTGGATAACAAAGAAATTCAACTCAAGAAGCAATTATAAAGTAGCTGCTGAGCTGTCTTTAGCCCAACACCAAGGTAGAATGCTTTCAAAATAATTTTATGGATCCATCTAAATATTCCTTTTCATTGACATAACCCTGTCATTGACTTCTATTCCTTCTTCAATGACTGCATGAAACCTGGGAAAGGGTTTAGGGAAGACAGAATGAGGGCCAATAAATGAAAAACTAGGAAGTAAAAGGATAAGTTCAGCCTTTGGCAATTTTATGAAGATGTACAGCCCCCCCTCTTCTACAACAGACCATTCTACAACTTTCTCCAATTCTCTGAAATATTTGCTCCATTTCAGAAGTTCAGTCCTCTGGTATTAAACTATCAAAACACTCTTTTAAGAAAGGCAAGGGTGACATACTGGAAACAGACTTGAAGTTAGGAAGTCCTTGATCTGAATCCTATCTGAACCATAGCAGCTGTGTGATCCTGAACAAGTCACGTATTCTTTCTTGATTTTAATTTCCTTACCTACAAAATAGGAATAATAAAAGCAGCTCCCTCACAGAATTGATGTGAGGATCAGATGAGGTAATTTATATATATTAAGAGTTTTGTCAATCCTTTGTCAACCCAATTAGCTATTATTGAAATCTTGGTAGGAACTTAAGCCAACCAAAGTGTTGTCTTTGCCCCCTCCTCACATTCTCCTTTCATATCCAACAGTTGTGAAACTTGGTTGTCTTATCTTTCATCATCAAATCAAGTTTTATCCTGTGTTAAAGGAGAATCCACAAATAGAATAGAGAGAAGTAGAAATGGGGCTCTTTCCCTTCTCTTTTTACTAAAATTATTCCATATAAGGAGTTGTCTACCCTATTTATAGGTAAGGTTGACCCTGAGTAAGAAGTGTAGGTGATAAAATTGGAATAATTTCCTTCTTTGTCAAAATCCTTCTATTTCTCACTTCTTGGGTACAAGTATCTGAAGAAACCAGCATGGTTTAGTGGAGAATTTATTGCCTTGGAATCAGAAGCCTACCTCTGCCATTTACTGATTCTGTGACCTTGAGTGAGTTGCTTTGCCTCAGGATTATAATAAAAGAGTTGTGCAGCTCAAAAGCTTACTATCTTTGTCCCTAAAACACATTCTTCCATCTGACTTCACTCTTTCTATGGTATCATCATTTGCCAAGGTGCTATTTTCTTGAAGGGTATCTTTAATAGCACTTTCACTCCCTTTTCACAATCAATCAGTATTGATTCCACCTCCACAATATTTTTCATACCTACAATAGAGAAGAAATTCTCTGGTTCATTTGCTACCACCATAGTACAGGCAACTATTTCCACATGTCTGAACTATGGTAAGAGCTGGACAGTTCTCTTTATTTCATCCATTCCTTATATGACCAGCAAATTAATTTTCCTTATGCACAAATCTAGTTGGAACAACCTTTTGCTCAAAAATTTTCAATGATTCCCTTTGTTTAAAATCCAAACTCCTATGTCTGGCTTTCAAGGCCCTGTACAATTTTATTTTGTACTCTTTATTCAACTTTACCTGATATTAGTAACCTATACATACTATTTAATTCATCCACCACTCTTCCACAAACCCCAAAGTTGCCTAAATACTAACAAAGTACTTTGTGATTGCATTTAAAAATCCTTTAAAGTCTAGCCCCAGGCTATCTTTCCACATTTTACTTTTCAGTTCAATTGGCTTCCCCACCCCCTATCTTTCACTTCTGAGTCTTCACAGACTTGGTTTCTTCTTAGAATGACCATTCACCTTTATGTCTTGAAACCCCTAGCTTTCTTCAAGGCTCAGCTCAAGTGCCACCTGAGGTCTTGTCTAGTTTCCTAGCTGCTATTACTTTTCCTTTTCCCCAATTATTTTAATGTTTACTTTCTATATATTTTGTGGATCCGTATCTGTACTCTGTTTCTGAATCTTCTCTTTTTCTTCCCTTAACAGAATGTAAGTTTCTTGAGGGCAGGGATTGTTTATCTTATTATTGCATTTTCAGTGCCTCACATATAGTTTAAATCTAATAAATGCTTCTGTTGCAAAAGCATATTTTTAGCTACTATTATATGAAGGTCCATTTTAAGTACTTGGCCATTATAGCCTTAAGTGAATCCCTTAGCTTCCATATCCATTGAAAGACTGGTAAAGCCTTCCCTGCTTGCTTAATACACTATACTTTTAATCCTTTCACGTTTAGGGTCATTTTAATTTTCATAACAAGGTAAGTAGATCTGAGACTATGATCTCCCTTTGAAAGATGCAGAAGCTGATGGAAGAAACTAATAAATTTTCCCCAAGGTATTTTAAAAGTTATAGTCAAGTCTAAAAAATCTTAGTTCCCTGACTCTCAATTTTCTTCCATCAGATCATGTTGCCTCTCAGATATGAAGGAGAAAGTGGAATGGTGACGAGTAAGGATCAATAGATAGAGCACATTTAGGCATGCCATTGTAGACATGATCCAAGGAAGTGGCATGAATGCCTTAGACCTTCATTAAGAAGATGAGGGAGATGAGAAGAAGTAATGAAAGGAAAGGAAATTTCATAATTTTCTTTATACCTGGCCTTCATGTTGATTCATAAAAGTCTTATTGCACCAGTTTAGAGAACAATGATTTAAATAAAAAGAAAGCAGAGAGAAATCCAAGGATATGTGGGTGGCATGTTAACTGTAGCATTTGTTAGACTGAAAACAAATGTATGTTATGTTGAAGGTTCCTCCAGAATTCAAGAATAATTAACATTGCATATTTATTTTTGTTTTCAAATCTTATATGAGTGTCTATCCATGACTGAACCGAGGTCCAAAGATATCATCAGTTATATGTCCTGCCTCCTGAAACATCTAAATGTAAATTCACTAGGCTGTAAAATAATTCTATTTATTAGTGAGATCCTTGCATAGTGTAAAGAAAAATCCGTGCCAATGGGGCTTTCCTTGCGCTCATTCCCTGAGTCCTTGTGGGCTGGGTAAGTCCTTAAAGAGTTCTATAAATAAATTGTATGGAATGCCATTTCATTTCTCATTTGTGTTGGCTCTAAGTGAGGGGGTAAGGAAGAAGGGATTTGGCTGTTTCAGGATAGGAAGCTGCAGATCTCTACCCAGGGGGTGAGGAGCTCATTAAAATGATCACCTACCTCCCCTGCAGAGCAGGCCAACTCGTTCCTCCCTCTGGGGAAGGAACAGGCAGTTTAAAGGTTGGATTAATTTACCCTTGGTGACTCCAGAGGGAGATGCAGCTTTTCTTGGCTGACACAAACAGCCTATAGAAAGCAACTCAATGATCCCATTTTCAAGGGGTGGTATCTTTCCCTGCTTCAATAGAAGAAGTCTGTTTACTTTGAGTTGCTAGGAGCATCTGACTTGTCCTGACAGATTCAGAATACAAAACTGAAGGATTTCTAGTGTAAAAAAAAAGGGTAAGGATGATGCTTATGATCCTGGACATGGAATCAAATCCTAAAAATCATAAATTTAAACTTAGGGAGGGACCTTAGCGGTCATGTAATCCAACTCCCACCTTTCCCAGAAGATGAGAAAAACAGTCTCAGAGAGGTTGACAGGTCAAGTGTATGATGCTCCTGGGGCTAGAATCCAGGACCAGTGCTCTTATTACTAAAAAATGATACTGGAAAGGTGCGGAGGCGAAAGAAATTCCATTTACTTCATTGATATGAAATTGATACTTCTTTTGGGGGCAGCTAGGTGGTGGTGGTGGCTGGGGGTGGGGACTAGGTGGTGCAGTGGATAGAGCACTGGCCCTGGAGTCAGGAGAACCTGAGTTCAAATGTGACCTCACACACGTAATAATTACCTAGCTGTGTGGCCCTGGGCAAGCCACTTAACCCCATTGCCATGCAAAAAAAAAAATAACCCTAAAAAAATACTTTCACTAAACTCACCCACTTAACCACCAATTTATGATTAAAAAATATTTAGGGGTTTTTCTGCCACAGATAATGTCCTCGTTCCTTTAGAGCAGGGGTTCTTAACCTAGAAAGTACAATTTTTTTGCATTGTATTTCAATATAATAATATTGGTTTCCTTTTGATGTCTTATGTATTTAAAAAAATTCATTTAAAACTATAATTCTGAGAAAGGATCCTTAGGCTATACCAGAATGCCAAGGAGGCATAAGACACACAATAGGTTAAAAACCTCTTCTTAACCAGTGGAATGTCAACAGGGATATTTTCTATGCTTAGGTATGGCACTTGACTACTTTGGGCCTCAGTTTCCACATTCATAAAAGGAGATAACTACCTGTCAATCTCACAAGGTTGTTTTTAAGGCACCAGTGAAATGTCTATGAAAATGCTATGAAAACTAACAAGTGGTAAAGTGATTTATAGGGGTCTTTGGTGTAATGACTCACAACCTACTGCAAGATACTCATTATACAAATACTTGTTTCTTTATTGCAAAATTACATAATAGGAAAAGAGAATCAGTAGAACATCCTGAGTTTTATGCATATGAAATCTCTAGCTTCCCAGGATCATTTCCTTTATGTGGAGTGTTTTATAACCTCAGAAGTAAGATGCTAACAGGGACTTTAGTGGCAATCCTTTCCTCCCCCTCACCTCCCACACTGCTTCTGGGCAGGGCTCCAGCTAAACCAGACTAGACATACTCTGTTGTTGTAAATATTCGGATAATGCAATTCTATAACCTTCATGGGTAAGGTATTTGAAAGCCTCAACTCTCAGAATTAAAATTTTTTCCCCTAAGTTTTATGTCAATCTGGTCATATTGAATAACCCACTGGCTTTTTAAATTTTCCTATATGTAGAAAAAATAGAGAATAGTGATCATCACTAAAAGAATATAAAGGACTATGTTTGCATATTATACTTTTTCAGGTACCATATTAGTATTTTAGGATTATATAGACAGTACGAAAATTGCTGGTAAATTCTAAATCTAACAGAAAAGAACTTATTCACAATCTTATAGCATACAAGTAAATGAAATATAGAAAGTAAAATAAAAGAATGACTAACATTTTTCTATTATCATAGGTTATTTCTTAGAAGGCAGCTAAGTTTAAGAGTTAGAAATAAAAATCTATTGCATTTTTTTTGACAAGGCAATGGGATTAAGTGACTTGTCCAAGGTCACCCAGCTAAGTATTAAGTATCTGAGGTTGGATTTTAACTCAGGTCCTCCTGACTCCAGGGCCAGTATCTCCATCCATTATGCCATCTAGCTGCCTCCTATTGCATCTTTTAATAGTAATGTTAAAACTATTTAAAACTGCTTTTAAGAGTCACTTTCCTGTATTTCCTTTTAGGCATTCACTCACTGTATTATACGAATTATTAGAGTTCCGGATCTGGAATCAACAAGAACTGAGCTCAAATCTAGCCTCAGACTCTTACTAGCTCTACTCTTACTATTATTATTATTATTATTATTATTATTATTATTATAGTTGAATACCTTACTTATTTTTATTTCCTTCAGAGTTCTGAGTATAATGCCAGCATGCTTAATAATTCTTAATTAATATTCATATAGTTTGATTCAATTAACTACCCAGTAAGATGGCAAGCTCTTTGAAGGCAGTATGTTTTATACTGCTTTTTAATCCCTTCACTTTCTTCTTACATAGATGGATTATTTTTAGTATATATATATAATTCCTTTTGAATAAAATGCACCTTAAAATGATATTAGCTTACTTATTGAGGCTGTCTCCCACTTAGTAAATTACTGGTCAGACATGAGGAACTAAGAGAATATTAGAATGAAGACAGTTCCCTTGTCTACTCCCAAAGCTACATTTGGGAGATGAAAGACGATTAAATACTTAAATCTTACTGTTTTAGGTTTCTGTCATGATTCTTATTTATGGCAAATAGGAAAAACAAAATAAAACATCTAAAAACACACATACTATTGCAAACTTAATGGCATTCAGGGTCTGCAATATATTAATTGCACTGGTGTGCCTATGAATGACAGTAGAAATTTTAGATGTTTTAAAAACATTGGGGTAATTATTTCTAGTTAGATTGCATGAAGTATGCAAATGACAGAATAATGCAACAATTACAACTCCAACTACTGGGCCAAAATAGATTCATTGTTCTATGATTTCCATTGTTGTGGTATTTGGGACAAGTTCCAGGGGTGGTAATAGCTTATTCTTTCATATATTACAAGATACCTCACAGGCCACATCAGTCCTTTCCTGTTCATTCTTGTCTAGTCAGCTAGAAATGCTATAGAGTTGGTCAGTTGAATGCAGTTGTCTATCCAAATAGACTATAAAATTTTTACTCATAGCAACTCCAAAGGGTTTGAATATTTAATTTTTTAAAACTAAATCTCAATCTTGACTCTGCTGAAATTCAGCTAATTTTAATTTAACAAAATTTATTAAGCAACTAATGTATAGAAAACTGTACTAGAAACTGGGGGAAGTAAAAGCTTCAAATAAAGCATGGTCCTAGCCTCAAGGAGCTTAGAGCTTTGTGAGTGACAGCCAATTCTCCTATTTCTCCTAATGGAACAATCCTATTTAAAAAGAACATAGATTTAGAACTAGAATAGACCTTAGAGGTTACCCAATTCAAACCCCTCATTTTGGAGATGAAGACATTGGTAAATTTTAATAGTATTAGAGGAACCAACCAGATGACTAAGTTGATCCAAAATTTATATTTGTTTTGTTGAATGTGTATGCAAAATAACAAGAGGAACAGAAGTAGGCCAAATACAGAGTCAAATAAAGAAACTCAAAGTATAGTGCAACTTTACATGCAGTACTGTATTTGGAATGAGTAGCATCAAACATGATCAAGTTATGAGAAAGGCAACATAATTTAGAGAGGTTTCTCAAGACCTTTCCTTCCATGAGGAGGCTAGAGAAATGATACTTCCTTTCTCCCAACCTATAAGCTGGGAGTCTTTTTTTTGTCATGTGCATAAGATTAGAAGGTGCTAGATTTCATTATGAACCAAGTCTTATGAACAAGCTCATGAGACAACATTCTCTGAATTTTTTGGGGGGTGTTTTTTTTTAAAAATTTAAAATTTATGGAATAAACCAAGCATTTCCATAGTACAGTAAAAAGTTAATTGTATATGAAACTGCACAACTTGTTATTCCTTTCAAATATACAAATAAATTATCTACATTTTTCCTTTTTTCTTCCCTTTCCCTTTCCCTCATGTAGCTACTATTAGACACAAATAGATAGACACACACCCACAAACACAAACACACACACACACACACACACACACACACACACAAAAACACAATTGTTCTATTTAATAGTTCTTTCTCTGGATACAGATAGTGTCTTTTTAAGGTCCTTTTGATATAGAGAATTATAATGTAGCAGAAACAAAATCTGTTAAATGGGTGGAGGTTCCTGCTCTTGAAATTCTGCCTCCCTCGGACACTGTTGTTTATATCTTGTCCCTATTTCTCTTTCACTTAACCTTGGCCTGAATGCTGGCAGGCAGGAAATGACATGTTGAAATTGTAGATCAAGCACCTTGAGACAGGAAGGACCAGCGCATGGCTTGCTATTGGGAAATACCTAGCTCCAAGGTATTGGAGCGCTCTATCCAACCTACCCCTATTTAATAGGAATTACCACCACTTTGGCTCTCTTGCTTCTTCCAGACTCAGCTACAGAAGGATGGGGGTTTCTCTGGCTCTTCCTTAATCTACCTGGAGTACCATGGACCTCACCATGTGGCTTGGTTAAGCCAAGCCTCATGGCTACCTGCCCTCTCCTCTCCCTCTCCCCTCTCCCCTTCTCCCTCCCCTCTCTTCCTCTCCCTCTTCCCCTCCCTCTCCATATCCCTCTCTTCTCTCTCCCTCCCTCCCTCCTTTTCCAGACTTCTGAGCCTGGCAGCTGGCTTGCCAAGATTAATTAACAATCCACAGTGGCTTTTCCTTAAACTCTTTTTTAACTTTTCCATTACTTTCTTTGTGTTGTAACTTCTCTGAAAAAATCTCTGTTTTCTTTCTACACCTGCATTCCCAGGTCAGAGAGTGATTCTTTACAGGAGGATAATTGAACAAAATCAGCAACACTTTATAGTTAATTTAGGAATTGATAATAATCAAAATAACTTAATTGCTCAAAGTTGTTCTTTTACACAATACATCTTTAACTATATGCAATGTTCTCTTGGTTTTGCTCATTTCACTCTCATTATTTCATGCAAGCCTTTCCATTTTTAAAAATCATTGAGCCCATAATTTCTTATAGCAAAGTAAGATTCCAGCACAAGCATATACCACCACTTGTTCAGTCATTTCACAATTGATAGGAATTCCTGCCATTTCCAGTTCTTTGTCATTTCAAAGAAAGCTGCTATAAACAGGTCTTTGGGGAGTTTTTTAAATATGGAACAAAAGTTGTTGACTGGATCCAGATTTGTCTGAACACCACGTCTTATGAGGAGATAACTACCTACTTGCTCTGAATGTTTGGGGGTACCAAGCAGTGACCGGGTCCACAAATTTCAAAGTTTAACATTTGCATTCAGTCACTGTAATAATTATAATTCCCATTGAATAGAGAACACTGAGAATTAGAGGGATTACAGGTTATACAAATGGGGAGAGTTGGAGCTGCAACTCAAACAGTGGTCTGCCTGCCAACTTCAAGGGTAATGATTTTTCCTTTGTAGCTTTGTCCTTTTGAGACTGAGAGAGATTTTGTACAGCAGGAGTCCCCTATTAAAATAGAGACACCCAGTGGGAGAGGTCACACCTGAAGTTGTTATCAGCTAACACTTTATTTATCAATTAACACTTTGGTACTTTTTGCCATTCTGATGGGATGTGGGATGTGGAGTCTTAGACTTCATTTAAAGTGTATTTCTCTAATTATGAATGATTTAGAGAATTTTTTCTTAAGTTTGTTAATAGTCAGATGTCTTTCTAAGAGAACTTCCTGCTCACATTTTTTTTGACCATTAACCTATTGGGGAATGGTTCTTGGTTTTATAAATTTGCATCAATTCCCTATAATCTTAGAAATAAAATCTTTAGCAGGCAAACTTGCTGCAAAAATCTCAACAATTTCCTTTTTAATTTTAGTGGAAATAAAACATTTAAAAATAATCTCACCACTTATAAATATAATATTTTGGAACAAAGATATGGATGGAAATAATTTGAAAGTAAAACGATTGAATAACTAACCTAAAAAAACCCCACTTTTACCTTAAATAAATAGGATTGAGACAGAGAATAAGGACTAATAGGAGACAGAAAAAGAAAGGAAGATAAATACTAGGAGAGTATCCTTCTATTTCTACTTCTTTTTCAATTTTCAGTTTCAGCCAGCTGCTGTCCTCAACTTCCTTTCCTCACTGTATAGTAGGCAAAAAATAAGAGATTCTTATTCACTCAGAAACTTATCTCTCTCTAACTCAACTTCTGATATTCTATTCTAAGGAGAAGTGAACTGACCCACACTCATCTTTTCTTCCCTCAACTAATGTTTATGTTTTCTTTCCCACAGAACATCAGCTTCTTGAGGGAAGAATTCTTACAGTTTTGGTCTTTGTAACTCTAGTTCCTAGCACAGAGGCTGACACATATTTTTGTGGACTTGAATTGGATAAAATTTTCTCTGTTTTGAGGATTGTCAAATCTATCTTTCTGCTGGCCTCCAGTCTCATATCTCCGATTGCTTTTTGTATCTCAAACTGAACATCTAGCAGACAGCCTAAATTCAATATGTCCTAAACTTAGCTCATTATTTTTCCCCCAATCCTTCCCTCTGTGGAAATTTCCCTATTAATAAGGTACCATCATCTTCCTATTCCCCCAACTTGCAACCTAGATGTTTTCCTTGACTCTTTACTATCTTCACTTCCCATATTGATTCTTTGTCAAAGCTTGCCAATTTCAACTTTGCTATAACTCTTGAATATGCCCCATTTTTATCCTTTGATACTGCAACCGCACTGCTATAGACTCAACATTTCATGCTTGAGGTATTGCAATAATTATCCTGCTTCTACAAGTGTCTCCCTATTCTTCATTCAATGCCAAAATGACCTTCCTAAAGCAAAAGTGGAACCATAGTATTCTTGAATCCATAAACTCCAGTGGTTCACTATCACTTCCAGCTCAAATACAAGATACTCTGATTGGCTGATATTCAAAGACTTTTATAACTTGTTTGCTCCCTCCAAAGTTTTCCATGTTTTATACTTTACCATATTCTCTTTGATCCAGTGATATTGCTCTCCTCATTCTACCAATAAGACACTGTTATCTCTCAGCTCTTGACTTTTTTTCTGACTGTCCTCCATGTCTGGAATTCTCTCTCTCATAATCACCTCCTGAATTCCTTCAAGTCCCAAGTAAAATCCCAATTTCTGAGTTTCCCAATCTTTCTTCATTCTAGTGTCTCCCCTTAGTAAATTTCCATTTTAATCCTCTGTGTGACCTTTATGTACATATTTGACTGTTTATTGTCTCCCTGTTTTAGATAGTGAGCATCTAGCCTTTTTTTTATCCTCAGTGCACATCATTGTTTGATTCTTTTCCTTTGTTATCAAAAAAGATCAAAATGACATCACCACATTAGAGACAAATTACAGTGTCTCTAACATGGTGATGTCATTTGGTCTCTGGCTGATCAGACCAGTACAAGCTTGGAATGCTCTAGCACAGGACAGGCACAGATAGCCCATGTGAACACCTGGGGTGTGTAATCTTACATTTTTTTTTTTGCACTCACAGAGTGGGGGAGTCAGAAAAAGCAATACAAGTACACTCTAACAGTCTCTCTTAATAACGTGCAGCCTGGGAGAAACTAGCACAGGATTGCTCAGCATGTAGTACTCTCATCAGAGAGGGTGCTGAGCTCTATGAGTATATAGCATAGTGCCTGGCTCATAGCACATGATTAATAAATGCTTTCCTTTGACTGAATATGGCTTCTTAAAAATTACATGCTACTAATTACTGGTATCTCAAGAGATAGTGAAGTATATTGAAAATAAAACAAACTCAATTAAAACAAGTTCCTGACTACAAGCCAGTCATTTTCCTAGATGTTGGGATACAAAGATAAACAACTGTCAAAAAACCCAAACAGAACTCTAGGATGGTTCCTGCTTTCAAGAAGTTTGCATTCCACTAGGAAAGCAATATAAACACAAATGAGTCAATACAAAATCTCTAGGTAACAGTTTCAGTGCTCACCATCACAAATCCCACTTAAACTGGCAAGTCAGAATCCTGAGAGAATGTACTACTTCTACCCTCAGAGTTGAAGACTGGGGGTGATTTTTGTAGTAAAATAGCTCATGAGTTTCCATTGAACTTCTCTCATTATTACTTAATATAAATTGTATAGTCAAACTTAACTAGTTTTTAGACAGGAGTATTTAATAAGGTGATATAAGAACAGTTGGCATAGGATAACCACCAAACCAGCGGGGCACATTTTCAGAGCTATAATTCATTGGAAGTAAGCTCAGACTTAGAATTTATGTGGAGTAATGCATAGCCCTTGGTTGCTAGACAGTTTTTTTCCCCTTTCTTCCTTTTGGGGAGTACTTGAAAAATTCACCTTAAGCATGGCATGATTTTCTACTTGGGGTCCTTGTAGAGTCCTAAAGTTGTCTTAATAGTTCTGGTTTGTCCTCAGTGGTTGAGGCAATAATCAGTCACAGCTGATCTGGGGATACCTCTAGAGAAATCCAAATCCTTCAAGGTTCTGAAAAATTATCCTCTGGTCAAGGGAGGAAAGGAGGAAATGGAAGCTCTTTTTCTCCTCCCCTCTTCTTCCTCCCCTCAAAAAATTCTTTCTTAGGAAATTGGTTGGATAGCAGGGGATGACGCTAGCCAAAATTAAAAAAAGAAGTGAAATTTGTCTTCCATACCTGAGCTAGTTAAACACTTGAATTCCAGAATCCAAACTAGTTTGTATTTTTATAAAAAAATTCATGAAGTGCTTTTAATCCAATCCAATATACTTTCTATTTGATGCTTATTTGATTTCATCAATGGCTTTTATTCCTTCTAAATTCCTTCTATTTCTTACTCATAAGGAATTTTCAAATCTCTTTGAAATACATTTTAATTCAACAAAGACATTCTCATTTATTAAAGATATTAGGACTAGAATATTTTGCTAGTTAAGGGTGAGAGTTGATGGAATCAAGCCTCACAATTATACCTACAAAGCAATTTGGGTAGAAGGAGCATTTACTTTATAGTAAAAAGCCCTAAATGCCACTGAAAGTGGTATTTTTAGAGGCACCTTGATGACAGTAGGTTCTTAATTTGTTTATTTATTGTTCTCACTATGTGCAAAGATGATTTTCAATCTTTGTTTTTTGTAAGATTTTGAGTTCCACATTTTTCTTCTTCCTTCTCCCTCCCCCCCCTTGGATATAGGTTATACATGTATAAGTACCGATGAAGGTCTAAGATAATAAGATGAGGATAGAGGACATTCCATGCAGGAGAGAGTTGGAAAAAAGGCATGGATAAGAGGTGGATTATAGAATCATTGTTTAGCATTAGGAGGGATCCTAGAAACCTTCTAGTACAATAATCCCATTTTATCAGTAATGAAATTGTGACCCAAGGAGTTTAAAGGATTTGCACAGGTAGTTATTTCAGCCCAATTACTCTGAATTCAAATCTAGTTCTCTTTCCATTGTTCATGTTTTGTTTTTTTGTTTTTTTGGAAAGAGCAAATACGTAAATTTGGCTTCTTTGTGAGTATAGATTTATTTGTCAATGTGGACAATGGATTAGAGAGGACTGGAAGTTAGGCAAGTAGGGCAAATGGAATAGAAGCAGGGAAAGGGAATCCAATTAGGAGATTACTGTGAGCTGATAAGGATCTAGCTAGGGTGGAGTCATTTGACTGGAGAAAAAGACACAGATAAGAGAGACTTTTTGGAATTAAAATTAGCATGATGACAATTAGTTGAAGATAATTATAAGATTGTGAACCTGGGAAGTTGGAAAGATGATAGTAAACTAGACAGTTATTAGGAAGTTAGAAAGACAGATGAGTTTCAGTAGGAAGACAAGTTTGATTTTGGACCTGTTGAGATATGTGAGCACTTAGTATGTTGAGACTGTAGTTCAGGAGGGATGTGAGAAGTGCAGATCTGGGAGTAATTTACAGAGAGATTATCATTGAACCTATGGGAAATGATGAGATCATATGAAGATCATGAGAGTACACAGAATGGATTGCCCTAAAACACAAAAAGTTATATACTTATGAAGAAAATACATTTACTTAGAATTAGGTGACCTGCGTTCCAGTAATTGATCTGCTCTATGTGACTTTGCACAAGTCATCTCTAGGGGTCTCAGTTTCCAAAACTATAAAATGAGGAGGTTGGATTGGATGATTACTGAGGAACTTTCCAGCGAGTTTACACACACACACACACACACACACACACACACACACACACACACACACACACTATATTGGCTGTTAGCACATAAAATTATGTCAGGGTGTTGGCTTTTTGTTAATCTATCAACTGAACTCCCTTCTAGAGAAGATGAGAGAATTCATCTATCTTTGTGATGAAATCATAAAATCATAGAGGATTCCAAATGGAAGATTATTTATTTCTTTCAACTTCTTTCTTATTTTATAGTTGAGGAAATCATTCTCAAGGTTAGATAGCTAGCTGGCTGCAGAATTAGAACTTGTCTTTATGACTTCCCATCCTCACTGACTCTCTTTTTTTCCCCCAACCCTGTTCTCTACTCCCTCTTCCCATGGAAAGGATGAACGTAGGTGATATTTGCCATACTAGATGTATAACTTCATTTAATTTAAATTTAACAAAAAGCAAAAGACAATTTGTTTTAATTATTCATTATTGTCCTGATACTTTTAATCTGCTCTAAATGCAGAGCAATGTAGATGAAAGGTTATGAAAAACTAAATGAAAAGTAATTAAGACTGACAAGAATCCAAATGTTCCCCTAGGGCTTAGTGCTGCCTAACCTTACAGTAGTTAACTGTTAACTGCTCTTTCACTAGAGGAAGAGTTAGGAAACCTAAGGTCTGGTATTAAAATCACTGGGTGCCATAGTTTCTTCATTTGTACAAATAGACAGCTATGTGGTATAGTGGATAAAACATTGCGTTTGAAGTCCAGGGAAGTCCTGAATTCAAATTTTGCCTCAGACACTTAGTAGCTCTATGACTTGGGCAAATCACTCAAGCTTTATTTGCTTCAGTTTCCTTATATGTAAAATGGGGAAAATAATAGAAACTATCTCCCAGGGTGTTGTAAAGATAAAATGAGATAAAATTTGTATAGAGTTTTGAAAACTAAAGTACAATATGAAAAATAACTATTATTATTAGAGAGCATAATTAGATTACCTCTAGGGTGTCTTCTTGTTCTAAATTTCTTTAATTGATTTATATTTTGTATAGTAACTGTGTCTAGGCAGTGAGGTAAAACTATCACTCTTGAATTCATTTAGTAGAATTGTTTGCTTTCTTTTCTCATTTAGTAGTATTTTTTAAAATGTTGTATTTTGTAGTTGCTTGGTAATAGTAAGATAATTCTTACTATTTTGGAAGAAGGATAATTAAGAAACCTTCTGTGGCAAATGCTAAAATTCAAATTTTTATACATGTTTTTATTTCTGAAGTTTTTTAAACACCCCAGACTATTTAAACAGGTTTGTTTGGCCAATAGCTGTAAATTGTTTGTAATTAGTTGCTATATGTCTGAGGTTTTTTTTGGATCCCAGAATTGTACAGCCGTCAAGGGTGTGGCAGAAAGCCCTCATTTGATACTACCATCCCCTCAAACTATCATATCACTTCTCCTTTCAAACTCCTAGAAAAAAGAAAACACAGCTGTTTACTCTCATGGCTCCACTTTCTCTCCCCTCAATTATTCTCATCTTCTTGCAATCTGTCTTCCAACAGTATCATTGGTTAACTGATACAGCTCTATTCAAATTACCAATTACTAAGCAAAAGTCAAAAACAACATTTTCTCAGTTATCACCCTTCTTTATCTCTCTCATTTGACATTGTTAGCTATCCTGGTCTCCTGTATACCTCTTTTCATTGATTTTAAGTCACTGACTTCTCTTAGGTTCTCTTATCTAGCTGTCTTATTTCTTCTTCTTCCTCTTTTTCTTCCTCCTCCTCCTCTTCCTCCTTTTTGTACCTTCTCCTCTCTCACCCACTTGACTATACCTCAATATTCTGCCTTTAGCCCTTTCCTCTTCTATCCTTTCCTGTCCTCTCTTTTCTCTTCTACTTTCTCTCTTTCAGTGTCCTGATTATATCCTATGGGTTTTATTATCTCCATGGAGATCAATTAAAAAATAAAATATCCAACATTAGACTTCTTGGAGCTCTTTTTTATTGGAATGTTTATTGCAAATTTTGAACTAGATCTTTTGGAGACAACTTAAAACAAAACTTGTCCAAAAAAAGAATTTTTTATTCTCCTCACCCACTTCACGCTACTTCCAGATTTCCCATTTTTTTGAGAATCTCACTATTCTTCCAGGCATGTTAGTAATCTTGAAATAGCCTTATCTTTCATTCCTACCTCATACATAATTAGTTGCCAATTCTTTGTTGAACAAACTTTCACATTTTTTCCTCACTCTACTGCTTGACATTAAAAATTCTGACCAAATTACCTACTTTTTCAGGTTTATTATATGTTACTCCTTCCTCTGTTCCCCCCAACATACTTCTTGGTATGGCCAAAATGCTATTCTTCACATAACATTCCAACTTCCATATTTGTGTTATTTCACTGTCTATTCCCCATGCCCCCCCGCCATCTCTAATAGTTGAAATTCTAGCAAATATTCTAGGTCTAGCTGAGGTATAAAATTTTCCAAAGGAGCCATCATTTTAAAACATGAACTCTTCTTCTACCATATATCCCTGAAAATAAGACCAGGTCTTATCTTAATTTTTGCTCCAAAAGATACATTAGGGCTTATTTTCAGGGTATGTCTTTTTTTTTTCATTTAGAACACTATGCAAAATTATTCATTTATTCATGTAGAAAAAATGCACATTTATTCAAATACAGTCATGTCATCTTCTGGAACATCATCAAAGCTCTCCAAACTCCTATTTCCAGCCTTACTTTCTTGCAACTCCATTTCTTGAGAACCCCCAATCTCTCATGTCCACCAATAGAACTCTCCTTAAATGAGTGTTTCTTTTCCATGTAGCCTGCTTGTAGTACATTGGCAAAACAGTGATTTTATCCCATGAATTCTTCATCCACATCACCAGGCTCAGTTTCACAAAGTGTCCACAGTGATTTTTCTCCATTCTATTTTTATCTTAGTCATTGATTTCCATGTGCAAATGGTCCTTGAATGGCTTGTTTATTGCAATATCAAGAGTCTGGAGAGAGGCAGTCATTCCCATGGAAATCATTATTTGATTTATCCTTCCTTCTGCAAGGAAGTTCTTCATACTTTTGATGGGGTGAGTGCTGGTGGAATCTCAGGCCAGCAGAACTCTTTGGACACCTCACTTAAAACGTGGCAGCATTAAATACCCTCACTTCTTTGCAACTTTGTGTATACCAGGCTTTTTTGGTTTCATGAACATAAATGCTAGAAACACATTCAAGCTTATCTTTCTTGCCCTTAGGGATGATTAGAGGTGGGGCTTTCTTTCCCTCCAGATAAAAGTGAATATGTTATTTCTATGTTGTATCTATACTCTGGTCATTCAGCAATAAATTTTTGAGTTTATCTATTGTTATATTTATATCTCATCCAAGTAAGGTATTTACAAATAATTATAATTTATATTATAATTTATTTTAAGTATTAATTTCAATGATATGATTTATTTCTATTTAATTATATATTATTTTATTATTTTATAATTCAATATATCCAGCATGTGTTGAAACACATACACTAAATACATCATTCTGGCTGATGACCTTAACTAGACTTATTTTGGGGGGTAGTGCTTATATTACCAACATCCTGAAAAAATCATGGTAGATCTTATCTTCAGGGAAATATGGGACCAATTTCTTGGAGTTCTTTACTTTGTATCTCTCCTATCCCAGGTGACCTGACCAAAGGATGGTTCATGTCTAAAAGATCTTGTAATTTTAGAGGGTTGCATGCTCCATATGGGCTAACAAAGCAAAGGGGCAATCCAAAACACTAATGCAATCCATTGTGCTTATATCATTTGTATAAGGAATTCTTAGAGTTAAAAGTTTCTCCCAACAATACAGAACAACAACTTGTCTATAGCTTAGAGTCTTACAGAGTTAGCTGCCTGGGACACTGAGGGGTTAATTATTTTATTTATGGTCACATAGTACATGTCAAAAACAGAACTTGAATATGGGTCTTCATGACTCCAAAAAACTATCTTTTCCACTAGAGGCTCTTAGCCTTCTTTGTATCCCAGACTCCTTTGGCAGTGTCTCTTTCTTAGTCATTTTTGGTAATGCCTTAATAGTCTCTCTTCCCTGTTAAATGAATAAGCTGGGAAACCTAAATTTCTTGAGTGATGACCTCCCCCACCTTCACCCTACATCATGCCTTTGGTAATAGCCCAAAGCACCCTTTTCCTAGTAGTTTGAATATCAGCTATCCTCCAAATACCTGGGTGTTTCTCTCATCCCCACCCCCCCATCATGAATCAGCACCAGCACCTGAACCCTACAAACTGCTTCCTTCTCCCATTATGAAGTCATACTTGACCCAGATAAGAACCCTGTACAAACTCATCAGGTTTTGAGATTTTGTTGCCCTTCTACCAGGCACCCCACCAGACCTAGACCATCTCTATCCTCCCTTTCAGCCCCTCTGATTTTCCCCTTCAATCAAACTTTTCTATTTTATTTTCTTTCTGTTAGTTCTTATGTTTTGTTCTGTTAACAGCCATGAAAATAATTCTAACAGTCACTGAAGTTTACATCTTATGAGCTATCATTTGCATATTTCCTTGAAGTATCATTCATTCTTAAGATACCCAGAATTAAACTCATAATAAAAGAGAGCAAGTAAAACACATTTTAATGACCTGAGACCCAATACTCATCTGATAGAGAACTAACTAGGAAAATAATACCATTTGCTTTGATGAGATTAAAGACAGATTTCGAAATAAACTATTTTACGGTCACAAAATGAAATAATAAAACAATATTGAAGTGATTAGATAAAATAAGTCCCTGACATATAATTTTGTTTCATATTCAGATTTTATTGAAATAGGCATCTCTCAATGAGGAAGTCCCTTTGACACCTAAGCACAGAGAAATTAAGTAACTCTTTCACACAGCTAGTTGCCTTAAAGCCAGCCTTTCCTAGCTCCAAGGCTAGTTCTCTATCTACTATGATAGCCATACATGGTCTTTATAAAATGAAACCAGATCAAATTTGTTGTTTGTTCAAAGTAATTTAGACACTACTATAACTAGCAGTAATCATCCTTTTTTTTTTTAGTTTTTTTTTTTTTTTTAGTTTTTTCCTAGGCAAATGGCGTTAAGTGGCATGCCTAAGGCCACACAGCTAGGTAATTATTAAGTGTCTGAGACCAGATTTGAACCCAGGTACTCCTGACTCCAGGCTGGTGCTTTATCCACTGCGCCACCTAGCTGCCCCAATCATCCTTTTTCTAACACAATGTAATAATTTTATATTAGGTCAGTGTATGTTTTCTCCATATGTTCAAGCCACCCTAATCTACTTCTTGCTTTTCACTGTGGAAATGACTAATTATATTGTTTGAGATGAAGCTAATCCATTTTTGCCTCAATCATAGCAGGTTTGGCTTGGGGATTATGACTTCATCATGGGGGAATATATCCAATTATGACTTCTAAAATTTTAATAATTTACAATAAATTGAGAGAGAAAAATGAATTAAATTAATCCTTTAAAAAAGCATAGAATTCCTTTAATATTCAACTGAATTAGAATCTTGACTTTGCATGGGGTCTATACAAAATGAAGCAAACTGTTGTGAGAAAGGGAAATACTGGTCCACACAGCTCTTTATAGTTTAAAGACCCAGACACTCAGAAATATTTGTCATAACACTGATTGTATATGCTTATTAAGGTATCTGAAATATTACCTTACATTCTTTTATTTCTTCATTTTTGTCTGTATATAGGGGATTTATTTGTATCAAATTTGTGATTTCATCATTTTAGAAGACTTCTAATGAGAAACTTCTTTCACCTGTTGTCATCTTTCTTGTAAATTATAGTTTTAGAAAGTTATCTGGGGACACTGAGAGATTAAGTAAATTGTACACAGTGATGTAGTCATTATATGGTAGGGATGTGATTTGAAACCAGGACTTGACTCCAAGATCAGTTCTTTATCCACTGAACCAGGCTACCTCTTTAACTTAAATTTATATGTTACTTTAAGATTTGCCAGACATTTTCCCACAATCTTGTGCAGGAGGTAGTGACTGCTGTGATGCCAATTTTACAGATGAAGGAAGTGGTTGATCTTTCCAGCTTCTTCCTGCATTTTTGTGAAAGCTTAAGAACTGACTTTCTGTAAATGTTCTCTTTGTGTTCATTCCTATGAAGTAAACTGCAAAGTACAAGTGGATGAAGTCAGAAAATAATTTCTTGTCCATTTCAAATGATTATTTTTAACATTTGTTAAAAACTAAAATGGATTTTCACAGGTTACTTTCTTCTTTAGAATTATTTAAATTTTCGGGGCAGCTAGGTAGCACAGTGGATAAAGCACCGGTCCTGGAGTCAGGAGTACCTGGGTTCAAATACGGTCTCAGACACTTAATAATTACCTAGCTGTGTGGCCTTGGGCAAGCCACTTAACCCCATTTGCCTTGCAAAAACCTTAAAAAAATATTTTTAATTTTCAAAGAGATTTGTTCATATTTTATCTCCTTGGTACAGATTCTTCTCTGAGTTGTTTAGGAAAATCTTATTAATGTTTAAAGAAACTTTAAAAAGAAAAATAGAAATGCTCAGTAAACTAATGTCTATATTAGTATAAAGAGCTTAATCAGTTGATTGGGAATTATATGGAAAAGAGTACTAGATAAGGGATTCAAAGGCTTCTATTTGGAATTAAGTATTTTGTTGGATATTTCAATTTATTGCACTGAATATCGATCTCCTCATTTACAAAATAAATACATTGGACTTCTAAGGTTTCTTTCAAAACTTTGACATGCTAAATGGAATTACTCTGGTTTGTTGAAGCAGGAATTTGGGCTTTGGAATCAAACAATATAAAAAAAAGTACTTGTCACATAATTTTGTATCAAATTCAGACATATGGAATGTGGATCACATAGAAAACAAAACACATTTTCTGGGTTTTTTTGTCATAAATTTCTATACAGATGAATTATATGAATATTCTTTTAAATTATAAAATGAGAATAAAATGAGATTTTTTAATTTCCCCAAGACTATATGAGGTATGTCTCTGCTACAAATGTATGTATCTTCATTGCGAGGAAAAGTTAATCCAGAACTCAAGAGCTGGCTTACTTTTAAGTCATGATATATTAGCTACCTCCAGAACCTATCTCCATCATCTTCTAGAAGAAACAAGTATAGGATTTATCCTAACTTGAAAGTGTTCTAAATCTAGTGCTAAAAATGTACATATAAGGAATAGTTCTAATTTTTTTAAAATTTGTGTGTACAATTGATAACTTTTCCCAAGTAGCCTTCATTTTTTCCCTTATGTGATTTGTAAATTTAATTTTCTTCTTTTTTTTTGAAAGGCAATGGGGTTAAGTGATTTGCCCAAGGTCACATAGCTAGGCAATTATTTAAGTGTCTGAGGCCAGATTTGAACTCAGATTCTCCTGACTTGGGCCGCTACTTTACCTGTTGTGTCATCGAGGTTGCCCAATTTTCTTCTTTTTATTGTTTTTTTTTACTTCATGTTTATAAGGGACTTGCTTATATATCAGAAAAAACTGGAATCTGCCTCTTCAAATAGTGCCCTGCACTCCTTCTCAGTAGGCAGATAATTTTACTGCATAGATCTCATTTTGCTATGAATAGAATTTGCAGCTGAGATTTTTGATTCTTGCAAGCCAAAGGAAAGGAGACATAATAAAGTTTCCCTTAAGGACTATTTTTCTTCACCTCAGACCTCTATGATATACAGGCTAAACAACTTTTGACTTGTGGAGGAATCACTGCAAAGTCTGTGATGAAAAAGGGTGAGGTGGGAAGGGGAGGATATAAAACAAAACATTAATTGCCAAAAATGCTTTTTTAAAAATCACAGTTTTATTTGGAAGTGTTTGTTCTTACAGTATTTTCGAATGATTTTTTTTTTGAGATGAAATAACAGCTGAAGAAAATGTGGTTTATTTTTAGAGGAGATTAAACACTTCTGATGGTTGGTTCTCATCTCATCTCTCTCTCTCTCTCTCTCTCTCTCTCTCTCTCTCTCTCTCTCTCTCTCTCCTTTCCTCCCTCCGTTTCTCCCTCTCTCCCTGTCTCTCTCTGTCTCTCTCTCCCTCTCTCCCTGTCTCTCTCTGTCTCTCTATCTCTCTCTCTCTCTGCATCTCTTTCTCCTTCTGTTTCCCTAGTTTCCTGATACTTTGTAAACTTAGTGTCTATTTTTTCTTCTTCTTTTCCCCAGCTTTGTCAAGGAAAATCATTCAACAATGCAATAACAAATGGCAAATAACAAAGCTGCTCACTTGTTGCACAATGCTTCCTGGCTATCTCTGTGCAGCAGTCAGAATAGTGGTTTGAGTATGGCTAGATATCATCATTCACGGGCATCGTCTTTCCTTTTGTTGTCTTCAAAATGTCCAAATCATCCAGCTTTGTTTTGTGGTTTTTCCTACACTAAGGACACATGAGGATACAGCAAGACAACATAGCCAAGACACATGGAAGGGCTGCCACTTACAATGAAAAGAGCATTTCCCAAGGAACAGCCTTGCATCTGTAATTGCTGCCAGCATGGGAAACCAGTCATACTATTGAATAGCACCAACGGTTCCACTGGCAATCTGTCCCCTCTTCCTCCCACTGCTGTAAGCACTGAGTAAGCTATTAAAAGACCAAGAGACAGGCAATTTAAACTAAGGAACATTCAATAGGTACCATATGTAGAAGAGGCAGGAGTGCTGACAACTCAATTCCTAACCATCCGTCCTCTGAATCAAGCCTGAATTCTGACTCTGAGGGAGAAGTTTGGGATAAAAGGAGAAAAATAAGAAGAAAATTTGAAGAGAGGGAATGCAGAATGAGAAATTAGCTGTTGCCATCAGTCCTCTGAATCACACCTGAATTTTGACTCTGAGGAAGAAGTTTGAAATAAGAGAAATGAAGAGAAGAAAATTTGAAAAGAAGAGAGGGAAAGCAGTATGGGAAATAAGCTGTTGCTTTGGCAAAATGCTATATAGTTGATGATTTCATGCGAAGCCTAAAATGTTTGATTAAAAGAGTCAATGTGAAGTAAATTTAGACCTAAAAAATATCAAAGTACACACACACACACACACACACACACACACACACACACACACGCATATATTAAGAGATTATTCCAGCAATTTTGTATTCATGAAACATACATTATAGATGGGACAAGTCAGTCCACTAATAAACATTTATCTAGTGCTTTCTATGTGTTAGGCACTGCAGAAGCAAAAAAAAAAATGGCTCTGGTCCTTGAGGATCTCATAGTCTAATAGGAGGAGAGGGCAACAACAGACCAACAACTATATTCATATAAAGTAAATAGAAGGAAATCTTAGAACAAGATGTTTGGCTACTGGGAGATGTTTCCTGCAGAAGGTATGACATGAGGTAAGAGCTAAGGGGAGAAAGCATTCCAGGCATGGGAGGCAGCTAGTGTAAATTCATGGAATTGGGGGTTGGGGTGTTGTGTGTATTGGTAAAACTGTCAGTGTTGGAATAAACCAGAACTAGAAGCAGAATCAGAGATTTAGGAACCAACTAGCAATTACTGAGTTGCCCAGCAAGGGAACTTCACCCATGTGAGTGGAGACTCTCCAAGGAACAAAAGGACAAAGATTATATAAGTTTCAATTAGGCAAGAACTAAATAGGGTATAGGTAGCTGGGTGGCACAGTGGATGAAGTGCTGAAGATTTATCTTCATGAATTCAAATCTATCCTCAGACAAAGTGGCATGTCATTTCCCCCTGTTTGCCTTAGTTTATTCATCTATAAGATGAGCTGAAGAAAATGGCAAACCACTTCAGTGTCTTTGCCAAGAAAACCCCAAATGAGGTTGTGAAGAGTCAGACACAAGTGAACAACAAGTAGGGTACAGAAACTTCTGCATTGGACAGAGCTTGTTTGGACACTGCTTATGGATAAGATTAGTGTGACAGGAGAAGCAGTTATTCAAGTTTTCTGTAAGGAAGGTCAAGAGCAAAGGCAAGGGCCATAATACAAACAGGGTTAGAGACAAAATAGAACAGCCACAGATAAAAGGAGGTTGCTTTCATTTTCTTAGTTATCGACATGTATGAAGAACGTGAGTAGAGTAGGAAGGACATGAAGGACTTTAAAAATCAAGTAGAGGGGCAGCTAGGTGGTGCAGTGGATAAAGCACTGGCCCTGGAGTCAGGAGTACCTGGGTTCAAATCTGGTCTCAGACACTGAGTAATTACCTAGCTGTGTGGCCTTGGGCAAGCCACTTAACTCTATTTGCCTTGCAAAAAAAAAAACCTTAAAAAAATCAAGTAGAAAACTTTAGATTTGATAAATGGAGGTAGGAGAGATCACTGGCATTGTTGAACTGGGGCGGGGTTGTTAGACCTACACTTCTGGGAAATCACTTTTGCTATTGAATGAAAAATGGATTAGAATGAGAATTGTCTTGGGTGGGGTGTAGACTAATCAAAAGGCTTTTACAATGGTCCTGCTGTAATGTGGGATTCTATTAGGGTGGGGGCTGTATCAATGGGATACATATGGAAGAGATGTTGTGAAGGTAGAAATAAGACTGAACAATAGATTGCATAATAACAACAAATGAGAAGTCAAAGATGACTTAAAGGTTGTGAACTTATGTGACTGAGAATGATAGTATTCTTGACAAAAATGGGAAATTTGGGAAGATAGGAGAATTTTGGCAGGATAATGAGATCTCTCTTAGGTATGTCAACTTAGGCTAACCAGTTTCAGATTTATGAAAGGACTAGAATTCAGGAAAGGGGTTAGGTTTGCATGAATAGATCTTAGAATCATCTAAGATCTATTGAACTCACGGTAATTGATGATATCAAGTGAGATAATATAAACTAGGGAAAGAGAGTGGGGTCAGAGCAAAGATTTAGAAGACATCCACAGTAAGTGAGAGGTCTTGATCTGAAAATCTAGCAAACAATATTGCAAAGGACAGGACAGACAGGTTGAAGGAGAAACAGGACTACAATCTGAGGAAGAGAGTATCAAAGATTGTAGAGTGC
This sequence comes from Macrotis lagotis, assembly GCF_037893015.1. Lineage (NCBI taxonomy): Eukaryota > Metazoa > Chordata > Mammalia > Peramelemorphia > Peramelidae > Macrotis > Macrotis lagotis. Next base: position 703,626,173 of record NC_133658.1, on the reverse strand, counting down.
TCAAGAGCAAAATAAAATAAGACCATAAGATCTGACAATTATGCGATCATTGGTAACTTTGGAGATGGAGTAATGAAGTCAGAAGCTAGATGATAGAGGGTGTCATTCAGTAGTTTCAATCCTGTCTGAGTCTTCATGACCCCTTTTGAGATTTTCTTGGCAATTATACTGTAGTGGTTTACCATTTCCTTCTATTCATTTTGCAGAAAGGAAAATGAAGCAAACTTTCCCAGGACAACTTAGCTAATAAGTATCTGAATCTGGATTTGAATTCAGGTCTTCCTGACTCTAAGCCTGACTCTTTATCTATTCTGATGGGCAGATAGATGGTGCAGTGGATAGAGTATTGTCTTTGGATTCAGGAAGATGGGAGTTGAAATCCAGCTTCAGACACTTGACGCTTTATTAGCTGTGTGACCTTGGGCAAGTCACTTAACCCTGATTACCTCACATCCAGGGACATCTCCAGCTGTCCTGACTCATATCTGACTCCACTGTGCCCAAATGGTTCCAGAGGAGAAAGTAAGGCTGGCAACTTAGCACAGCAACCCCTCACTCAAATCTAGTTCCATGACATCATCTCCCTGCTGTCATGATCTTTTTCAAATAGGAAGGACAAATATCATCACCATCATCATCATCCACTGTGACACCTAGCTGCTCCTATTTTGTATTAGTCTAAATTTGGCCTCCTTTGCATCAAGGCAATTGTTCTATATTTTTCTATATATCTCTTTATATTACATTTACTGCAGAGGCTTTTCTAAATTTTTCATCCCTCCTCAAACCTCTTTCCTCAACCCTCTCAGGTAAGAACCTTGCCTCATGTTTCAATGAAAAAAAATTGAGGTCATTCACTCAAATCTCCCTCCTCTCCTTTATTCCTCATGTCACATTATTAAGATTCCTTGTGCTACCATCTCCTCCCTCACCCCTCTTTTAAATGAAGTGGTGACCTTTCTCCTTGCAAAGGCTATTCCTTCTACATGTAACATTCCCATTCTCATTTTATCCCATCTTAACTAATTAATTACTCCCTTTTTCATTCTTATTTTCCTATCATCTTTACTTATTTTGTATGGTCTACAAACATGCCCAGGACTTACTCATCTTCAACACTCGATCCTTCCATCCTTACTAGTTATTGTTCTATATCTCCTTCCCTTTTGTGGTTAAGTTCTTTCAGAAGACCATCCACAGTGGATGCCTCCACTTCTTTTTCTGTCTTTGTTTTCTCAAATCTTTGCTATTCTGATTTCTGATTCATCATTCATCTGAAAATCCTCTTTCCAAAGTTACTAATGATCCCTTAATTACCAGAATTAATGACCTTTTCTCATTGGTCATTCTGCTTGATCTCTGTGAAATCTCAGACATTGTAAATCATCTTCTTAATCCTCAATACTCTCTTCTATTTAGATTTTGGTGACACTGTATTCTCTGTCTACCTCCATATCCCCTGATGAGTTTTCCTCCTACCTATCTGACCTATCTGATCCTTTGCAGGATCTTCATCCACTCTAACAAGGTTCTATTTTATTCTATTATCTCATTAGACTTAAATGAAGACTTCTTAATTATCATTAAAATATCCATCAAATATCGATGCTCCTGGTGTGAGGATGATTCTGGGTTATCTAAAGTATTGTGTAAGCTCTGGCAGTTCCTACCAAGCAAGAAAAGGTCCAAGTAGAGTCTAGGCAGGAGATTGTGTGTTGTTCAAGGATCAACCTGGCTTAGTACAGAGATGCTTTTTACAAGAAGAATGATTTCTAGATGATGAATTCTTTAGTCTTGACATCCCATGAATATAAACAAATTAGAGGGAGGACCAGTGGAGGAATACCCATAATTTACATATGATGAAGTCATGGAACCATAGACATATCAAAGAATTCTTCTGGATAGTCAATGGGCACTTTTTTGAGGGACTGAGCTGCTACATATAGCAGCCATATCACAATTAGGAACCACTTTTGGCAAGCTGTACTGTTAGAAAATGTTTACGGTAGATCATCATGTTTGACTTTGATATATAAATTTCAGTGGTGGAGATAACACCTTCTATATCATGGCAAATTGTCAAAATCTGCTTGTACCCTGAAGCACTGAAAAAAATAGTCAGAGTCTTCCTCTCCTCCCGTCCCCAAACCCTTATCTAGAAGTTTATCTCCAAGACATTGAAATTTAGGGTACATCTTTAACAGCCTTTTTCCCCCCTCCTTTTCTCTCAGCTGAATTCTTTTAGGAGTTTTTTCTTCTTTTCCTTATCTTCTCTTATATTCTCTTCCTTCATAGCAGTGTTTTAATGCTACTTTAGAAGCCTATGGGATACATCCAGTTAATTTTCAGAGGAAACTTGTTTAAAGATAAAAGATGTAAACTATAGTTTCAATTTTTTTTTTTTTGCATGGGGGGTGTTAATCTATTCTCAAAGTAACTGGGGAATTCCTTTACAAAACTGGTGCATGAGATTCCACTTTTAGTTTTCATTCTAATAAAATGACCCCATAAAAGACAATGGGGGGGACAGGGCTGCAATTGTATCCCTTCTCTTGATTTATTTTTCAATAGTTAAGAATAGTGTGCACTAGGGTGATGAGGTGATTAAAGTCTTCCGCAGCTGGAGCTTCGACCAAAAGGTTACTTAATTCAGAGCTGCACTGAGTTCAGTGATCTATTCCTAGACCCTTAATAGACAAAGACTTCACCCACAGTCTGCAATCAGCACTAGAATTATATTAAGCTGACGCATGGGTAACACTACCCTGTGGGTATGGAACTAAAGCTGATCAGTACGTGCCACAGGGTTCTATGCCTCAGTTGAAAGCCAGCCCAAGGAACATTGACCTACCCTGCCTGTGGAAAACTGAAAGGAAGAAGGCACACAAGCTTTTCCATAGCCTCTCCCTGTCTCCTGTTTCTTTGTAATCCAGGATGCTTATGGAAACAGGAATCTTGGCAAAGGGGAGTAGGCAGGCTCAGAAAAGTAATGGGGGCAACAGGTGTCAGGAGTTAGGTGATCTAGCCAAGTTTGGATAAAGCCTAATAAAACTGCATGATATGTCACTCATGAATGAATTTAACCTATGACTGACTAAAGTCAACTCCATTTACTTAGCAGAGATTTCAGTTCTAGTTTATTCCATAGTATATTCTCTCTTTCATAATTTTTTTTAACATTACAATTCCTGCTATTGAATATGCTGGTAGATAGAGCTTTCAACTGTCTTATGTTTTCAAATAGAATGTCTCTTCTTCTCTCATTTCACAGTATTGATGTATTTTTGACATCTTGATTTTTTTTTTATTTGGTTACTACACCCAAAAGAAAAATTATGCTGTTAAACTTCAAAAAAGTAATGTTTCACTAGCTCACCTCTTCTGGGTCTAGATGAATAATCATTACGCATCTGTCCAGCAAAGTAAATTGTTTAATTCTGAAATATATCATGTTTTTGAGTAGCATAAACAAGGAATTCGGTATTCAAGGACTTGCTTTGTGAACCAAATGTATTCGAGGACCTTTCAGCTCTCAAATTTTATAGTTATAAAAGACAAATACCCTGACTTTGCCTCATCTGTATAATGGGGATAAATAATATAGGCAGATAGAACTAACAGGCAGGTTGTATTACAGCAAACATATGGTTTCTCTTTGTCAGCACAGGTGTTAAATACTCCAAAATATCATAGAAATATATAACTAAAAATAGTAAAATGTAGTTTAATTTAATATCTATAAGAAAATTTTCCATTTTTTTGAGAAAGCTCTTAACCATGGCTTAAACTTCCATTTCTGGTAGTGCTATCTTGTTATTTAGGTTAGAGTAGTTATAAAAGAAAAATGTCTAAATTGCTGCATTTTCATATAGTTATCATGTAATTGTCTGGTTTTTCTTCCTGCCTTCAGGTCAGGTTCATTATAGGTACCTGGTAGTGGTAACATTAATAATAATGATAAAACCTTGGCTATTATATGCAAAAAATGTGTCCAGGATAGGCATAATATATTTTTCTTGGGAAACAACATTCCCCGTAAGATTATGGGTTAGTTTTGTAGTGTGTTATCTACTGTTTAGCTTTGATAGTGTTGAAAATAAATTATAATGCTGCTGAACCAAAGAATTTGTGTTGGAAGAGATACTAGTGACCATCTAATCCAACATAAGAGGAATTTCTACATTGCCTAGAGAGAAAAGGGATTTTTGTGTATAACTGAAGAGCATAAGAGACAGAATTGGGTCTGGTAATGGTCTCAGAAGTGCAGTGACCAAGGTTTAGGCACTGTGAAGAGTAGGCAGAAAGTGGGTAGTAGCTTAGCAAGGTGAAGTAACTATAAGTTGTTCATAATCATAGCTAGAACATGCTGAGAAATCCAGTGTTTTAAAGAACTGTAGTAAAGTTCCTTTCCACCTCCTGTTAGAGACTGAGGTACTCTTCCTAATCTCCCATAGTGTTCAGGTAACAGAAGTGTTATTGAGAAATGGAGAAATTGCCTGTATATCTCTCCAGTTGTGATGAAGATAAAGCCAGGAATGCAGATGGAGTAGAATTGCACACTTTTCCAAACTTACAGTTTAAAGCAATAGGGATGAGTGGGCTCCTGGCTTCCAGTCCCAGGACCCTTTGAAGGTGGTCAATTGATGGAGAGAGTGTGTTGATTCGATTTTATTCTTTGTTATTTAAGCTTCATTGTTACAAGTAAATATACTTTTTAAAAACCATTTTAATGCCCGTTATTTCATTCAGGCTGACTAGGAGAGAGTCAGAGAAAATGAAAGTGGTTTTCAAGTTTCCAGGAATCTGAATATAATAATGGAAGGCTACATATATAGTAATTTATAAAGAATTATCACTTGCATAATCTCATTTCTAATCTTAAAAATTATAAATGTAGATGATTTTATCACCTTCCTTACTGATCTGTTGAAATGTCTGATCATTTTTCCAGCCAGAGTTTCATGGAGGCTAATTCTTTTTTACATGAGGAAATTGGACTGCTTAAATGAATACTACGTGGCCAGTTCATAGGTCTGCACAGGCTGTCCTGGGAGTTGCTGGAGCAATTGGGTGTCAACCAGATTAATTTGGACATGGCAAAAAAACCCAGAAAAAAACTGGGTTAGTTTCTATGTTTAGACGTTGGAGATAATGTAATACTGGCAGTTGCTTAGGGCACTAACTCTCAAAAGACACAGGATTTTGTAGCCGATAAAGAGGAATATTCCCTTTAGCTACCCTGGTAGTCACCTGAAGGACCCTGGTTCCCACTATTTATAAATTTACAAAGATTGAAAGTCAGAGAATGCCTTAGAAGTATCCTTTCAATACTTCTTATGGAGAAGGGACTTACTTATATTTGAAAAATAAACTTTTTAAATCTCTAGTAGCAGTTTTAAGAGGCCAATAGTCCAAAGAAGAATTTTAGGTGTACATACTTAGATTGTACAGTGACTGATTTAGTCAGTAAATGAGGGTTTTTTCTTTTTTTTGAAGTGAATTTTTCTTCAGCCTAGAAATAATTTCTTCAAAATTCCTTGTTTTGAATGAAGGCATTAACATCTATCTCCTCACTCAGACTCACAACCTTGGAGTCATACTTCTGTGAATTTTCTCTCCTCCTCACTCCATCCTTCCTGGGCTCATTTAATCAATGACCATGCCTTGTTGATTCTCCCTTCACAGTATCACTCCCATCCATCCATTTCTCCAGGCGAAGTTCAAGTCCTTATTACCTCTTGCCTGGACTATTGCAAAAGCCCCCAAACTAGTCTTCTTGCTCCTAATGAACAATATAGCATTTAACAGATGCCAGATTAATCTTCCTACAGTACTGGTCTGACATTTCACTCCACTTTTCAAAATTTTCTCTTGGTTTCCAATTGCCTCTAGAATAAAAAACAAACTTTCCAGAAAGCAATTAAATCTTCCGTGACCTTAGCTGAGTTATTAAACCTCCATGAGTCTCAATCTGGTTTCAGTCTGTAAAATGAAATGATTGAGTTGGATGACCCTTAAGTTCTGCCATAGTTCTGTATCTATGACATTACATTTTCAAATTTATATTGAATTTACAAGATTATTTAAAAAATTGTGAATGCATCAATTTGGGAGTTTCCTTCAGTGATACAGATTGCAACTTATTCATACCATCCTATTCTCTATGATCCTTGTCCATGTCCACTCCATCCATTGTAGTCAAATTTTCCTACATACTGTCCTCTAAACAGCATTCCAACTCCTGATTCCATACCTTCCTATAGGCTGTCTTCATGTCTTCATTTCCACATCTTAGAATTCTTTTCATCCATCTAAGTTTAGCACTAGTGGACTCTCCTAAGAAAAGCCTTTCCTGAACTGGTTTGTGCTGTCCCCCTCCTCAAATGATCTTTTACTTATTTATTTTCATACATTTTAATCCCTAGTAGATTGTAAGCTCCTTGAGAGCAGTATCTTGTAAGTAATAAATGCTTATTGGTATTAATGGAGTATACTTTGAGTATTATTAATAGTACATCTCCAATCAGAAAATATTTCATGCCTTCAGTGACCTTTCCCCTCCTTTTTGACTGCTGCTTCCCTGGCTTTCTTCAAGACTCAGGTTAAACGTCACTGTTGACAGGAGAGCTTTCTTGGTATCTCTCTGCCTCTTTTCCCTCTAACAATTATCTCCAATTTAGCTGACATCAATCTTTTTTATGTGTAATTACTTGCATTTATCCCTGCTGCCTATTAGAATATGAGCTCCTTGAGATCAGGAGCCATATTTTTCCTTATTTATTCTATCCTATGAGCTTAGCAGAGGCTTGGCACATAATAGGTACTTAATAATAAATTGTTGGTTAGCTGACTGAATTCTAGGTATTGGGCATATAAAGACAAAAAATACCAAAAAGCAGTTTCTACCTTTGAGGGACATTGATTCAGATAAAGAACTACATGGGGACATTTAGAGTAAATGCCTCTTTTGGGTGTATAATCATACACCATTCCACCACCTGGATATTCTGAAGCTGATTGATAGTTCTGTCAGTAAATAACATTGTTAGAATGGAGATGTGGTTGATTTTCACTATTTTTTAAAACTTATTTCCCATTAGTACCTTCTTATGAGTAGTCCTAAATTAACAATGCTTATTCTTTAATTTTCTTAAAAACATCTTAGAAATTTTAAAGTATATAGCGTTCAAAGTTTCTTCTAGCTCTGAAATTTTACAATTAAAATAAAAGACATACCTTTTTCTGGTACTTTTTGAAAGAAGGATTGGTGTTGTATTAGTAAAGGCATCCCATAGATAGCTTGTGTTTTTTTAGTGAATTATTTAGAGGATTTAATTGTCTCTAGTTATCCGAAATAATTGCTTTTAATTATTTATTTTAAAATTCACCTAACTTGTTTTCAGAAATTATCATCCAATATAATCCAAATCTAAAACTCACAAGTCCTTGTATATCCATAAAGAGTCAATGCAACCCCTTGAATTTAAGCAATGATACCAATTATTTTTACTAGACAGTTATCTCGAAGAAAAAAATTAGTTTCTGTAATCTTTACTAATAGCCCATTGAGGTATCTTTAAATATTTGAAGTTTATAAATTTTTTATTCTTTTTTTTTTAGTTTTTTTTTTTCAAGGCAATGGGGTTAAGTAACTTGCTCAAGGCCACACAGCCAGGTAATTATTAAGTGTCTGAGGCCGGATTTGAACTCAGTTACTCCTGATTCCAGGGCTAGTGCTCTATCCTCTGTGTCAACTATCCTTCCCTAAATTGTTTATTCTTAAACAAAATCCTGCCTGTTGCGATTTGTTTGTTTTGTTCTCTCTAAAGTGGGGATTGTGACCTATTTGTCATCATCAGTTCTACAAGATAGATTTCTCTAGGGAAAGTATGCATGCCCTTAAATCCTTCTTTTAACCTTTCCTAATAGGTCCTAATTTCTAATTTTTTAAATTGATTTCATCCTCTGTGGATTTCTCCAAGTCTCCCACCTCTATATTTAGGGTTACAATTTGGTTACACAATTAGTTATACAATTTGGAGATTCTTATATGCTTTTATTCATTTATCTGATATTGGTTATGTTATATTTTGTTGTATTGGGTTATTATATCACATGAATCATAATGTGTACATTTCACATGTGACATATTAAGTACTGTTTTATATATGTGTGTATATATATATATCTATATATAAACACATGTGTAATATGATGGATGTAATGTGGTCCTCTCATATTTATACAGAATAGCAAGAGACTAAAGTACATCCTGGGATTCAATATAGTGTCTAGACTTTTTATGCTATACTGACTCATTTCTAATTGAAAGATGGAAGTCTTTTTCTAAAGTATATTACTCAACAGATGAATTGACTGAACTTGATTTTCTTGACTTCTAATCATTTTTCAACTTGTCAAGGTCATTCTGAATTCTAATTCTGTTCTCCGAGATGCTTACCCTTCCTACTAATTTGATGTACTTGGCAAACTTGGAGGTCCATCATCAATCACTTAAGGAGATATTAAATAGTAAGTCAGACAAAATTGAACACTGAAGAATATGAACTATTATATACTTTTCTTGCTTCTTACTTCTATAATGGTGATCTCAGACAAGGATGTGGTAAGACTCATTGCTGTAGTGGGCATAGCTTTCAAGAACCACCTTCTTCTATAAATAAAGAAGAAGATCTGAACCAAGTGAATAACTAAATAAGAAAGCCTTTTGAGGAAAGAAGAATTTCTCTTAGGATACCTATTACCATTGTTGTACAGAGGGAAAAATTGGGACCCCCACTCTGTTTCTACACTCATGAATTGATTTATCTATTTGATCTAGGATTATAACAGAAGAAGAACTTGCTAAATAAAGATGATTTCTCTTAATGTTAACTTACTGTCCTACTCACAAGAAGAAAAATACTGGGACAGTTTGCCAATCTGGTCTAGGATTACAATGAGCAAAGGTAGGGTCCTATACTGGAGTGATTTATGAAGAGAGTTTACAAACTAGTATGCAGCTAGCTATATCATTAAAATGAAACTATTCTCCCCAAAATTAGTGATCTTTTTATTGCCAATTTTTAAAAAATATTACTTATTTTTATTTAAGGCAATGGGGTTAAGTGACTTGCCCAGGCCACACAGATAGGCAATTATTAAGTGTCTGAGGCTGGATTTGAACTTAGGTCCTCCTGACTCCAGGGCCAGTGCTCTATTTACTGTTCCACCTAGCTACCCCCTTTTTTGCCAAATTCAATGGAGTCTACATATTCCTTATCTGCCCTGGTCTTTCTGTAACATTTGAATCTATTGAACATCTACTTTTGAATATTCTCTCTCTCTGCATTTTATGACATGCTTCTTTCTCCTATTTCTTCTCAGTTTTCATTCTGAGAATCAAGCCTTCTAATTGTGGTTGTACTCCAATGGTCCTGGGCCCAATTCTACATACTATTTTGTCTTATCTCATTGATTTTGGTGGATGGGCATCTCAAACTCAACATATCAAAAACAGAACTCCATCATGAAGTGGTCATAATACTACACTTGAATCAAGAAGACCTAAGTTTAATTCCTGTCTCAGACATGTACTATGATTGTATGAGAATGGACAAGGCACTTAACATCTCTCAGTCTTAGTTTCTTTATCTATAAAATGAGGGCAACAATAGCACCTACTTCACCAGATTGTTGTGAACATTAAATGAGATGACTTATATAAAGTAATCTGTAAACATTAGACAATTATATAAATTTTAAATATTATGATTATCACTGAAACTTACTCATCTTCCAAATTCATCTATTAATGTGGAAGACATCATCATACTTTCAATTACCTAGGATTTCCACCTAAAATATCATTTTTGACTTCTTACTCTATCTCATATCATATTTTTAATCATTCATCAAGTCTTGTCATTTCAAACTCCAAAGCTTTGTGCACGTTCCTTTCTGTCTACTTAAACAGACATTACCTTAGATCAGGTCTAATTTTTACCTAGACACTTTTTACCCAGACAACTGTTGTTTCAGCCTTTTCCAACTGTCTGTGATCCCATTTTGGGATTTTCTTGATAAAGATACTGGAGTGATTTTCCATTTCCTTCTATTTTCTTCATTCATTCATTCATTCATTCATTCATTCATTCATTCATTTGTTCGTTCATTTGTTTGTTCGTTCATTCATTCATTCATTTATTCATTTGTTTGTTTATTTATTAAAGACAAAGAACTGAAGGTTAAGTGACTTGCCCTGGGACCCATATCTAGTAAGTTTCTGAAGCCAGATTTGAACTCATGAAGCTAATAATTCTAATTCCATCTTGTTCTGTATAATAGCTTCCTATAAGTTTCTATGCCTCATATCTCTCCCTACTTTAAGTCATACTCCATAGAATTGTAAAAGTTAATTCCCTAAAGAGCAAATCTTAGCCTGTCGCTGTTCTACTCATTTAAGTCCCCTGGCTCCCTATTGAATCTAGGACCAAATAGCAACTCCTTTTTGCCAGATTTAAAGCTCTTCAAATCCTGTCCCCAGACCAGGTTACAAGCCTATTTAATTGCTACTTTTTCCTACATGACTGTCTACCTCCCCACCTCTGTGCCTTTGCTTTGGCTACTCTTGGTTCCTGGAACTCTCTTTCCTTCTTTCCCTTTTTTCTTTCCTTTGAATCACTCAGTACTGTAAAGACTCAAATCAAATGCCACCTTTCTACTTGATTCCTCAAACTTTCAGTGCCTTCCCCTAAACAATTACATTGCATTTAATTTCATGTTTTTATTATGTACCCGTATATTATGTAAATATAATACACACCTATAACACATATGCATATATTCATAAAACATACCATGCATATGCATGTTATCTTCCTTATTCATATGTAAGCTCATTGATGCTTACTAGAATGCTATACTTTTGTCATTATATTTCTTGTATTTGTCACAGTATCTGGGCTATCCTAGGAACTTAATAAACTCTTACTAGTATAGTTGATGGGTTATACTAATAACACCATGATCAGCAAGTTTACTTAATTCTTTAAGGTTTTAAAATGTAATTTACCTACATTAACTCATCCAAACCTCCCATACTAGCTGGGCCTCATTGGCTAAGTATATTATCTTCAGTTCACAGGAAAGAGGTATAATATGCTCAGGGCCACATGGTCAATAAGTCAGAGGTCAAATTACTATATACAATTCAATGTAAAATAAACTCACAGGACATAATGATGCATATGCCCACACTGATTTGCTGCCATTTGGTTCTCAATGTTGGTTGTGAGTCTAAGAGATAAAGCACCATTTGTGACTATCTCTGGATATCAACCTGCTCAGAAATGCAGACTGTTCCTAAGTCATGCAAGTCAACACTCATAAAGAAAACTTGAATCTTTTTTTTTACAAGAACACCAGTAAAGTTCACTTTTCACCTTAGTGATTTTTAGTAGTTGCTTAAGTCTAGTGCTGGTTTCCATTCTTTCTCTACTCTATGCTGGTCTCCACAGAGCAACCATAACAATGTTCTTAGAGCATGTCTGACTGTACCACTCCCTATTCATTCATATTCAAGGATGCCTGTGGTACCAATTTGAGGCTTATTTCATATCTTTTCTCTACAACCTACCAAACAAATTGGTCTTCGACTGCCCCTAGTCCTGCAGATGAATTTTTTCTCTTAACAGTAATCCTAATAATGAATAAACCTTTAAATAATCTAATTGATTAAATTGAATTAAATTAAATTAAATTAAATTAGGACACTGAAGTGTCCTCTGGAGTCAAGAGAACTTGAGTTCGAATCTAACCTCAGACACTTACTAGCCGGATGACCTTGGGTAAATCATTTATCACTGTTTGTCTCAGTTTTCCTTGTCTGTAGAATGAGTTAGAGAAGGAAATGACAAACCACTCCAATATCTTTAACAAGAACACCCCAAATGGGGATACAGACAGTTGGACATGATTGAAACAACACAACAGCAATGCAGTATCCTCCCTTCCTCCCTGAGCTGCTGGTCAGTTTTCAAGTGTTATTTGAAACTTCTTTCCTCCCACAGATTTTTAAATGGTCTACTTGTTCTGGTAATTTACAGAAAACAGATAAGATTTTGTCCAACTCCTGCAAGTTTTAATCCCACTTCTGCATAGAGAGCTCTTTAAATGCTGCATCAGACACTCACCAAACCTTCTCAGTCCCACAGTATTTTTGCTTTGTTTTTTTTATAAACTTGCTATTTTTCTCTTCTTTAACATTTTGTTTTGGCTTTTGTGTTATCTTTGTGTTGTTAATTTTTAAGGTTGTGTGAATGTATATTATTTCTACACCAAAAACATCACAAAAAAATCAAAGAATGTTAGATGTTCTTCATTATGTCTTTTAAAAGTAAAGAATAAGTCTATGACACATATTCATTTAGTTACAATTAATCAATTTGGAGACATTTCACTCTGATGGCTAACTGACATAGCTCCACACATGCAATAAAAATTTCCTCCTCCCCGCCTTCCTCCCTTTCCCTCCCTCTCCCCTTCTCTCTCCTCCCACGCTCCCTCATCTTCTCCCTCTCCCTCTCTTCTTTCCCCCTTTCTCTTTCTTTCTCATATGCACAAACAATACACGTTTTTATTCTCCCTTCATGTACTACTTAACTTATTAAGTGAACATGTAACCATTTAGTCTATACTGAATATATGTATTTAATAATATTATTCAGCAAATTGATAACTAAAGTGGATTGTAGGAATAGTTGAATACAAGTAAAGTAGATAAGGATGACAAGGTCCAGAATAGTAAAATAATTTAATCAAAGTCCATTATGGCTAGACTCTAAACTGCCCCTTTCCCCAAATATTTTGAAAGGACTATAAGCAGTTAATAAACAAAACCCCCTTTGTTCACCAACTGAAATCATATTATCTCAATAAATGCTAAAAAAGTCTTTGATAAAACACAACATCCATTCCCATTAAAAACACTAGAAAATTTAGGAATAAATGTTTTCCTAAAAGTATTAAGTAGTATTTATCTAAAAATCATCAACAAATATTATATGTGATGAGGATAAACTTGGAGCATTTCCCATAAGATCAGGGTTGAAACAAGGACACCCGTTATCACTATTACTATTCAATATAATTTTAGGAATGAAGAAATTGAAGGAATCAGAATTGACAGTGATGAAACAACACTTTCACTCTTTGCAGATGATATGATGGCATACTTAGGGAACCTTGAAACAATTAACAAATTCAGCAAAGTAGCAGGATATAAATAAACCCACATAAATCATCAGCATTTCTTATATGAACAACAAAATCCAAGAGCAAGAGATAGAAAGAGAAATTCCATTTAAAGTAACTGTAGGCAATACCACTACTGGGTCTATACCCTGAAGAGATGATGAAAAAGGGTAAAAACATCACTTGTACAAAAATATTCATAGCAGCCCTGTTTGTGCTAGCAAAGAATTGGAAATCAAGTAAATGTCCTTCAATTGGGGAATGGCTTAACAAACTGTGGTATATGTATGTCATGGAACAATATTGTTCTATTAGAAACCAGGTGGGACTGGAGGGATTTGCATGAACTGATGCTGAGCGAGATGAGCAGAACCAGAAAAACACTGTACACCTTAACAGCAACATGGGGGTGATGATCAACCTTGATGGACTTGCTCATTCCATCAGTGCAACAATCAGGGACAATTTTGGGCTATCTGCAATGGAGAGTGCCATCTGTATCTAGATAAAGAGCCATGGAGTTTGAACAAAGTTCAAGGACTATTCCCTTTAATTTAGAAAAAAAAACTGATACCTTATTGTCTGATCTCTCTTATACTTTATGTTTCTTCTTCAAGGATATGATTTCTCTCTCATCACACTCAATTTGGATCAATGCAACATGGAAACAATGTAAAGACTGATAAATTGCTTTCTGTGGTGGGGTGAGGGGAGGGAAGTAAGATTGGGGGAAAATTGTAAAATTCAAAATAAATAAAATCTTTAATTAAAAAAATAAAAAATAAAGTAATTGTAGACAACATTAAATACTTGGGAATCTACCTCCCAAGACAAACCCAGAAACTTTATTAACATAATCCTAAAACATTTCTCACCCAAATAAGGTCAGATCTAAATAATTGGAAGATTGCTTATGATTAGGTCAAACTAATATAATATAAATGATAATTCTATCCAAATTAAATTACTTATTCAGTATCATACCAATCAAACTATCAAATAATTATTTTATTGAGCTAGAAAAAATAGTAACAAAATTCATCTGAAGCAACAAAAGGGCAAAAATAGCAAGGGAATTGATGAAAGAAAAATGTAAAGGAAGGTGGCCTAGCTCTACCAGATCTAAAAGTATACTATAAAGTGGCAGTCATCAAAACTGACTGGTACTGGTTAAGAAAGAGTAATGGATCAGTGGATTAGGATGGGTCCAAAAGAAATAGTAGTAAATGACTATAATAATCTACTAGTTTGATAGACTCAAAGTCATTAGCTTCTGGGTTAAGAACTCACTATTTGACAAAAATTGTGGAAAAAGTGGAAAATAATATGGTAAAAACTAGGCATAGATGCACATCTCATATCCCATACCAAAATAAGGTAAAAATGGGTACAGGATTTAGAGAGAAAGGGCATCACCATAGATAAATTAATAGACCAAGAATTATTCTATCTATTAATCTATGGAAAGGGGACAAATTTGGAACCAAACAAGAAATAGAATAGGTTATAAATGGCAAAATGAATAACTACATTAATTTTGACTATATTAAATTAAAAAGTGTTTGCACTAATAAAATCAATACTGCCAAAATTAGAAGGAAAGGAGAGTGGGGTGGCTAGGTGGTGCAGTGGATAAAGCACCGGCCCTAGAGTCAGGAGTACCTGGGTTCAAATCCGGTCTCAGATACTTAATAATTACCTAGCTGTGTGGTCTTGGGCAAGCCACTTAACTCCATTTGCCTTGCAAAAACCTAAAAAAAAAAGGAAAGGGGAAGGCTGGGAAACAATCTATACAACTAGGAATTCTGATAAAGATCTCATTTCTAAAATATAGAGAATTACATCAAATTTTCAAGATCGCGAGTCATTCCCCAATTGACAAATGGTCAAAGGATATGAACAGTTTTCAAATGAAGAAATTATCAAATGAAAAAATGCTCCAAGTCATTATTGGTTAGAGAAATGCAAATTAAAACAACTCTGAGGTATCACCTCTATCAGATTGACTAAGATGATAAAAGGAAAAGTCATCTATGTTGGAGAGGTTGTGGGAAGTTTGGGACATTGATGTATTGCTGGTGGAGTTGTGAACTGATTCAACCATTCTGGAGAGTAAAATGAAACTATGCCCAAAGAGCAATAAAACTGTTCATACCCTTTGACCCAGCAATTCCAATTCTATGTTATATCCAGAAGAAATCATAAAAAATGAGAAAAATCCCACATGTTCCAAAATATTTATACCAGCTCTTTTCATAGTGGCAAAGAATTGGAAATGGAGTAGATGCCCATCAGTGGGGATATGGTTAAATAAGTTATGGTACATGAATATTATGGAATATTATTCTTTTGTAACAAACCATAAATGGTCAGACTCCAGAGAAGAATGGAATGAATTATGGGATCTGATGCTGAGCAAAGGGCACAGAACCAAGAGAACAATGTACACATTAACAACAACATTTTGAGATGATCAACCCTAATGGAAGCACCTGTTTTCAGTTCAGAGATCTAGGACATGCTTATTAGACCGACTATGGACAATTTTATCCCCATCCAGAGGACCAAAAACAAAACAAAACAAAATCCTTCATAATCTGATGGATGAACGCTAAATTCATTAAAAAAACCCTCATATTTCTGTCCCTTAATCCTAACTCCTCATACTGAAATGACTAATCTGTAAACATGTTTAACACAAATATGTATGTCCAATATTAACTTGACCATTCACTGCTGAGGGGAGAGAGTGTGGGAAGGGAGAGTGGAAGGAAATTTTTTAACTTAAAAATATATATAGGTAGGATGAATGTTGAAAAACCTTCATAACATGTATTTGGAAAAATGAAATATCAATTAAAAAACAAAAAAAATTCATCTTATCTTTTCCTTTTAATTAGAGGATTAGTGAAAAAAAGTAAAAGTTAGAAATCTTTTTAACTTTAGTAATCTATCTGGAACTTTGGCTTATAATATTCTCTGACAATATTTTTCAAGCACCAGGATCCAGTCACCTAACTCTACCACTTTTAAATTACTGGGTTAATTGATTAATTTACATTTCTGTTGGCTACTTGAGTATTGAGAATAGACCTAGCATAGGATAACATGGCATTAAACCATATATCTTCCCCTTCCAAGCAACTTCCTTCCCTCATGTGGCTCAAGGTTGCCTTTTCCCCTGCCCTCAGGGTAACAGTGGCCAGCCTGACTGGTTTGCCTATGTTTTCCTATTTTCACTTGAATCAGTAACTGCTCCTTATGGAGTAGCACTCTGTGTTTGTTGGTATGTTTCCTGTCATATGAATAATCCAT
Source organism: Macrotis lagotis (assembly GCF_037893015.1). Taxonomy (NCBI): domain Eukaryota; kingdom Metazoa; phylum Chordata; class Mammalia; order Peramelemorphia; family Peramelidae; genus Macrotis; species Macrotis lagotis. The sequence continues at coordinate 703,609,601 of NC_133658.1, read as the reverse complement.
CCCTTCAGTCACCTTTGATAGTAACTGAGGTTGTTTTTCAGAGTCAAAATCAATAGAGATTTGTTCAAGATTCAGAATAGAACTAATTTAGCTTCTTTATATTTTTTGGTCCCCATGAAGTTTAGCTTGACCAATCTGGAATTTTGCCCTTTGATCCAGCAAGACCACTTCCTTGTTTATTTCCAAAGATGATAAAGTAAAAAGGAAAAGAATCTACTATATTTTCTATAATGTTTATAGTAGTTCTCTTTGTGGTGGTAAAGAACTAGAAATTACATTTGAGGAATGACTAACCAAGTTGTAGTATATGAATGTGATAGAATATATTTATATGATGCTGTAAGGAATGATGAGCAGGTCAGTTTTAGAAAAACATAGAAAAACACATGAAATAATGAAAAGCAAAATGAGCAGAACCAAGAGAACATTGTATATAGTAAGAATAAAATTGTTTTAAGAATGACTTTGAAGGATTGATTTTTGACAATAACCAATCCCCAAATTAAATATTAAAGGATGTGAAAAATATGCTATCTGCATCCAGAGAAAGAAATGATAAATAGAAGAATGTATAGAATAATTTTACATGCATATACATATGCATACATACACATAAACAAACATATCTATTTGTGTGTAATGACAGCCATCTCTAGTAGGGAACAGAAGAGGAAGGAAGGAAAAAAAAAGAAATTTACATGATAATTTTGTTGTATATTTGAAAGGAATAGCAAGTTATGCATAACAGACTTGCAGTTTCATGTGCAACCATCTTTTTATTGTACTATATTGTAAAAATGCTTATTCTATTCCATAAATTAAAAATAAATTAAAAATACTCTTCAATGGCTCCCTATTGCCTTTGAGAAAGAAATAAAATCTTCTGTTTAGTTTTCAAAGCTTCTTACAGCTTGATCTCAACCTATCTTTTCAGGCTCATTGTATCTTACTGCCTGAGATCCTGGCAATTGGTCTCTTCTTTTCTCATCCATGGCACGCATCTTACCTTCATAATAGCTATTCCCACAACTGGAATGTACTCTCTTCTTTCTTCTATTGCATAAAATACTCCTCTTCAGAAAGTGTCACTTTCTATATGAATCCTTTTCTAATCTCCTCAACAACTATTGTTCTTTCACTTAACATTTAAATACTAAGTATTTATTACACAGTACACATGAACATGTGTGTATGCATTTATGTGTATATTATATATACACATCTCTCTCTCTCTCTCTCTCTCTCTCTCTCTCTCTCTCTGTCTCTCTCTCTCTCTCTGTCTCTCTCTGTCTCTCTCTGTCTGTCTCTCTCTGTCTGTCTCTTGATCTTTTTTTCTCTCTCTCCCCCTCTGTTAGGGTATATAACCTCCTTGAGAATAAAATTGTTTCATTCATGGTGTTTATATTCTCAGTGCCTCGCAATATATTTAGCACATACAAAATCCTTGTTCATTGGTTTTTTCCCCCCATTGTCTTTCCCCACACTCCTCTTTATCCAACTCAGCTTTAGTCTTCTCTAGTCTCTATGATCTATTCTCCTTTCTATCTTCCTTTTAGAATTATCCTCTATTAAGAAAAGCTCTTTCATGCTTAACCTCATCTGTTCACATTTCTTCCATCTTTTGGGCTTAATGGAAGCCAGACTTTTTCCATAAGACACTATATCTTTTTGAACCCTCTCAAATAGACTGATTCAAGGGTGAGGAGATAGGTTATCATATCTTGCTCTTCCTGCAACTTTTCCTCTCTCTCTGACACTAATTCTCACTCAGTAATCAGGTTATCTCATTTAAAACTCTCCAGGGCCACTCTCCTTTCTCCTCAGATTTGGTGCCTATCTTACTGAAGTCTTTAATACTATGAAGACCTGGATTTTCAAAAACCATCACATCCTCAATCTCAGCAATCAATAGGCTTAATTTAACCATAGAAAATGCCATAAACTCCTTCCCAATTCAGTTTAATTTATTCTATGTTAAGAATTCTTTGTGGAAATCCTAGTTAGGAATGTAAATAGAGCAGTGCATATGGCCCTTGCCTATGAACAAATTACAATATTGTTAAATATTGATTTTGTTATTCATACTCTAAAAACATATGCTTTTAATTAAAAAGAACAAAACATAAGTTAGAAAATTATTCTATTATTTAAAACATCAAGCCAGTTGAGATTATAATCTTTGACATTCAGGGATGTGTCATTTTTAGTGGAAATAATAGGACTTGAATATTTTGGTAACATTAATTTGTTTCAATCATCACATAACTCTTTTTTATTGTGTAGATATGATAAAATACATATTTTACTATGAGAACACTATTATGGGGATCCTAGCACTAAATTTGATTGTTACAAATCATTTAGTCTTATGATTGTACATGTTTGACCTTATGAGATTGTTTGTTGCCATGTGGAGGGGCAGGGAAGAGAGGGTGGTAGAAATATGTGGAACTCAAAAGTTTGCAAAAGGATAAATGTTGAAAACTGTCTTTCCCCTTGCTTTAGGGAAAGATAATAGAATCATACAATTTTTGACAAGTAAGGAACATAAGAGATTACATTTAGAGCATTTTAGGAATAAAACTAAGCAAACCAAAACCGATGCTAATTAATTGCAGGTCAAACTACAGTTGTCCAGCCATTAACAGGCTGGAATGAGTCAAGAGAAGGGCAAGAATGAAGAGGGGACTTGGGCATCATTCCATCTCAGGGAAAACTGAAGTAATTGGTGACATTGAGCCTAGAGAAGAAAAGATAGGAGTAGGTGGGGCAGGGGAAGAGATTTTGCACACAATATATTAATAGCTAACATGCATATAGTGCTTTAAGGTTTATAAAGCACCTTATATATATTTTCTCATTTAACTCCCATAATAACTCCATGAGGTCTACAGACCATTATCCCTGTTTTACAAGTGAGATAATAAAGTGAGGTTTAGTGCTGTATGGAGTTGCTCAACTAATAGGTGTCTCAGCCAGCAATTGAAAAATTGCTACCCAGAAATGGGATTACAGTTCTTGTCTTTATAGAGAACAGAGTTAAGACCAAATGTGGTAATGACAGGGAGAGTGACTTTCAGAAACAATTTTATAATATTGTGAGCTCTTCTCAATGAGAATGAATGACCTCAAGCAGTAATGAGTTGCCCACCATTGGAGATTTCTGCTTTAAAACAGTCTTGGTGACTTATATTTTGGTGATGACATAGAAGAGATTCCAGATTGAAGTAATGGTTAGCTTGGATGACTTTGAGGTCTTTTGAACTCTTGGATTCTATCCATTTAAGACTCTAGAATCTATGCTGTTGAGAATGATTCCTACAGGATGTTAGATTACTTCCTTTATTTTTGACTCCCAGGGTCAACAACGTCAAAGCGAAATTTTGAGTAAATAGAACACCTTTATCTTGAAGCAATAATTGATTTCTTCTTTTTCCCATGAGATAAGCAATACCTTTTCATATTCTTGCACTGTGACCTAAACCTTCTCTTCAGCTACTAAAATAATCATATTTTTAAAAGTCTTTACTCAGGTTTTATTTGGCAACCCTTAATTTTTCCTCCAGTGAAATCCTTCATAAAATCCTCTGTTTAACTTTTTAAACTTAGTCCCAGGCTATCTTTTTTTTTTTTTAGGTTTTTGCAAGGCAATGGGGCCAGCCTATCCTTTTCAAACTCACTGGACGTTGCTTCCCTTCATGCACTTGGTAATCTAGGTAAATTGGATTTTTCTCCTTTCCTTAGGCTTGATGCTTCTTTCTCTTCTCTGTGCTTTTTCTCTAGTCAACCTATATATATATATATATATATATATATATATATATATATATATATATATATATATATATATGCCCTCTGTTTCATTTAGGTACCACCACCACCAACATTATCATTGTCATCATCACTATAATCATCATCACCATCACCATCATCATCATCATCATCGGTGGATATGGCATTCATACAGTACTTTAAGGTTTACAAATTGCTTTACCAATATCTCACTTGATTTTCACAACAATGAGATAGTTGCTATTATTGTCTCTTTTACAGATGAGGAAACCGAACCTAATAGAGGTTAAGTTACTTTTCTAGGGAGACAGCTAATGTCTAAAGTCAGATGAAATATTTCTTGATTTCCTCTAGCTACTTACACCCTCCTCCCAAATAACTTGTATCTAATTACTTTGTATGTAAAGTAGTTTTATATATAAAGCAGTTTATATATAGTTTATATATATACATATGCTCATTTCTTTATCTTGTACTTATTTTGTATATTGATTGATTCTAAAGAATCCAGTTTTATAAGAAAATATAATTCAAATTATTCAGGAGATTTGAATAATTGATAATAAAATAATGTTTGCAAAATTCTTAGTACCTTTAGTGTTATATAAATTTAGTTGTCTTCATCATCATCATCTCCATCACCACCACCACTACCATCATCACCACCATCATCTTTTTACAGCTATCCTACAAATCTGTGAATAGAAAATATTATCAGGGTGGCTAGGTAGTGCAGTGGATAAAGCACAGGCCCAGGAGTCAGGAGTACCTGGGTTCAAATCTGATCTCAAACACTTAATATTTACCTAGCTGTGTGGCCTTGGGCAAGCCACTTAACCCCATTTGCCTTGTAAAAACCTAAAACAAAAGAAAATATTATCATTTGGAACATAATTACTTTCAGTGTTAACTGAAGGATATATTTTTAATTTTTTTTTTTTTTTTTGGTTTTTGCAAGGCAAGTGGCCAAGGTAATTATTAAGTGTCTGAGGCTGGATTTGAATTCAGGTCCTCCTGACTCCCAGGCTGATGCTCTACACACTGTGCCACCTAGCTACCCCAGGATATTTATTTAAAAGCAGAAATTCTGTTATGAGTTTGATTATTTTAATAAAAAAGTCAGTAATTTTTAAGTATATCTTTTGGCTTGAATAGCTACTTCTAGATCTTGACAAATTCATATACCTTTCTAACTTCCAGTATCAATGAATCAGAATAAAAAAAGGCGGAGAGGAAGGTATAAGAATCCTGGTGGAAAGTCCTCTGAGTGATAGCCCATATATAGAGAAAATAACTTATGCAGAGCTTAGCCTTTAAAATCAGAATCTTTGGCTCAATGTTTAGAATTAGGCTATATGACAGAGAAAAGCAAGCATAACAGTGTGATTCAGGATACTTGAATCCCAGGTCTCTCACTAACTTACTTTATTACTATGGGCAAGTCACTTCATCATTTTGGAGGCTATTTCTTGAATTATAAAGAAGCAGAGTTGGACCTGATTAAGAAGTTACTAACCTGGGCGGCACAGACATCTGTGAATAGATTTTAGGGGCTCTAGGAAATTGGATGAGGAAAATGATATGTTATTTTTACTAACCTCTAACTGAAATTTGGCATTTCCTTCAATTATTTAAAAATAGGGATCACCAATCTTCCAAAAGGGTCTATGTGTATATGTATGTGTGTGTGAGAAAGGGAGGTAGGGAGATAGAGGGAGAGAGAGGGAGAGAGTGAGAGAGAGGGAGAATCTTCATTCTAGTTTATCTCTAAATGAACTTGCAGATCTAACATTCTGCAATCCTAAGTGAAACAAAATGACATTAACTGGGGAAAAGAGTAAAAACTTATGAAATAAGAATTAAAAGTATTGATTCTACATGTGAGAGGTAACAATAATCCTTGTTGAGAAAATGAAAAGGGTTTCAAAGATTTTGATGAGGTTAAGAAAGGAGAGTTGGATAGAATAAGTATCCTGATATTAGAATAGAGGAAATTTTCTTGTCTTTGTAAAGTGAAGAAGGACTTATTTATACTTTCTATGTGCCAGACACTGTACTAAGTGATGGGAATATAAATATAAACAAAAAGAAAGACAGTCCCTGACTCAAGGAACTTACATTATAATAAGGAAAGACAACACATCTAAGGCAGTTGTAAGGTGAGGGAGAAGATTTTCTATGGGGTGCTTAATGATGAAATTCAGAGTCAGTAGGCAAGCTGGGAAGAAACTAAGAGATGTTTAACAAAGAGACTTCTTCAAATGGAGGTTCTAGGAGGAACTCAACAATGGCAGGAAGGACTTGCAGGGGTGGAAATATCTTCCAAGGTGTGAAGGTATTGGTGGGAGATTTGTTTTAAGAAACAAAACAAAATTAAGAAAGACTTAAACTTGCTTTTTAATTGTTTCTTGAAACTGTCTTGAAAATATCAAATTGTTCATATTTAGAAATTATACATGAAAACCTTCCATGAATTATTCTTTTGATTTCTTCACTTATCCTTTCTTATTCCATACTGACAAGAGAAAAGTACTATAGAATCATAAACAGGAAATTCCTATCAGAACTCTTACAGTGAAGAGTTGAGTATATGCAAACATGTCAATCTCCCAAATCTTATGTCTTTGTAATGAAATCAAATATAGCTCTCTCATATGCTTGAATTACCACTATTGCTTTCTTGGGCTCTGTCTGACAGTGAAACTAAACCATACTAATTACATCCACAGCTTACATGGCAGATTCAGGTTCCCAAAGTTCAACTCTGAAGAGATAGACAATTTTTACTTTCTTCAATGATATTTTATAGTAATGGTAAGATAAATTGTTCTAGATGTGTTCACAGTGGCTAGTGAGAAGGCAGATGAAATTTTCCTCATGAATTTTCCCAAACTCATCAGTCACCAAAGACAATGAGAGAAACTGGCACTCCAATTTTTAGCTTTGGCATAATTTTAAATTTTACTTGTAGGAAAAGAAGCAACAAACATATTCCCACAACTTTTTTTTTTTTTTTTGTGGGAAAAAACAAATAAACTGGTTGTCATTTTCTGTAACTGGGGAAATGGTGGAAGTGAATGTAGGAATTGGAAGTTTGTGTGAATTATAAGAATATCTTTTCATTCATACATAGTTTTGCAAAAAATCAACAGATGAATAATTTTGAATTACTAATAATAACAACCATAATAACAAATATTTATACAGTGCTTATTATGTGTTCGGCCTTGCCCTAAGGGCTTTATAAATATCTCATTTGATCTTCACAAAAACCTCTTGGAAAGAGATACCTCATTTTACAGATGAGGAAATCAAGGTAAAGAGGGGGTAATTGACTTACCTACATAAACTAATAAATGTCTGAGGCAAGATGTGAACTCAGGTCTTCTTGTCTGCAGACCCAAACTCTATCCACTGCACCACCTAGATGCATTTTTTAACCTCTTTTACTCTCAACTACCCATAATTTACTGTAACTGATTTTGACCATTTGATGTCAGTGGTAGTCTAGGACTATTCAAATACATCAATCTCAAAAGGTATAAGATTCTGCTATATCTGAGAAGCTTTTAGGAGTCAGATTACTTATCCAAAACTTTAAAAATGAATTTGTTAAAATGATGGCTAGGACATATTTTGGGTTTTTCCCTCAAATTTTACCCCTAGTATTTTTAAAGTTTTTTTTTGTTTCAGAAGACAGAATTCCCCCCCCCCCCACTCATTTGACACTCATTTATTAAATGCCTATTATATACAAGGTAATGTAACTAGAACTGAGTTGAAGACATCGAGGAAGGAAAAGGATATATAAAGATTAAAAAAAATGTTCCTTCTATCAAGAAGCTTACTTTCAGGAGATACAGAGCTTTCACAGCTAATAAATACAAATTGGAGAAAGGAAAACACTAACAGTTTGGTGGGTGATGGTGGTGGTGGTGGTGGTGGAGGGAATTGAGAACAAAAACATTTTCCATTCAGAACTGACATTTTAAGTTATGGTTACCAACATAGTATATTTTGAAGGGTAATAGGAAGACAATTTTACCAAAATATATATTCTTTCTCTATACTCAAAATGTTTGCTAAGAGATTCTACTATATGGGTCTTAATTCATGATCCCCCTTGTCCCGGATTTTAATAGTCCCCTGATAAAATGCAGATACATATTGGGACCTTGAAGGGAAAGATACACAGGCAAATGCAGCCTTGAGGGAGTAGAGAAGAGGTGTGTTGAATGAGAATTTGACTGACTTTAGTAAAAAATTTATTGGGGATTAAAAAAATAAAGTTAATTTAAAAACATCTGTAGTTGAGTTAAGAAACCATTCTTTTAATTAAGAAGGAACTATGTTGAGTTAACTGATATAATTAAAAGACAATAAAACCTAAACATTTCAAAAACTAATTAGTATTTTATTACCTTAAATTATTTAAAAATTCATTATTTTCCTCTAGCTCATATCTTCCCCCTTCTCTTCTTTGTTTCCTCTCAATAGAGGATCTTTCCTATTTAACAGAAAAAGATGGGGACATACATAGTGAACTTTCTTCCCCTCCCCAATTCTATACTTTATATTCTCTTAGCATCATCTACCATACTATGCCTTTGCTGAAGTTTATTTACTTATTTATTTACTTATTTACTAATTAATTAATTAATTTACTTAAGGTTTTTACAAGGCAAATGGGGTTTAAGTGGCTTGCCCAAGGCCACAGAGCTAGGTAATTATTAAGTGTCTCAGGTCAAATTTGAACTCAGGTACTCCTGACTCCAGGGCTGGTGCTCTATTCACTGCGCAACCTAGCCGCGCCTTTGTTGAAGATTTTAAAAAAAGACATGATTCTTTCTTTGCCAATACTAATCCTTCTACTCATACTCTTGATCTCATGATTTCTCGATTGCTCATTTTTTGTTTTTAATCCACTGGTTCAGTTTTTCTTGCTTGCATGTATGTACAGATTTCTCCCATTCTTACCAAAACCTTTGAGTTTGCCCTTCTCTGAGGTATCATTCCTAGGCTTTTCCATGATCCTGATTTTCTTCTTGATTTACCATTCTCTATGAAATCTTACAATCATGTCTTAGTAACTTTGTAGGTCATTTCTCCTGTCTCCTAGCCTCTTCTCCATCTGTATGAATCCTACTTGTCTCTCAAGGACTATTCAAATCCTACCACCTTCTGTGGAAATGCTTTTTTAATTCTCTGATTTTTATTTTACACTATATGAACTAAACCTTAATCATAAGCTGACTTATGACATCTCCTGTACTGTCTTGTACTTCTCATATTATTTAACTCTTGAATTCTTATTTGCTGTTTCATGTGTATAGGACAAGTTTCTTTTTTTCAATTGATGTTATTTTATTTTTATGGTTACATGTTATGAAAGGTTTTCAACATTTACTCATATCCATATTATTTTTGTTACATAATTTCCTTCTCCCCTCCCTTCCCACCCTCTTCACTCAGTGGTGAACAGTCAGGTGAACATTATACAAGCATTTGTGTTAAACATGTTTACTGATATTGGTATGAGGAATTAGGATTAAGGGAAAAGAAAGAAAATCATGAGGTAGGAATGAAATACATAATTTTTTTTAAAAAAGTGAATACGGGGGGGTAGTTAGGTGGCACAGTGAATAGAACATCAGCCCTGGAGTTAGGAGAACTTAAGTTCAAATCTGACTTCAGACACTTAATAATTAACTAGCTGTGTGACCTTTGGCAAGTCACTTAGCCCCATTGCCTTGCAAAAACTAAAAAAAGTGAATGTGGGGTTCATTCAGATTCTGAAGGTTTTTTGTTTTGCTTTGTTTTGGTTTTTTTTGTCCTCTAGATGGTGATAGCATTGTCCCTAGTCAGACTAATGAGGTTATCCTAAGTCTTTGAACTGCTAAGAGGGAACTGCATTCATCAAAGTTGATCATATCACAATGTTGTTGTTACTGTACAATGTTCTCTTGGTTCTGCTCCCCTTTGCTCAACATCAAATCCTGTAATTCATTCCATGCTTCTCTAGAGTCTGACCATTTATGGTTTCTTATAGCATAATGGTAGTCTATAACATTAATATACCATAACTTATTCAACCATTAGGACAAGCTTCTTCAATCAAATCATTGAAGGCAGGGCCTCAAACCAACATTTTTTTTTTTTTTGGTATTTGCTATAACTAAGTGTTTCAAACTTAGTTATTGTTCAGTTAATATTTGCTGACTGATTTTATTTTAAAAGACAGAATCTGGGTTTCCTCTGCATTTTTGCCTTCTTAAGGATTCACTGGTATTTCCTGTGGATTTCACTGTGAAGATATTTTAGGTATTTTGGCCCAGAGGCAAGATAAGCTAGTTAGGGTAGAAGGTGCTAACAAGGCACAAGTGATGATATGCATGCATGGCAAGTCCCTTTGCAGCTTTTTTTTTTTTATTCTATTTCCTCTTAGAAGCTAGAAATTTGACAGATAATTTAGTCTCCCAGCTAGGGTTATTCTCTATGGCTTAAGGTGACTCCTGTATGGCCTATGGCCCAGTGAACATCATCTATACTTTGGATTCTTTTTCCCTCTGCTTGCCCTTCATACAATTGTGAACAAATCATTTAACTTCATATACTTCAGGTTTCTCATTTGAAAAAATGATCTAATTGGATTAGATTGCCTTTGAGACTGCATTCCCAGTTCTTGATCTATGACTCTATTATCAAAATGAACAATTAAGGGCATCCTTGAAGGTAGTCATAAGAACTTCAGCCCAAGAAGAATGTGGAAGTGGGAAGAGGCAATCTTATCTATTTGACTTGATGTTGGTAGCAACAGGAAAAGATGAAGGTGTATAAATCAATCCAATTATGTACCTATGTACCAGTTGTCTTAGGTACCGGAGATTCAAATACCATTCACAGGTTCTTTTACTTTTTTGGCATCAGATGACATAGCTCATTTTAACCTCCTCTCCCACACCCCACAGTAGTGAACTATCTATATCCCTGTCTAGTTATTGTAGTGTGGGGCTCTCCAGAATACATGACCTGAGATGAACACATGATTTCCTCAATTCAGTATAACTTGCATTAGTTTTGGCTCCAGAATTCATGAAGGGAAGTAGTAAGTCAAATGGACAAAAACAAAGCTAGTGTTGAGTTGCTTACAGTTATTAGTTCTCTGGCTTAGTACAGGTCTACAAGAAAATAGGTATAATCAACATTATTCACCAAAGCCACTGGAATCCATATGAGTTCATACCCATGGCAGAAATTTATAAAGGAAGTTTGGGGGTAGAGTTAGAATTCCATGATTCCATTTATTAAATGCATAATTTCTTGTGATCAATAACTTAAAAAATAGCTTCCAAATTGGTAAATAAACAATTAATAGAAAATACTTTTTATAAGAGGAGAAGAGATAGAGAACATTACATAAAACAAACTGGATTATTTTGTTTTCATTAAATTTAAAAATTTTGTCACTAAGATTAAAAGGAATGCAGTAAGTTGGGAAACAATTTTTACAATGTTTTTCTGACAAAGGACACATTTCTAAAATATGTAAAGAATTGAGTCAAATTGAAAAAAGCAAATCATTTCTCATTTGATAAATGGTCAAAGGATATGGAAAGGCAATTCTCAGACAAAGAAATAAAAGCTATTTATAGTCATATGAAAAAGTGCTCTAAATCATTATTGATTAAATAAATGCAAATTATAACATCTCTGAGGTACCACTTCACATGTATCAGATTGGCCAGTATGACTACAAAGAAAAAATTATCAGTATTGGGGGATGTGGGAAAACTAGGAGATTAATGCATTGTTGGAATTTTGAATTGATCCAATCATTTTTGGGGAGCAATTTGGAATTATGTCCAAAGGGTAATAAAATATGCATTCCTTTTTATCTAGTAATACCACTATAGGGTCTATATCCTGAAGAAATTATGAAAAAAAGGGTAAAAATACCACATGTACAAAAATATTCATAGCAGTCCTTTTGTAGTGAGAATAAATGGAAATTGAGGAAAGGCCCATCAATAAGGGAATGATTGAACAAATTGTAGTATTTGCATGTGATAGAACACTATAAGAAATCATGAGGGATGGAATTTCAGAAAAACCTGGAAAAACCTCCATGAATTGATGCTGAATGAAATGAGCAGAACAAGAAGAAAATCACATACACTAACAACATGGGGTGTGATCGACCATGATGGACTTGTTCATTTCATCAGTACAATAATCAAAGACAATTTTAAAAGACTTGTGATGGAAAATGCCATCCATATCCAAAGAAGGAACTGTGGAGTTTAAATGAAGTCTAAAGCTTATTATCTTCAAATGTTAAAAGTTGTTATATGTTATGCCACTTTTTCCTCTCTAATGTTTTCTTTCTTCCATTTGGATCTGATTCATCTCTCACAACATGTTCAATATTGATCTATGTTTAGCATGGTTATAAATATAAAGTTTATATCAGATTTCTTTCTTTCAGGGGGAGGGGAAAGGGAGGAGAAGGAGAGAGAAAAACTCAAAGTCTTGCAAAAAATGATTGGTAAAAACTACCATTGCATGTAGTTGGATAAACAAATAAATAAAAAATTTCAATCTAAAAAAAAAGAAAATACTTTTCATATCTTGTCTTGAATTTTTTTACTCCATTTATTGTTATCTTTGATAAATTACAAACCAAAGTGTTTCAACTATACCATCTAGGAAACTCATTCTTTGATGATGAAGAGAAGGATGATGATGATGATGATGATGATGATTGATGACAATGATATTTTGTGAACTTTTCAGATCATTACTTAGATTTTTCAAATATTCTACTCACTTGGAATAGAAGAGGATATCTATGAATGAGAATTAGATTGCTGGACCATATTTTAAAAATATAGGGCAATGATGAAATCAGATGGAATTCAAATGGAAAAAGATAAGGGGAAGGAAGAAAACTATTCATGTAAATCAAATTAACCTAGCATAGTGTGTAGTAAGTACAACACAGAAGGAAAACTAACCCAGGATTTTGCACAAAATTCAGGAGAGAGACGTAGGCAAATATGGTTACTTTAAGAGCCTAAATTTCACCATAGAATACTTGGAATAATGTAAGAAGTCTGAAAAGACAGAAAGGGAATGGATTGTAAAGATGTTTAAATGGCTAACAAGAGATTTGACCCTAGAAGCCATTGAAATTTACCCTGAGAGGGCATAAGTCACATGGTGAGACCTCACTTAACATCTTCTCAAAGATTAACTCTTGTTATTTCTGCCTTCACAATATATCTCAAATCTGATTCCCTGGCCACCATATTAGTTCAGCTCTTATCATCTCTTGCCTAGATTACTTACTGTAGCAGCTCCTAACTGATTTCCTTGTCACAAATTTTTATCACTCCATTTTTTCTAAACACTTCTCCTGAAATAATTTTCCTTAAGAGTAATGTGACTTCTGTACATGAACAATTCAGTGGTTCCCTATTGCTTCTAGGATAAAATTTAAACTACATTTATCTTTTAAAACCTTTCACATTCTAACCCCAATTTCTCTTTCCAGTCAAATTGACCTTCTCTTTGATCCTCCCATGGAACTCTCCATCTTCCATCTTTGGCTGGTAGTTGGAATGCATTCTCTCTTTACGTCTACTTCATAGAGTCCTCTCTTGATTTGAGACACAGTTCTTAGAGAACGTTAAGGGGCAGCTAGAAGGTAGATAGAGGGTTGAACCTGGAGTTAGGAAGACCAGAATTCAAGTCTGGTCTTTTAAAATGGTAGCCTTGGGACACTTGGCAAATAACTTAAACCTTGACTGACTTAGTTTCCTGTAAAAAAATGGGGACAATGATAACATCTGTCTCCCAGGGTTATTCATATAAATGAAATAATATATTTAAAGTTCTTAGTATAGTATCTGGCACATAGTAGGTCCTTAATAAATTTTGTTTTCTCCCTTTCCTTTCCTTCCTTCCTCCAGTAGTATTTGCTGCATGATGACCTTCCAGATCTTCTCAATAGCCAGTAACTACCCGTCTAAACAAACTGGTATTTAACTACTTTGTATTTATGCTATACATTTTTATTTGTATTTATTTCCCCTATTAAAATTTAAACTCCTTGTGAGTAGAAAAATTGTTTTATTTTTTGAACTTGCATGCTTGGATGGCTTATTAAGTGATTAATAAATGCTTGTTGATTAATTGCTTGCTTTAGCAAAAACACCTTGATAGATGTGTGAAGAATGAATGAGAGTAGGGAGACTTGAGGCAGGGTAGGGGATATTGTAACAGTTTATAGGTGAGATGATGAAACCTGTACTAGAATGGAGATATGAGTACAAAAATCTAGAATGACATTGAAATTTTAAAACTCATTGCCTGGGAGGATGGTAGTAACCTTGACAGTCATAATTTAGAAGAAGGATTGGTTTTGGAGGAAAGAAAATGAGTTCTGTTTTAGACACTTGTTTTGGAGATGCCTTTGGAAAGGTCTTTTAAATATCCAATAACTAGTTTTTGAGGTGGAAATTGAGATCTTAGTCTAGATATCTTGGAAGAGTCACAATATAGATAATGAAGACTATAGAGAAAAAGAAGAGCGTCTAAGACAAAACTTGGGATTTATCTACAGATAATGGATAATGCATGGATAATTTTTCAACAAAAGGACTGTCCACTAAGTAGGAGAGGAATTAAGCCATATGAAATTCAGAGAGAAGAGAATTTCGAGGAACAAGTGATCAACAATTTCAAAATTTTTCTAAAAAGGTTATTAGATTTGGGAATTAACACAAGATGGGCAATATCAGTTGACTAATGAGATCAGAAATCTGATGGTAGAGGGTTTAGAAAATAGTTAAAGGAAAGTAGAAATATCTGGTTTAGAAGGTTTTTTTAAAAAGTAATTTTACTGAAAAAGGGAGAAGAGATATTAGCAGGGTTATATCAAAGTCAGCTTGAACCAACTCTGCTGACTTGAATTATCAGTGTTTGCATTTACACCTTAGAAATCAACAAATGCTATATCTAGGCTTAATTTATTATTTTTCTGATTGTTGAGACTTAAGGCAGAGTTAATATTAGTAATACAGATTAAGTTTAAAACTATGTGTATACATTTTTTCCCCTCTATAGAGCTGGTTGTTAAACTCACTGAACTCCTGGTTATAAGGCAATAGTTAGCTTAGGTGGTAGAATCTATTGAGGTTTTTTTTTTTAAAGAGTTGGGGGTAGAGAGGCCTGAACATGTTTGTAGGCTACAAGGAAAGAGCCTAGTAAATAAGGAAATAATTATCTACATTGGAGCTGATGAGGTCACCAAGTGGAAGACTTTGGAGAGAAAAAAGAGAGTCCAAGACAAAGCTTGGGATATATCCGAAGATAATGGACAATGCATGAATGATAATTCAACAAAAGAGCAGTTCAATCAGTAGGAGAAGAATTAAACCACATGAAACTCAGAGAGAAGAGAATATCAAGGAAGAAGAGGTAGTCAACAATGTCAAAAATGTATAAAAAAGTCACTAGATTTGGTAGGAGAAGATGGACAATGTTGGAGAGCAATATCAGTTGACTGATGAGATCAGAAGACTGATGATGGAGGATTTAGAAAAGAATTAAAGGAAAATAGAATTGTTTGGTTTAGAAAGGTTTTTCAACTAATTTTACTGAAAAAGGGAGAAAAGATATACCAGCAGGATGCAGCATTCCTGAATTAAATTCATTCTCAGTTTAACAATCCTTTATTTGCCAGGCTCTATGTTAAAGCTAAGGATATAAGATGCCCTCATGGAGCTTACATTCTACTAGACAGAGGATGGAAGAAGGGTGAAGAGGAAAGTGAAAAGTAGAAGTCTAGAAGCTTCCCATTTTTCACTATCAGTACAATTCCAAATTGTTGCTGTTTTCAACATTTAGTTATAATTGCTATTACAACTTGCTCCATATTGTTAGGTCATGCCTAGCTTTTGCCTTATGAAATAAACAAACAAATAAATGCAAACAAAGATACATGGTATAAGGGAACTATTGTGCCATCGATTGTCAACTTTTTTGAGCATCAGACAACTGTTAGGTCTCTAAAATTCACTTTGTATTTTGTCTTATCACTATAAGAATTTGAGTGATGAGAAAATTCAATTTCTGGGTTGACATTTCCAAAACTTTCTGCATAGATACGTTAATTATAAATAAATGGGGCAAACGTTCTACTTAGGTATATGCCTGCATAAAAGAATACATGTTAAAGTATGTAACCCAAGGAAGTTAATTAACAACTAAAATCTAGTCAGGTTTTGTTTCAGTGGTCAGGTGAGTTTCAACGATTTTTTTCTGTAGCTTACTAATTGATATTGGGCCTCAAATGCTCAGCAGCAGTACTGTCAAAATCCTACCTTAAGAATCTAGTAACTACTATGTGCACAGTTGTAAGCATTATTTATCTATCATTACCTTTTAATTATAATTATTGTTTATGCAACTCTATGCAAAGCACTTTACAATAATTTTGTTCATTTCTAAGGTACTAGAACAAGGTTATTAAAATTCTTTCGAGTGTTTAATTACATTTGTTTTTTTGTTTATTTTTTGAAGCATCTCTAATAATCAGCAGGAAAATCTTAGAAGATGCTTATGAATGTAATCATTATCAAGAATGAAAATGGGAAAATGTCAAGCTTTTTCTTCCTCCTCAGGATTTAGCCTTTAATCTGTCTTTCCAACTTTCTGTCTCTCTATTTCCTCCCTAACATCCTTTACTTTAGTCAAACCAGATGACTAAATATTTACTAAATATGCCTTGCAATTTTCTGCCCCAGTGTCTTTGCTCACACTATAACCTCAGTCTGGAATGCCCTTTCTAGCTTCCTCCCCAACCATGTCATTATTTGCTCAATGGTGCCCAATTTTTAAGACTAAAATGAAATGCTTCCTTTTCCAGGAAGTTTTTCTTTAACTCTCTGATAGCTGTTTGCTTTCTGAACTCAAACTGTGTCTTTCTTATTATGGTTCTAGTTATTATTATTAGTAGTAGTATCCTTATCTCCTCTCTTTAGCTAAATCATTAAGTATTTTAGTGAAAAGTATGTCTTCATCTCTGTAAATATACTGTGTTGCATGTAATGGAAACTCACCAAATGATTGTAGAAGAGAATAAAAAATTGTCAGACACTTTGCCTAGGATATTTGTAGCTACATGCTAGGGCTATTTACTAATAAAATTTTCAGTAACTTAACAAAATATATCTCTGATTCAAACTAAATTAGAAATCCAGATGCCTGATCTGTTTAGAAACAGAAGGAAAAGTTGATACAATTCTCAAATTCTATGATCCTATTGACCCCAAAGCATTTCTAGAATGACAATGAGATATGTTCGATTCTATTCTAAATGCCAACAATTCCATTCCCTGACTGTGACAGGCCCAACATATTGCTTTGAATTTTAAAAGAAAAATTCCCCACGGTTTCCATCTTCTAATTCAGCATTTGTCTCACTAAAATGAAGAAGACCTAATTCAAGACAACAAATATGCATCAAGTCCAAGGTTGGGGGGCTGGGCGGGGGAGGATCCAGACATGATTCTTGGCCTCAGGAAGAAGACATATTAGTATGAATTTCATGTAAGTAGTGGAATTCAACCACATGGAAGAAAAACTGGATTTAGCTCAGAGGGTCTCAGAGTCTGACTTTGCTATTTACTTTCACTTTTCCTTTGTTCTTAGTTTCTTCATCAGTAAAATGAGGGTGTCCAATTATCTAAAGCCCTTATCAATTCTCTAGCTGTCATCCTGTACTCTTATGAGGGTGGCATTGGGATAGAATGCTGGTTTTTAAAATAAGGAAGACTTCTCTTCTTGGGTTCAAATCTGATCTTAGATTGTTCCTGGGTAAGTCCCTTAATCTGGTTTGCCTTAGTTGCCTCATCTGTAAAAAAAAAGAGCTGGAGAAGGAAATGGCAAACCATTTCATTATCTTTGCCAAGAAGAGTCAGACAGGACTGAAAACAACTCCTATGAGAGGAATTGACGTCAGATGAGAAAGAAAGAAGGATAAAGAAGAAAATTCCCGTGTTGGCCAAGGAAGAGGAATAACATGAAAGCACTGGAGTAAGACAATAAAGAGGCCTTATTCATTAGGTCAGAGAATACATGTTGTTAGGAGATAAGGTGAATCAAACTTTTTTTCCTTTCTGTAATACTACTCCTTTCCATGACTTTATTAATGCTAGAGGATATTTCTTGGCTCTTTCTCTATTGATGATTGTAGGGAAAAGAGACAACAAATCTATCTCTTACTAAGTCTATTTACTCATCTATAAATGGGATAATTGGTTGTAGGAAAGGCTGATACACCCAGCATGATTTATCAATCTCTTTAAGGAAGCCTATATGTGAGGGGTTTTGCTAGAATCAGTTCCCAAATATTGGGAATATTGTTGGTTGAAAATAATTTTGTGTCTATTTCTTACAAAGTTAAATTACTTTTTTCCCCCCTCCACAACTGAAATACTATGACTTCAATATAGCTACATCATATAAATACTATAACTTCAATATAACTCCATCACAGTGAAAGACAGCATAGAAACTCATGATATAGGAAAAAAAAACCTTTTCAGAGTTCTGGCAGTAACAAGGAATTTCTTTGAATGGTTAATCTTGGTACAAGCTTCCTATGTAGATGGAAATATATTTAATTCTAGGACTTGAATAAAATATTTTTGTACTTTAGTTTCTCCAGTGAAAATGGGTGAGTTGATAATTATGTTAGAGAGGTAGCATGATGTATGAAAAGATCATTGTACTTGACTTTTGGAGAAACTAGATGATAGCTTTTGGGACCATGAACAAGTGTTTGAGTCTCTTTCCCGATCTATAAAAAAATAGCACATAATCTTTGCCCCACCTACACCACAGTTGTAGAGGTAAGGGAAGGACTTTGTAAACCTTAAAGTGTTATAAAAGTCTGTAATGGCTATGCCATAAATACAACATGTGCAAGGCATTGTGCCAAATTGAGGAGTGTGTACAAAGACTAATAAAATAATAAGAGTGAAAGGAGAAAGGAAGAGGCATTTATGGAATGTAGATGCAATTACAGTTTTACAATTAAGGTTTTATTTTTACTTTTTTATTTTTAATAGTTAAGGAAATTGAGACAGAGAGATTAAATAAAATTTCTGAGATTAGTTTTGAATTCAGTTCTTCTGAATCTAGACCCACAGCTACCTAAGCAATAATACTGACAGCAACAATAACAACAATAATGGCATTAATAGCACTTTAAAGGGGGAAATCAACAAAGTGATGTTTTTTGTTCTGTTTTGTTTTTGAACAGCTTCTAGGCAACACCATGTATGCTGAACTTAGAGGTAGGACAATCTGACTTCACTTCCTGCCTCAGACACTTACTGCTATGTGACCCTGGAATAGTCACTCAACCTCTTCCATCTGTAAAATAATGAGAATAATAATCTTACTGGGTTGTTTTGAGGATCAGGTGAAATAACATGTATGAATACTTTGCAAATTTCAGAGTGCTATATAAATACTAACTTAATTCAGGAATGACAAAAAGAAGCAATAAATTAGGAAGATCAGAATTCAGCCAGCAATGTGAAAAATAGAGTAAAGGAGAAATAGACTAGAAGCAGAAGACAAATTACAATAGTCCAGGCAAGAGGTGATGACAAGTCTGAACTAGGAGCTTGGCAGCATGTATGAAGAGGAGAGGACAATTATCATGGAAGGGAGGTGGAACTGGCACAGACTGGCAATGGGGTAAAGGTTAAGTTGAAAATGATTTTAAGGTTATGAACCTGAATTGATGATGAACAGAAATAAAGTCAGAGAAAGGGGAAGGGTTTGTTTTTTCCTTTGTAAGTTGGTTGGTTGGTTGGTTTTATTTTCAATTTTTGGATGTGTTTTTTGAGGTGCTTGTATTATTATGAAAGGCAACCCTGGGGGTGCAGTGAGATGGGACAGTGGCTAGATCACTTGCCCTGGAGTCAAGGGAACCTGAGTTTAAATCTGACCTCAGATACTTTATAATTACCTAGATGTGTGACCTTGGGCAAGTCATTTAACCCTCACTCCCTGCAAAACAAAAAAAAAGGAAAAAAAAGGCAGCCCTTTTATAGATGAGCAGCTTTCTTACTAAAAGGGCAAAAAATCCCAACCCTTCCTCCCTCCCCCCCATCAAATTCAAAACAATGTTTGTGTAAAGAAAAGAAAATTAAATCAACTTGTGAGTAGTGTAAAATCAAATCCTTTTCATAATGATTGGTTGGATAGTCAAAAGAGAAAGATAAAGAACAAAAGGCTCTTTCTGAGTTGGTGTTCTGGATAAAGTTTTGGTCTGAATATACAGATTGTGGAATCATCTGGAAAGGGGATATTTGTAGTCAACATGATATATGAGAATGTCAAGGGATACTGTGTTGCCAGTGGTGTCAAACTCAAGTAGAAATAGGGGCTACTGATTCATACAGAAGGAATCTTGAGGAACAAATATTGACTTGATTTTAAAATGTGATATTATCATTATTTTTTATTTTTTACTTTTTAGTTTTTTTGCAAGGCAAACTGGTTAAGTTACTTGCCCAAGGCCACATAGCTAGGTAATTATTAAATGTCTGAGGTCAGATTTGAACTCAGGTACTCCTGACTCCAGGGTCGGTGCTCTATCCACTGCGCTGCCTAGCTGCCCCAATATTATCAATATTTTACTACATATTTATTTATTTTCTTAAGCACATATTATATTCCAGGCACTATGTTAAAACTAGTGTCTCAAAGAAAGGTAAAAGTCAATTCATGCTCTTAACTAGTTCATAATTTAAAAGGAAGAGG
Organism: Macrotis lagotis; assembly: GCF_037893015.1. Taxonomy (NCBI): domain Eukaryota; kingdom Metazoa; phylum Chordata; class Mammalia; order Peramelemorphia; family Peramelidae; genus Macrotis; species Macrotis lagotis. The sequence continues at coordinate 703,588,964 of NC_133658.1, read as the reverse complement.
CAACATACAAACTATAGATAATTGAGTTATATATAAGAAATATAAAATAACAACAGAGAAAAGGCACTAATTAACGGATACCAGGAAAGATTTCCAATGGAAAGTGGGATTTTAACTGGGATTTGAAATCTACCACAAGACAGAGATGGAAGGGAAGTTCAGGCTACCCTTGGGAATATTGAGGGCTGCCTAGGCAGGTCATGCATTTGAGTCTTTCCGGGTATAATATTCTGGATTTTCCCTCTTCCTGTCACAAGAAACTTGGTCCCCCCTTTTCAGCAATTTCTTATTTAGAGGCATGAAATCTGTCTTTGTTGGTTGAAGTACTACAATTAAATATGATCATATTTGGGTGATGGTGGTGTTCTAGAAAATATTTTATTTGATCATACTGCTCTTTCATTCAATTTCTTTCTTCCCTATCTTTCATAACCAAGGCATACCAGCAACTTCCATCACTCTCCATTCTTCTTCAAACACCCAGCCTCCAGTTCTTTTTTTAACCCTTTGAGATATACCATTATGACACCACAGATAATGTTTTATTACTTTCTTCTGCAAAATATCTACTTTGGTATTTCTTTTCTCTTCAGGTATCATTTGTCCTCAGTGCATCTCAGTGTATCTTTCTGGATCTCTCTTTCTTTTACCAATTAACTAACTCTTTCCCTCTTACCCTTTTCCCCCTTTTTCCTTTTGTGGCTCAATTCTTGGTTTTCTGTTCTTTCATTTACTGATACCATCAGCAACTTATCCATAAACTAGGTTCAATCCCTACCTGAGATGGGGAAAAGAAAAACTGCTGCATTTGACCAGAAGGATCTTGGCTTTTCAGATATTCAGCTTGCTAACTCTTTCTGTCCTACTTCCTTTGCCCTTATCTGTTGAAGGATGTCACTGAGACATAAATTAAAGGACTTTCTGGCAAGATATTTCTCTTTGATGAAATCTTTTTACAACTTTTACTTGCCAATAGTTAATCTTGGAAGTTTGTGACTTCCAAGAAGTTTAGCATACTTTCAAGATATAGTCCTTGATACTGCCAAGTAATATTCAGTTCTATAACTTCCTGATTCTCCCAATTTTGAGTCTAAACTCTATCAAGCAAAGATTTCATTGACAGGTACCAATTTTGTTCTCTTATTTTGTCTTGGAAATTCCTCCTTGAGCACTTATAACATGTCTAAAATTTAGGATCTTCTTACCTTACCAATAATAAACTTGTTACTGTTATTTTAAAAATTATCTTACTTATGTTTTGCTCTTAATACAATAAAAGACTCAAGTTTTTATTTTATCTTAAATTTTTTTGCATTTCAGTTTTTAAATAAGTTTTTGCTTTAAGTGATTTATATTTATAATTTTTATAATGTTTTGATACCATTTTCTTACTATTAAAAAACAAAATAAAGCAAAACAAACCACTGTAGGGGGTACTAAGTAGTCAAAAGTTAAAGCACACTTTAGCTCTCCAAATTTTTCCTCAAATAACAAAGACTACCATACTTCTCTCAAATAGATATGGTGGACTAAATGTGAAGGAGACATTCTGAATTCAGAATGAGGATATAGAGATTTCCAATAAGTAAGGCACTCTCAGAAGCTTATTGATAACTTTGATAAATTAGACCAAGGCCTGGATATTGGTAGTTGTGACACACTGCTTTTGTATGGTAGCATAATCCTTTTTAATTATAAAAATTTAATTCATTTTAGATTATATTTAGCCTATCACCATTCAATTAACAGTGCTAGCAGGCTAGGGCCTAATTTAATCAAACCTCCTTCAGGTAAGATGACTCATATAAAAGAGAAGGATGAAAGGAAATTAAAGACCACCTACTTGGCCCCCAGAAAATATGAGACAGCATGAGTTTGCCTCAGTGAATGATTATTGGCAGGACATTTAATGTTTCTAATCTTGTTTCTTCACCTATTAAAAGGAGATGACAAAACTCAATTCAATTCAATCCAATCAAGAACCTACTATATGCAACACATTAGTGACTGAAGGACAAAACCCCCTCAAAATATGTCCTGGGCCTTAGTATTTTTACATTTGATTGTTTTTCTTTTGGGATTGTGAAGAAAATAATCTGTAAAATTTAAAGAATTATAGATATGAAGATTACCATATAATACTAATCCCAAATCCACAGACCATTTCTATTCATCATCCATGACCACTCTGCAGCTCTGGATTCTATTAACCATCTCCTTTTTTCTGGACCCCTCTAACATTCCTTGTCAGCCATCACAATGCTCTCTGTTGCTATGTCTCCAAACTGTTTGGAGACTCCTCATTTTCGTCTAATGAATTATTATCTATTTCCTCTGCCTAGAGTTGGGATGCTCTTTAGGGTTCTTTATATTTAGATTTATCCCTTCTTTTTCTTTATTTATATCCCTATTCTTGGTGATCTAATTAGCTCAACTATCTTAGAATCCTCTAAAATTTCTTGAAAGGGAGCTAAAGGAAGTTAAACTTTGAGGAAGTCTATTTGGATTCAAAAGAAGCTACTTGGCTATGTCTTGGACCCAAATCACTCTGCCTTTCACTGATTGGCTGGTCCCAGCCCAAGTCTCTGCGGGTCATTGGGTTTCGATGGATCAGAGAAAGTGGAAAGAGCAACTGTTTCTGTTCTGTCCAGAAATCCTGAAGGTCTTTTTTTCCTGATTGATTTTTTTTTAACAAGGTAAAAGAGAACTTTTTTTTTGCTTCATTTCTTATCCAGTTTTAATCACTGAATGGGCATTGCTTAAGACAAACTGAGACCTTTTAAAAACATTAGCTTAAAAAGATCAAAATCTCCCATTGCTTCTAAGCCATCTCCAATTTTACTGATCTATGTCTTGTCACTGGACTTTCAGAGAGTCCTCACTCTCTAGAAGAGAGTGAGGTTGGTGACTTTGCACAGCTCTTCCTCACTTAAATACAATTTATTTGCAAATCAATACATTAACTTCTTGACATCATTGGTCTTTTTCAACAGTGAAAGACAAATAACAACACTCCTCAAGGTTTAGCTCTGGTAAGACCTTTTAAGGAAAGCATCCCTGATCCTTTCAGTCATTAGTGATCCTTATTTTTTCAAATTTCCCTGTCATATGCTTAATAGTATACAACTTTTACCCTCCTATTTAGTAGAATGTAAATTCTTTTGAGAGTAGGCAAAAGAATAACTGCAAGTAACTTAGAAACTCCAGCTTTTTGACTTTCGGCTACATTTCTATAAACATGAGGTCATCTATGTCTATGAAAATAGATAAAAGAATTTCCCCTTGTAGATTCTTCTATTTGAAATTTCCTTTTTTGCATATTTTATTTCCTTTATCCCCTATACCTAGGAGATAAGATTGCTCATGGGAGGTGCTTAATAAAAGTTTGTTGAATTGAACAGAAAGTTGAATTTGAATTGTGAATGGTTATATAAAAAGGTTGAGAATGAGTTTTACATTTCTGGATTACTGTTTCAAATATATGAATTATAAGCTTATGGCCAAAGATGGAGTACAGATAACAAAGTAAGAATGTATTTGTCTTGTAATCTTAGAACAATAATCAAAAGGGTTTTTAAAGTGAAAAGGAAAAATTAAAGGGAAAAACTCCCAGTATTTATTCATATGAAAAATACCTACCGTAAAATACAAGAGCTAAGAAACTTTGACTTAAAAGTGCTTAAAATTCAAGAAAGGAGCCAGTTATAAAATCAGTAAGGTCTCCAATGTTTTACATAGAAACACAAAGTGGAGACAACAAGTAAGATCTAGAGATCCTAACATAAGAAGGCAATTTTGGCTCTATGAGAGTTATTAATAAGATTCAATGGGATATTCCCCATGACTTAAAGATAACCCTAAATGGGTAAGTTTATTTTTTTTTATTTTTTTATTTTTTTGATAGGTTTTTGCAATGCAAATGGGGTTAAGTGGCTTGCCCAAGGCCACACAGCTAGATTATTAAGTATCTGAAGGCCAGATTTGAACTCAGGTACTCCTGACTCCAGGGCCAATGCTCTATCCACTGCGCCACCTAGCTACCCCCTGGGTAAATTTATTTCAAAGGAATTATATTAATTCTTTTTTCACAACATTGCTAACATAGAACTTTATTAAACACAATTGTACATATACAACCTATATCAGATTGCTCACTGCATGAGAAGGGACAGGGGGAGAAAAGTAAAATATAGAACTCAAAAGCTTTGTCATTGTAAATGAAGAATGGATGTTGGAAACTATCTGCATATATTTGGAAAAATAAAATAAAATAACAAAAAATTAAATAAAAAAATAAGCATTAGATTATATTAGAGTCAGGATGGGGTAGGTACTAATGGTATTGGGAATCTTATTAAGCAAACACACTCATAGAGAAATCCAGGAAACACAGGGGGAAAGCACAGAGGGTACATTAGGATAAAGAACATTAGAGTCATAAACAAAATGATTTTGTCATTAACATATACCACAGAGCTCTTGAATAGATATAGAAAATAATCAAAGAGTTGACAAAATATCAGCTTTTCATAGTGGCATAATATAGTGGCAGTAGGAAGTTTGAATGATCTGGACATCCATGGAGTTTTCTCTCTCAAAATTAAAGAAGTGAAACATTTACTGACATCACAATAATAATTTCATATTTCAAAAAAGAAGAATCAACAAAAGGAAATTCTTTTCTCTATTTTCATAGACATAGGTTACCTCATGTTTATAGTAATGTAGCAGAAAGTGAAAAAACTGGAGATGGCCTAGAAACAGTGGGAGATGTTGACCTTTTTAAGCTAAGGTTTTTAAAAGGTCTCAGTTTGTCTTAAGCGATGTCCATTCAGCGATTGAAACTAGATAAGAAATGAAGCAAAAAAGCTTATTGCCTAGTCTGATTCTCAAAAATAGGAAATAATTTACAGAAGGGAAAATGTTGAGAACCTCAAGGGGGGAAATGATCATGTCAACTCAGAGTCTGAAATAGATGAAAGGAAATCTGTACTGTTTTAATATGAAACCTGGATTTTGGGAGAGAATATTTCAGAAAGTTCAGGGAAGAATAAGTTGGGTCCCTATGTCACATGGATTAATATGCTACAGGCTAGGTCAGCATAGGAGGGATGAGAAGTGGTCAGAGATACAAAGATAAATTATTTCATTGAGTCTGAAAAAGAAGAGAATTGTATGAAGAGATCTAGGTATATGTGAAACTCTATAACCAACTGAAATTTTAAACAAAAACAGTGGAAGCAAAGGCAGAGAACAGAGGATGGATACATAAGAGAATAATCAAAGGAAAGGGTCACCACTGAGGAGGGATGCAATGATGAAAATTATCAACAAGGAAAGTAGAAAGGTAGAATTACTTCATTCTTACTTTAATGCTAGTTTCTTTGTCATTGGAATGGAAATCACAAAACAAAGATGGTTAATAGAGATTTGATTCCCAAGAAAAGTAAGGAAATAGTAAGAGAGCATGCAGTGCCTCTTAATTAATTCATATTACCTGTCCCATGCTTAAGGAACTGGCAAATGTGAGTTTTGTCCCATTGTCAGCGATATTTGAAAGTTTCTGGATGGAAGAGATATCATAGGATTAGAGAAGAGCAAATGTCAAACTGATTAAAAAAATGAAAAACAATGGGATCTGTTGATGATTTATGCTAGTAAATTAAAATTTAAGTCTTAGGAAAATTCTAGAATATATTATTAAAGTGACCATTAGTGGGGCAACAGGTTGGGACAGTGGATAGAGCACAGGTTCTGGAGTCAAAAAGATCTAAGTTCAAATATGTTTTCAAACAATTACTAGATGTGTAGCTCCAGGGTTACAGGCAAGTCACTAAACTTTCATTTCCTTCATGCTTAAAACTGTAGTAATAATAGCACTAGCTTCCCAGGGTTATTGTAAAGATCAAATTCGATTATTGTAAAGCACTTAGCAAAGTGCCTGGCACATTATTCTCATTATTATTTAGTAAAGGATGATAAAATTAGCTTAAGTAGTTTCAAGAACAGCCTTACTAATCCTATTTCCCTTTTTGAAATGGTGACTAATGTGCTATATATAATGTGCTATAGATGTAACTTATTTTGGGAAATACTATAGATTCTGTTTACCTAGATTTTAACAAAATGTTTGATAATTTCTTCTTCTATTGTATAAAAATGAAAAAAAAAAGTGGTTTAGATAATAGTACCATTCAATGGAAGTAGTACAACTTGAATAGAAGGCATTAGGTATCATATTTATGATTTAATGACAACATGTAAGGAGGTATTCAGTCAAGTACACTAGAGAGTTGTGATTGATCCTGGAATGTTGAATATTTATTATCAATGACTTGTATACAGAAGAGATGGTATAAGTTGTTTGTTGGAAGCAGCTCATATTGTCAATTGGTAAGTTCTCTGTGTGAGTTTTTACACCTTGGAAATCAGTAAATGGCTACAAATAAAGGCTTGATTTATTGTTTTATTGATTGTCTAGACTTAAAATGTGATGGAGATGGTGTTAATGATGTGGATTAAGCTTAAAAGTATTTCTTGTTTACATTTTTTTTCAGAGAATAAGTTGCTAACCATTTACCAGCACACCTGTATAATGGCATCTTTATAGTCTTACAAGTGACACAAAGCTGGAAGGGATAGATAATGTGCTGGATGATAGTCAGGGTCTACAATTATCTTGACAGGCTAGAAAATTGGGCTGGGTTATTGGGAGAGTACATTTCAGAAGTAGTCAGAGAAAGAATAGGTAGGATCCCCATGTCCCATGGAATAAAATTCTATAGGGGATGTCAACTCAGGAGGGATAGGAAGCTGTCAAGAATGAAAATTCTCAGCTCACCAACTTCCTGTCTTATTATTTCCCAGCACAGATGCTAGATTCTTAACAAGCAAATCATCTGACATTTTCTCAAACATGTTTAACCCCTTAACGGGAAAAGAAGTTATTTTAAACAGATTAATCAGGTAGTCAATTCTCAAGAAACTAAGAAGCTCTAATTTATTTCAATTTTATAAACATCCATGTAATGAATATCTGAAAACAGAGAAAAGAAATGGACCAAAGGCATTTGGTAGTGAAAGAATTCACAGAATTCAGTGATAGCTTGGAGATAGCTTGGATCTGGTAAGGAGTTAAATATGGGGTCTGCTCTAAGGATTCAACATGAAAAGATAATATTCTATGAATTTACATTAGATACTAGCAGTTTCCTTCTATGGAGAAACTAGTTATCAACAATTATAAGCAAGAACAAAATAATTTGCCGTGTTTTTAAAATGGGTGGCCTAAAATTGGAAATTGCTAATTAATAAATTCCCAACCTGGAAATGCTTTATAGCAGTTAAAGTAGCCTAAACGTTTAGAATCCACTTGTCATTTTTAAGTTAAAACTTTAGACTATTAATATTTGAAACTATCCATTGTCAGGGGCTATCTTGAAAACTAGGTTCTGTTGCTACTTTGGATTATAAATAGATTTAAAAGTCAGAATCACTATTGATTCTGTAGGACCTGTGGAAATACTATCTGTAAGAGAATGATTTCCAAAATAATCTTTCCAAGTTTTATTTCTCACCATTTCTTTAATTCTTATGAATCAAAGTGATCATGTCCAGTTCGAGTTTCTACTAGATAGAGGGAGGAAATATATAACTAGGACAGGGCAAGCAGAACTTTGCCCCAGGGAAGACAATTTAAAGAATGTAATTTAGAGAATGCTTACAGCATTATTTTATTTTATGCTTTTCCCCCAACAGCTGTACTGTGATGGCTGGTACATTCTCAAATATTCTTAATCTTACCCCCTACATATAATTATCTATCTATCTATCTATCTATCTATCTATCTATCTATCTATCTATCATCTATCTAATAACTACACATATAATATCTCTCTGTTCTCTATCAATTATAGATATTCTCTATTTTCAAAACTAGATTATAAGCTACTTCAAAACACTAAATACAGCAAATACTTAATGAATTTTGTGAAATAACTGGAGGGCAATTAAGCATGTGATAAAATAGAATATTTAATCATAAATCTTGGGTGATTAAATCTCCAGTATGTATATTCATGTCAAACCTCAAAATCTGTTAAAGAGTTTATTCAGTATATATAAGCTTTCATTTTATTTTTTAAAACAAAATTGAACCTGAATTTCTTTCTTTACCTTTGAATGGAAACATTTAATAGCTTTGGAGCTCAACTATATGTATATTGCAAATATGTCTTTTATGGTAAAAATTTGCAGAAATACCAAAGTACAAAAATTGCTTCTAAGGGTATTTTTTCCTCTTGCCCCTTTTCATGTATATCTCTTGAAAGAGTATCCAGTCTAATTTCTCTCCTGAGATAGTTTGCTATTCTATTTCTGCAAAATGAGAACATTCTGTTCTATTCATTCTCCCACTTACTTTTAGAAACTGCAAAAAAAGCTTAAATTAAACTCCTAATGCAATTAACTGTCATTCCTAGGCATAGTGATCAAATATACAATGCTTCTGTGTCTGCTGCTCTCTGGAGTTATGCATTCTGATCATCACAACCACCTATGCATTCCTCTAAAATATCATAGGTGAGGGGGTGTGATTGGAGAAGGTTTGACTCTGCCTTTATCTTACAGTCTTTTAGGTTCCATTTGTACAATCATTGAATAAGAGAAACGAACCACCAGTGTAACATGAAAGAATATAACAGAATGGTGTCTTGGCATTTTATTAATTTGCCTAGTTGGTCATCGCACCTTAAACTTGACCATCACCTGGAACTATTTGACTTCACTCCTTCACTCTGAAATACCCTTTTGAATCATAGTAATTTCTATCTCTGAAATAGACCAGTGCTTTTAGGATGATCAGTATGGCAACCGTATGGAAGATAGTTTGGAGAAGGGAAGATGAGAAGTAGGAAGAGGAATAAGGATGCTATTGCAATCACTCAGGCAAGTGGTGACTAAGGTCTGAAACAGGGTGACCTTCATGTGACTGGAGAGAAGGGGATCTAAATCACTTTGCACTTGCTTGATATATAGCTTATTTTCACTTATCTGGGTTTTTGTTTTCCCAATAGAATATAAGTTCCTTGATTTCAGGGGAAGTTTTGTTTGTGCTTTATATTTTCTTTGCCTGCTATGGTAGCCTGCACATAATAGGGATTTAATAAAAGCTCATAGGATTGTTGAATGGATTTGGGAGTTTGAAACACTAAAGAGTTGAGGATGACTCTGAGTTTGTGAATCTGAGTGACTGGAAGGATTAAAGTACCACCAATGACATAGGAAAGTAAGGAAGATAGCTGGATTTAAGGAGAAAGTGATCCTTAATCCTGAGTAGCACTTGATTCTCTATTCTTATTCTTGCTTCTGTGCTCTGCTGCTGATAATTGAGTTTTAAAAGTCCTAAAATTGTTTTATTTCCTCTCTAATCTTGTTTTTTTATCTAATCTTGTTTATCCCTCCCACTAACATATTCAGAGAAAATTTTAAAGAAGGTGGTAACTTAGATGGGTTTTGAAGAATGGATGAGTTAAGTGACTATGGGAAGATAAGAATAAAGAACAAGATGGGAAAATATTTGGAGGCAGTAAAACAAGGAATGTGACCTTCAATTGGTTCTTGGATAGGAAATGTGGAAAAGACTTTTTCAAAAATATCGTACTTGTCAAAGAGAATAGAAATATATAGGGTAGAAAGGAAGATTGTAAGCTAGGTACTAAAGGAAAGAAGGGAAATGAAAGAATGTCATTTGCATTGTTGCCAACAATAGTTTGTGATAGAGTTGGGTATCATAAACTTAACAGAAGGAAATAATAAATTATAATGGAAGAATAATAGTTTAGAAGTCAGTGTGAGCAAAGATTATACCAGCCTTTCTCCTAGTTTAGCAACGTGATGGAGGGAAGAGATGGCAAGAGTGGTAGAAATATTCTCTCTTAGAATTGTTTAGAATGGTTACAATGTTATCAGGGACAAGTCAAGTCAAGAGAAAATAAGGAGTACTTGAGAAAAAGTTTGGGTGAATAGGAGAATTACACAAAACTGGGGATTCCAAGGGTCTCAGTGACCACCTACACATTTAGTTCCTCAAAAGTTTCTCTCCATTCTTTGGACTGGATTTATTCACTTCTCCCCTACAGCAGTTTTTTGAGGTCCTTTTAAGGTTATATTTTTTTAAAATATCTCTATAGCTGCAGGGTTTCTTGCTACTCAGTCCAAGCTAATACTGTTAACTTCTACAAAAGTTAGGTCACTATTTCAAAAGGTCACCAGTGACCTTTTAATTGTTAATCCAAGGACTTTTTTTTCTGAATACTCATTCTTCTTGACATGTCTGCAACATTAGGCAGGGTTAATTAGTGCCTCCTTCTTAAGCTCTTTTTTCTTGGCCTGTTTGACACTACATTATCCTGGTTCTTGTTCTCCCTCTTTCTGCTCCTCCATCTCATTTCCTAGTCATCAAATCTTCTTCCTGCCATTCCCCAGCTGTGGACAGCTCTCAAGAATAATTCTTGATTCTATTTCTAATCTTAGAGTATATATGTGTGTGTGTATATATATGTATATATATATATATATATACATATATATATACCATATATATGTATGCATGTATATACATATGTGTCTCTCTTTATAGATACATACAGACATACATACACAGACACACACACGCGTGTGTGTGTATATATATGTATATATATATATATATCAGTATTAAGATAAATGAGTAGGTATTAAGATAGCACTAAGCTGCTCTCAATGATTGTCACAAGACCAAGATAAACTATTATGGTATTTTGAGAAATCTGTGGTCTTTGCTTTGCTTTATTTGTTTTTTATTTCACCTCTGAGTCCCATACGGAAGCTGTGTGCTATCTAGACGCTAAATCAAATCCCAATGTCTGACTGCTATTCTATTTTCTGTAATCCCCCACCACATTCCATAACATATGGAAACTTCCTTGTCTCATAGTAGAATGGAGATTCACTATTATTGGCATTATTCTGCCTATAATGTCAGAGATAGGAAACAAATCAGAGATAACTACTAGAGACTAATACTTTCTGGCCTGTACCATTAACTTACCAGATGAATGGGAAGGGAAGGGAATGGGAAGGTAATCCCATACCCAACTAGAAAGAATGAAGAAAATCTGAAATATCCTCTATGTGTCACTTTTAGGGAGTAGCCTCTTAGAAGAGGTAAACTTAATTCCCTTTCTTTTGTTGTAGCATAAAAATCATCATGTTAAAGGTCTTTCCCAATTTCCCAGTTGTATTGATTCCTTCCCCCTATACCCCCAACCCTCAATAATCCTTGGCTATGATTATTCTGGAGGCTTCAAGTGACTTGCCTTTTGCTATACTTGAATTTTCATGGGTGACTTATTTTAGACCTCAAGTCTTCCTTTTGTGAGTTGAAGTGCACCCATAATTATAGCACAATGTTACCAGCATCATTAGACAGCCTGACTCTTCTGTGAAAACCTTCTAATTCCTCAAAGAAGATGCAACAGGTTGAGACATGTAATTGATGAGCCACTTGTGATGAACATAAGACTTTAACTTCAAGACTATTAATAGAGCACCCCACTTCCTTTTTCTCCTCTCCTCCTACTTCTTCTTCCTTTTTCTTATTTTACTTCTCATCATCCTCATGTTCCTACTCTTTTTCTTCACCATCCCCCCTCATTTCTCCTCTTCCTCTTCCTTCTTCATAGTCATCATTGTCATCAATATTGTTAATGGAAGAGGGATTCTGGACACAGGTTAGCTTGACTTAAATATTGGGCAACATTTTAGAATGAATAATTGTAGGAATGATTTGTATTGACTTAAAAAGAGAAGAAGGGATCACAAAGTATCAGTGTGTGTGTTTGTGTGTGTTTGTGGGATCAAATTATATGGCCACATTAATTCTTTGCCAAATCTATATGACCAAATTAGTTCTTTGGCAAAATTGATAAAGACAAGGAAATAGTCAATGTTGAAGGGATTGTAGCACTCTAATAAATCAATGATGGAAATGTAAATTTGCATAATCATTTTGAAAGCAATTTCACATTTTGCAAATAAAGTGAGGGAAATGTCTAAACGCTTTGACTCAGAGACTCCATTATTGTACTTAAACCCCAAAGAAGCCATTGGCAAGCTCTTTATATGAAAATATTTATAGCAACACTTTTTGTGATAGCAAATAATCAGGAAACAAAGTAGATATCTAACAATTGAGGAATGGCTAGACAAGTTGTACATGAATTTAATGTATTATAATGCTGTGAGAATGTTGAATGTGATTAAATATAAAGAAACATAGAAAGATTTATATGAATTGATGCTGAGTGAAATAAAGTCAAGAAAACAATATACATAATGACTAAAACAACATAAATGGAAAGGATAAACACACACATCAAAGAATCAAAAGTGAATTATGGCAAAATTATAAAGATCAAATATCAATGAAATGAATATAAGAAGATACTTCTTTTTTATGTGGGAGGTTCACAAATGTCTTGCACATTATGCAAACATATATTTTTGTATTTTTTTCAATGTATTGATCAGTTCTATTAATTTCTCTTCTTTTTTATTATCTCTTTAAAATGCACCATGTTATATGATATGACTCTAGAGGAGTAGGAGAGGAAAGATAATAAAGAAATATTATCATTTTTTTTTTGTTAAGGTAGTGGGGTTAAGTGACTTGCCCAAGGTCACACAGCTAGATAATTATTAAGTGTTTGAGGCCAGATTTGAATTGCAGGCCTTCTGACTCCAGGGCTGATGCTCTATCCACTGCACCACCTAACTGCCCCTAAAACTATGATTAAATAAAAAAGAAGGCATTAAGAAACATATATAGTAAAATTAAAGAAAAATTTAACTTTTTTATGAAGCTCATGTCATATCAGACTGACCTAATTTCTTTTGTTTTTCACCTCTCTTTAGACAGGTTCCTGGCACTAGAAAATTAGGTGAATCTTATGGATAAAATGTACTTAGATTAATGCATTTGATGAAGAATCTTTTATCTTTGTGAAAATGATAGACTGGTATAGGCAAGTTAATTTTGAAATGGTAGAAAGACTAGATGAAAAGAGTAGTGATAAAAGAATCAATGTCAATTGAGAGGGAGGTTGTATCCCAGGGATCTGACCTTAACCCTCTCCTATTCCAATGTATTTACACTTGATTATATGTAGAGTATTGTGTTCTGCTTGGAAATTATATTTTAGTAGGGATGTTGACAGACTAGACTATATCCAGAAAAGGGTTTCAGGGTGTGAAGGTCTGGAAGATATATCATATAAAAATGAATTAGGAGTAATGATGATGATGATGATGATGATGATGATAATAATAATAAAAATAATAATAATAAAATATCTAGGATGTTTAGGCCAGAGAAAAAATAATTTTATGCCTGTGTGAGTAGGGAAGAGGGTTCGTAAATGGTAGATATCTTCTAATATTTAAAACATTATTATTTTAAAGAGAAATTAGATTAAAACATTCTTTTTAATTCACCCTAATATAATCTGAACTTTGTGCAGGTGGCAGGGGTAGGGGCGAGTGGAAGGTAAGAAAAATGTTTTGTTGGATCCAGTAGATGGTCTACCAAGGCTTCTGGATCTTTTTCTATTGTACTTGTTTGTAAGAGAATCACTTTCACATTTGTATTTGTTTAATACACTATGTGGAACAGTATATTGTTTTCCATAAACTATTCATGGAGACACTTTAAAGTGATATTTTACTAAGTTAATGAAATTTTCATTCAGTCACAAACATTTATTGAGTACCTATCATATACAAGGACTTGAAAGTTTAAAAGTTTTTAATAGTTTATGCTAGGAAAAAATACTACTTTAATTTACAATCACAATTTCATTAGGTAATTGCTTAGTTATGTTTTTTCTTCTCCATAAAGAAGAGAACAAACATGCAGATATGCCCCTCTCGACCATTCCTGTTCCAAGTTAAGATGTATACACTCGGTCACACAATATAAAAGAAAACAGCATTTGACTTTGAAATAATAAACACACCTATAATATCATTGTAGACAAATGGAACATCTTTAGAAAAGGCCACTTCAAGTGAGCTCATTCTGTGTGTGTGAGTTTGACAGATACAATTTTATAAGAAAACAAAAATTCAATTGCTCATATAACATCTAGAAAGGGAAAAAATGAATTCAGTGTCCCTTCATCTGAATATAGAAATTGAATCTGTAAGCAGATGCTTGTTTGTGCTAGGTGATCCACCAGGCAGGATGTTTTAAAAGAATAAGAAATCATATTTACATATTTATAACTCAAACTTCCAAAGAAAATTACCTTCAAATTCCATGGTACTCAGGACCACAATCACAGAAACACAGAAATAGAACACAATGATTCTCTCTCCATATGAGATTGGAAGAAGAGAAAAACTAAAGCATGGAGTGATTTGAATTTTCCAATTTAGCAGGACTACCTTACCTGCTGAAAAGTTCACTTGGAAGCTGCTCACCCTGTGACCTGATCTTCCCTCCACTCAGTTGCCAAAATGATATTCCTAAAGCACGTTTCATCATGTCACTTTGCTTAATGGTTCCCTTCCCTACCTTTGATCTTTTCCCCATTATTTTGGCCTTTTCTTCCTGTTCCTTACACATGAAACTCCATTTTTATTTAGACTGTGCCTTTACACTGTTATCTCCCATTCTGAGAAGATTCTATCTCCTCACCTCTGCTTCATGGCTTCTCTGGCTTCTTTCAAGACTCAGTTGAAATTCTGTCTTCTGAAGTAAAGCTTTCCTGGTTCCTATTTCCTGTCCCCCCCCCCCCCTTCCTTGTGCCTTTTCTCTCAGATTACCTCTTATTTATGCCACATATATCTTATAGGTACATAATTGTTTGTGTTATCTCTACTTTTATAATGTGACCTCCTTGCAGATGGGCACCCCTTTTTCTAACTCCAGCAATTACAATAGGGTCTGACATGCAGAGAGTATTTTAAAATGTTAGTTGAACAATTGACAACCATAAGAACAGGATGCTGGCAGTGGGATTAAGACTCAGGGATGGTTGTTACCAGGAAGAGGCATTTCCCCAAAATGGTACGTATTTGTTTTGCATTATTTATATCTCTCTGGTCTTTTTTTGCCATTCATTTTGACCAGTTTGGTCTCTGATATGTCTTTGTTATTGTTCAGTCATTTGTCTTTGTGAATCCATTTAGGGTTTTCTTGGCGAAGATATTGAAATTGCTTGTCATTTTCTTCTCCAGCTCATTTTATAGATTAGGAACTGAGGCAAACAAGTTTAAGTGACTTTTCCAGGTTTTTGTAGCAGATAAATGTTTGAGGTCAGAGTTGAATTTAGGAAGATGGGTCTTCCTGACTCCAGGTCCAATACCCTATCAACTATCCCACCTAGCTACATCTCTTAGGGGCCCTGGTTTTGGGTTAGTTAATATTGTGTATATTGTTCCTAATCTAGACCTTTTACACAGACCTCATTTCCTATATGACATCAGTGGTTAATTCTTCATTTCTTGGTTCTAAATCCTATCTCATAGGATCATAAATCGTAAGATCATTGATTTAGGGATCTCAGAAACCATCTAGGTCAGTTTACAGATGAGAAATTGAAGGAGAGAAGATTGTGGCTTGTACAGATTCATAAAAGTAATACATGTCAGAGGTGGTGTTTGAAACCAGGTGCTCTCACTCCAAAGCTAGTGTTCTCAGGCAGGGTTGGGACCCATCTTCATACAGTCTTAGATGATAACCCTTAGCAGCTGTAGCTTCTTGCTCAATGACCTAGAATTCATTCTCATCTCTTTATTTCCTTCACCTCCAAAACTGAATTTATTTCTGTCTTGTTGGCTCCATTTCCTCAATATTATTCCAGTTCATCCCCTTTTATTGCCTCCTTGCTATTCCTTTACACAGCCTCTGCTCCTCTGCATGAATGTTTTCCCCCACCCCAGTTTCCACAATGCTCCCCCTTCTCACTTCTACTTCATGGAATCTCTGGCTCCCTTCAAAGATCATCTCAAGTTCCAAGTCCTTTGAGTGATGTTTTCTGATTTTTTTGATACCTCTTTAATATTGTATTCATTTTTTTAATCTTAGCCAATTTCATCTTCTTTAAAGTGGATATAATAATAGCACCTCTTTCCAGAGCTGTTGTGAGAAAGATAGTACATTAACTGACATATAGTAAGTACTACATAAAAGCTATTATTATTAGCTATTATTATTAGTTTATATATTTTTTATTCATGTATGTGTAGCTAAAGAGAATGTAAACTCCAGGAAGGCAGGAATCATCTCACTTTTGTCTTTGTAGCTTGGATAACTAAGATACTATTTAATACACAGAAAGGGCTTTGTTGTCCAATTTATTGCTTATCACCCTGGATCTAAGGGCTAGATGGGATTTCAGAGCCTATCTAGTTTATCTCCTTCAATTTATAAATGAGGACCTTTGGTTTCAGTAACTAACCCAAGGACAGTCCAGAACTAGACCTCATTCTACTCTATCATTTCATCTCCACAGTTACATCTCTCAGAACCTGTGTTTAGTTTTAGTATTAAACAAACAGGTTTGGGATAGCAATTGATAAATAACCTGGGATATAATTGGGTAGAGGTAGGAATGAGAGGACAAAGAATGAAGTGAGGCAGGAATCACTTAAAAACTGCTTGGTCTCAGGTGCATGTTCATTCAGCAAGCCTGGAGTTATGTCTGGCTAATTAAAGAATCAAATTGTTTCCTCTGAGTGAAGAGATGAGTTACTTACATATCCCTACATAACCTTTCAATACTAGAGATAGATGTGTATTGTTGAAATTTGGTTTTGAAGATGATACTGACAACAGTTCAAATAACAATAAAAGCCATTTATAGAACACTTTACAGTTTACAAAGCATTTCAAATCTAATTTGATTATCAAAACAGTCATGTAAAGTAAGTACAATTATTACCTCATTATTCTAATTAAAAAACTGAGAGTGAAAAATGTTTAGTGACTTGCTCAAGGTTATACAGTAGTGTTTGAGGAGGGATTTGAACACTGATATTTATGACTCTAAGTCCAATGTTTCTTTTATCCATTACTTCTTTTTTGGTTGCTTTATTTATTTATTTATTTTGCAAGGCAATGGGGTTAAGTGACTTGCTCACACAGCTTAAGTAAACATTAAGCTTCTAAGGTGGAATTTGAACTCAGGACCTTCTGACTCCAGGACTGGTGCTCTAACCAGTGCACCACCTAGTTACTCCTTTACTACTTCTTGTATGATGTGTTACTAGTATTTTTTTAGGCTATTTGCAAGGCAATGGGGTTAAGTGGTTTGCCCAAGGCCACACAGCTAGGTAATTATTAAATGTCTGAGGTCAAATTTTAACACAGGTACTCCTGACTCCCAGGGCCAGTGCTCTATCCACTGTGTCATCTAGCTACCCCATTACTAGTACTTTCAGCCAAAATATAAAACTGCTTCAGTTTCCTTGTGTAATTTGAAATGATAAAAAAACAAATTCCTTTTTCTTTTGTGAACTTTTTTATGTATGCATATACTTATGGGCAAGATGAGGATCAAATAACAATATCCTAATTTATGGATTAAATCTTCATTTAGAAGACTTGAATTGGGGCAGCTAGGTGGTGTAGTGGATAAAAGCATTGACCTTGGAGTCAGGAGTGCCTGGGTTCAAATCTGGTCTCAGACACTTAATAATTACCTAGCTGTGTGGCCTTGGGCAAGCCACTTAACCCCATTTGCCTTGCAAAAAAAAAAAACACCTAAAAAAAAAAAAGAAGACTTGAATTTATAGACTCATATCCATTTTTTGGAAAGCTAGATGGTACAATGAATAGAATGTTGAGCCTGGAATTAGGGAGTCTCATCTTTCTGAGTTCAAATGTGACCTTAGACAGTTACTAGTTCTATGACCCTAGGAAAGTCTTTTAATCCTAATTGCCTCAGTTTCCACCTCTGTAAAGTGAATTGGAAAAGGAAATGGCAAAACACTCCAGCATCTCTGCAAAGAAAACCTCAAATGAAGTCATAAAGAATTAGACACAATTCAAATGAACCAACCACAAAATCCATTCTCTAATCTGGGCAAATACAGTATAATAGATGAGACAAGTGCCTTTATGGCTATCAAATAACAAAATTTTCAAATAATTTGCTTTAGATATGAAGTAAAATGAAATCTTGAATGTTAGATTTTAAGCATCAGTGGCTAAGGTAATGACTGTGCAAAAATCTTGAAAAATATTAGTAAGCAAGCCAGTTATAAAATGAAGATCTTAATATTTGGACTCATAAGACTCAAATAATGGTTTGAAATATCTGTATGAAAAGTCCTATATAAACACATTATATAATGTTTATAACTCACAGGCAAAGGTCTCAGAAAAAAAATCAGTCTTCTAAATTGAAGAAACTTCTGTGAAGACCCCTGGGAATAATGTTACCTCGGAATGGGCAGACTTAGCATAATGAAGGGAAATACAACAAGTATTAGAATTATTGTGGTGTGAACTGGGAACATGAAGCAAGTTTGGTGACTAATGATTGCTATAAGGCACATGTTCAGTCATAAGATCTGGAAACTGCTTTCAGTACTCAAGGTTGTAGAAGGTGAACAGCCCCATCATTATGTGCACATCTTAATCACTATGCTCTTGTGAATAGCCAAGTTTAATCCTCAATTATCTCTGTATCTGTTATTTACATCAGTATTTATGACTTTCATGTTTGAAAATTTACTTGCAATAGTTTTTTTAAACTATATAATGTCTAATATAGACACTATTCAAGGGGAGGGAGGTGACCAGTATACTTTTATTAAATATATTATATTATTTATATTCTATAATGATATTTCTGTATAATATAAAAACAAGTTCAATGTAATTTTGATAGTTGATGTTGTATTTCTTTTCTACTTTTGCTAGGTGAGCTTCATTCCTTTATTCTCTTTTCCCTCTCTATACCAAACAAACCCCCCCCCCCGAAATTATTGTTTCCAACCTTTCTAGAAAACTTTTGTAATTGTAAAAAAAATAACTAAAGCACGTCACTTCTTTTGATCCAAGGATCCTACTTTGGGGATATATAATCTAGGAAGGTTAAACAAATAAAGACCCAATATACCAAAATATTCATAGTTGCACTTTTTTATGTGGTAGCAAAGAGCTAGAAACAAAAAGAGGTGTTCATTGATTGGAGAATGGCAGAGCAAATTGTAGTTATGTTTGTAATGGAATAAAATTGTTCATATAAAGAATTACATAAATATAAATTTTAAAGACTTAGAGAAAAGGAACCAATGAAGAATTAAATAAGCATAAACTGAACAATAAACAACATGACTACAATGTCAAGGATAAGATCATTAATGGAAACAAAAAGAAAAATGAAATAAAGGCCAGTGATATGTAATTACATTGACTAATATTAGCTCTGGAGAAGAGATAAGGAAATTAATCTCCCTTCATTGGAGGAGTAAGGAACTAACTGTAGTTGTAGAATGTTGCATATACTATTAAATGAGGTCTCTATACTAATGATTTCCTTAATTATTTTTCTTTATCACATGGGAAAATACATTGGAAGCTACATAGTGGGAAGGGATAAACATGGAAATTTCCATAATGTAAGAAACAAAAAGCATCAATAAACTAAAAATAAATAATTTTTAAAAAGAATAAATGATCACTAAAACAAAATCAGACTCCGAGTAACTGAAAAAAATAATAATCGTCCCTGAAGACAAATGTAATAGAGTATTTGCCTTTGAGCAGAAAGCTGTTGTTCAGTCATTTCTGACTCTGTGATACTAGTTGAGTTTTTTTTTTTTTGGCAAAGATAGTGGAGTGATTTTCCATTTCCTTCTTCAGTTCGTTTTACAGATGAAGAACTGAAGCAAAGAACATTAAGTGACTTGCTCAAGGTCACATAGCTAGTAAGTCTGAAGGCAGATTTGAACTCAGGGAGGTGAGTCTTCCTGGCCCCAGGTCTGGCACACCATCCACTGTGGCACCTAGATATCCTTATTGTAATAAACGATACAGCATCATATTGTATTTATTGTCAAACAATTATTTACGCTTAATTATTTTTCATTCTTTTAAGAGCGATTCATTCCTGGGGATGGAATACAGGGAGCAGGTATATTTGAAAATTACTGTGCTACAAGAATCAAAGGCATCAATCCAATGAATTTTTAATGGATTAATTTAGTGACATTTAATTTGATTAGTTAATAATTTAATGGATTAATATTAATTAGTAAATTAATGGATTAATTAATGTTTCTTGGGTTACCTCCACAGAAGAAATTCCCTTGAGGGAAGATATTTCTGCTTGCAGAACACTGTTCTTATTGAACTGAGCCCCAGAATACTAGAGAGCATTTTTAGTGACATCTGTGATGACTCATTATCTCTTCCACACTGGAAAAGCCAGGTAGAAAAAAGAATTGTGATTACTCAATGTATGATGTGCAGTTGGACAGGCAATGAATTGATGATGTAGTTTGACAGCATATTTATCATGAAAAATCTTATTAAGGGACAATGAATCTATGCTGTAACAGAAAATAAGACTTTGGATTAGTTCACATTTGTAAAATTATGTGGTACTTTTAGTGATTCCAAGCTGCTTGCTGATTCAAAAGTTTTTTTTTAATTTTTCAATATCATTGATAATAGCTTCCAATCATGGAATACATACAATATTCTTAGAAAATTTAGAATTGTAGATAAGCCAAAGAATAATAGATGTGAGTGATCTATCACCATAGTTTTCAAAAAAATGAAATTGTATCAAAGGCATCATCAGAGACGTTTATGATTGAAAAAGTAAGTAGGTAGGGCAGATAGGTGGGTGCAGTGGATAGAGCACTGGCCCTAAAGTGAGGGAGACTTGAGTTCAAATCCAGCCTCAGACACTTAATAATTATCTAGTTGTGTGACCTTGGGCAAGCCACTTAACCCCATTACCTTGGAAAAACAAAAAAAAGTAATTAGGAAAAATCATACATGGCAAAGGAAGGATATCAATAGATGAATACTCAACTATATATGGTAACCATGAATTATGAAAAGAATCAGAAGATTTATTGAGTAGTTCCCATGTGGAGAAGTTATAGAAAGGATATAGAAAGAATTCTCCGCACAGGATGAGGAAAAATGGATGGGTGTTGACTTTTTTTTTAGATTTTTGCAAGGCAATGGGGTTGCACAAGGTCACACAGCTAGATAATTATTAAATGTCTGAGGCAGTATTTGACCTGAGGTCCTCCTCATTCCAGGGCCAGTGCTGTATCACCACATCACCTAGTTGTCCCAGAGTTGTGACTTTTACAAGTAGAAGGAGGTACTAAACTGCTGACATCATGAATTCATTGAAATATTGAAAGATAATTTCTAAAAAATGTTCATTCCTAGTGCAAAATTAATGAATTAAACACTGAAGAAATATTTATTGCAAGAAGAGAAAAGAAAGGAAAAAGAAGGTGAATAAAAAAAGGAAGACTTTAAAAAATTCTTTCATGACTTAGTCATGGGCTCAGAATGCTGAGTCATATTACTTATACTATGTCTATGGGGAAATGTAAATATTTCTCACATCTTTGTGCAGATTTACCCTGGAGGTATATGACACATGAAGCCAAATTCCCTTAGTACACTGATTGCATTAAATGCTATATAATCTCATGGGTCTCAGGGCTCAGATGCTTACATCATGGCAAAGATTTATGATTGGCTGGTTGGTCCATCTGTTTGTGCTTTAATTG
Source organism: Macrotis lagotis (assembly GCF_037893015.1). Classification (NCBI taxonomy): domain Eukaryota; kingdom Metazoa; phylum Chordata; class Mammalia; order Peramelemorphia; family Peramelidae; genus Macrotis; species Macrotis lagotis. Next base: position 703,567,147 of record NC_133658.1, on the reverse strand, counting down.
ATTTGGCAGGGGCTAGATATATTGAATGAATCAGAATGTCTGGCATGGAAAACTCACTGGCATATTAGCAGATTTCTGTAGGTGTATCATATGGTGGATATGATGAAAATGTGTTCATAGTGCTACTGAACTAAAATTGTTTTCTTTTGGTTTTTCTCAATAAAATTGTGTTCATATTTACTGATTATAGTGGAAATCTTTAAAGCAAGCTTTGAAATGAATATGAACTTTTCTTATGAATATTAAATAATATAAACTAATTTTAAGAGGCATTATCAGTAATAGGTTGTAGAATTAGTGACTATCAATATTAACTCATGTTTTCCTTTTCATAGACCATAAAATTCATCTATACCTAGGAGACATGAAGGGATGCATGATTTCTTAGTAGTAAATATGCAAAATATTTTCATTTCATAGTTATTTCAGAGGAGCCATTTTATCCTGAAGTCTATGTCTGCTTGCTGACCCAGGTCGGGTTGTGGATCTAACTGCCTGAAGATATACGGCAATGAATTAAAATTCTTTAAAACCCCCCAAAACTGAAAAACAATAGCTGTTTCAAAACTTTTTTATTAGAGTATCTCATTTCAAAGGAAAATAAGTTTACTTCTCAGTTGTTTGAATTATTTAAATCTCTATTAGATCTGACCCTTTCCTATTCAGCTATTTTAAGCATTACACCTCTCTTGTACCCTATTGTCCAATCAATAAATATTTATTAAGTGACTACTATGGGTCCAACACAGTGCTAAGCATCCATGCATCCCACTTAACTTGTTCCTCACACAAGACATGCCATCTCATCACCATTATACTGGCTGTCCTCTCTACCTGGGAGCCATTCTTTACTTATTTCCACTTTTTGGTTTCCTTCAAGTCTCAGTTCAATATCTACCCTCGATGTAAAGTCTTTCCTGATAACTCCTGCTATAGCCCTTTCTCCCCAAATCACTGTGTTTCTTTGATCTAGGCTCTGTATTTACTTATACATGTAGAAGTTCTTCACCTAATTTCCCAATATACAATTCTCTTGAGATCAGAGCTATTTCTGTTTTTGTCTTCATATCCTCAGAGTTTAGCACTTTATCTGTCACATTAGAGATAGTGAATTTCATTAGGATAGGGAATTCATGACTGAGAAAACATTTTCTCCCATTAAAGTTCACCTTATCTTTTTTTTTATAAATTATAATCTTAGAGACCTGCCCAGGACATGGAGAGGTTAAAGAACTTGTTTAGGATAACTAATGGTCAAGGCTGAGACTTGAACCCATGTGGCTTCTATTCTACATTTCTATTAACTAAACCATGTTGCCTATCTCTTGACATATTATAGACACTTAATAAATATTTATTGATTGAAAGACACACAATGATGATATTATTGAGACTTTAGCACTTTTAACAATTTGAGAAGTAGAATGGCTAAGAGGAAGGAAAATAATATTTAAAATCAAGTATTTTCCTAATTTTCATATTTCAGCATCAATGACCTGTATTCTGGCTAACCATCATTAGATCTAGATGTTCTTTAGTCTCTAGAACCGGTGGTTTTGGTAATGTGTAAAACAGATTTTTAACTTTGGGATGCAGCAATTAAAAGGCACTAATAACACTCCAAGTAGCAAGAAAAAGGATTGGTACTGAACATTGCACATTTAGGGAACTGTCTTGTCATGAGTTCTTTTTCCAACTAAATTTGTCTCAAAAATGATTTAAAGGCACTTTTCTTCCTGCTTTTCTCTGGCATCAGAATCAAGTTATATCCATTTCTTCCTTGATTTCATTCTCTGGGTTTTCTTCTTGCCTTCTTATCTTGAAGGTGGTGTAGCTAATATAATAGATGTATGAAGAGCTTGGTTAGACATCTCAGCGTTAGAGTGGCAATTCTTTTCAAAGGTTCTTAGGTTTAGATTTAGAATTGGGGGAAAAACATTATCAGTAATCTAGTCCAATCTCTCATTTAATAGATATGTAATAGTTATGAACAGATTGATTAAGAGGCTTGCCTACTAGGTATAGACTGAGTTGGAATTCAAAACTGAGACCCCTGATCCATATCCATTGTTTCCCCGCCCCCCCCGTGTTTTACTAGGGACTGAGGTAAAAGCTGCTAAGGGAGTAAAGGAATCTCTATTCCAGAGATATCAAGCCTTAACTTTTCTGGCTCTACATTGACCCTATCTCCCCAGTAGACCTTCAGTTGTACACAAGATTATGTAGGCAAAGCAATCTTACATGATGGTTACGGAGAACTATTTTCCCTTGTGGTGCTCTTGAGAATAGTTTTAAAATAGACCTACAAGAATTCATGAGTTAAAATCATGTTTACATTTCTAAATGTTACTCATTTTAATTGATAATGTATAAATGAAATTTGATGCATCTTTCTTTTATTCTTTCATTTATATTCAACTCTTCAACTTCTTTTCTCTTTTTTCAGGTTTTCCTATTCACTGTTGGGCTTGACTCCCCCCCCCCCCTTACCTTTTGTGACATTCTTTCTATGATTCTCTGTGGTCTAGTGTTGTTTTTCATCTATTTTTTTTCCTGACAGTTTCAGATATTTTTTCTGTTGCTATAGCAATGCCTACCAATGCAGGTGAGCCAGAAATGAATTCAAGCGATTCTATTTCCAGAATAAGCTTTTGCCTTTTCACATTTGCTTTGTAGGGCTCAATGTTTTTAAACAGCCTATCTTTTAAAATAATTATTGAAAACTGTGCAATAATATTCCATGAATTCACTTTCTGAACTCACTCATAGACAAGAAAGAGTACATTTGCTTATCATTTGAAAAGGACTACTGTCAATAGGTTCTCCAAATTTACAAAAAAAGCCCAACCATTTTTATTGACTTTAATTCTCCCAATTCTCATTGATGTGGTATTTAGCAACCACATACCAGTTATTGGCTATGTTGTCTTTCTTTTTGTTTTCCTAACAATGTTAGGTTCTTTTTTCATTGCCCTTCTTTCCTTCCTTTTCTTTTTTTTCTGTTGGTTGATCTGATCTTTTATATACTTTCCACTTGTAGTATTTTGGGGTTCTCTGACCTTAATGTTTGCCTTCAAGTTTGTGTTTTCAGAAATCAAATTTACTTTACATTGAGAATTTATTCTTATCTCTTACTCTTAAAATGCATCTGCCAGGGTATCTTAACTGTTACAGAATTTTTCTACCAAATTGGCTAAAGCTCCCATCCTAATTAATCCCATAGAATAACTCCTAAATTCTAAGTAGGTTTCTGGAGTGTAAACATATTGCCAAGATCTGATTGATCTTTTGAATTTAAATTTATATATTTTTCTACACAAACACTGAAATTACTATTTTCCCCAACAAAATGAAGTCAGTATAACATGTCTTTAATCATTTATCCAATGTATGCCAAAGAGTGCATGCTACTTAGAGTTGAGAGGAATTATTTCTATATTTATGCTATTTTTATGCTGAAGGAGATCTTAAGTACCAATGGAAAAATCATGAGACATCAGTAAGCAACCAACAATACAATTGTGATACTTTTTGTATATCTTTTTAGACATGAAATGCTGAGTAGGCATTTTCGTCACTTTTCAACCTTCTGGTTTTCCTCTCCCCATTTTGAGTTTTTTCACTATTTCACAGTAAAAGAGAGGAAGGGGAAAAAAAGGTAGGGACTGGGAGAGCAAGGAAAGAATTTAAATGCACATATGGATTGGTCCACTACTCCAGTGAGAATTTTAGAAGATGAATTTACCAGCCTCCAGCAGAAATCTTGAGAGCTAAGATGCTAAGCCAAAAGTCACAATTATTTCCACACCAGAGAATAGGTGATTAATCATTTCCTTAACCTTTCCCTGTGTGAAAGTATTAAGAGTTTCCAGTGCTTGAATCTACAAAGTCAGAGAAATTTCCCAAGGGAGGGGATAGAAGTGGGTGGAAAAGAAGAAATAGGCAATGAATAAAACCAAAAAAGTGTAATTAATTTCCACTGTTTACATATTTAGTATTGTCTGCTATTGTATTGGGTAGTATTAATGAATGATTTGATCATCTGAGAATTTAGTTAATCATTTCAGTCAATTGAGAATTAAATCCCTAAATCTTTATTGATATGTATATATATATATATATATATATATATATATATATATATATATGTATAAATGACCTTGAGGATGTGATAGATATATATATCTATCACATCCTCAAGGTCATTAATTTACTTGTTTTGGTAAAGAAGTGAAGTTGTTTTTTTATAATGGATAAATTCCAAAAAGGTCTAGGACTAAGTTTAAAATCTATCAATGATCACATAAATCCAAAACAACAGATTCCAGGGATCAAATAGAATATGTGAAAAATACTTTTTTATTCACCCTGACATTTTAATTTTTGAAGTCTCTGATGATAGGACAGTGATCATGAAAGTTGCATATCTTTGTGTTTAGCAAAGTGCTTGGCACTTAAGAGGTGATCAAAATAATTTTGTTGAATGAAAGAAATGTTCATGGGAGCTACATCAAGCAACAATATCTATATATTTGAATATCTTTCCTTCAGATTAATATTTTAATTTTAGCTTATTATTACTATTTTGGGAAAATCTCAAATTATTAGATAAATGTGATAGTGGTTCAGAATATAAGCATCTTACTTTCCTCCCAGAAAACCCACAGTTAACACAAGATTTTCAGAGATACATGGTTGGGGGAGGGGTACATTCAAAATAGTACCTTAGTATATAAAAGAAATCAACACCACTGAAATTATTTCACTTCTTCTGGTCCCTTCCCTGGGCAGCTGTATAATCATTGTCTATTCCAGGTCAGTGTGGGATGCTCTGAGTTCTCAATTACATTGATATTCTGTGGCTCTGCACTCATTTTTAGTCTTTAAGTTTTGAGAATTTCCCTTTTGATTTCCCACTCCCCCACAGAGACAGAGAATGACTGCCTTTGCTCTGTACATCTGAATCACCATTTCTACTAATTCTTTTGGCATAACTGTATCTATGATCTTTAAATGCTATATCAATGTGGGTTATTGTTATTGTCATTATATTCTCATTGTCTTTATCTAATGAAAATCAGCAATTCTTGGCCAGGAATGTCTCCAGTTTTATTTTTCTGCACAATTTTGTTCACTGATAAATATAATAGCAGCACCTAAAATGATATATTTCTAGACTGCTTAGTGTTCGCTATGGCCACATGAATGTGAAATATTTGGAAAATCCCTGTTGTTCTTTTAATAAAAGACTTTATTTTCCTTATTTCTTTCATCCATAAATCTGAGGGTTTTCTGGGAACATTTTTTTCTATCAAAAAATGCTATCAAATGTGCCTCCTACATCCTTCTTTCTTCATTCACAGTTAACAAGAATAGTTCTGTTTCCCACATTTAAAAAAGAAAAAAAAAGCACTCACTTCTATCTTTCCTGTAAGATCCATTTCCATTTTATTTTAACCTTTTGTCCTCTACTCCCTGGTCCTAGATCTTAAAATTCATGCAGGAAAAAAATTCTCTTTTCAGTACTTATATTTTCCAAAGCAAATTTTATTCACTGAGGACCAGGGAATTTTAAGTCTTTATTGTATGTAGAAAACCTAAAAGCTGTTGTTATTATTAGTTTAAAGAAGATATTAGAAGCTGAAATAAGGTTAAGGATCAGAGAAGAGTCAATACTATTTAAATGTTTAGCACACTGCTTTGAACACAGTGAGTACTTAATAAATACTCATTTCCCTCTTCAATTTAGGGGAATAGTTCTTGAAAGTCGATGACATAACAGTAGAAAAGCATCTTGAAAAAGGTCTTAAACTAGCTAGAAAATTCAGCCACACCAGATGACCCTTTTATGAGAAATTCAAAAGGAAGGAGAGAGATGGATGTCAAAGGAGGAAGTAATTGAAACAAAGAGAACAGAACTCTGGCAGCAAATTGTTTGGGTCAATCAGTTACAAGAAATATAGAGATAGATGATTTTTAAACAAAAAAAAAACTTTTTATGAAACCCTATTCTATAGACACCAAGGAGGTAATCATGTATTTCCTTTTGCTCTGTTCTCCTATATGATAGCCGGAAACTTTTCCTTCTGTGTATAGTGTAAGTCTGTTTGCTTCTCTTTGATTTAGACATTTACTTTGTCTTTATAAACAGCATTGGTCTTGGGATTTTGTTAGTCTGGGTATGCTTAGTGTGAAGGAGGAAACAGAGAGAAATATCTCCAGAGAAGAGATATAGATCTGGTATTGATGGGTTTTGCCAGAAGTTCTATCTTGGTGGGGAACTCAGTTAGTACAGGGTAAAAGAGAATGACAGATCCTTTATTGCTACTTTTAAAAACAAACCCCAGGAATTATTATAGTTCCAGAACTCCCAAGTCAAAGAGAAAATATTACAAGAAGTCAGAAGGACACAATTCAAATATCATGGAACTGCAGTCAAGATCACACAGGACTTAGCAGCATCTACATAATATTCTGGAAGGCAAAAGAGCTCGGAATGCAACTGAGAATCAACTACCCAGAAAAACTGAACATCCTCTTGCAGGGGAAAAGATGAACTTTCATTGAACCAGGGGAATTTCAAATTGTTCCTGTTGAAACAACTAGAGCTGAACAGAAAGTATGACCTTCAAATACAGGTTTCAGGTGAAGCATAGAGAGTGGAGAAGGATAAAATATGAGGGACTTAATGATGATGAACTGCATGTATTCCTACATAGAAAAATGATACTGATAATACTCATATGATACCTCTCATTTAATAGAGCAGGTAGAAGGAGCTTTTATAGATGAATCACAGGAATTAGCTGAATTTGAAGATATAATTTATTATAAAAATTGAGTCAATGGCTAAAAGGGAAATGCACTAGGAGTAAGAGAAAGGAGAGATGGAGTAGGCTAAGATATTTCATATAAAAGATATATATTTTATTGCAATGACCTATTGCAATGATATGGAAGGGGGGAAGGTGAGGGGAATGAGAAAACCTTCACTCTCATCAGAGGTGACTTGGAGAGGAAACAGCATACACACTCAATGGGGTATAGACATCTAGAATAAAAAGGAGAGAAGGGGAAAAGGGGGAAGGGGGGATGTGGGTAATGGAGGAGAGGGTGGATCATGGGAGAGACACATTTTCTTTTTTACTTTTTGCAAGGGGCTGGGATTGGGTGGCTTGTTTGGGACCACGGGGCCAGTGGTTGCTGGGCCTTAGGAGTGGTATGTGAGCTCGGGGTCTCTTGACCCCAGGGCTAGTGATTAGTCAGCTACCCTACAGCACATCTTAGAAGAGGGAAAAAGTTAAAGGAGAAAGAAAATATAGTATATGGAAGTCGGGAGGTATGGATAGAGGGAGTTGTGATCAGCAATGGCAAAGGTGGAAAAATATGGAAGTAGCTTTTGTGATGGTCTTATAAAGAATGTGATCCACCCGAGATGGAGCTGGTGGTGTCAGAACACAGAATGAAGCACAGTTTTTTCTTTTTCTTTTACTTTATTTCTCATGAGGGTCTATTTTTTGGGGGGGGATGGGGGTATTATATTTACTCTTTTTTTTTTAGGTTTTCCAAGGCAAACAGGGTTAAGTGGCTTGCCCAAGGCCACACAGATTATGTTTACTCTTAAACAGGATATTTTATAAAAAATCACTTATACAAAATAAAAAAAATAATAAAATTACCTGGAAAAAAAAGAGTTGAGAAGGATTATTTTTGTCAGGAAATGGTTCTAAACCATGAAGGAATAGAAGGGTAAAACAAATAGGAGTGGATGAATAGACCTAAATACTCTTATCTCACCATCACTGTCACACACATTTTCCAACTTTTTTTTTGAGGAAAAAAAAGAAATTAAGATTATCTAATTCCTTCATCAAAATAGATATGCTTCCACCTACCTCAACTTTGCCTACTATACAATTATAGTTTTGTAATAAAGATTATTTAGTTAAATACTTTACATTTTTATGCCTGTTAAATTTCTCTTATATCCTCTAAGATTTTCTTCTCTTCAAACTATTTCAAGATCAATGCTCCAGGAGACTTGGGTTTTAGTTTTGGTTCTTCCACTTTGCAATCATTTGACCTTAGATAAATTACTTACCCTAATATACCTCAGTTTTCTCATTGGTAAAATATGAGTAATCATTCTCTGAATTGCCTAATTTGCAGGGCTATTAAATTGGATAGTGGATGTGAAAACATTGTGACCCAAATACTGCTTATAGTTTTCTATTATTAGCTACAGTAAAATATAAAATACCCACCATTGGTTAATTGATATCTACATATGTATTTATTGTATGCTTACTCTATATCTTGTCTGCTGCTGGGCATGCATAAAGGTTTTTACCTTTATCTCTTCTTCAGAGAAACTTTAAAACAAGTTTGGGCAGAGAAGACTAAAACATATAGAATAATTAGATAATATCTAAGGAGGGGTTTATACCTATGTGATGATGGTTATAAATTAAATGCAAATGATTAATAGTTGCTTTCAAAGCTCTACTACATAGCCCTGAGACATATGTTTGCTGTCATCTCTAGTTATGTGACAACTTCTATACCAGTAAGCATAATGCAAAAATCACTTTCTAAATCACAAAAGATTTTATAAACATGAACTGTTACTAGTATTGTGGATTGTTTTTTCCACTAGGGGGCAAGGATCTGGACCAATGATTTTATCAGTGTAGAGGACTCCCAGTGTGGGAATTTTTGCCCCCCGCCCAAGATGTAGATCTGCCAATTCCTATAATAATCTTGGAGAATTGCTTGGGGACCAGTACTAACCCACAGGCAATATTCGCTAGTCTGAGTATACAGCATTTGACTCTGAAGCCAAAAGTCTATTTGTTCTGTGTCATGCTGCCTTCCTAATACTAGTATTGTAATTTTCAGTCTTGTATTTCAATCAAGTCTGCCATCTTAATCAGCTTCACATTAAGAACATTGTCCTCTGCCTATTAAATGAGATCTTGCCTTTGGCCTGCTGCCCCTTCCTTCCTCTCCCACCAAGTGACTTTCCTCTTTTTTTTTATTTGCAGGGCAATTAAAATACTCTCTTTCATACTCTCTTCAATACTCAAAACCTATCCATTTCCCAATCCATCAGCATTAATTTCAGAAAAGTTTTGCCTTTTATCCTCAAAAGATACTTGTGAAGATTCTTAGTTAAAACAAATATTGTCAGTCAGTTTTAACTAAATTCTTATGCTCTGGCTCCTCAACAGAAAAAGAAGAAGAATCTTCACCCCTTTCTTTAAGATTAATAATAGAGGACAAAGCCAAGATGGTGGAATACAGGCAACAATCCAGCTGAACTCTTCTAACATTATACTCCAAATTTTAAAATAGCTAATCAAATAAAATTTTGGAGAGGCAGAGTCACCAAGAGATTAGAGTGGGTTATTTTTTAACCCAAGACAATTTAAGAGGTCAGCATTAGATGTTTGGAGCACTAGGTGGGAGCCAATTTGGAGAATAGCAGTACCTGTAACAGACTTTGGAAGCAACAGAGGCAACTTTGGGAGCTCTCAGTCCAGAGACAGTACTGGGGAGTAGGACAATTGGTTGAGAGATTACAAGGGACTTGGTGCTGAATAGCATCACCATTTCTCATAAGCAGTTCTGGATTGTGTATCCAGGGCAGAGAGGCCTGTTGCTCTTTGGTCACAAGGGAGCAGGTTGGTTGCAGTTCCAAAGCTAAGAGAAACATGAGTAATTGTAGCTGCAGGAGAAGAAGGAATCAAGTCACAGTTGTAGGTTCTAGAGGAGCTCTAGTACTTACAGCTTCAGGGGACTAGAATCCCTCCAAGATAAAGATGAGAGAGTAATGACCAAACCTCTCCTTTGCACCACACCAATTTGGAAGTACAGAAAACTTGCAGACCCATAGAACTACTTATGAAAACAACAGTACCAAAATGTCTGAAGCTTGGGATAGTGCCTGCTCACCCCAGGTGAGCAGAGCCTATCTTTAACATAAAGTTGAGAGATTGGCTGGGAAAATGATCAACAACAATAATAACAAAAAGAAATTGATCAAGAAAGACTAAGACAAAAACTTAGAAGAAAATATCAGTGTGAAGAGAGTCACAAGCAAAACCTCAAAGACAAATGTTAATTGGATCCAAGCTCAACAAGAAAGAGTCAAAGAAAGGTAAGAGTGGTAGAGAAAACTGGGAAAAGAAAACAAAGTGATATAGAAAATTATGAAAAGACAGCGTGTTAGGATGAGATAAACTTTAAAGGGTGAGAAAGAGGAATGCATTAAGAGAATGGAAAAGAGAGGGAGGTAGAATGTAGAAAATTTTCTCACATCAAAGAGGCATGCAAAGAAGAGCTTTTATAGTAGAGGAGAAAATGGGGGAGGGTGTAATGGGCAATGCTTGGATCTGTCATTGAAATTGGTACAAAGAGGGAAGACTCTCTCTCTCTCTCTCTCTCTCTATATATATATATATATATATATATATATAATTATATGTAATTATATATGAATACAAACTCAGTTGGGTATAGAAATCTGTCTTGCTCAATAAGGAAATGAGAGACAAGTTATAAAAGATAGAGGAATATAACAAAAGGGAGGATAGATTAAGGATGGTAATTGTCAGAAGCAAAATAAACTTTTGAGGAGGAACAGGATAAAAAGGGAGAGAAAGGAAAAAGAGAAGAAAATATCAAAGAGGTAAATGCACAGTTAGTAAACATAACACTGAATATGAATGGGATGAACTCATATCCACAAAACCAGAATCCAACAATATGTTCTTTGGAAGAGTTGCATTGAAATAGATACCATCACACAGAGTTGAAATAAAGGCCTAAAGCAAAATCTTTTATGTTCTAATTGAGATTATAATCTTAGGCAAAGTGAAAAGCAAAAAAGATGCTTAATTAAAAGAAATAATGAGAGAAACTATATTATTCTAAATGGCACTATGGTCAGTGAAGAAATATTAAAAAAGTTTACAGCAATTTCCTCTGATAGAGGCCTTCATTTTTTTTTTAGGTTTTTTTTTTTTTTTTTTGGCGAGGCAAATGGGGTTAAGTGGCTTGCCCAAGGCCATACAGCTAGGTAATTATTAAGTGTCTGAGACCAAATTTGAACCCAGCTACTCCTGACTCCAAGGCTGGTGCTTTATCCACTATGCCACCTAGCCGCCCCCGAGGCCTTCATTTTTAAAATGAATAGAGAACTGAGTAAAATTTATAAAAAAAAGCACTATTCACCAATTGGTAAATGAATAAAGATTTTGAACAGGCAATTTTTGGAAAGAGAAACCAAAGCTATTCATAGTCATATGAAAATTCTTGAAATGACCATTGATTAGAAAAATGGAAATTAAAAATAATTGAGTTACTATCTCACACCTATCAGAAATGACAATTGCTGGGATGGCATGAGAGAAAGTATATACACTATTAAACTGTTGGTTCAAATATTCTGGAGAACAATTAGAGACAATTTCCCAAAGGATGTAAAACTGTACATACTTGTTGATCTTTAAATACCAGTACTATCCGAAGAGATGGAAGTTAAAAAAAAGGACCCATGTGTAAAAATATTTCTAGCAGCTCTATTTGTGGTAATTTTTTCCCAATTTTTAAGAATTGGAAATTCAGGGGATGATTATCAATTGGAGAATGACTGAGCAAGTTGTGGCATATGATTCTGTAAGAACATTATTATGCTAAGATAGCTGAGGGGGAGTGGTTTCAGAAAAAAATAGCAAGACCTATATGAATTGATGAAAACTGAAGTGAGAAGAAATAGATGACTGTAGAAAGCAATGTTGTAATGATGATCAACTGTGAAAGGCTTGACCGTTTTGATCAATTCAGTGATCCAAGATAATTACAGAGAACTCATGATACAAAAATCACCTCCAGAGAGAAAGAGAACTGATGAACTCTGAGTGCAAACTAAAGTATAATTTTCTCATTTTCTTTCTTTTTCTTTGTGATCTGTCTAATATGGAATTGTGTTCTGCATAATTCTGCATGTATAATTGATAATCTTTGCTTGCTTTCTCTGTGGACAGGGGAGGGGGTTTAGGGAGGGGGAGAGTGTTAAATTCAAAATTAAGAATAAAAGAAAGTTATAAATAAATAATACATTTATTAAAAATAAGAAATGTAGTTAAGAGAAGTCCTTACTTCATTTGGGTAAATAATATATTTTAGGGGTACCTAATAGCATAGCTCATGGGTCATCTTGGTTATATATTGTGAAATTTTCCTTAGTCATGTTCTACTAAAGCTGTATTTTGCTAAATCGCCTTTTATTGCTCAGTGAACAATTTCATGTCCCTACTACTCTTAACTTTTGTGCTGAATGTCTAGAGAGTCCTTTTCTTCTTCTCCAACAATACAAATCACTCCTGAAAATAAGATAGGTATGTAGAGCTTTATCTGCTAGGCTACTTGCTTCTTACTATAAAATGGCCTATTTGGTTCTTCCTCTGTGACCTCTGTGGGAGCCTAGTCTCAATTAACTGTCACATTATAGTGATGAAACTTTCACCTGCATCATTCTATCTACTTGTAGGACGTTCATTATAGATCTGACCAAGGGGATGTCAATTGTGAAGCCAATGCTGGGTGGTTGATTGATGTTTTTTCTGCCATAGTATTCCATGCTGTATTTGCCTGCTCTATGATTATGCTTCCTAATCCTTATAAAATCAGACTTGACTGATTTTACTCTTACTTTTCCTATTGCCTTGATCATAGTTTGTTCTTTCATGATGGAGCCTGCATGATTCAAGACAGTAATTTCAAAGAAAAAGATCAGTGTTTGTTAATCTTCCTGAATAGATATTTCATAACAACTAACGTTTATCTTTAAGTTAACTGGTCAGAGTTCAATTCAATTATAACTTTAAGCATATTTTTGGGTAGAAATTACTATGGCAGGCCAGTGAGGGAGCCTGTAGTGTGGAGGTTTTACATTCCTCACATGATATTATGTAGGTCTGTCTGCCTTCAAATCATTTCAAACAGGGCCATCCCTCAGCATTATGGAGCTAATATTACAAGCTCCATGTTATAAGTCAGATAACTATTAAGGACATTTATAGTTACATTCAAAAGATTCTATGAGCATAGTACTGATGTAATCCCAAGCTACCAGACAGAGGAACATCACTGAAAGAGCATTGGCTCCAGAGTCAGAGGATCTTGGTTCAAATCCTGTGATTCAGTTTACTGCCTTTATGACCTTAAGCCTGTCACTTAACCTCCCTGAGCCTCAGTTTCTTCATATTAGTGATGGTTATCACATCATAGGTAACTGAATCACGAAGGGCATACCAAATATCCAGCAGAGCACAAATGGATTTCAGTCCAGGCTGGTATGGTGAGGACAGTTTCAAGACAGAGATTAATTACTAGTCAAATCATAGATATTTTGAGAAATATAAAGAACAGCTAATTGGCACAGAGGATAAACAGAACACTGAACCTGGAATCAGGAAGACTCAATTTCCTGAGTTTAATCTGGCTTCAGACAGTTTGTAACTGTATGTTCTTGGGCAAGTCACTGAAATCTGCTTCAGTTTTCTAATCTGTAAAATAAGTTGGAGAAGGAAATGGCAAACCACTACATTAACTTTGCTAAAAAACAAAACAAAACACACAAAAACAACCTCCTAAATGGGGTCACAAAGAATTATACATAATTGAACCAACTGAGCAACAATAACAATGCAAGGAAACTGCATTTGGTTTGAGAAGTTTTGGGGAAAGAATCTGATCTGAGAGTATTGGGAGCAAAACAAAATTTTTGTGCAATGAATGAATCCAGGTAACCACACATATTGAAAACCATTAGAATGAAGCCACTGAGTTAAAGGAATTGTTTCCTTTGCATTAAGATATTTGATAACTGTATCTAAAATATTGTATATAGATTTTTTAAATTAAAAAATAATACTTGTCAGTCTAATTTCAAGAGTCTCTGAATTCATTGAGACTAAAGAGTACCTTTTGAACATCCGTGATAACTATTGCTTACTTCTTAGATATTGGGTTGAATATTTGTCAGTACTCATGTACAATGACTTTCCAAAGCATGCCTCATCAGGCACAGCAATTTAACCACAATATGCTATAAATTAGATGCAAATCTCAGTGACCGAGCATATAAAATTTAGCAATCCTAATATAACTAAATTTGGTAAAACAAAACAATGTAAAAAGAAAAATGTTTGACAGAAATTTCCTAGTAAGAAAGAGATTGAACATGGGCTGTCTATTATAGTTTGATGCTAGTTGAACTTTCTTTCACTGTCAAAATTTATTGGTTAAGTTTTCACTTTTCAGGGATTCTGGAGAATTTCCAAGGGAATTAAAGCAATGAAAGCAGAAGATTCCAGGTAGCTCCTCAGGGGGAGGTATAATGTAGCTTATTAATTTTATTGCCCCATTATATTTAGCACATACTATCTTTTCCTATCCCTAGCTTCCTATATCTGATACTTCCCTGTTAAGAAGACCTTAAATACAAATATAGAGTGAACACAGTGTGAATGATAATATAACTTTTAAAATAAATTTCACTTAAATTCACCAAAATAGTACCATTCTGAAAGAAAATCTTATTATAGGTTTATTAATATAATAGAAAATGGGCTGAGTGTGGTGGAAAATGCATGCACCATATTTCCCTATGTATAAAATGCACCATAATTTTGGGAACCCAAATTTGAAAATACATTTATTATATAAAGTTATTGAACTCCAGTTTTATTCATCATAAATTCATACAATTCCTCATCACTATCAAAACTCCCATCCATTAGCTCATCATCTGTGTTTGATGATGAATCCCTATCTCGGGAGAGGCTCTGAATGCTCTCCTACCTGTGCTTTGGTCTCCCTGGGCAAGTTTGGGGGTGGACACATGCTTAGACCATTCAGGTTTCATGAACCTGAAAAACCAGTTGTCTCCTCCTTTGAATTCAGTCACTTCTTTTTCGTTAACAATTCTTAGGCCAATTGCTGAACTATCTTTGTGGACATAGTATTTCCACTTGCCCTTTGCTCTTCCATCCATCTCTTCAATTCCCTCTCTTACTCAGGCCACTTGGCTTACTTGCCTCTCCTGGCCTTCTTCTGCTAGGGTGTTTTCAGGAGCTTTTCTTCTTGTAGCCAGTCTTTGTTTTCTCAGTTAGAGGAGGACCACCTGATGTTCAGCAGCATGATTTCCATTCACTTTTGCAAACTGGATCACTTTGAACTTGAATTAAGCACTGTATGAAAAGTTTTTCTGAGCCATTTCTGGGCAGAATGTGACAAAATGTAAATGCGAAACAATGAATGCAGGCAACAAGTGAGAAAAGCAGGAAATGCAAGTAAAAAAATCTACAATTACTTTTAAATGCTCCCAGTTTTTATAACCTCACATTTTTTGAAAAAGGATGTATTTTATACATGGTGATATATGGTATGACCTGCTACCAGGAATGCTAAGGTTGATAGACCTCTTGAACTTGGGAATCTGAGCTGCAGTGGGCTAAAATAAAAAAAAAAAGATATCTCATGATATCTTGTTTGTTATTGGTATGACGAGTTCCTAGGAATGAAGGTTATCTATAAAGGGTAAACTACTTGAGGTCAAAAAATAGAACAGATCTCTCAAGTTGAATGGAGTGGGATCAGGTTATGAGTGACTCCTTTGGATGGAATGATTTGAAAGTCAGAAAGAGAGATGGAGACAGAGATTAAAGAGGGAAGAGGGAAGGAAGAGTGGAAGGAAGGGTAAAAGAAAGGAGAAAGAATGAGAGAAAGAAAGAAATGAAAGGCACATGAGGTCATTTTAAGGAAACAAAGTTATTTTTATTTTTTCCAATGCATGCTAAATATAACATTTGATGAATATAGAGGTTTACTGGTAATATTTCAATGACCATATATATATATATATTATATATATATATATATATATTATATATATATATGTGTGTGTGTATATATATATATGGCAGTGAACTTAAACTTCTTCCTTTGCAGAGATTGGAGTAAGGAGGAAGGGGTAGGAAGGAGTGTGGTTTAGGGGATATTATGCCCTTGAGGGGTTTATTATTGTAATGCCTTTTAACTCACTTTAATTCACTTTTTAAAAGTGAATCTGGCTTTTAAGTCGTTAAAGGAACTGTAGTGCTTGAACCACTAAAAGTGAGGGAACATTTGAATCAATGGTAGCAATGAGAGACACCTCCCTTTAACCCCCTAAAAGAATTACAAGGACCATTTCTATTTCTCTCAGAGTATGATTTACAGTTCTTTCCTAATGAAATAACAAGTTATGCTACTCTCTTATTAATTCACTCTGAATATAGTAAAAAGGGAGTTTTGATGGATTAAAATCTTCTCCAATTTTATGACAATGATAAATGTTTCTTTTGATGACTTTCCTAAATATAGAGGATGGTGATCTGTGTAAGAAAAAAAGCTACTTCTATGACAAAGGAGGAAATGTGACTAACTAGGAGCCAGGAGCCCTGGGTTCTGGGTCTGGCTCTTCCACTAATTAGCTACGTGGATAGTTTGAATAATAGATCAATGTCAACCTAGAGGGATCTAACAATGTGCCATAAAGCCCAGTATTTGGGTTTGTCCTGGTCAATATTTTTTCAGTGACTTGAATGAAGACATGTTCATCAGATCTTTATATGGAAGGAGCAGTTACTGAAGTAGATATAAAGTCAGGATTTAAAATGATCCTGGTGACCTAACTAATACAAACTAATAAGAGGAAATGAAGCAGAGATAAACATAAAGCTCTCCTCTAAGGTTAAAAAGAAAAAAAAAGGCTACATTTAAAGAGACTTGATTTACCAGTTCATTTAAAAAAGACTTGGGTTGTCATTGACTATAAGTATGAGTAACTCCTAAGAATGCTAATAATATGACTCAGATGGCACATTGCTATCAGCAGTGGCTACTACCTCACCAATGCCGATCACAAACCCTCCATCTTCTACCATCTTGTGATCTATTTCCACTTCTTTTTTCATAAAACCTCCATAGAGTGCCTCAAGCACTTACTTATTCTGTCCATTCATTTTCTGCATTTCATGTTTGATACCAGGTTCTGTTTACTTCTTTTTCTCATTATAAAAATCCAAATAATATCTTCTATGTTACTCTTTGCTGAAAAAAAATGGCATCCATGAAACACCATCTTAGGATGAATTAGTAGGAAAAGAGTATCCAGATCCAAGTTCTTTTGATCTGGACAATATATGCCTGAGCAGTCATGGATGGGTTTTAGTCTGATGCATTGGAGGTAATATTTACATTGATGATGTTCCAGATATACTGGGGTATTAGAGTATTCAGATTCTAGGAGGTAATTTTATTATTATATTCTACAAATATCAGACAACATAAGAGGGAATTATATGTGATTTTTAGTGCTATATTTTTAAAGGAAACATTGACAAAGCTGGGTATACTCAGAAGAGAGAAATCAAAGGTACATAATAATAATGATAATAATAATGATGATGATGATAATGATAATAATAATAATAATAGATTTATATAACTAGCATTTATGTAATGCTTAAGATTTGCAAGGTGCTTTATAAATATTACCTCATTTGATCTTTACAAAAATTTGGGAGGGTATTATAATTACCATTTTATCCTCATCCAAGAATGAGGGAACTGAGGCAGACAAAAATTAATGATTTGCCTGGGGGCACAAAGACAGTGTCAGAGGCTGTATTTGAACCCAGGTCTTCCTGACTCCAAGCTCAGTGCTCTATGCACTAAAAAGGCATCTTTAAATATGTAAATGACTGTCATATAGAACACAAAGAATAGATATTCTTTGCAACTCGAAAAGATATAATGAGGGCTTACAAGAATACATTACAGGAAGACAAATTTTGGTTTGGCATGAAGAAGTCTTTTCTAATTGAACTATCCAACAAAGGAATGAATAACAAAAACAATTAAAAGGAGACAAGAAATACTATAGAGAGAATTCTGATTTGAGTAGCCAAATGGCATGTTGAATAGAATACTAGGCCTTGATTTAGGGAGGTTTCAGTTCAAATCCAACTTCAGATATTCACTAGCTATGTGATCTTGAGTTAGTCACTTAACCTATTTGCCTTAGTTTCGTCAACTATAGAATGGAGATAACAATAGAACTGACTTCCATAGGATTGTGAAGGTTATTTTTTTATTTTTTAATTTAATATTTATTTATTCTCATTTGTACAGATTAAATTAAATAAAATGTATAGAAGGTCTAGTGTTATGTCTGGTTCACAGTAGGCACTTAAAACGTTCTTGTTTGCTTCCTTCTTGATTCTGGTTCATGATTGAATTTGAGGCCTCTAAGACATGTTTAAATTCTAAGATTTTCTGATTCTGTGGTTCTTTAACTTAGATTATGTCATTTGAACTCTATGGTCCACTCTCTCCTTATTTATAAAATCAGGTGAATAAAACTTTACAATCACTGATGACTTAGAATTTTGTGAACATTTAAATAGAAATATTGTTTTTTTTCAAATGTGTTTCATCAATATCTCTAAACCATACTGATTTCTCACAACATGTGTTATTGAATATAGACTGTTTCTGAGTATTTTCATAAGAGGAACATTATCTTTTTTCATAAGTACATTTTTCTCCTACCAGCTTTATTTTTTCATTTAATTAAAGGATTTTGTATCCTCTTAGAAACTGGCAAAAAAAAGTCCACATGTATATTATTACTGAACAAGTTTTCTAAGAATTCATAACCTTATGAGGTATGCTCATCTCCACTGCTTTTAAGATATACCTTTGAGATTAAGAGAAGAGAAAGCTAATTTTGTTGAAAAATAAAAAAGAATAGCAAATGCTTCATATTATCAACATATCAATCAGACGATTCTAGGAAACTGCCAACACAATGATTAGGGCATAATAAAGGATAATAAATATAAAGTTCATGTTTCAGGATAATGGAAATTTCATTAGACTCGATTTCCAATATCAATTATTAAATAAACTCACCTGAGACTTTTCCTCCCTCCCAACCCATCCAAGACAAAAACCTCTGGGAAAGTACACAACCTTTGTTATGCATGAGTGGATTTCAAACTGAAACAATCTGTAGATTCTCTGTATTCTGAAAATTTCCTAGAGATTACACCCTAAGAATTGTCATAAACTTTTTGTGTTTCACAGAAAAATAATGCTAATCAATGCAAATTTTAAACAGCTAGAGAATAAGCTCATATAAGAAGTATTTGAAAGCATTTCTAGAAAGAACTAATACTTTCAGCTTTCCAGTAACATTTGTATGACACAGCAATGCATTCCATGTTTCTTTATTTTAGTCAGTTACTTCAAAATACTTAATAGTTAATGAAAATCTGTACTGTCCTAGACCTGTAGTTGTATTAAGATATCTATCTTCTAGTTATGGAAATTGAATTTCAGAAGGGAGAAGGGATTGCTTACAGGCACCAAATAAAGCAGTGATAGATCTGAGAATAGAATCCATGACTCCCGACTTCACGCTTCACTGACTCAACACCACCTTTCTACACTTGTTATATATTTGAGTACTCACATAAACTAGGAGATAAAGGCTTCTGCTATATGTATTGTGTTAGCATCAAATACCTAGACCAAAAAAATAGCCTTGAGCATTTTCAGAGGACAATATCTAAGATCCCCGAGGAGGAAAAATCTATTTCAAGAAATAAGGGATTTTGCTACTTCACTTTCTATCCTTATTGTATGCTTTGCTTTGAGAATGACTCAGTAATGCAGCAAATTGAACAGATTTATATTGGTATCTTTATCTAGACACATGTTTTAATTCCTACCCATATCTATTTTCATATCCAAAAAGCAACATATCCCTAGCCAGATCTCCATCCAGCTACATCTCCATTATCTATGCAAATGATGGTTTACTTGGCAATGTGCTTGAACATCAAATTAGAGGTTCAATAGAAGCCTAACAAATTGGACTTTCAGGTAAAAACCAAATAATCTCCAAAACCTTAAAGTCTTTGTTTTCATAGGTGAAATTTTGTTTATTGCTCCCAGATTTTACTTACTGTTTAATCTTTCCAAACAGTAGTTAGGCAAATTTTACAATCTTGGGTGGGTTTCTGTCTCAAATTCTACTGATCCCTATTATGAACAGCTTTAAAATCATAGATTTTTATGATTCTTGGAGTTTTTAAAAATGAGTTTGTGTTTGAATATCCAAAGACATCTCTTGGTAGATTTTTCTTCATAGTTCAGCATTCAGGTTTTAAATGTCACTCTGACATTGGCCTCAGCCATCATAGAAAGAGGACTGAATTTGGAGTTTCAAGATTTAAGTTTGAATTCCAGTTCATTTAACCTTTCTAGGTTCCAATATACTCAGTTGTAAAAGGAGAGGTGAGATCAAATTTCCTTTAAGGTTCCTTATGGTTGAAATTCTATAGTTCATATATATATATATATATATATATATATATATATATGTATATTGCTAGACATGCTTTAATAAATTAATATGTTACAATATGGATTGGAACTCATAACAGTTCCTGGAGAAGAAAAGAAACCAGGACATAATAAAGATAGTGATGGATATCACATCTGAGATGTGAAAGGAATTGTTTAGCATCTTATTTCAGAATTCATCTCAACCTATTCTTTTAAACATACAATATATGTACTCTATAATACTTCAGTCACTCAGCAATATACATTTGTTAAATCATTTAAAATGTTCCAGGCACTGTGTCCTTGAAGACCTTTTGTGTAATCAATATGTATAATTCATTTAATATCCATTTTATAAGATTTATCATAACTTTTTATTTGAGATTCATAAAACAGATATAAATGTACTATACTCATTGTTTAAATTTATTGTTTATGCACACAGAAATGTTGGATCACTGGAAACATTTTAGATTGTGACATGTCAGTAAAGGAAAATAGATTTCAATCCCCAAAAGACCATAAGAACTGAAACTCTAGAAGTTGTTCTTGAAAGAGCTTGAAAATAGAGTTGGAATAAAGATAATGGTGAAAAACTGTGTTTTTTTCCCCTGTACATTCCAATAATTTAGCGTGAATTTAGAAGACACATATAGGCTAAGTGATCCTGCTGGGTCACTAAATGTAGTAACTAAATGAAGAGTAATGGCCATTCTCCCTTTGACAGAAGGTTTTAAGCTCCACTTTGTAGTTTTATTCACAGATTCATCAATGAAAGCACTCTTCCTTCACCACATGAAGATTGAACAGAGATAAATAGACAGACAGAAAGATAGATAAACAGATACATAGATGATAGATAGATAGATGATAAATAGATGATATATAGTTAGATAATTGAATGACAGGGAAAAGGATATGATTTCTAGCTTGTTTTAGTTTGTTAGACTAGAAAGGATTTTAGAAGTCAAATAATCTAATACTCTCATTTCATGGATGAGGAAACAAGAGTCTCAGAAAGCCTAAGTGACATGCCTAGTTAACCCACACTGAGGAAGGGTAAAGCCAAATAGTATCCAGGTTTCTTGTCTGAGCTTAGTGTTCTTGTTACAACACCTTACCACCCTCAGATCCATTTCACCAGCTGTCCTTTATGCAACTGCTGTTCCTTTACCACTATATCATGTTATGAAGATCTTGCATTATTCCTTTTATTTTAGCCTTTCCTTTATGCTTCCCCCATTATGGGAAATGAAACTAATAATTATTTAATCCCACTTGAGGCCTTTATCTTACAATCTTCAAAGAAATCTTATAATTTCAAACATTTTGACTGATTGGGGTTCGTTTTAATGATTTTCTCTTTACTGTCATGATTCCAACTTTTATTTTGACAGTAAGGGTTCTGGATTACACCCACCTACTCACACACACACACACACACACACACACACACACACACACACACACGAGTGTGTCTATGATTCATTCAACTTGATTTGAACTTCCATCATTTCCTCTTACCCTCAGCATAACCTGTAACTTTCAATTTTACTAAATGCAAAGAAGCACTATCCAGTGAACATAATTCTTCTTTTTCCTATTGTTATTTGGGAAAACCAATAAATTTGGATTTTAGTATTTATACTTGATGTAGTATTTTGTGCTAAATGGTACCCAAAGATCTCATATTGCATTAGCCTCCTTTCCTTTCTGAATGGAAGGCTATGGGATAGAGCTGTAAACTTCACACAAAGTCTTGCTTCATAGACAGAGGAACTGAATTTTCCAGATAACTTTCCACTTTCCCTCAGCATAGGTCTTCCTTACTCTAAGGTCAGCTTTCTTTCCAATATTTTACACTTGCTGCCTCTCATGGCATATAATATAATTAAATTAATATAAGAAAAATGATAATGCAGAGAATGAGTAGAAAAATAAATACCAAAGGAAAGATGAGAATTGAATAAAAAATGGAGATGCTATTATTATGTGATAGTTTTTTTTTTTAAAAATGAGATAACTTTTTCAGGATAAATGATAATTAAAATATAAAACAGAAGTAGTGATTCACATTGACTGTCCAACTATAGCTCCAAATTTCCCTCCATAGTTGTCCCTGTTACTACTCCTTATTTCAAATTTGTAATAACTCCTTTTCTTCTTATCTCTGATCTTAATGGCTCTCCACTGAAAAGCTTGAGAACATCACAAAATCTACATAAGCTTCCATCTTTGATTTCTTCTCCACTTGTTATTTCTATGTATCTAACCAATTATAATCTCAAACTGTCCCCTCTAAGCACCAGTTAAATTAATCAATACATAGAAAAAAGTTGAAAAAATATGTAATGTTCCACATCTGAGGTCTCACATCAATAATCAATAAAGGATTGGGTCAGGGTAACTTCTATTTCTCCTCCTTAGGGCCATGCTTATTTTTATCTTTTCAGTTATACTTTTGATTGCTTTGGTTTTGTTCTTTCTATTTCCATTTCTATAATCACTGTACATATTATTTTCCTGTTTTAACTTGTTTCACTTTGCATCAGATTATGAAAATCTTTCCAAGTTTTTCTGCAATCATATTTGCCATTTGTCACAGCATAACAGCATCATATTGCTTTTATTTACTACAATTTATTAAGCCAATCCATAAGTGAGGGACAGCAATTGATTTAATTTCTTTGTTTTCACAAAAGTTCTACTTATTCTTACAACTAATTTTAATATATTACATTTATTTCTAGGAAGACTTTGTTAAAGACTGAAAAAGAGAAGTCAGTATTCTGTTCACAATTTTAATACTTAGGTCTAAATCAAATTCAGAGAACCTTAACCTAGGATCTGTAAACTTGGATTTTGTTTGTTTTTGCTTTGTTGTTGCTATTTTGATAGCTATATTTAAATATAATGAGTTTTCTTTGTAATCCTATATATATTTTATTATTTGTATTCAGAAATATTTGGATGAATCCATAGATTTCACAACACTACCAAAATTGTCCATGACACACAGAAAAGGTTAAGAACCACTGATTTAATTCCCCAATTTCACCTTTGTTCAAACTTTAAAATTGCAGGGATATACTATTGTTTTGTAAAAATGTTTTAAATGGTAAAAGAGAGCAGCCATTCTCTCTCTTCTTCAGTGCTATGCTTAAATTAAAAACCTCATTACTGTTATGTGTAATTTGAGTACAGCTACAGTCACAGTGAAGGATTCTGGCTCATTTACACATTAGGAGGATATTACTAACCTTAAGGTATAAATTTTTAAACATCCTTGAGAGAATCTAATGACAAGAACAGAACATCTGAAGTGCATCCATGCCCTCTAATTGTACTTCATGCCTTGCTGTAGTATTTTTCACTGAGGTTTTCCAGTGTTTTACTTTTTAAAGCTTTACTTTTTCCTTTGGGAGAAAAATATGAAAATTTATAGAAGGAATTAATTAATTATTTCTAACTAAGAACAAGAATAATTCAGGGATGAATTTTCCTCTCCTCTCTTCTCTCCTCTACTTTTCTTTCTTTTCCTTTTCTCTCTCTTTTTTCCTTCCTTCTTTCTTTCATTCTATTTCTTTTTCTCTCTTTCTCCTTCCTTCCTTTCTCTCTCCTTCCTTCCTTCCTTCCTTCCTTCCTTCCTTCCTTCCTTCCTTCCCTCCTTCCTTCCTTCCTTCCTTCCCTCCTTCCTTCCATCCAAAATTTCCATTGATAATCATTAGTAATTTAATATACTGGGACAAGGACCAGTTAGAAAACCAGGCTAACATTCTACCCTGGCTGGGCTTGATAACTGAAGTTTTTCTTGGAAATTCTTTTTTGCTGTTTCTTCCTTTTAATTTCTACAATCAGATGATCCAAAAACTTACTTATATGCATTTCCTTTAATTAATACTTCCATCATGGAGAACACAAGCTATTCTTTTTTGCTATGTATTCTCACTTCATTAGACTGAAATACATACTTTCCTTCATTTTCTCTTATGTCTCTCTGTCTCTCTGTTTCTGTTTTTCTCTGACTCTCTCTCTCTCTCTCTCTCTCTCTCTCTCTCTCTCTCTCTCTCTCTCTCCCTCCCTCCCTCCATCCTTTCTCTTTATTTCTCTGTTTTTATTATTGTATCTTTCTTCCTACTCCTGAATGAGACTTAACAATTAGAACTTTGCATTATATTTTTGGTCCTTTCTACTTTGTGACTATACTGAAGAGGTGGCTAATAGCATCTTCAAAACAGAGATTTTGAAGTATTACTAAGTGAACTATTCTCCTTCAATTTGCCTTGGTCTGTGTCTGATGTATTTTTCTGATCTGTGCCCTCCTTCACCTTTCCCCAGCCAATTATCAAATAAAATTAAACCAAATGGTTGAAAACAAGTCAAGACCTGTTTAAATACTTCTGCTAAATCCAGGTCGCTAATGGGAAAGGAGTCAAATGCCATCAGAGCAATTTGCCATCACAAGCCCTGATCCTCCTTTAAGAAATTCTTCTGAAATATAGGAAAAAAATTTCCTCAGGTGAAAAGTGAAAGGATTAAACTAGGTGACTTCTCAAGCCTCTTGCAATTCTGATATTCTTTGACTGTACAACTCTGCTAAAGACAACAATGAAAAAATATACAGAGATTTCACATGGCTCAGGAGACAATATGTCCATTTCTGAAGCTACTTCAAAATCTCTAGAGTATCTAGGTAGATGACAGTCTTTCCTAAAAGCCATATTCAGGTTATATTGCAAATTTAAAAAATCTCCAGTGAACATTTCACATTTTTACTTAGGGATACTAAATGCCTAAATGCTAGCTAGCTAGGTTATGAACAAATAATTAGTAGAGATGCTTATCTCTGATATGGCCACTGATATACTTCACAAAAATTTCCTTCATATTCAAAAGACATATTTATGAGCATATTAATTTAATTTTGATGATTGCAACCTTTTTGTAATTTCAATGATGAGAAATGAATACCACGGTCAGTAATAAAGTGAGTAGCTGTTAGAATTGATACTTGAATCCAAGTCTTTCTGACTACAAATTGAGTACTATATGGACCAGACTATATTAGGAAGTCATTATCTTTGGAATATGGGACATAATGGGAAGTGAGTCTTGGATTTCCATTGGCAATAATGTACTTCTAAATTTTGTTTGTATATTTAGGAAATATATGAGGATGGGAGCCCTGAAGAATTTGATGTAATTTCAGAGGAAATTGAGAACAAAATGTTGAATTTGTGAGTATGCTTTTTCATATAAATATGATTCTGGTAGCTATTACCTACCAACTCTCAGAATACATTTTTCCCTTTATCATTGAATTTAGTGCTTGGGACAGAGTCATTTTTTCCACCCTAACTCCTGTCCTTCATGCTAGGGAGGCTTTAGCATACATATTGATATCCGCTTACATATCCTAATATATAGAGAGCTGTATTCTTGATTAACAATAACACTTACAAATATTCTACTTCAAAGTCCATAAACTCTGAAATTCCTTTATCTGATAGTAATCATTCACATTTTCCTCTATGCCTTTTTGTTGTTAGTACCCATTCATGGAATGCTCTTCCTCCTTACCTCAACAACTTGCCCTCCTTGAAATACTCCACGACTAATGACATCTTTTTCAACCCCCCTCCCCCTCCCTTATTTCTAGTGACTTTCTTCTGTGATTATCTTCAATTTATACTGCATACATCTTGTATGTACAGGTGTATGTTGCCTCCTCTATTAGAATTAAGGGACTGATTTTTGTTTTAATTTTCAAATGTGCATCTCCAGCCAGTCCAGTACCTGGCACATATTAGGTGATTAATAAATGCTTCATTGATTGACTAATTGATCTCAGAGGTCCTTTAATAATTATTCCTAGGACTATAATTTGCAGTAACAATGAAGTCTTGGAAAAAAGTCATACCAGAAGCTAACTTAGAGTATACCTATTGTTTTTATTGAGTCATTAATAGGAATATGATAATTGAAGAACAATTCTATTGGGTAGCAAGTGATAAAAGAATCATTATAAAGATTTTTCAGCCCCTCACTACATAATTAGTGAGGCAATTAATAGGTGGGGCAAATAGGTAGTTAGTTGGTAGTGTGAGATGGAGAAGAGTGAAGACCAGTTGAATCTGTTGAAATTAAAAATTGTCTGGAATTTTACACTACTTAATATTTCTTCTGGAATCAATTAACAATTATTTGTGTGCAAAAATACAGGCTGAGTTCCTTTCTATAGGAGAAAGGAAAAGAGCTAGGAAATCCTTAGTAATTTCTGTCTTAACCAGAAGAAGGAAGGTTATTCAGTGGGATGGAAAGATATGTTTTCATAATAAAACAAAGAGGGTAACTATCAGGAAACTGCAGCAATCTAAAAGAAGTCAATTATTTGAAAAAAGATAATTGGAAAAATACACTTCTATAATCAGTTATATAATATGTTTGGGTACTTCTGGCTAAGATGGCAGAGAGAAGACAGTGTTAAGTGCTCCTAATTCCCCTCATGAAAGAAACTCTTAACAGAAATTTGATCCACAAAACCCAGAAAGGGAAGATCTGTTTCAGGGGACTATGGGTGAACTGGGAGTGGAGACCAGAGGAACAATACAGAGACAACCATAGGACCAGCCTCAGCTGCAGAGGCTTTGGTGAGTGGTGGATCTGAGAACCAACTTTACCTATAGAATCTTTGGCCGAGGAGGAGAGGAGCTCTGGTAAGCCCCAGTTGTTGGGAAGGTGAATTCCAACACAGAGAATCAAAGAGCATGCCTGGAAAATGACCAGCTGGGGAAGGGACCTGAGCTCCATAGTTTCATGGAGCCCTCTTCCCAGAACAAAAGGTAAATGGTGCCCCTACACCCCTGGCTCAGGTGTGGGCAACAGAGTTCACTCAGCTGAATGGGAGATTAACTCCCTCCCCCAGGGCCCAGGCCAGTGTTCAAGGTCAACTCAGACCCTGATGCTGAGGGCCTCAAACACTGCAGAGAAAGCAACCAGTGGCTGCTACTGTCCAGCCCTTGGAATTACTAAGTGAAGTGAACAAAGCCTCTAGGGTTTTCAAAAGCAAACCTCTGAGAGCCAGCCCAACACAAGATCCTAGGAAGATGAAGAAAGGCCAATAAAGGGTGACTCATGGAGAAATACTTAGAAGAAATATCTAACCCAGAGAGATCTAGCTCTCTTATGAGGAGAATATGACTTGGTCTCCAGCCCTGAAAGACTTCCTTGAAGAAATCAGGAAGGAGTTTAAAAATCAATTGGAAAAATTAGGAAAAGAAACTCAAGAGAAAATTAACATGTTGCAAGAGAAAATTAACATCTTACAACAAGAAAACAAAGCCTTTGAAGATACAATTAGATGAATACAAAATGAGAATAATTCTCTCAGATCCTCAAATGGGCAAATTGAAAAAGAAAATAATTCTCTCAAATCCTGAATTGGGCAAATGCAAAAAGAAAATAAATTTTCTCAAAACTACACTTGGGCAAATGGAAAACTTCAAAAATAGAATTGACCAACTGGAAAAGGAGTTGCAAAAGGTAGATGAATAAAATTTTTCTCTTAAAAAAAAGAATGGAATAGGTGGAAACTATTGACTTCATGAGACAATAAAACTCTATTAAACAAAACCAAAAGATTGTAAAAATAGAGAAAATGTAAAATACCTCATAAGCAAAACCACTGACCTTGAGAATAGATCAAGAAGGGGCAACCTGAGAATTATAGGCCTTCATGAAAACACTGAAGAGAAAAATAGCCTGGACTTAATATTACAGGATTTAGTGATGGAAAATTGCCCTGATATCATAGAAACAGAGGGCAAAATAGTTATTAAAATAACACATTGATCCCCTTCCAAAAGAGATCCTAAAATGAAAACACCAAGGAATGTTGTGGCCAAATTCCAGAACTATCAGATAAAAGAAAAAATCCTGCAAGCCGCCAGAGAGAAAAAAATTTAAATACCAAGGAGCCACAGTAGGGATTACTCAGGACTTGGCCACAGCAACATTAAGGGATTGAAGGGCATGGAATGAAATATTCCAAAGTTCAAGACAGTTTGGAATGCAGCCAAGAATCCACTATCCTACAAAGCTGAGCCTTCTCTTTCAGGGGAAGAGTTGAATAAATAAATGGGAGACTTCCAACATTTCCTGATGAAAAGATCATAGCTAAATAAAAAAATAGACATCAAATAGGAGGTTCAAGATGTAAAAGGTAAATAAAAGGGTAAAGGAATCCAATTTGCACACAGTCCAATAAGATGAAAACACCTGGGAGAAGGATTCTCATAACTCTTGAGAATTGTAACTCTATTGGAGAGAACAAACTTAGCCAGAAGTGATGGTCACTCAAGACTTATCCCTGAGACTGTTATCCAATAAGAAAAAAAACTGACTATATCCCTACCTAGGAGAAAGACTAATAAATCTCAAGAATTGTAACTCTATTAGAGAGAATATACTTAGTCTGAAGTGATGGACACTCATGACTTTTCTGTGACTCAGAAAGAATGATTTAAAAAAATACCTCCTTAAAGGGGGGGACAGTAAGGAGATGGGAGGATGGTGGAGATTGAATGGGGTAAATCTCATTACATTAAGAGGTACAAAAGACTTACTATAATAGAGGGGAAGAAATGAGGAGGCGGGAACCATCTGAATCTGCATCTCATCAGACTTGGCTTAAAGTTAACTTACACACACTCATTTAAGTTAGAAAATTATCTTACCTTTCAAGTATTAAAAGGGGAAAGGGGAGGGGGAAGAAAAGGGGATGGGGAGAAAAAGGGGGAATTAACAGAAGGAAGGTAAGGAAGAAGGGAAAAAGGGAAAGGGGAAAGAAAGGGGAATGGGGTTGATATAGGAGGGTAAACACACTGAAGGTAATTGTATTCAGAAACAAAATACTGGTAAATATAGATAAAGGGAAAAAAGGGGGGGAAATACAAATAGAAGGAAGATAGCATGGAGGGCAATAAAGAGTTAGCAATTATAACTTTGAATGTGAATGGGATGAACTCTTCCTTAAAATGAAAGTGAATATCAGAATGGATTAAAAACCAGAATCCTACAATATGCTGCTGACCAGAAATTCATTTGAAGCAGAGAGATACATATATAGTAAAGGTAAAAGGTTGGAGTAAAATATATTTTGCTTCAGCTGTAGTGAAAAAAGCAGGGGTAGCAATCCTTATCTCAGACAAAGCAACTGAAAAAATAGATTGCATTAAAAGAGATAAGGAAGGAAACTATATACTCCTAAAAGGAAGCATTGACAATAAAGTAATTTCAAAGATAAATAGGTATGCACCCAATGGTATAGCATCCAAATTCTTAGAGGAGAAGTTGAAAGAGCTACAGGGAGACATAGAAAGCAAAACTCTACTAATGGGAGACCTCAAACACCTACTCTCAGATTTAGATAAATTTAATCATAAAATAAATAATAAGGAAGTTAAGGAGGTAAATAGATTGTTAGAAAACCTAGATATGATAGACTTATGGAGGAAAGTGAATGGAAATAGAAAGGAATAAACTTTTTCCCTGCAATACATGGCACTTACACAACAATTGACCATGTACTAGGGCATAAAAAACTAATGATCAATTACAGAAAGGCAGAAATAGTGAATACATCTTCCTCAGATCATAATGAAATAAAAATCATATGCAATATTGGGCCAGGAATATATATATATATATATATATATATATATATATATATATATATATATACCTAGTATACCTAGACCCAGAACTAATTGGAAACTAATTAACTTCATTTTAATGATTGAGTGGATCAAGCAACAAATTATAGAAAGAATTATAGATAATGAGAATAATGCAACAACATACCAAAACCTATGGAATAAACTCAAGGCAGTTGTCAAGGGATATATTATATTTTTAAATTCTTAAATGAATAAGTTAGAGAAAGAGGAAATAAGTAAAATATATATGCAATTAAAAAATTAGAAAAAGAACAAAATAAAAACCCCAGATTAAATACCAAATTAGAAATTCTAAAAATTAAAGGAGAAATCAATAAAATTGAAAGAAAGAAAATTATTGAACTAATAAATAAAACCAAGAGCTGGTTTTATGAAAAAAGAAACCTCAACAATTGATAAACCTTTGGTCAATTTGATTTAAAAAAAAGAAAGAAGAAAACAAAATTGCTAATCTCATAAATGAAAAAGGTGAATTCATTGCCAATGAGGAGGAAATTAAAATAATAATTTGGAATTATTTTGTCCAACTCTATGCCAAAAAGTTTGACAATCTAAGTAAAATGGATGAATATTTACAAAATATAAGTTGCCCATATTAAATGAAGAGGAAAATAAAAAACCTAAATTATCCTGTCTCAGGAAAAGAAATTCAACAATTCATGATTGAACACCCTAAGAAAAAAATCTCCAGGACCAGATTGATTTACAAGTGAATTCTATCAAACATTTAAGGAACAATTAGTTCCAATTCTATATAAACTCTTTGGAAAAAGAGGTTAAGGTGGAATTCTGCAGCACTCTTTTTATGACACCAATATAGTGCTGATACCTAAACCAGGAAGAGTTAAAACAGAGAAAGAATAATATAGACCTATCTCCCTGATGAATATAGATGCAAAAATCTTACATAAAATCTTAGCAAAACAATTATAACAAGTCATCACTAGGATAATACATTATGATCAAGTAGGATTTATCCCAGGAATGCAGAGTCGGGTAAATATTAGGAAAACTGTTAACATAATTAAGTATATCAATAATAAACTGATCAGAAATCATATGATTATATCAACAGATGCTGAAAAAGCTTTTGACAAAATACAGCATTCATTCCTACTAAAAAACCCTGGAGAGCATAGGAATAAATGGATTATCCATTAGAATAATAAGCTGTATCTATCTGAAACTATCAATAAGCATTATATGTAATGGGGATAGGCTAGAGGCATTCCCAATAAGATCAGAGGTGAACAAGGAAGCCCAATATTACCACTATTATTCAATATTTAGTTGAAATGTTAGTTTCAGCTATAAGAAAAGAAAAAGAAATTGATTGAATTAAAATTAGGAAGGAAGAGAGAAAACTCTCACTCCTTGCAGATTACATAATGGTATACCTTGAGAATCCCAAAAAATCATCTAAAAACTACTAGAAATAATTACCAACTTTAGCAAAGTCGCATGGTATAAAATAAAACCTCATAAATCCTCAGCATTTCTATATATGATTAGCAAGATACAGCAGAAAGAGCTAGAAAGAAAAATTCTATTCAAAGTAACCTCAGATCAATATAAAATACTTGGGAGTCTACCTGCCAAGGCAGACTCAAAAACATTTTGAAAACAATTACAAAACACTTCCCACATAAACAAAATCATATTTAAATAACTGGGCAAACATCAACTGCTCATGGATAGGTCGAGCTAATGTAATAAAAATGACAATTCTACTAAAACTAAACTACTTGTTTAGTGCCCTACCCATCAAAATTACAAAAAATTACTCTAATGAATTAGAAAAATTGTAAGTAAATTCATATGGAGAAATAAAAAGTCAAGAATTTCCAGGGACTCAATGAAAAAAAAGTACAAAAGAAGGTGGTTTAGCCTTACCAGAACTGAAATTATATTATAAAGCATCAATCATCAAAACTGTCTGTTATTGGCTAAGAAATAGAGGGGTGGACCAGTGGAATAGACTAGGTGCAATATCAGGAAATGATTATAGTATTCTGTTGTTTGATATACCCAGAGTCCAGCTATTGGGATTAAAAACTCTCTTTTAGATAATAACTGTTGGGAAAATTGGAAGTTATTATGGAAGAAATCTGGATAAGACTAACACCTCACACCCTACACCAAAATAAGATCACAATGGGTACAGACTTTAGACGTGAAAAACAATATTATAAACAAACCAGAAGACCAAGGAGTATTATACCCATCAGATCTATGAAAATGGAAGCAGTTTATGAGCAAGGAAGAGATGGATAACATCATTAAAAAACAAAACTAGATAATTTTGATTACATTAAATTAAAAATCTTTTGCCCAGACTAAACCACTGTAAACAAGAACAAAAGGAATGTAGTAAATTGGGAAACAATTTTTATAACTAGTATTTATTTTTTTAGCTTTTACAAGGCAATGGAGTTAAGTGGTTTGCCCAAGGCCACACAACTAGGTAATTATAAGTGTCTGAGACCAGATTTGAACTCAGGTATTCCTGACTCCAGGGCTGGTGCTCTATCCACTGTGCCACCTAGCCATCCCAACAACTAGTATTTCTAACAAAGGACTCATTTCTAAAATATACAGAGAACTGAGTCAAATATTCAAAAAAAATCATACTATTCCCCAATTGACAAATGATCAAAGGATTTGCAAAGGCAAATTACATCTGAGGAAATCAAAGTGATCCATATTCATATGAAAAACTGCTCCAAATCACAAGTTATTAGAGAAATGCAAATTAAAGCATCTCTGAGGTATTATCTCATGCTCTCAGACTGGGCAATATGACCAGAAAGGACAATGATCAATGTTGGATGGGATATGGGAAATCTGGGACACTAATACATTGTTGGTGGAGCGGTGAACTCATTCAACCTTTCTGGAGAGCAATTTGGAATTATGCCCAAAGGGCAACAAAAACGTACATACCCTTTGATACTGCAAAAGCACTACTGGGTCTATTCCCTAAAGAGATTATGAAAAAGAGTAAAAACATCACATACAAAAATATTCATAGCAGCCCTGATTGTGATGGCAAAGAATTGGAAATTAAGTGAATGTCCTTCAATTGGGGAATGGTTTAACAAACTGTGTTATATGTATGTCATGGGACACTATAATTCTATTAGAAACCAGGAGGGATGGGAATTCAGGGAAACCTGGAAGGATTTGCATGAGCTGATTCTGAGTGAGATAAGCAGAACCAGAAGAACATTGTACACCCTAACAGCAACATGGGGGTGATGATCAACCTTGATGGATTTGCTCATTCCATCAGTGCAACAATTAGAGACAATTTTGGGCTATTTGCAATGGAGAATACCATTTCTATCCAGAGAAAGAATGCTGAAGTTTGAACAAAGACCAAAGATTATTATCTACAATTTAGAAAAAAAACTTATCTTATTATGTAATTTTGCTATCTCTTATACATTCTTTTTCTTCCTTAAGGATATGATCTCTCTCATCACATTGAACTTAGCTCAACGTATACCATGAAAACAATGTAAAGACTAACAGACTACCTTCTTTGAGGAAGGGAAGCAAGAAGAGGGGTAAAATTGTAAAACTCAAAATAAATAAAATCTTTCTTTATATAAATAATATGTTTGAAGGTTTCCATTGAGAGAGTGGACCTGAATTTTCTAGGAAAAGGAAAAACAGGCTCCTTTGTACCACAGAATAGTGATAAAAGTTTCATTGATTTCACAGAAAGCAAAAGGACATTAGGTTTTGGTCACAGAAAGAAGAGAAAGAATGTGATGGTCAATGGTTCTCAGCTTAATTGTATGGAACACAATAAGTTGACCAAATGTGAAAAATTTTGCAACTTTTGCCCAGGTATTTAAAATTTAAGTAGAGCCCTGAAGACTACTCAGTATCCACATCCAATTGTGATTCATGTGAGGATGGCACTGTGAATAAGATAAGCATATCTAAGAATTACAAAGCTCTGGGAAAGATTCTGAAAACTTTAGGGGCTCAGGTGACATTTCCTTCTGTGTTAAAGATTAAATGTGGACCAAATAAGTGAAAAGAGGATATGGGAAGTGAACATCTGGCTAAGAAAATGATATAAATTTATGGAATTTGGTTTGCTGTAACATGGTTCAAGGCAGAGCAGTGATGGGCTCTTGGCCTGTGATGGAATATATAAATAACTTCAATAGAAGGAAAAACATGATATGTGCAAAGGAGAGTTCTTGGGAAAACACTATAAAATTTGATTAAAGGAGAGTGTAGTTTAAATGGGAGAGGAGTAATTAGGAGAGAAAATCAGAGGGAATGACAACTATGGAGGAAGAGACTTCAGTAAATTCAGATGCAATGATTTGAGAGTAATTGAAAGAGAGGCAACTCCCCACTAGATATGGGGATTTTATAAGAGAAAATATGGAGATGGGAGAAAGCAGGATAATGGGAACAAATAATAATTTGTTTGGTACACAGATCATATCATGGTGAACATTTTGAGATAATTATGGACAGTTAGGTTGGAATCAGATTTTTGAAGGTATAGATAGATAAGAAAGAAAGAAATGGAATTTTACACTTATTTGGATGGTACTGGAGAACCCTATAAGGTGTTTTGATAGAGGTGATATGATCCTAGCAATTTTTTAATAATAAATCATAGTAATGTATATATCAGTATACATTACTTCAGTACACTCACCACAGTAGGGCTCAAGGGGATCTCTGACATCATCTAATCCAATCATTTCATTTAATAGATGAGGAAACTGAGGCACAAGAAGGTAAAGTGATACACTTAAATTATCAGAAAGGATTTGAATCCAGGGCCTCAGAGTGTAGAAAGAGCTCCATTTCTATTGTATCACATTTTCTCCTAGTATTCTCTCCACTTAACAGATGAGGGTTTTGAAGCTCAATGAAGTTACAGGACTTCTCTCAGGGGTTCATAAAGGTAATAACTACCTAAAATATGATTCAGATCCATGTCTTTCTGATACCTATCCAGTATCCTGTCTACTTTATTATTATGCATTTTTCAAATTAATAAGGAGGAAGATGTATGAATTGTAGAGGTAGAGAGAAAAGCATTTATGAAGATATAACAATAATCTAGGGGAGAAGCGTCTATTGCATGAACTGATGCTGAGCGAGATGAGCAGAACCAGAAAACCATTGTACATCCCAACAGCAACATGGGAGTGATGAACAACCTTGATAGACTTCGAACAAAGACTATTACCATCAAATTAGGAAAAACAAAGCATTATTATGTAATTTTACTCATACTTTATTTTTCTTCCTTAAGGATTTGACTTCTCTGTCATCACATTCAACTGAGATCAATGTATAACATGGATTTACATGTTTACATTGGTGAACACTAATAGAATGACTTCTGTGGGGGGTGGGGAGAGGGAAGCAAGAATGGGGAAAAATTGTAAAACTCAAAATAAATAAAATCTTTCTTCAAAAAAATATGATGTCTAGGTAAGGAATGGAAAGAAAAGATCAAATATGAGAAATTTCATAGAGGTAGAAACAAAGACTTTTGCCAACACAGATGTTTGGGGTTAAGGAGAAATAAGGGTTATTGATTACTTGATGAGAAGATGATGATCCCATCAGATTGGCTAATATGACAATGAAGGAAAATGAAAAATGTTGGCAAGAATGTGAATAAATGGAATACTAATGCATTGCTGAAGTCCTGAACTAGTTCAGTCATTCTGGAGTATAATTTGGAACTGTGCCCACAAGGCTATAAAATTGTACATAGATTTGATTCAGAAATATCACTACTAGATCTAGATTATAAAGAAATCAAAGAAAAACAAAAAGGACCTATATGTACAAACTATATATAGCAACTCTCTTGTGGTGGCAAAGACTTGTAAATTGAGGGGATGGTCATCAGTTGGGGAAAGGATGAGCAATTTGGGGTATATGAAGGGATGTAATGTGATTGTGCTTTAAGAAACAATGAGTAGGATGGTTTCAGAATAAATCTGGGAAAACTTAAATGAGCTAATGCAAAATGAAGTGAACAGAATAAGCAATATTGTAATGATGGTCAACTGTGAAAAACTTAGCTATTCTGACCAAGACAATGATCCAAGAGAATTCTGAAGGACTTAGGGTGAAAAAGGCAATCTGCATTCATAGAGATAACTAAGGAAGTTTGAGTGCAGATTGAAGCATAGTTTTTTTCATTTTCTTTATTTTTCTTGCATTTTTGTTAACATGACTAATATGGAAACATATATTAACATCAGTTCACATGTATAATTGATGCCATTGTTTGCCTTCTCAATGGGTGGGGGAAGGGTGTGAAGGAGGAAAAGAATTTGGGACTTTAAAAATATGAAAATCAATAAATTGTTTAAAAAGATATAGCAAAGTAAAAAAGAAGAAATATTTAGTGAATATCAATATTTTTTAAATACACACAGGTAAATACATTCTGAAGTTAAAATAAGAAGTAATAAGAGATTGGAAATGGAAGTATGTATTTGAAAGTCTTTGCCTAGACTTGATAACTAAAGTAAGACAATTATTGAGATAACTAAAATAGAGAATTCATAGAAGAGGTAGGAGGACAGAAACTCTGTAAATAGCCATGTTTAAAGGATGATGAACTAGCTAAGAGATATTTTTTTACCTGGACAGCATAAATAAAGCCTGGATAACAATACTATTAAATAGGTCAAGTTGTACATAGAAGTTCATAAAGATACTAAAGCTATTTCATGATTTTATGGTTAATCATATTTATTACAGGAGTGAGAATGAATAATCTCTTCCCAAACATTGGTACTGGTTTGAAATAATAATCTATGTTGTTTCATTTGGTCCTCTTCCAACTCATCTTGCTCTTCTTCTTTTTTCCTGCATACAAAGAAATTCCTTCAAAATTTTGGGTGTTTTTTTAGGAGACTTAAGAGATGGAAATTTATTTCAAAGTACATTGCTAACAGACTCTGCTCTGAAAGTTCATGAAAAAGAAATGTAAGAGTATGGAAAAGATTTAATTTTTAAAAGTCAGAACATTATTAAGAATTATTGATAACCCTGAAAGAGAATAGTGTCATATATTAATTGCATTAGAGAAACCCTCTAACCCACCACAAATTTTCATTAGCAACACACACACACACACACACACACACACACACACACACACAAATACACATACATATTTGCAAGTAGTCACTGAATTCTGTTTCAAACTGCAATTTATAGCAATAATGCAGAAGGGGAAAATCAATATATTGAGTATGTCCTTTGGGATCCTGGAAGTCAGGGAATAAGAGTTTCATTAGTATCACTTTTGATGTTAGAAAAACACGAATGGCTATTTCTACTGCAATTTGTTTGGTTCAGAGATTTATATCCCTTTCCTGTCACTCATATCTCTGCATTATACCCCACTCCACTCCACTCTAGAGATGTGTCAGACAGATACAACATGAGACTGACTATGGTGATTATTCTAGGTTGTATATAATATGAATTGATTCCCCAAACTCTTAAGTTAAGATGTTTTATTCTTTTCAAATTCTAAAGTCATCCTTTAACAAGAAAAGGGCTACGAGGGGCCGTCTGGGGTACTCTCTCCACCTTTCAATTTCATGTGTGATACAGTAAATTACATGTAAGTGGATAGAGCCCTGGCCTCAGAATTAGGAGGATGGGAGTTCGAATTCAGCCTCTGACACTTACCAGCTGTGTGACCTTGGGCAAAATACTTAACTCTGATTGCCTTGTATCCAGGGCCATTTCCAGCCATCCTGATTCATATCTGGCCACTGGACCCAAATGGCTCTGGAGGAGAAAGTAGGACTGGTGACTTAGCACAGTACCCCCTCACTCAGATCCAATTCATGGGCATGCATGTTATGATATCGCCACCCTGACAGTCTTCTTTGAGGATGAAGGACAAACAACTTCCCAAGTACTATGCTAAATGCTGGAAAATGTAAATTAAAAAACCGAATCCTTTCCTTGAGGTAGTCATATTCTGCTGAACTTGTGGACCAGAAAAGTTCATAGAATCTGATAATTGAAATAGGCCTCAGAGACCATTTGGTTCAACCCACAGCTGAACAAGAATACTATCTACAAATACCTGACAAATGGACCTGTGCCTGCAGAATTCCAGTGAAGGGAAATCTACTGCCTCTTGACACCTGTTAAGATTGTCTTTCCCTGCATTCACCCTCAAGCAAAGTACAACTTCCATCCAATTTTCTTCTTTCTGTTCTCTGTTGCCAAGCAGAACAAGTTTAATCCTTCTTTCATGTGATAACCCTTCAAATACCTGAAGATTGCTATCATCTTGTCTCTAGGCTAAACATCTTCATATCTCTGTTAAATCCTCAAGTGGCATGACCTTGAAGTTTTTCTAGTTCATAACTGCTTTCCTTAAATATAGTGCTCGGAAATGGATTTAATTCTCCAGCTATCATCAGGCCAGGGCAGCATATAGTGATGGTGATTGCAGTGGGTTTATCATCTTTCTAGTTCTAGACACTAATCATTTGAATGTGAACTAAAAGCAAATTCGCATTCTTGATAGTTATCTTCTGGAGTTAATATGCATTTTTGCCTCTTCAACTGTTACTTCACTAGTATATGAAAAAAGGATCCATAATTTTGATTATGATTAGCACATTCAAATTACAATCACTATTTTTAGATGTTTTGTGAAAGCTTTTTTTTTTTTCAGCTAATGCTGCAATTTTACCATCTCCCAATATCCTTCTCTCTACTCCCCGATAACCCCTGGAGTAATAATTAGAAATGGAAAATGTGAATCAGATTTATACTCCAAACACTGGCATACAGTCTCTTAATACAAGCAAAATTACTTTGCTAATGAAATAGCAAGGCATTGTTACTCCAGTAATTGCTGTATTGGCTCACATTCTACTTTATCTCATTTGAGTTTCCTTCCACATGAACTTAGATATTTTACAAATGACTTCTTCCAAATAGGTTTCATAATTAATTTTGAACTTAAGCCAAATTTCATGAATGGTTTCTTCTTTCCGTGATACCAGGAGCAGCATTCTAACTTTCTGTTCTTTACTGATTTCCTCCTTTTACATCTCCTTAACAATTGTCTTTTTATTAACTAAATGCCCCTCATATCTTTTTTTTGCTTTCATGTACCTTTATTTTCCCCACTTCCATTAAGTGTCTTAAAGAAGGTGCTGAATAAATATTTGTTTAATTGAACTGAATTTTCATTGCTAAACTTTCAACCTGAACTCTACTTTTTACATC
Organism: Macrotis lagotis; assembly: GCF_037893015.1. Classification (NCBI taxonomy): domain Eukaryota; kingdom Metazoa; phylum Chordata; class Mammalia; order Peramelemorphia; family Peramelidae; genus Macrotis; species Macrotis lagotis. Next base: position 703,527,668 of record NC_133658.1, on the reverse strand, counting down.
CAGCATATCACAAATCATCAAGTAAAATAACACATGATAAAATATCCAATTTCAAATTGAATTATATGTTATTTATATCTTCATAATCTTTCTACTACACTATTGTAATAGATTCTGATTAAATCTCTCCTCTTTCTAGTTTCTGTCCTTTCAATACATTCTCCACATGGTTACCAAAGTGGCATTTCTAAAATTCATATCTAATGATTTCACAACTTACTCAAGAACCTCAGTGGCTCCCTATTGGCTTTTGTCTAGAAATTCTTAATGTCTTTTTGTATCCTGTACCCTTTGGCAATCTGGTGAAATTCCTGGATCACTTCTCAGTATAACATCTCTAAACATATAAAATAAAATATGTAGAATGAGAAAAGAAGCCAATTAAGTTGAAATAGAGTTTTAAAGTATTAAAAAAAGTTTCATGATCTCTAGATTATGAATCTCTTCTCTAGGATAAAAGGTCATCACAATCTCTCTCCAATTTATAAGTCTGGATTTATCATAATAATATTACTTTCCTTCATGTATTGTATGGATTTTGCCATACTACTCTATTTAATTTCACAATGACATTCAATCTCCCTGTGCCTTTGTAAGGGTTCTCTACTATGTCTGAAATGCATTCTTTCTTCACCTATGCCTCTATAATCCTGGACTTTTTTGAAGCCTTACTTCAAAAATTGCTTTGATTTCAGATTCTCTATATAAATGCATAGGAAGATAACTGTGGAATGTAACAGAAGGACAACAAATCAAACAGCAGTGGAATCCCAAGGAACTATCTGCAGATGAGCTTCTAAGGTTTATTAGTTTCACCAAAGCTCTTCCTGGTATTCCAAAGCAGAGGCAGCTTGGGGTAATGGGAAAATTTGGATTCAGAGGGCCTAAATTAGAAATCTGACTCTACTGGTTTAAAATTGTGATCTTGGACAAATCTCTTAATTTCTCTGGGCCTCTTTCTTCATCAATATAATGAGGTATTTTAGCTTATTGCTCCCTAATGTCTGTTCCATTTCTAAATCAGGGATTGAAAGACTTTTGATGGAGATGCAGCCAAGTTAATGTATTTTATTTTGTTCATTTGCATTGACAATTTTGCACACAATTAAGGTTTTGGCCCCTAAGAGATTCTAGGGGCTATACTAATATCTTATCATTTTAAGAAGAAATAGGTCTACCTGTATTGTAGGCATTACTTTGTCATTACTTGGTCATAATTTATGTGGTGAAGTCTTCTGATCTTGCAGGGCATGACTCAAATAGACTGAGCTTAGATGAAGGTAGAGACATTAGCCTATTTCTTTGCAGTTTGCAGGCCTTTCCTTCTTTAGTCTTAGAGCTTTACTCCTGTCTTTCTTTGAACTACTCAGATTTTCACATTTCTGTTTAGTAAGTTACTTTCTTTCCCAGTGCCCTTTCTTCTGGAGCCTTAAAATCCACCCCATAATATCATATCCACTATCATATCTCAAGACACAGCAGAGTTGAAGAGGTAACCAGAAGTGTTGTCCATTTTTCACCACCCACCTGCATTTCTCAATTTGCCTTTAACAAGTCTCTTCTTGTGATTTTTTGCCAAAGTTGTATTCCTTAATTGCAGACCTGACTATCTCATTTCTCTACTCAATCAACTCTAGTGACTTCCCACTGCTACTAAAATCAAATATAAAATCTTCCATTTAACTTTTAAAAGTCTATATAATCTAGACCCAATTTATCTTTACAGTATTATTGGATATTACTCTTCCTGTTGCATTCTGCAATCTTGCCAAACTGGCCTTCTCCATAGGTGGTACAAGGCAGCTAGGTGGCACAGGGCAATGAGGTAATATAGTGGATAGAAAGCTCCCTCAAGTCATGAAGAAGTGAATTTAGCTTCAGCCTCAGATACTTACTAATCACCCTGGGCAAGTCCTGTAAGCTTTGTTTGTCTCAGTTTCCTAAACTGTAAAATGAAGATAATAGTATCCCATACTTCACAGGGTTGTTGTTTGGCTCAAGTGAGATAATATTTGTAAACACAATATAGTATGCCCTGGAAAATAATAGGTACTTTATAATTGCTTGGTTTCTTTCTTCTTTAATTCAAAGAATCTTTCTTCAAAATATGGTCCATCACTATCTTCTTCTAGATGAACCTTTTCCTATAAAATTATCTTGTATTTATATATTGGTATTTATTCTCATTAAAATTATTCTGTATATATCATCCTTCTAATCTCCTCTATTAGAACTCCTCACCTATAGGAATTGTTGCATTCATTTTATTTGTATCTATAGTATCCATGCCACATATCTGGCACATAATAGGCACCTAGCAAATATTTATTGATTGATTAATTTGTATGATTCCATCTACAAACCTCTCCTATGCCATAATGTATTTGTACCCCTCTGCTTAAGAGAATAATTTAAAACATATGAACAATTGAAAAAATGGTCCATGGAGAGCTTGCTTGGCTCCCAAGGTCTCCTATAGGTTAATTAGACTGTTTGCTGAATCTAGTTCCTAAGGTAATTGCTGACTCCTACCTCCTAATCAGAATTTTATGGTTCCCTACTATAAAGTATTCATGACAATAGGAGTTGATACATATATTAACTGATATGGAAAAGCTTGGCATTTTTTCATTTATCAAAGATTCTTCCAAGATTTTTTAATGGCCCATGAGTACATGTTTTCTTTACTCACCTTGGTTCCCTTCCCTAAGCTATACATTTTGCAAACTTCTCTTTTATATTTCTAGAACTTCCCTAATTACTTGGTCCCCTCCCAATGAATAAGTTGGCTCTCCTTACTTTGAATTCTTTTCTGCCTAAGAAATTTGTGGAACTTTGGCTGCAACTGATTGATTTGTAATCAAAATTCAAAGTAGCTTGTCATATATCTCTGTTAGAGTTGATGTATGTTTGTCTACATGGTACTGGATTTTGAATTACTACAAGGTAGTTTCCATTTTGCTCTAATTCCAGATATTAATGTTGTGATATCAATCACTGAGTGCCCTAACAGTCTTACATTGTTTCTGAGAGTAAATTTTCATTTGTTGGTTTATATCTAACTCAGTCTGTCTCTATATTATCTTTGCCTGCTTTTGCTACTTCAACCTTCCAAGGGTTCCATTTTCCACTGTTTGCTCAATCCTTTTAAGGGTTTCACAAGGTATAGAACTGGTATGGGACATCAGAAATTATCTAGTCCAATTCCCTTATTTTACAAATGAAGACAGTCATGATCCAGAGAGTCTATGACTTGTTCAAGTTATACCAGTAATAGAAAAGAATCTAGATATGAATCCAGTTTCTCTGAAAATAAATCCTAGACACAATGAGGTGGACAGAGCTCTGGCTTCAGAAAACCTAATATCAAATCTGGCCTCAGAAATAGAGTAATTCTGTGACCCTGGAAAAGTCACTCAACATCTATCTGCCTCAGTTTTTTTAATTGTAAAATGGGATTAATAATGATGATGATGATGATGATGATGATGATGATGATGATGATAGCAGCACATATATTCCATGGTTTTTATTAAGGTAAAATGAGATTAAAACATATAAAGTACTTTGATAAATTTAAATAATTATACAAATGCTAGTAATAATAATAATTATAGCAACAAAACAACAATAAAATTGGGATTTTTTTTATTACTCCTTTCTCCTAAACTTATCTCCTTCACTTATTTAATTTGCTTTACTTTCAACCATCTACCTGGAAGGTTCTTACCCTTACCTACTTTTAATGCTTTCCCTTTGCCTTTTTTCCATCTCCTTTCACACAGTGTACTAGCCCAAATCCAAGAGGTCGTTTCACTTAACCTTCTTCCTTACTTTCTGTTTTCCAGGTTAAATTTTTCAACTCCACCCCTCTATTCTAAAGATGGGTTCAACTGGAATTGTCATGCCGAGGAGTTGTCCAGAAAGCACATGCTCAGGTCCTTGGGCCCTTCTCCTCAGGATTCCCCCAAATTCTTAATTGGGACTTCTCAGATGCTAAATTCAATGCTTAGTTTCTGTTTAGGTCAAAAAAATGGATTAATCCAAACAAAGCACGTGTGCATGCAAGAGAAGCAAGTCTATGAAACAAAAAATGATTTAAGGAGGCTTATCATTATAGTACTCAGACTCACCTCAGACCCCAGGAGAACACCTGTGCTTTTGGCCCCAGATATAATCTAGCTATCTCGACAGCTATCAAACCAAGGCAAGATGAGCTGACAAAGCAAGTATGCTATAGACCCCATGGAACATAATTTCAAGCAGAATGTCCTGGATGTAAAATGCCAGGGAACAATGACAACAGACAGTTTGGATATTGGAACAAGGCAACTGTTTTAGCCCAGAAAAGAAAGACCTTGATATGAAAAGGAAAGCTGACAAAAAGCTCTACAATTAGACACAGTTTCCAGGAAATGATGGTTGACCTTCAGTCCCTGTTCCCCAATATATGGACTAGTTTTTCATTCCCCTCCCTTCTTCATCTGTGGAAGTCCTTCCCTTTCCACAAGGCACAACTTAGGTGCAACCACCTTCAAAAAGCTCATTGAAGACCATCTAGGGAGATGGAGTCAAGATGGCAGAATAAAGGTCAGGACTCGCTCATGCTCTCCCCCAGACCACTCCAAATACCATTAAATGATGACTTTAGCCAATTCTAGAGTGGAAGGACCCACATAAAACTGACTGAGTTAAACAATTTTCCAACCCAAGACAACTTGGAAGATTGACAGAAAGGATCTGTTGTACCAAGGTTAGAAAGAACTCACAATGTAGACTCCTAAAGGTTAATTAGACTGTTTGCTGAATCTAGTTCCTAAGGTAATTGCTGACTCCTACCTCCTAATCAGAATGTTATAGTCCCCTATTATAAAGTATTTATGACAATAACAGAGTGAACCAGCCATTCAGGAACAGACTTGGGGGTGACTAGGTCAGAGGAAGGCAGTTTCCAGGCTCCTCAGTCCTGAGATGCTAAGAACAACTTGGAAAGTCAACAGGAAAATGTGCCATACTGGGTTGAGATTGGAGCCCAGTCTAGCACAGGCCTCAGCAGTGCAGTCCCAACCCAAGTTGCCCAAGAGTTGTCTTAGGAGCCACTGGATCATCATTATCAGCTACTTCCCAAACTCTCCAGCAGGAAGGGGGTTGGAAGGAGATTTCATGGGTCTCTGCTGTTACTGAAGCAGGACTCAGTTGCTTTGCCCATATTCAGCTCTGGGTTGCAGTCTGGGGCCCCAGTCTCAGAAACAGGAACTGAACCACCACAGAGCTTACTGTCATAGCAGAGCAGGGACCCTCATCATAGTTTCAAGGCAGAAAGGAGTGCTGGTGACCATCCTCAGATCAAAGCACATATCCTGTCATAAGTTACATCCTGTCATAAGACCCTGGAAGAATTGAGAACTTGCAGGTCCCTGGAAGTAGCTCTGAAAACAGCTACAAAAATGCCCCCCAAATTTGGGACAATGCATCCTTTATCCTGGAAGCAGAGTCCCACCTTAATAAAGAGTTGAAATCAAATTACAGACTAGGAAAAATGGGAAAACAATAGAAAAGAAAATCTTCCATTGACAGTTACTATGATCCTATGGAAGATCAAAATACAACTCAGAAAAAGTTAACAAAGTCAAAGTTTCTACATCTAAAGCCTCCAAGAAAAAAAATATGAATTGGTCTCAGGTCATAGAAGTGCTCAAAAAGGATTTTGAAAATCAATTAAGGGAGGTAGGGGGAAAATTGGGAAGAGAAATGAGAGTGATGTGGGAAAATCATGAAACTAAGTCAGCAGCTTGATGGAGATATATAAAAAATACTGAACAAAATAACACCTTAAAAACCTTACTGGAACAAATGAAAAAAGATATACAAAAAATCAATGGGGAGAAGAATGCCTCAAAAAACTAGAACTGGTTTCTGAAAGAGATCCCCAAATGAAAACTGCCAGGAATATTATAGCTAAATTTCAGAGCTCCCAAGTCAAGGAGGAAATATTGCAAGTTGCCACAAAGAAGCAATTCAAAAATTGTGGAGCCACCGTCAAAATAACACAAGATTAAGGGATTATAAGGTTCAGGGTATGATATTCCAGAAGACAACAGATCTTGGATTACAACCAAGAATCAACTACTTGGCAAAACTGAACATACTATCTTTCAGGGGGAAAAGATGTACATTCAATGAAAGAGGGGACCTTCACACATTCCTGGTAAAATGACCTGAGCTGAACAGAAAATCTGATTTTAAAAAGTAAGACTCAAATGAAGCAAAAAATGTAAACAAGGAAAGACAAATCACAAGGACTGCTTATATTTCTGCAAGAGAAGATGATACTGAAAACATATGAACTTTCTCATTTATTAGGGCAGTTGGAAGGATTAAAAATAGACAAGGCATAGATGGGAGTTGATTATGAAAGGATAACATTTTAAAAATGGAGTTAAAGGGTGAGAGAAGAAAGTATTGGGCGGGGAAAGGAAAGGGAGAAGAAGAATGGGGTAAGTTATTTCACATAAAGAGACAACAAAAATACTTTTGCAGTAGACTAGAAGAAGGGGGAGTTAAGAGGGAGTGAGAGAGCCTTACTCTCATCGGGATTGGCTCAGAGAGGGGAATAACATACACACTCAATTAAATATAGAAATTTATCTTATACCAGAGGAAATAAGAGAGAAAAGAGATGAGAGAAATGGGAGGGCAGATTTGGGGTAGGAAAGAACTGGGAAGGTGATAGAAGGGAGAAGACTGTGTGGGGGGGTAGTAGTCAGTTGCAAAACACTTTTGAGGAGAGAGAGAGAGGGTGAAAGGAGACACAAAATAGAATGAATAGGGATGGGGGAATAGCATAGAGGGAACTACAGTTAGCAATAGTAACTGTGGGAAAAATATTGAAACAAGCTTCTCTGATAAAGACCCCATTTCACAAACATAGGGAACTGAGTCAAATTTATAAAAAAATAAGAGCCATTCCCCAATTGATAAATGATCAAAGATATGAACAGTTTTAAGATTTAATATTTAAATCATTTTTTAAAATGTCCTTACTACTGATAGGTATTTCTCCTATTAGATTGGCGAATAGAACAGAAAGAGGGTCAGCTAGGTGGTGAAGAGAGAACCAACCCTGGAGTGAGGAGGACCTGAGTTCAAATTAGGCCTCAGACAGTTAATAATTACCTAGCTGTGTGACCTTGGGCAAGTCACTTAACCCCATTGCCTTGCCAAAAATACCAAAAATAAAAAAGGAAAAGAAAAAGAAAAAAGAAAACCTAGAGAACAGAAAGAGAAAATAACCAATATTGGAAGAGATGTAGGGAAAATGAGACATTAATGTGCTGTTGGAAGACATGAAATAATTCAACAATTCTGTAATGCAATTTGCAACTAGCAGTGCCACTACTAGGTCCATATTCCAAAAATGATGAAAAACCAGAAGGAGAAGGAGATATAGATATAGACATATATATTCTTTTCTGGGGCCAGGGAGCTGGAAATTAAGGGGATGTCCATCAGTTTGGAAATGGATGAACATATTGTGTATGTGATTAACATGAAATTCTGTTCTATGAAATGATGACCTGAATGCTGTCAGTACAAAATTTACATGAGCCAGATGCAAAGGGAAATATACTATAGACACATTAACAAAATATAGGATGATCAGCTGAGAATGAATTAACTTTTCTTAGCAATGCTGTGACCCAAGAGTATGCTGGAGGTCTTAAGGATATAGAATAGTATTCATGTGAAAGATAGAGCTAATGATGTTGGAATACAGATGGAAGGATACTATTTTTAAACTTAAAATAAAGAACATCTCATTGGATCCCATCTTATGAAGGTGGGAAACTTTCTTTTAGCCCTTTCTCTGAATCTTTCCCTTGAATTTACTTCTCTCTCTCATGTAGTTGTGTATTGTACTTATCTCTCCATCTTTTGCCCCTTCTCTTTAGTCCTTTAGAGTAATATGGAATCTCTATATAGCATTTATATATTAGATACTATAATAATAAACATCCTATAAAACATTTAATAATGAATATCTAATAAAATAACATTTAATAAAATAACATCTGATTAATAGAAGCCTGTTTGAGTCAAAGAGTAGTAATGTATTCAAAATGAAAGACTACTATTATTTAGTACTTGTTTAATAAAAAGAATAGTAACTCATAGGAATGCTTTATAGTATAATATAATTTCTTTTAAACAGCATTGTGAGATAGGTAGTATGAGTTTTATTAACTATTTTATGCATTATTAATGTATTTAGGTTATATATAACTCATCTGAGTTCCACAGATTGATATTTTCTTTCCTATTTTATTTATTCATTTCATTCTTCATTCTCCACAGTTAACTGTTCAAAATCTTCTCTACCCTCATTTACTTTCTTTTTATTTCCTCCTTTAATTTCAAACCTACCCCTCATGTCATTTCACTCTTCTTTTGAGAAGTAGAATCAAGATGAATACTGCCATTGCTACTGCAAAGGGAAAATAAACACCTATATACCATTAATATTTATGAATGTTCTCTCTTTTGATCCTTATAACAGCCTTGTGAGATGGGTGCTGTTATTTCCCCCATTTTACATATTAAGAAACTGAAACAAAGAAAAATTAAGTTACTTGCTCTGAGTATTTAAACTTAGTACTTCATTACTCCAGGGAGCGCTCTATCCAATGCATTGCCAAGTACCTAATGGCAAGAACTGTTACTTAATAACCCTATTGTTTCACTCGCCATTTTTATGACTTCCCTAATTAAACCAGCTCTTTCTGGTCACCAGTCCCCGCTATTTTATTGTTTCTTCAATCAAGTGTAGAAATTGTCTTGCTTTGTAACTCTTAGCACAGTGTCTGTCAAATAGTAAATGTGACAATTGTTTTTATCATTTATTCATTCCTAGATGATCACTTCTCTCTTTTTCTTCTGTCACAGAAGAGGAAATCTGCTTTTCATTAAAACTAATTTGTGCTATTACCTATGTTTTACAGATGAAGAGACTGAAGCATAGAGGGGTTAATTGTTTTCCCAGGATCACACAACTGGCAAGAATTGGGAATGAAACCTAGTTCTCAGATCCTGTTAACATGGAACATCAGCATTATATCTAACATACAATTGTGTAAACAAATTTCTTGGTGCATATGTAGGCATGTAATTAATTAATACATATGAGTTGGGAAACGTCTCTCTCAGTGTGGATCTGCCCTTTCTCTGCAATGTATAGTCAGAGAGTCACCCAGAGCACTAAGAGCTTAAGTGATTTGTCCTGAGTCATACAGCCAATATATATCAGAGGTAGAGATTAGAACTCATGTTTTCCTGGCTTTTTCCTATCTGCCTCTATAAAAAGAGTACAACTTTAAAATAATCTGCATTGAAGTTCTTAGAGAAAGAGGGTTTGTTTTTTTAATTAAACATTAAGTCTATCATTCTATATTAATGCATCCCTGATGTAATAATTACTGAAGCACTGAGTGATTTTTTTTTCTAATATAGAAGTAATTTAGTGAATTAAGTAAAGAATAAAGGGATCTCGGAGTACACATTTCCTTCTTTTATTTTATGAGTTAAATTCAATTTCCTCCTTTTATTATTATTATTGTCATTTTTGCTTCATTCAGTAACCTAAAAGTCATATGAAAAAATATTTCACCATGTTGTTTCTAATTATCCTTCTTCTGGGGGTGAAAACTGAGGCAAGGTTCAGCTTTTTGTTAATTAATGTATTATTCTTTATTCATTCTTCCATCCCACATTTCTCAGTGTTAGTGGCCTTTTGAATATCTTTTTGAATTTGATTTAATTTAGTTCATAAAAGGAACTTAGAAAAACTTGTTTGGAGATCATTTAAAGTTTGAGATATCTTTGGAATTTAAGAAAACAAATCATTAAAATTTGTTCACTGAAACAGAAAATATTCTGCAGTTAAAATTATCATAGAAAGCGTTTAGTTTTTTGACAAATAAAAAAGCATAATTTAAAAATTTTAAAGAACATAGATAACAGACATGATGTATACACATGTATACATTATGCATCTATGTATATATTATATATTATGTATATGAAATATGATATATATTATGTATATGAAATAAATTATATATATATATATATGATATATATAAAACAATTTCCAATAAGCCATATAAAAGCTTCACTTTGAGAAAATTTACTTTTAAAAATGTAAATTTAAATGCTCCTTCATTTTAATTGAATAATAATTAGTGCCATCTTCAGTGTGTTTGATGTTGGAGAAATTAGTGGAAAAAGGGTGCAATAGGGATGTTGAACATATAAATTGGCAGAAGGGTCTGGAGTTTGAGGAAATCCAAATATGAAAACTTCCTGTGCTAATATAGATCAATCCCAGAGAGGTTACTGGTAGCTATTGAGAGGTTAAATGACTTGACCATGGACATGGCTTAGTCACATGTAGGAATGATGGAAAGTGGTGCTGGATTTGATATCCTAGAACCTAGCCTCTAAAACTGGTTCTTAATTCTTTGGTCTTTGTATGACTTGGATAAGTTATAAATTCTCTGGACCTTAGGTTCATCATCTGTAAAAGAAGAGGGTTGGAATATGTTTATGTTTCTTTTTAGCTCTTAATCTATGACCCCATCTGTTAGAAACAAGACTTGAAGTCTGGTCTCATGATGCCATACTGCCTTTTAGGTAGGTGGTATAGTGGCTAGAGTACAAGCCATGGAATCAAGAGGACCTGAGTTCAAATCTAGCCTCAAATACCTTCTTTTTGATAGCCTCAAATACTTGACACTTACTATGTGACCTTGGGCAAGTCATTTACCCTAATTGCCTCACATCCAGGACCATCTCTAGTCATCCTAATCCAAATCAGGCCACGTGGACCCAGATGACTCTGGAGGAGAAAGTGAGGTTGATAACTTAGCACAGCACCTCCAAACTCAAATCAAATTCACTTGCTTTCCATGACATCACCTCCATGATGTCATAGTCTTCTTTGAGAGAAAGAGCAGACATCATCATCATCACCATTAATGATGTTATTAATTCAGGGGAAACAAACATACATATATACACAGAAGCTTGGGCATTCCCCTATCTTTGCTATTCCATAGAAATCTTGACTGATTAGGAAATATCCCTAGCATTAAATGCCAGATTACCTTTCAGGTGTACTATACTTTGACTGAATCAAGTATTCATCCAGTAATTTGGGAAAATCACTTCAACAAGAATTCGACTAATTCTCTTAAATATAAATCTACTGGACAATTCACCTTAAGAGGAATTTTATAAACAAATCCTAGAATCTGGAAATAGTAGAAAGGTTGTCAAGCCCCCCTAGTATTTCCCAGTGTCATAGAACTATCTTTTCCTTTTAGTACAAATCCCAGAACTGATTTTAGTGACAGAAAACTCAATCTAGACTGCATCTGAAACAAAATGAATTTTGCTTTGATTCTGGTTGCTCAAAGCCCTTCTAGTGAATATGTTTGTGGGACCTCACCAGTTTCCCAGTTATAAACACAAATAAGATTTTGCAAAATGAGATCTAGAGGTGATGCTATTTACTCCTTTGTGAAGGGGCTATTTTCCCCATCTTCTTTCCCCAAAGAAGACCCTCACTTCCAACCTAATCCCAAAGATTTATTTTTTTTCCTTACAAAAGGGTCTTCAGTGGTAAAATGTTAAGTTGGAAGGGGCCTCCCCATTCCACATAATGTTTATCATTTACTACTAATCTCTGGCTCATTTCTTTTAGGGGCCCTTGAGAAGAGTTCCTTATCCCTAGCCACTATCTCAACTTTTTCCCTAGAGACCTGATATGCTCTCAAAAAGTTCTGCTTCAGCTGTAGCTCCTAGGAAAAAGAAATTAAACTTTCCATAGTCTATTGTTTGACTTTATGATCATAATATTGGATCTAGAATGGTCCTTAATTCAAACCTTTCATTTTTCAGTCCAGGAAACTGAGACTCAAACAGGTTAAATGATTTATGGAAGCCCACAACCATAGCTAGTTAGAACTGGCACTTATTTTAGTTCCTCTTGTTTCCAAATCCATTACTTTTCACTTCATCCACATGGTCATTTTTATTGCAAAGCACAACTGTTTAGCAGCTATGTTTAAATTCACCTTTCACTAACAGGTCTAAAAAAAGCAATATTGATTATGTAGTGGGACAGAGAATTAAGAGAAAGCATCTCCCTCTCTCTCACACCTTCTGTTTGTTATATTCCATCTGCATAATTAAATGAATTGAGAGTAAATATGGGCAAACCTATGGCATCCATGATAAAAAAAAAGTCAAGAGCTCATCTCCTGATGAGTCAAGATAATATATATATGCATCAACACACATATATGTACATATATACATGCATACATGTATACATATATATGTTTTCAAGGTTGGCAGGTCACATAGCCTCATGTCCTGATAAAGAAATGAATCGTCTCCCTCAATTCTGGTTTCTATCAGCAAAATAAAAAGAAAAGGACCGGAACTTTTATATACCACAAGTTCTATTAGATTTTGTACTGGAACAGGAATTCAGAGTTCACCTAGTCACAAGATCATAGATTTAGAAGTGTAAAAAATTTTAGACTACTGATTTGTCTTCCCTTCTTTCTCAGATAAGATAACTGAGGCATAAAGGGGTTAAGTGCCTTATTAGGTGATATGCATAAGCCTCTCCCATCATTAAAACCTCTTTTAATGAAATTCCAGAATACTATCAAGCTATCAACCAATATTACTCTCACCTTTAATAACAAATACCTACAAAATAACAATGGCTATTTCAGAACAATAAACATTCAGTTCATGCTGTATTGTTCAGTTCTAGGTTTCCCTCATTATTTTTCTCTTTCTCTATCTCCTTCTCCTCCCTCTCCCCTCTCTCTCACACACAAACACACACACACACACACACACACAGACAAACAGAATCTGTCTTTTTTAATATACAATCTCCAACCCATCACTAAGTGTTTATTATTTGAAATAGCCATTGTGATTCTCCCCTGCTCCCCTATCCCCCTGTGTATCTATGGTATTAATAGATGGAAAATCAGTCCTAAAACTAGGAAAATCTGAATTCAGTAACAATTTTTACACATAGTAGCTGTGTGATTCTGTGTGAATCATTTAATCTTTAGTGCTCTCAGAAACTCTCTGAGACCACATGTTGCCAAAAAGGTGCTGAACTGCATAGAGTATGAGATTTCCCTATAGCATTGAAATTATAGTTCCAGTCCCTACTCCTATCTATATGCATAAAAAAGAGGTTTATATATATATATCATTTAAAATGTATAGACAGGAATAACTATCTAAGAAATTATTCAATGAGTCAAAATGATATAATATAAAAAAGCAAACCAAATCAATAGAGCTTAGTTTTGTCTGGTCTAGGGAGTTTCACTAACCACTTGTCTAATTCTGGTAAATCTTTAGTCTTGGTTTCTTCAACTGGAAAATGAGGGGGCCGAACTTGATGATTTTGTCACCTTCTAAAATGCTATGATTTCTGATTGAGGAACATCCAAGGCTAAACACACAAACACATATGGAAAAAAAATCAAAGGATTGTTTTTCCCTTGAATTTCTCTATCTTGATACAGAAAACCATATTTTTATTTATTATCCTGCCCCAAATAACAAATGTAGAAGGGAAATGATAATAACAATTGCTTATATTTCTATACTACTTCAAGATTTGCAGAAGCCTTAACATAGATTATTTTATTTGATTCCAAAATGTCACTTCTCATTTGGATTGTTGTAATAGTCTTCTAATTGATTTTCTGGCACCAAACCCTCTCTACTTTAATCTCTTTACTTCCACAAAGTTGCCAAATTGATCTTCCTAAAGTGCATGTTTTACCACACCATACCATTATTGAACACCAGGGCCTCCCTGTTATTTTGGGGATTAAAAATAAACACCTGTGTTTATCATTTAAAGTTCTTCCCAATCTGTCCTGTTCCAACAATGCTGGTTCTGTTATACATGACCTCCCTTCATACATTCTCCAGTTCATCCATGGTGTTCTACTTTTCTTCCTCACCCATGCACCATCTTCTGTCTCTCTGTTTTTGCACTGTTTTGTAGTCTTCTGTGCCTAGAATATCTGTAAAGTACTTAGCATTGTGCCTAGAACATAATAAATGCTTGTTCTCTTTGCCTTACCTGAATGCCCTCCCTTCTCACCTCTGTCTTTTGGAATCCCTAATTCATCACATTCTACAAGTTTTTGTTCCACCTTCCTCCTCCCCCATGCTCAGCCATATCACCAGATCCCACCCTCTGGACTCCTGCAGTGAGAGGGAGCAAGCATTGGTATATATATTTGCCCACAGTCATACAACTACAAATTGGTGGTGCCTGGATTCTGATTTCAATAGAATCCTTTCATTACCTTAAATTATCATTAGATCTAACAGGTTAGGTAGAGTCATGCTATAAGGTATTGTAGGCCCTATCTTCTTAAATTCTGGGTCATAGAATGTGATATTGTGCATGATAACTTTCATTTTGATATTTGCCAATATTAAAATCAATGGATCAGTTTTATGCTCTTTGGGGCAAAGTTCATTTAAATAAGGACCTCTAAATAAAAGTACCTTATTATCATTTTTTAAAAAAATGTTTTTCATGGGGCAATGGGGTTAAATGACTTGTCTAATGTCACATAACTAGTAGGACTGAAGTAATTGATGCCAGATTTGAACTCAGGTCTACCTGCTTCAAGGACCAGTGCTCTAAGATTCACTATGCCACTTAGCTGCTCCATTACCATTCTTATAAGAAAAAATCTATCTATATCTTTTTTTCTATACAGTGCATGTGGTTTTTTATAAATCATCTTATTCAGGAAATTTAGTGAAAACATTTGATTATATGTTGTACTAAAAGTGTTTTTACTAAATGTAATAAGTTAGTGATAATATTAAAATAATGCATGTGCATTAAAGCTTTTTAAACTTTAAGTATATGCATGTTGTATAAAAAATGAAACTACTTTAGATACAAACATCTGGCTAACTCTATTTAGGGAATCCCATTTCAAATTTATTCAGAGGTTTTCACAGGACTTATGATTTATTGAGCATTTTAACCAAATTCATGCTTTTGCTACTGTGAATTTTAATGATGTGGATGAAGTCACCAGGGATATAAAAGACAAACTGCCTTGCCTGTCAGATTTATTTTTGAACATATGTCCTGTTGCCATTGTCAAATTCAAGTTAAGGGAAAGGTTTCGTAGAATCTGAGTCTTCTCTAACATGTTCCATTGACAATACATGTGTTATATGGCTCTGCTCCCACTCTTAAAGGACTTCCTAGAAATGTTATATGTAGACCCCAGAATCTTAGTCAATATGGGATATGAGTGATTAAAATATAACAAAATATCATCTATTTATGATCAGATTGATCAATGTGCTCTGCAATTAAATAAAAAAAGATACATACTGGCAAATAACATATGTGCTCTAGGGGTTGCCTATTCCCCCTATAGGTTGCCTTCCTCCTGTGCTGTTATTAAAGAGGAGAAAATAGTTCTATAAGGATGTTGAAATCATATTTAGTATAAGGTAGTTACAGAGGGAATGGCTCTAAATATAGAAAATTAGAAAATGGAGATCATGATCCCAAGTATGGGAAGCTGGAGAATTTCTTTTAGCTTTCATAAAAATAGGCACATACACAGAAGCCTATATATTTCCATAGATTTTTAAAAGATCTACTGCAAATTCTACATATTCTGAATCTGATCTGGAACCTTAAAACCAAAATAGTTTCTATCAAAATTGAATAAAGCTTTTAACTGTCATTATTTTCCAATGTACTTCTTTTAGTGATGCATGGTGGTGTATATATGACGTCACACAATACAATGTTGCAAGGACAAACAATGATAAATGACAAACAAGAGCAACACAACACAATGACAAAACTAGAATTATAGTGAAGTATGCAACCCACTTATTGATAGAAATGTAATGAACTTAAGATGTAGAGTGAGAAATTTGGATATGCCTAATTTGATAATTTATTTTGCTTGATTGTGCATATTTGTTATAACGGTCTTGCTTTTCTCCTTTATTTTTCAATAGAAAAGGAGAAAATGTGTTTTTCATTGAAAAAATAAAATTAACCTGAAAAAAGCTACGTGAAAGGAGAGTCAACTGGCACATTAACCATACACTCATTTCGTATGAACTTTTCTGTATGGTTTCCTTCAGGATAAGCTCATCACTTGAAAATCTCATCATCATGAATACTGATTCAGCTTTGATACTCAATACCTCCTCATCACCCTCAGTTTTCTTTCCCCTCTGGAAATCTGGAGGGTAAAAGCAACAAACTCTTCCAAAGATTTTTCTTTGTAGAGGGATCAGAATTTTCTGATCAACTATCTCCCATTAACTTCTCTGCTTGGTTTTAACTACAAAAACATCATACCCCCAAGTTGGTCACCCACTGGTGGTGCCTCCCCTTCCTTATAATATAAACTCCCTGAGGGCATTTCTTTTTCTTATTTGCATCCCTAGTTTTTGAGTATGAGCACCTAGGTGGCACAGTGGATAGAGTACCTGGCCTGGAGTCAGGAAGACTCTTCTTCCTGAATTCAAATCCAGCTTCAGACAATTACATACTTTGTAATTGTGGGCAAGTTACAATACTGTTTGCCTCAGTTTCTTAATCTATTGTTTGTCCTTTGCCTTTGAGGAGGGCCAATGACAATACAGGGTAAAATATCAACTTGTGGGTCAATTGGATTTAAGTAAGGTAGAAGTGCAAAAAAACATCTGCCACACTCTTCTAGTGACCAGATAGAACTCAAGACAGTTGGTGATAGCCTCAGATGCAGTGAATGACACAAACATCTTTGTTGTCTGACAAATCTCTAAGTGCTTCAGATGCCTTCAGGGCCATTGTTCAATCATTCCACCACAAAAAAGTCTTCACAAATGGAGTAAACATACTTCTAGTTCACCAATGTTTGAAGTCTATTGATTTAATAGGTTTAGCCTTGTTTAACTTGTCTCTAAGACAATTTTACCAGAGTGTGACTGCTCCACATGCTATAGCTTCTTGGAGTCAAAATGAGAGGGGGTGACAGGAGGACAACAAAGGTAAATGAGCAGCTCTGAAAAGGACTTGGCAAGTCCTCAAAACCCTGAACATGCTATATGACCCAATCATAATGGTTCTTTTTTTTTTTAGGTTTTTGCAAGGCATTGGGGTTAAGTGGCTTGTCCAAGATCACACAACTAAGTAATTATTAATGTTTGAGACCGGATTTGAACTCAGGTACTCCTGACTCCAGGGCCAGTACTCTATCCACTGTGCCACTTAGCTGCCCCATAATGGTTCATAAGTGTTAAAAACAGTTTCTCTGGTTTCAAGGTTATTCCTCTTTCTGAATTCATCATATTTACCTTAGATATGTATGTGTAGATATCTTAAATGCAGTTGAGAGGTATAAACCTGCAACTTGCAGTGAATATTCATGCTTAGGAATATAAAGACTGGGATGTTGTCATTTTAGAGGTGATGGTGGAAACTATGAGAAGAGAATGGATTCTCAAGAAACAAAAGCATGTAGAAGGAAAGAAGGATAGGAGATTGAGTCATGAGAAATTCTAGGTTACATGATGAAAGGAAGAACTGATGTGACCTCAAGTAATGGAGAAGCAGTGAACTGGGCTAGTCTATTGTCAACAGGGTCAAAGAAGAACTGAAAGAATGAATGATTAACAAAGTTAAAAGATTCAAAGAGTTCAAAAAGAAAGAGGGTCAGAAACCATATTTGGCCTATATATAGTTATAAGAACTAAACCCATATTAAAGACAGAAGTTATAGAAGCAAAAAAAAATTGCTAGATGACCCAGTGGACAGAGTGCTGGACCTGAAGTCAGGAAGGCTCATCTTCCTAAGTTCAAATCTGGCCTCAGACACTTTCTAGCTCTGTTACCCTGGGCAAGTCACTTCACCCTATTTGCCTCAGCTGCCTTATCTGGAAAGCATTTCAGTAATTTTGTAAAGAAAAATCTAAATGGGGTTAGGAAGAGTCACAAAGAACAAGATAAGCTTTTGAGTATAGTGTGTGGCACATAGCAAACACTTAAATATTTTTGGTTACTAAATATTTATTGACTAAAAAGGTTTCAGGTATGGGCCTGGTAACAGTCTGTACCTGCTTTCAGAGTACCAACTTGATGAGTACTTTTAGGTTCATCAGTAGTAGTTCAGTGACTTGGTGATCCATTCTTTGGGCATGGCCATCCATAGAAGGAATAAAAATATACAATGAACTTAATTCTATTTATTGTCCTCTATTTATTGACTCTGAAGATACAGGAATCCCTGCCATGTTGTGATGAAATATCAGAGAATTTTAATGAAAGAAGAACTTTGCAATAAGAAGACTATTGTTGGCAATAATGTGAAAGATTAATTATAGGGGTGAGGGTAGAGTGGAGAATACTGGAGACAGGGAGATTTTTTTACATATGAAATAAGTAATATAGTAAAAACAATAAAATGGAAGCTACAACCAGTGGCAGAGTGAATGGAGAGAAGAGGACAGATGCAAGACATATATGAAGAAGGGATTTGCCAATTAATTGAACATAGAGGATGAGAGTTCAAAATGACTTAAGGTTTTGAGTTTGGGTGATTGAAGGGATATTCATGTAATCTCTAAGGAAGTGAAAAGGAATAGGCTTTGAAGAGATAGGATGAGCTTGAATTTGAACAGGTTGAGTTTGGATTATCAATAGGACACCTAGTAGAGATACCTCCAGGCATTTATGTATAAAATATTTTCCTTGGAGTTCTTCCATCATTATTTTGGTTTATGTTGATCTCTCCCCAACTAAACTTCTAAGGCATTTTTTTCCTGTACTATTAGTTTTATGAGTTATTGTTTTCTATCACTACTATTAGCTTCTTTTCTAAATTTCTAGTAGCTTCTGAATATTTCTATATAAGTAGCCAATTGACAGCTCAGACTCAATATCATAAAAACTGAATTTACATCCTTACTAAAACCTGTTTTTCCTCTAACTTTCCTATTTCTATAAATGACCCCTTAAATGTATGATCATACTTTATATTTCTTTTCTTCACATATGCCAGCCAAATTACAATTCAGTACCATGCTTCCCTCTTGTATCTTATACCTTTACTTTCATCATTCCCTAGCCATCCAGTGAATTTTTCTTTCGATTTTTTACTGGGCTTTCCTTTACTTTGGGGTCCAAGCCAGTAAGCACTATGCATATGTATCTTCTTATCTCATTTTTGTGTCATAGTTCATTCTTTTGCTCATTAATATAAAAGTTTCTTGAGACCATAGTCTGTGTTTCATCTGTCTTTGCTATCAATATCTATTAGTAGTGATTTGTATACTTGCAAAATGTTTGTTAAGGGCAACATGTTACACACACCACAGCTTTAGACTTGGAAAGGATCTCAGAGGCCATCTAATTTGGTTAAAAAGGGAAACTGATTCTCAGAGATGTAAAATGAAGTACTAACTGTCATACAGGAAGTAGCAGTTAATAGCTATCTTTTCACTTCACTGCTCTTTCACTCTTGTATTATTATTTTAGCTATTTCAATCATATATCCTTTATCCTTGACAAGATTACAGATTTCTCCAGGAGCTCAAGGAACTTATCTTACATTTGTTTTATATCCCACAGAGTGCCTAAGCAAACACACACATAGTAGACCTTTAATTAATACTTGAGGAATTGACTTATTATTGCCAATTTTGGATGTTTTCCTCTTTCAAGTATAGCAATGAACAATAATAGCAAAATCTCCTTCTGCAAAGAGAAGAAAGGTAGGGCAGTAATCTTCCAAATAAATAGTGAAATATGCTTATATTGTTCTGACTTAAAATGTTTTCCTGTATATAATGATATAGCACATACACAAAAATAAACGAATGGGTGCTACTGAAAATAGAAAAAACATCAATTTGCATTGTTTCCAATTTAAAAAATCAAATGTAATAATGATTTTTAAAAGTAGCTAAAAGGAAAACAGGCTTTTGAAATTATGAAGTACCTTTTAATGGAGAGGGAGAAAGACCGACCTAAAATTCCTAGGCTTCTCACAGAAGAACAATAAAGGTTTCTTAAAATATCTGTTGGGTGAGAAACTGTGGGAGGAGGGAACCATGACTGCATTATTCCTCAGCTTTAATGGTTTGTACTATCCTTTTGCCCTTTCAGGACCAGGGATCAGCAGGCTAGGGGAGTGTTCTTTCAAGAAGCAGCAGAGTGGGGCTCTCATCTGCAGTGGAGGATAGACAGTTCAGCATTCAGTCAACAGCAAGTTCTCATCTGATAGATATTTTAATAATGTTTTGATCTGTGATGAATTAACTTTCACTGAAAGGTATAAAGAACCTTGTTTTTCATTCAGCCTTGGGGGAGAGCCTGCTACTTTCTATAAACTCCCCAGACTTGGCTTTCCAAAAAAGAAGACTTTCATTATTCTAGAGTGAAGTTGAGAGTGAGGATAGGATTGTGATTCGCCTCATTCCACCCACCTCCACCCCAATCTAAATACATCTATATCTGTATCTATATCTATCTAATCTGTCTATCTATCTATCTATCTATCTATCTATCTATCTATCTATCTATCTATCTATAAACTGCACATACATTATTAAGACAATATCGCCTCTTTCTAAGGAGCAGATAGGAAGTGCCCTCAAAGCTCACTAATTTACATAAACCAAACAAGCAGTTCTAGCTCAGTAGTATAGGGAAAATCTTGATAGAATTGAGAATAGCTCCCATGCCTTCTAGTCTATCAGACTTCAGGCAAGGCTGAAGATTAGTACATATACTGTAGATGCTTTCCTAAATAAATTTATTTAATATTTTTATTTTCTAGAAAATTTGATATTTATTGGGTTGGGATGCAGTGGATGGGGGTCCATAGTGAATTAGCGAAATGCTCAAATGTGTCTACACACATATCTATCTATCTATCTATATATATGCACATATAAATCATTTTATATATATAAAAATATAAAATATCTTGTTTTCTAGAAAATTGTTACCCAAAATATAAAGGAAAGTCATTTAGGAAAACATTTCATATATATATGTATATATATATATATGTATATATATAATATTTATACAAAAAGCAGTCTCCATGCACAAATACACCTTAATCTCATCAATTTGGAATTTCCTTCACCTCCTGTTTAGATTATTATTGTGATCTCTGAGGCCTTCATGACTCAAATATATCACTATTTTAATTCACCTTCTACACAACCATGAAAGTGATTTTTTTTAGGTTTTTGCAAGGCAAATGGAGTTAAGTGGCTTGCCCAAGGCCACAGAGCTAAGTAATTACTAAGTGTCTGAGGCTGGATTTGAACTCAGGTACTCCTGACTCCAGGGCTGGTGCTCTATCCACTGTGCCACCTAGCCACCCGAAAGTGATTTTTCTTAAGTGAGAATCTGATTATGTCACTCTTTTCCTCAAACTCCACTGGCTCCCCTTTACTTCTAGTATAAAAATATAAACTGCTCTTTGCTTTTGTAGCACATGATCACATGATCACAATCTATCTTTCCATTCTCATGTATATTTCTCCCTTTTCTCCTTTTATGAAACAGCCAAACTGGCCTTCCCTTTCTGCAGCTATCCACTGGTCCTCCAGATCTTTTCTCAGTGCCTTTGCAATGGCTGTCCCAGTAGTTCTAGTACCCTTGCCTTCTCACCTCTACCTCATATCATAGAAACCTCCTCAGCTGTCCCTTTTCTGAATTACCACCAATTCCATTTTAGTGAAGATAAAATTAAAAAAAAAAGGTTTCATGGTTCTGCATTTTGGTATCATGGCAAGAGAACTAAATTTGGAATCAGCAGACTTGGATTTGAGCTTTTACCATTTACTATATATTTTACCTTGAGCAAGTTCCTTAACTTGACTTTCCTTATTGAAAAAGCGACAATACTATTTGCTATTTTCAGGAAATATATTATATATTCTAAAGGGCTATACAAATGTAAATTGCTATTACTAGCATTACTACTACTATTGCTATTGCTGTAGCTACTGCTATCGCTACTATTGCTCCTACTTCTCCTCCTCCTCCTCCTCCTATTACTACTACTACTACCACTACCATTAGAATCATTACTGCTACTACTATCACCACTACTATTACTATTGTCACTAACACCACCACCACCACTACTACTACTACTATTACTATTTCTCCTCCTCCTCCATTTCTTTCTCCTCTTACTACTCCTTAGTCATTTGTTGTATAACTTAGAATTAGCAACTGCATAATGAGGGGTTTAAATTGCATTTTATATAAATTCAAAATTCTCCTGCTATTCATATACCATGGTTTAAAGTTGGAAAATATCATAGAGATTATCTAGTATAACCTCCTTATTTTTCAGATAAGAAAGTTGGATTACAAAGAAGTTAAATGAATTTTCCATTCAAATAGAAGTCATACAAGTAGAGGCAGAGACATGTTTTGAACCAAGTTATTGTGTAACCTGACCTAGTACTCTTTCTATTATACCACTTGTAGTAATAAATCATTAAAATGATCTTCTAGCACATCGAAGTCATCACAAATTCACAAATATTAAATGTCCCAAAGCATGAGATTATGCAAAAAACCAAACAACGTTAACTAATGATTAATCAGGGTACAGCTTAACCACCTACAATGGATGAATGCCTTAGGGATCATTTTTCTTGATTCTGGGTTGATGAGGTATGAAGCTGCACAATATTTCAAGTTAGTTGGTTCTTGTCCTTCGTTATCGAAGAAGACCAAAATGACATAACTATGTATGAGACAAATTGCAATATTTTGGACTGTGGCTGATAAGATCAATATGAGCTTTGAATGCTGTATCACAGGTCAGGCAAAAATAGTCCATGTGAAAACCTGGGATGCTTACTCTAAACTTATGTATGTATGTATGTATGTCATGTTTCCTTTGAGCTGCTTCAATTCAGCACCATCACTGAGAGGGCATGCCATGTTGGGTGGTTCTGTGCCAGTGAATCTCATGTTGTACAACCAGTTCTAAAGTTCTTAAGAGAGACCTTCAGGGTGTCTTAGTATTGCTTCTTCTGACCCCCTTGTGAGTGCTTGCCTGTGTGAGTTCTCCATAAAATAGTCTTTCTGTCTAACATTAAAAATGTGACCAGTCCATCATAGTTATGCTCTCTGTATTAAGATTTGAATGACTGGCAGTTTAGCTTGAGAAAGAACCTCAGTGTCTGGTTTCTTCTTCTTTCTGGTGGTCTTTAGAATCTTCCTGAGACAATTTAAATGGAAGCAATTCAGTTCCTGGCATGGTGCTGGTAGACTATCTAGGTTTCACAGTCATATAGGAATGAGGTTAGCACAATGGCTCTGTAGACCTTCAGTTTGGTAGTCAGTCTAATAGCTCTTCTCTCCCATACTTTTGTTTGGAGTCTCCCAAATACTGAGGTAGCTCTGGCAATGTAAGTGTCAACCATATCATCAATATGATCCTTCCTGGAAAGAGGACTGCCAAGTTAAGTGCACTTATCCAAAGTACATAAAACATTTTCATTTGCTGTAATCTATGATTCCTCAGCCTTGTTTCACTCTATTGATGACCAGGAAATCTCAAGAACATTGTCCATTATCCAGAACCGAGACAAGCATGGCCTTATGGAACTGAAGAACAATACTGATGAACTTCTCTGGGCAACCAAATTTTGACATAATTTTCCATAAGCCCTCAGGACTGATAGTATCAAAGGCCTTGGTCAGATCTACAAATGTATGCTTTGTTCTGCTTCTTGAATTCTTGGGGGTTAACCTCTTCATGTCATATAATGGAAAAATTCAGTCATTTCAGGAATATTTCAAGTACTTGAGTTCCTTAGTACCAAGTTGCCACATGATCAAGTTAGGAGAATTTTGTATCAGATTTGTTATTGCTATCAAAGCTTCCCTATTCATAATTGAAGATAATTGCAAGTTAATTTTATACCTGAGGTACTGTGTGTATGTGTGTCTGTGTTTGCATGTACACACACACACACACAAACACACTCTTGACCGCACATACAATAGACCCATTTAACCAACCAGTTTTTTCATAGGAAGTTTAATTCATGTTCCCATGGAATCTTAAGAAAGATCATAGTTATTTGTAACTTTAAATTCTTTAAAAAAGAATGAAATCTCTTATAAGAGGAAATGATACTTCTCAAAATATACTTTATAATTTTATTTAACTCTATATTAAGTCTATTCTAACATATTCAAGAATGATATGATTGCTAATATTATTTTAATACGTGATATTAACAGCATGGAAGTTATTCTCCCCACAGTTAGTAGAGAATGTAGCTAAAAACTCTATTATACTAAAGTTTAAAAAAGAAAATAAAAAAAAATCTCGAGCTCTATGCTTCCTTTCCACCCTCCCAACTTTGGAAACTCAAAGGCAGAAGTCCTACTTGTATCTGGTAGAAATTTTATGATTTAATTTGATTGTTTTTTATAAAAATAAGTCCTTTTATTTTGTCAAAATCCACTGATATGACTTGTGACCAAGATGGGCACCCTAAGAGATGGCAGACTGCCTAACTCTCACATATCTACTGAGGAAAAACCCTGAAGTTCAAACTAGAATGAATCATTATGAATAAATCCAATGAGAAACCATGCTAAGTTATATATTCCATCCCAGAATTGCAAATTAAATAAACTCTCTGCCTCATAAGCAAAGCCAGTGATACAGTACTGAGTAGTCTTCCAATGAGACCAGAGATAGCCTCTGGCACATTCAATCTGTAATTTTGTGTTTAGAGAAAAACAAGAACATAGGTCTTCCTTGAGAAATCAGCATAGTAAAAAGAACTGTAAATCCCAAGGAGCAGGCAAACAGTTTGATACAAAATAGATTGGCCTGGTTTTGCACTGCTCAGATATGGTCAACCCCAGCTCAGAGGCTCTAAAGGTTCTAAATATGTTATCTTGAGACACTAGAGAAAGCCCTGAAAATCTAGTACTCTGAAACTTAAATATATACAAAGGCTTAAACCTAGGAGGTGGAGGTTGGTACAAAAAATATGGAGATTCAGTGTGAGACAGCCCCACCGAAAATAAATTCCAGTTCTGAAATAAAGACCCAATTCTGGAACTAAAGCTGGAGAAAGGATAGAGAATACTATTCAATGTCAAAAATTATTTATAATTTTTCTTCTTAACAATTACAAACAAAATCTAAAAAGAAAAATAAAGATTGTCCACCAGAAGTCATGAATACCTAGAAGAAATGAAGTAAGAAATAAAAGATATGAAATAGAAGTTCTTGGGGAATGAATGACAGAAGAACTATCAGCTGAGAATAAAAAAAAAGTGGTAAATCATACCCTTGAAATGGAAATTCAGGGAAACTAGAATAGAAAAAATAAACAATGACTCCATCAGATAGTAGGAAATATTAGAACAAAATCAAGATAATGAAAAAGAAGAAAATACAAACTATTTGATATTTAAAAAACACCTGACCTGGAAAAAGGTCAAGGAGAGGTAATTTAAGAATTATTAGGCTCTCTGAAAACCATGGTATACAAAAGCTGGATTGTTTTAAGAAATCATAAATAAAAACTGCTCAGATCTATTAGAACCAAAGGGTAAAGTAAAGAGAGGAAGAGTCTACCATTACCTTCTGAATGAAAAAACAAAAAGGAAAAAAATCCCAGAAATGTCATAGACAAAATACAGAGCTCCTAGTCCAAGGAAAAAAACAATATGAAAAATGTCAAACACTGTGAAAAAGGGTTTAAGTACAAAAAAAATTACAGAATTACATAGTTCCTACTAAAAGTCATGTTTTTTAGAATAAGAATTCAAAAGAAGAATGATATAGGCTACTAAAAAACAATATTTTACCCTGCAAAGGTGAGTAAAATTGTGGAAGGGAAGAGCTGGGTTTTTCATGTAATAGAAGCAAAAGTTTTAGTGAAAAGACTAGAACTGAGGAGGCATTTTGAAATACAGAAATTTACCTGAAAGGTAAATTTATTTATTTTTATTTTTTTAGGTTTTTGCAAGGCAAATGGGGTTAAGTGTCTTGCCCAAGGCCACACAGCTAGGTAATGATTAAGTGTCTGAGGCTGGATTTGAACTCAGGTACTCCTAACTCCAGGGCCGGTGCTTTATCCACTGTGCCACCTAGCTGCCCCAAAAGGTAAATTTATTAAAACAATTTGAAGTAATGCAAAGATGATATAATGCTAATATCTAATTGGAGGAGAATAAAAAAGAAGAATCTTGATATCTTTAAATGGTATTAAGGGAGTTAACTAAGAAATCTTGATATTTTAAAATGGTATTAAGGGAGTTTAAATAAGAAAAACAAAAAGGAAGAAGGGATTGAATCTGTTCTGAATGTTTTTAACAGGGAAAAGAAATGTGAGGGTTAAATGAAGACATTAGTATATAACAGAAGAAAGAGGTAGAATTTGTTTCTTCTTATAACTGAGGTGTGTGAGAAGAATCATAATGAGTAGGAAACGAGTGGAGGAAGTGGGAATGAACCTCTCACTCTTACAAGAAAGGATAAAAAGAGTATGAATATACTAACAGTTTGGTGAAGAAATATATCAAACTTAACAAGGTTAGCAAGGATAAGATAGTGGGTTAAGAGGGAGCATAATTCAGGAAGAGAATAGGCATAAGCAAAATAAACTTTTTGATCCTGAAGGGTAGATTAAAAGGGAGAGATGAAAAAGAAAAGAACTAGGAACTGAGAAGGTACCTTAAATTATTTCAGAACATTGGAGAATTGTTGAACAACTTACATATGAATATAAGAGAATTTAAAAAAATGTAGAGACAATATCAGAGAATCTTAAGCAGCATGAACTGAAGCAAAATAAAATGTGAAGAACTAGAACAATTCATGAGGAAAAATACTGCTAAAAAAACCCCCTAAACAATAAATCAAACTTCCCCAGATTCAAAAATTCTGATCAAAGCTCCTAAAGCCAGCAGATCTTCAGGGGAGTTATGTGGTCTGTTATCTATCTCTGACAGAGAAGTGATTGACACAAGAGTCATACATTTTTGGTCATAACCACTGCAAGGATTTATTTTGCTTGACTGCTTATTTATTACAAGTGTTTGTTTTCTTACTCTTAATTAGGATGAAGGAGAAGAAAAGGGAAGAGAGGCTAGCAATAGGAATGCCTTCCCTCTCCCCTTCCCCCCCCCAAAAAAGGTCTTGGCAATTTAAA
This sequence comes from Macrotis lagotis, assembly GCF_037893015.1. Taxonomy (NCBI): domain Eukaryota; kingdom Metazoa; phylum Chordata; class Mammalia; order Peramelemorphia; family Peramelidae; genus Macrotis; species Macrotis lagotis. The sequence goes on along the minus strand of NC_133658.1, from coordinate 703,500,344 downwards.
AAATTCCTAAATTTTTAAAAATTTAAAAATTTCTGTACTTATAAAGTACAGAAAAATGGAAGTTCAGAAGAAAGCATAAATATGTTCAATTTTGGAAAAAATATATAATTTACTACAAACTTTAAAAAAAAGTGTGAATTAGAGATTCTTGGTCTCATATAGAACCCTCTGTCCTCTGTACATATGTAAATGCTTTTTTAATATTAAAATTACAAATAAAATATAAAAATTATTAAGACAAAAATACAGAAGAAATTTTCATAAGAACACCTATAAAAGGCACATTTAATCCTCATTCTCAAAAAAGTAAGCTTATTATCTTATAAAAGGAAAGAATGCACCATTTCATTTTGGCATTACCATTCTAAAACTGACCATGGTAACAACCAGAATTTTTTGCCTTCTCTATGTTGACTTCATAAACATCTTTGTAATCACTCTGTGCTTTATTCACTCTAGGCAATTTAAAACATATAATTTTTTTAATTGGATCTTTGATTTCATTGATATAGTGAAGAAATTCCTTCTGAGAGGAAGGCTTCTAATTCAGATTGACTTCTGCTTTGAAATTTATAGTTTTAGGGAGAAGCCTGGGATACCACGAGTGATGTGCTAAGGATTTGCCAGGTTCAATGAACTAAGTATTCTTGACTTTACCACTGGCTTTGTATCTGCTATGATATTCAAAATACCTTTCAATTCCAATTTTTTTAGGGTTGTTTTTTTTTTTTGCAAGGCAATAGGGTTAAGTGGCTTGCCCAAGGCCACAAAGCTAGGTAATTATTAAGTATCTGAGGTCAGATTTGAACTCAGGTCCTCTGACTCCAGGGCTGGTGCTCTATCCACTGCGCCACCTAGCCGCCCCTCAATTCAATATTTTTTGATGACTCATTAAGGAAAAGAATGCATATTACCAGATGCTAAAGCAATTTAGATCTTTCAATAGAATTAAAATGAAAAATTCCTGAAAAAATAAAATTTCCATGAAATGTCTTCCTTAAGTCCTTCTTGCAAGAAAAGTGAGATTTTTTTTCAGTTTACTGAGACTTGAGTTATATAGTCATTGTAACTAAGGTAGTTCCACTTTTATTTGGTTCCAAAATTATATCCCATTCTAGTTATTAGAGGTACATCATAAACCTCTAAACTACAAATTAATAGAATTGTGAAATACTAAATTCTTCATTTAATTTTCAGTGACAATAAAGACTTATGAATCATGTAGAATTTCTAAACGAATTATCATGACAATGAAAGAGATTTGTTCTTTAAGAAAAGACAAACATGAAATGTATAATAAGTATTCAGAAGAACATACATACACAATGTGTGCAGTAATATAAATGGAAAGAGTAAAATCATAATCAATAGAAATTGAAATGTTGTGAAACAACAAAGAACACACATCCTTCCTATTTTGCAAGTTACAGCTAGTGACACTCCATAGTGTGGAATGTTGCAAATGTCATATTTTTTTTTCAGTGAATGAATACAAGATGTATACAGTGTTCAGGAAGACTGGAAGCTGAATTTGGCCTCAGACACTGCCTAGTTGTATAATCCTGGGGAAGTCACTTCTTCACTCTGTGCATCAGATTCCTCATCTGTAAACTGGTGAGAATAAAAGCTCCTTTCTCACAGGGTTGCTGTGGGAATCAGAACAGTTCACATATATAATGTTCCTTGCAAATCTTAAAGCATGATATAAATCTTAGTTATTATTATTGTTGTTATTTATGTGTTCATTAGTTTTGCTTATTTTTCCTTTTTCCTCTTAAAAAATTCTTTATTATATTGAATGATTTACTCAGAGTGAAAGGGAAAGGAAGTCAGGGGGAAATCTAAGCCATGTTATAAAAAATATGATTCCAAACTTTTTTTTTTTAGGTTTTTGCAAATGGGGTTAAGTGGCTTGGCCAAGGTCACACAGGTAGATAAATTATTAAGTGTCTGAGGCTGGATTTGAACTCAGATACTCCTGACTCCAGGGCTGGTGCTCTACACACTGTGCCACCTAGTCACCCTTTTTCCAAACTTTTCTTAAAAACAACAAAAAAGGAGCATTTTCCCCTTCTCCCTTCTCAGAGGTCTTTGACTATTCCCCAATTCAAAATTTAGATATTTGAAATATCAGGTCAAGTGTTTGAGTGCTTTAATAATATAGCTTCTTAATTTTTTTTGAAAAGCTACTGTTAGAATAGGAATGGATTGTTTATCACTTTAGTTTTCTACTGACAAATTCAGGAGGAATAGAGAGAGTCTCCAGGTAATTTTATTTTTTTCCTGTTGATATCTTACAGGCAACATTGACATAACTCTGATAAGAACAAAAGCAATATTTGAGATGAGCAGCAAAGGGTGGAGAAAAGTTGATACTCATGTGTATTATTTTCAGTCATCTAAAAAGAAAACAAATACTGGTGTTGAAGTACTAAAGAAGGGTTCCATTCCACATGGGAAAACTTGGGAGCAACTTTAGAAATAGCTGTATAACAATAAAAGTTAGCACTGAAAAACATTCAGTAGGTTGCAAATATTCTGCTAGAATAAAAGTCTGGAAAAGGAAGGGAAAAAACCCAAGTTGAGTAGTCCATTGAAATGAAATCAAATTGGAAATTGAAAGAAATGTGGCATTGTCACCCTTTAAATTACTCTTCTAATATTGGAAAAGGTAAATGCTTTGGATCATGACTATCAAAAATGTGTATACAATTATTCACATTTATTTTAGCAAGAATATTTTTGAAGAAAAAAAGTACTTTATGCTGTTCATTAATCTCCTTAGCTTATCACAACTTTTTCCTCATTTTTTCCCCCAAAATAATTGCCATAATACTACTGTGCCTTGCTATTAAGTAGGGTCATTGTGAGAATCAAGAAAGGAAATATCTATGAATGTGAACTGCTACATGAAGGTAATTTGTTAGCTAGTTGGCATGGAAAGAAATTAAAAGATGAAGCACAGATTATTGAAAAGGTAGCCCCTTTTATTATCCAAAATCTTTAGTGAATGGCATTTCCTTTAACTCATGCTTTTCTATCTGCTATATATGTGATCTGGCGAACGTGCCTTTTGCTGTTTTTGGACTTTTCCTGGAAATAACTCTATGATGTGGGTAGTATAGATTCTATGTATGAGAAAATAAAATGCCCTCATAGTGACTTGTCCAGACTCACATAGTTAATAAATGAGAACTGGCATTTGAACTCAAGAGAATCTTGATTCAGTCTGGTACTCTTTCCAATAAAGTAAGAAACTATCCCAATATAGACTATTTTGTCTTAACCCTGCATCTAGACTCAGGAAGACATGAGTTCAAATTTTATCTCAGACACTTACTAGTTGTGTGATCTTGTACAAGTCATTTAACTTGTTTGTTACAGTTTTCTCAGATGTGAATTAGGGATAATAATAGAATCTACCTCTCAAGGTTGTTATCAGTATCTAATTAGGTATTATTTGTAAAGCATTTAGTAAAGTATAGGCACATAATAGGTCTTAATAAATGTATATTTCCTTCTATCCCAGACTATTTACCTCCTGAGAGATGTTACAAAAGATGGAAAGGATAGAGTTTATCCAAATCTGTAATCTAGAAAAAGGAGTAGGGGAAGACTGGTGAGCAAACCTGTTAGGATGATAGAACTGTGTGAGATTTCTCTAAAAGTTCCTTGACATGAGAAAGTGAATATAATTAATTTATATGTTCTTTTGGTCTCCCAGAAAGTCCCAATTCTACATCAGCTAGCACCATTCCTTGGAATGACAAACAACATGATTTGACGAACACTAACACTGTTAATATCAGAAAGTTAGAAAAGGTAGATTTTCCTAAAAGACTTGCTTGATCACATCAATCTTTTACTAAAATTCAAATGACTCTTGATCTTCTGTGATGTTGTTGATGATGATGGTCTTTGCAATGTTTGTCCTTCATTTTTGAAGAAGGCCACAACATCAGGGAAGTGATGCCATGACAAGCACGTGAATTGGATTTGAGTGGGGGGGGGGGATGTACTGTGCTAAGTCACCAGCCTCACTTTCTCCTTCAAAGAGTTCTCTAGGTCCAATGACCAGATATGAATCAGGATGACTGGAGATGGCCTTGGATGTGAGGCAATCAGGGTTAAGTGACTTGCCCAAGGTAACACAGCTAGTAAGTAGTGTCTGAGGCTTGATTCAAACTCCAACTCTCTTAACTCCAAGACCAGTTCTCCATCCACTGTGCCACCTAGATGCCTGGTGTCATTTGACCTTTGTTCTCAAAGAATGCCATGAAATGCAAGTGAATTGGTTTGGAGTGAGGGGGTACTGTGCTAAGTCAGCAGCCTCAGTTTCTCCTCCAGAGTCATCTGGATCCAGTGACCAGATATGAATCTGGATGACTAGAGATGGTCCTGGATGTGAGGCAATGAGAGTTAAATGACTTGTGAAAGGTTGTTCAGCTAGTAAGTGACAATTGTCTGAGGCCACATTTGAACTCAAGTTCTCTAGGTTCTCCTGACTTCAGAGCTGTTGCTCAATCCACTGTGCCACCTCTGTACTACTTGGAGGATCAAATAGAAACCCCCTAATGGCATTTTAAGTTTGCAACCTGGTCCTTCCCATCATTTCAGTTCTCCCATGTTATTTTTACTTTATGTACTCTACAATCATTCTGCTTGTTTGGCCCTCACATGCAGTGCTTCATCTCTTATGGCTTTGTCTTTGAGCTGCCCCTCATTCATGCTCTCCCTTCTCATCCCCTTCTCTTACAGTTTCTGACTTCTGTCTAGATCACAGGGAACCTCTCCAGGACTACTTTGCTGGTAGTGCCTTCCTCTCTTAGGTTATCGTGTAGAATACTTTGTATCTACTTCATCTTTGCAAATTGTATTCTCCATTAAAATTAAAACTTTCAGTTCTTGGAGGGACAGGACTGTTTTTGTTTTTGTATTCCCAGTGATTAGCATAGTGTCTTATAAATAGCAAGTGTTTAACAGATGCTTGAAAGATTTCCTTTTTAAGAGTAGTAATCTCTTGATAGAATGCCATTTACTCAGCAAGCTGTTTCAAAAAATCTTAGGGTGATTTTAAGCTTTTAAATCTTAAATGAAAGTTTTAAGTTTTGAATTGTAATTTTAAGCTCCTAAAACCTAACAATGCACTAAGACTCTTGGGATACCTGTATAATGACAAATGTAATTCAAACTGGAATGGTTAAGAACAAGAAGAATAAAAATGGAGGGAAGCAGCTCTATCTCCATAGCTCTTGATGTGTTGGCAATAGATATCTTGGTTAGAAAGTTAGTACAAAAATTGGAATTTATCCAGTGTGTGGGTAGGAAAATATGCCACAAAAGTCTTCAGCAGATGACGTTTCTTATTTAGTGTAAGGAAAGAATAAGGACAATATCCAAATCTCTGGGAAAAAATGTGAAATCTAACTGAGAAGAATAAGAAAGCTATACTCTGGTTAAAAATGGAGGAAGAAAAGATTAGCTGATATTTTAAGAGATTGCATTTAATAAGGAGTGAAGAGATTAGGGGTTAAAAACAGTTTATATATTTTTTGCTATTATTAATTTTGAATGTTGAATAAAAAAAGCTTTTGAGAATGAATGAAATACTATTTCCAATGTCACTTTGATAAAAGAACAATATAAGTAAAAGCTTTGTTATTAGCAATGATCACTTAATTTTAAAGATAATATATGTTCTCATTTAAAAAGGATATTTGAAACATGATAATTACTACAGTTATGTTTCTTTTTTCCCTTTTTGAGGAGTCTCTGTTAGAAGATAGAACTAGGGATAGCAATCAATAATCCTCTTGAAATCTAGGTAGAAAATATGAGTCCAATTTTATATAAAGTTTAAAGAGTGTGCTTTTGTAATTTATATAGAAAATCCATGTTTAGACTTTAAATAGGAAAGGCATGTATATAAATGATGAATCATCTTTTCCTTTATTTAGGCCACAGGAGCCTTATGACTCTGAATATCATTCCACTCTCAGGTTTTGACTCACTAAGTCATTTTTAGTACACTCTCAGTATTTGTCAAAAGATATAGAGGAACATCCTTAAGAACATTATTATGTGTTCTTCTGATTTTATGATTCTCAGTTCCATTGACTAATTGAGGCTAATTAGATAGCTTAATAGATCAATTTAAGCACCTAAATTCAGGACGAAATAAATTTCAATCTTATTGGAGTTCCTTACTAGCTATGTGATCCTCAGCTTAAGTTCTATATTCCTTATTGATTTCATTGATATAAAGGAATAACAATAATACATGTCCCACAGGCAAGGAAAACTTAGATAATATTTTCAAGGAAATCTGTAAAATTTAAATTGCTATATAAGGACTAGCTAATTACATTGGTGGTTTTGCAATTTGGTACTGGATAATACATAGAGCAATTTATCATTGGAATAGATAAGGTACATTAATATAAGGAAGACAAGGTACACAGTAACATAGTGTTTGATCTCAGCTTCTGAAGGAAGAACTCACTATTTGACAAAAAAAAAAACCCGTTGGGTAAACTGGAAAAAAGTTTGGCAGAAACTAAGTAGAGGCCAACATTTCACAATATTTTTTATACCAAAATAGACTCCAAATGAGTGTGTGACTTAGACATAAAGGATGACATAATAAACCCACTTAAGGAGCAAGTAAAAAAATTGACTGTCAGAGAGTTTTTGAACAAAAAAGAGATAGAGAAGATAATAGAACATAAAATGGCCAATTTTGATTAAATGGATTAAAAAAAGATTTTGTACAAACAAAACAAATGCAGCTAAAATTAGGAGAAATAGATGAATGGGAAAATTTTTGCAGCAAATTGATTTAATAAAGATCTCATTTCTTATATACTGGGAATTGATCCAAATTTATAAAAGAAAGATTGATAAAATCAATTTATCAATTTATCAATTAATAAAATGACCAAAGGATGAGAACAGGCAGTTTTCAGAGAAAAAAGCCCAAACTATAAATACCCATATAAAAATGTCTTAAATTGCTAATAATTAGAAAAATGCAAATTAAAACAAATCTAGGGTACCATACCTATCAAGTTGACAAAGTTGATGGAAAAAGAAAATCACCAATGTTAAAAAGGACAATAGTAAAACAAACAAACAAAAAGATATATTAATGCATTATTGATGGAGTTGTGAACTGGTCCAACCATTCTGCAAAATAATATGGAACCAAAAAAACTTCTTAATTCTGTATACCCTTTGGCCCTCCTATGCTACTACTAGATATACATACTAAAGAGATAAAGAAATCACTTATATGTTCAAAAATATTTACAGGAACTCTTTCTGTAGTGTCAAATAACTGGAAATTTAGTGGGAAGCTATCAATTAGGGTATGATTGAACAAGTTATGATATACTATGTGATGGTATTGTACTGTAAAACATAATGAAAGGAATGATATCAAAGAAACACGAGAAGACTTTTGTGAAGTGGTGCAGAATGAGCAGAACAGTTTATAAAACAGATGAAAATTATAATAGAATATTGCAAAGAGAAAAACTCTGGTCAAAGCAATGAACAACCAAAATTCCAGAATGCTAAGAATGAAACATGCTACCCCTCTCCTGATAGACAGATGATAGAATCAGAATACATTTTGACACTTTTTAATTTTGTTTGATTATACATGTTTGTAAGAATGGTTTTATTTTTCTTGCATTCTCAATTGGAGGTAGAAATGGTGGAGAGCATTGGCTGTATGCCAAGGAATGTTAATTGCTTTTAAAGTATTATCTTATTTGATGTTGGAACAAATCTAGGAGGTGGCTGCTATCCTCATTTTACAGTTGAGGACACTGAGGTAAATAAAGGCTAAGTAACTTACTCAGGATCACACAGATAGTAAGGAAAGTGGGAGAATGAAGATCTGAAAATGAAATAAAATTTAGTTTAAAAATGAAAAATTATTCTTTTATCTTAGAGCCAAGTAGGGAATATTCAAAACTTCATGGGTACTAGAAAGGAATAGACTTGGCTTATATGGTAGAGTAGAAATAATAAAGGACCCAATTCACTGCTAACTAGATGTGTGACTTGATGTATGTAATGTCACCTCTCTGGACTACAGTTTCCTTACCTTTAAAAAAGGATTGAACTAGATTCCTTCTATTATAGATTCTATCTCCAGTGGTGTGTGATATTATGATTCTCTTGCTTTTATTCAAAGAAATGTATATTCCACAGAATGAGACAGACTAAATAGTAAACAGGAAACTCTAGAAATGATTAATCACTTATAAACCACAAGAATCCTTATCACTAATGATGACGCTTAAAATTTGAAATCTTTGAAAGGAATTTGACTCAATAAAGGAAAGAAACTTTAAAAAAAATCTGTCTGTTCTTCATTTTTATATATTATTTTGTTTTAACACCTGAAAGTACTGTTTGTTTTAAAGAAAGAATACAAAAAATCCCAACCTAGTGTCTTATATGTAATATAACATTTTCCTGTTACCTTTAACTGGAAGATTTTTCTTAATTTATATTTAAATTTTCTTAATTTAAAAATACATCCTTTGTTCAGGTAAACAGACACTAGTCAAGTAATACATTGCTTGATATAAAATTAAATATGCAGTTTTCCTCCATTTCCTCCAAATAAAATATAGAACTTGATAGATTATTTATAAAGCCTCATTATAGTATAGAGATGACTTGTTTCTTTCAGATCATAATGGTTGATCATAAGCTCTGGTAGTTTTTACCAAGCTGAAAAATCTTCTAGTATGATCCAGGGATGAACTGATTTTGTTATCTGCATACTAGCCTAGCTAAATTTAGGGATGCTCATGGCTAGTTTGGCCTTAGGAAAAACTTAATTTTTGAACTATAGAATATCTCAAAAACTATTTCCTAAGTGTGAGAAAGGTTATAGCATGCACAACTGGAAGCAAAATCCACAACAGTGGATGAAATAATTCATCCTTAATGTATTAATGCAACTACAGTAATGAAAAGTTAGTGGGTTATTGATTTTAGCCTACCTCAGATTCTCTTCAGCTGTTTTAAACTCTATTTCTGATTATGTGATCCTGAAAAAAAATCAAGTACTTTGTGTTTCAATATATCTGTTCCAAAAAAGTAAGAATTTTGTGATTTCCATAGGGTTGTTTTAAAATTTTGAATGGAAATAATTAGGTTTTTAAATATTAATGCAACCTGCTTATCTTTAAGTATTCAACTATATGATTTTATTTTTGCCATAACCAAAAAATGAATTTAAATCTAGTTTATTTCAAGGTTTGTAAATTATATATATATGTATATATATATATATATATATATACATATATATATAGACTTCTAATCAAGGACCATATTTTAACACCAGTTCCAAAAATCCTCTGAGAACTTTATATTACAAGATATTTATGAATAAAGAGGGCATGATATGGCAGCCCCCCCCAAAACCCCCAACAAACTCACAAAACCAAAAAAAAATTTTTCTTTAGATATAATAAAAGAGGCATAGCATCCAGAATAGGGGCTATATTAGTTTTGGAGCATTTTGACTTTGTCAAGCCAAATCTTGATGTAGGCTGAAACTGCCCAGTGATTAATTATAAACTAAAAGTAGGACACACTGCTTTGGATGATAGTGGGGATGCCACTTCTTTAGTTAGATAAATTGTTACTTGTTTGGTCAGGTTGGAGAAGATATTCTTAGTCATTTGTGCATTGAATTACATCATATCAAGTTTCCTTTCCAACTCTGAGATCCATGATTCTTATATCCAATTTTCTTCCTTCAATCAATTGCCCATTTATTCTGCATGTCTTTAAAGAATGTTGTCTTAAAAAAAATACTGACCCTGTAGTCAGACGAAAGTGATTTGATTACCTGTGGGATCTAGGGCAAGGCACTTAAATACCTTGGACCTTAGTTTTTTCAACTGTAAAATTAAAAGTTTGTACTCAATGGTTTCTGAGGTCTCTTCTATCTCTAGATTTATGTTCCTATGACTAGATCACATTATCAAATAGAAGGCCAGAATCTTCTCTGCGACTTAAAATCAGTATAAAAATTTGTAAATTAAAATACACACTGAACAAAATATTGTAAATAACATTTGAGATAGCCAACAATTTATCCAGGCAAATTAGGTCAATTCCTAGAAAAGGATATCTTCTCTAGATTGCACATGAACCCACAGTAACTTATAATCATTAAATGGCTCTTTCAAATTGTTCTTCTTGGGGCAGCTAGGTGGCGCAGTGGATAGAGCACTGACCTTGGAGTCAAGAGGACCTGAGTTCAAATATGACCTCAGACACTTAGTAATTACCAAGCTGTATGGTCTTGGGCAAGTCACTTAACCCCGTTTGCCTTACAAAAACCTAAAAAAAAAATTGTGCTTCTCAGGACAAAGATTTCATCGAAGAATATTTTAAATACAAAAAATGAGTAAATAAAAACCTTGGTCTGATTGAAAAAAAATAAAATTATCCTTCTCTCTTTGATTCTCTTCTCTTGGTCAGTCAATATAGTTTTTATTTCACAGGAAAGTTCCACTCTGCCTCTATTCAAACTAAATTGTATAAGTTTGTTATTCCTGAGCAGAAAGACCTCTTAGTAAGAGCCATTAACAGTCTGTAATTACTATAATTGGTTTTGTATTTCATATAATTATTGTTACATTTTTTAAAAAACACATTTTTCAATCAAAGATTTCTAAGATCAAATAATAGTTCAATTAAGTTTAAGGAAAAACTTAATGAGGATTTTGAGCTAGATAGATCTGTGCTATTTCTAATGTTTTAACATTATATTTCATGCTGGACTATATTCAATTACATTGTGAACTCATGAAAGTCCAAAGTAGTTACCATGGAGGAACATACTTCTTTTGTGACCCAAATTTGCAATTTGAGGCTCTTTGAATTATCTCCCTCTACCATAGTCCCACATATATTACTTATGGTTAGAAATGACACAAGAAAAGCAAAGCAGGTGCTCATAGAATATTTTTAAATGGACATTTAATTGAAGAATTATTTTCTTTATGTTAGACTGAATCTTTTTATAGAAGCTAAACTCTCAATTTGCCAATTGCAGTACCTGCTGGAAAGGTATCACTACTAGAGGCCTATTTTTAGTTTTTTTGTGCATATTCTGTAATAGAAAGAATACTAGATTGGGAATCAAAAGTCCTGAGTTCTTATACTAGCTTAATTACCAACATGTCTTGTGGCCTTGATGGAATCACTGCCCTTTCAGAGGCAAGCAGGATTTAGTGCAAAGAATATTGATCCTGCAGCCAGAGGAGCTAGGTTTGTATTTACTATTTGTGAGACCTAAGACAAGTCACTTAAATGTGTTGGCGCTCAGTTTCCTCAAATGTTAAATGATAAATTTAAACTAGAGGCCTCTGACTTAATCTTTAACTCTAGATCTATTATCCTATGATTAGGTCACATTATCAAGTAGAAAGTTAATGTGCTTTCTCTGCAAGTTAATACCAATATAAAAAATTTCAGAGATCTACCCCAGATACTAGATTTAATCTTACTATCTATGGATTAAGAAAATATAAAATGACAATGACAAAAAGTTACTAAAAATTCATTTACATTTCAAAAGGAATATATTAGCCAGAATAGTCTCTCTACATGTTTGGAAACTAATAGAATGTATATGTATGAGATATCATTTTTTTAATCTACAGAAGGTTCTCTAGGTCCCTGCATATTTTGTTTGGTCTAAAAAAGACCAAAAAACCCAAATATGACTTTGTTTTTGCACTTTTAAAATAAGTTGTATTAATTATATTTGGTCTTTGAGTCATCTTTTTAAAATACAAAATACCCTTACTGTGTGTTTCACCATAACCCTTATAGGCTAACACTTTTGCTGGGATTAGTTAATAATTAGCTGAGAGAAAAAATGGTGAGAAAAAGGAGGGAGAATTTGTTAAGAGAAGACAAGTTTGAGAAGAAAAGAAGACAGAAGACCAAGCAAATGAACCTTTTATCCATCTCGAGTTTTTGCTTAGGACCATGTTGAGTTAAAAGAACTTATTCTTAATGTCATCATGCCCATGCAACAGTCCTTTTCACTGATGTGTTGGACAATTTCAAAGCAGGGGTTCATGTACAAAAGACTACCAGTGCATTATTAATCCAAGGAGAAATTTATATCTCAGTTCCTTCTTTCCTTATCCAAACTGTAGTTTTCTATTATACCTGATGTTATTACTTGAAACTGATGATTTCTGTATGCATAGAAAATATAAGGTTGAAATATATATATATATATATATATACTTTACTGTCATTACCAACTCCCATTGCCAGTATTTTGTTTTAAAATTTTTAATTTTTTTTTAGGATTTTACAAGAGAAATGGGGTTAAAGTGGCTTGCCCAAGGCCACATAGCTAAGTAATGATTAAGTGTCTGAGGTCGGATTTGAACTCAGGTACTCCTGACTCCAGGGCTGGTGTTCTATCCACTGCACCACCTAGCTGCCCCTAAAAATTTAAATGTCTTTTGAGAATTTTCCTTTTAAGAAGATCCACTGCTTTCTGGCTGTTGGAGTATTTGGGAAAATAGTGATCCTTTTCAGTAGCTTCTTTTTGAAGTTAACAAAATCTGTTTCTTAGTGATTGTGTCAGAGGTTTAAAAACTGTTGCTCTCAGTTTTTTTACTTAACATTTAAAAATCTGTTTCTTTTCTGAGTCTGTCAAAGACTTTTAGGAAAAAATGAAAAATTTGTTGCTCATTCAATTTGATTTTTTTTCCGGATGAACATGTTAAAACAAATCTGTTTTTCTCCCTTTAAAAACAGAGGTTTGGCTTATTAAAGTAGTTAAATATTGGTTGCTCTATTTAAGGTTTCCAAAATTGCTCTATAGAAACTGAAATGTCCTTGTAGCTTCCCTGTAGAGTAGTAACTTCATTATATAAATATACTGAACCAACAAGAACCTTGATAACCAAATCCTGTATTAATGAGGAATGACAAGCAATATTGTATTCAGTCTTGTATTAAGGACACTTGTCAGGACATAATAGTCAATAATGAAGAGAATTTTTAAAGCATGATACTCATGATTAGATGCAAATAAGTGGGACCCTATTACTTTCTTTGCAGGTAGAATATACATTTCATTATTTTACTCTCCTGCTTGACCTTTACATTGCTAATGACATGAATAATAAAGATGTAGATCAATGATTTACATATAGAATTAATTATCTGCATCAGAACCCTCAACCTGTAGCTATTTAGGAATGTATCAATTATCAAGTAACTTTAATAGTTCTAGATATTGAGGTTTTTCTCAAAAATGCTTAATGTTTCCCTGTACTCAATCCTAGTTTGAACATATTAAGACTAGCATGTTTCTTGTATTTTCTATTCCCCATCCCTTCCTCAAATGTTCAAATAAAATGGAGACTCATGAAAGTGGGGCTTAGAAGATTGATCCATCGGTTGAAAAAGATCTGAGAACCTTGATGGGCATAATGTTACAGATTAGTATGTCCTGACCCTATATAGCTTTTGGTTTCTTAATTTGGAGAATGTAAACTTAATTTTTTTCAATAACTGCATTTCAATATAATTAGTTTTCTTTACAATTTTACATATTTTATTTTATGCATCTATACAGTTTATTCTGAGGACTTTAAAGGTTTCACCAGACTTCCAAAAGGAAGATCCATGGCACACAAACATATTAAGAACCTTACCTACAGCAAACCTTCTAAAATGTTCTAACAATAGTATAGAAATGTTTTTCATAATTTCACATCTATAATGGATATTATAGTGCTTGTTTTCTCAATGAGTGGGGGAGATTGCTAGAGGGAGAGACAAAATTTGGAACACAAAATGTATATTAAAAATAAAGAAGAAAATATTCTTCCAAGTTAAATATTTTTTGCCTAACTTTGTAATTTCAACTTCATAAATATTTTTTTAATCAATTCAAACTACTTTTTATTGACAATGGAAAGGGACATGTAGGTTATAGGATGCTATATTCAGCCTTGAGTTAAGGATACTGTTCAGAACATAATAGTTCAACTAGTGGCAAGAGAGAATTTTTAAGACATCACACTCTTGATTTGATTGAAATAAGTGGGACCTTATAATTTCCTTCAGCTGATATAATATATATTTTGTCTTCTTACTTTCCTGTTTGCATTTTACATTGCAAATGACTGTACAAGAAAGCTGTTAGACACATATGGTCAACTTTTAGGACATTTCTAGCTCTATGTCAATGATGTCCTATCATTAAAGAATTCATGAAGGCCATCATTAAGGACATGAGTACACTGGACTTAGATGTGAGTTCAAATCTATCTTCAGATATTTAGTAGCTGTGAGGCCTTGTTACCTAAACTCTCTCTGCCTCAGTTTCTTCATTATAAAATGAGGATAATAATTAGCACCCACCTTACAGGATTGTTTTCAGGATAAAATTATTTTTGTATTATATTACTACAATTAGTACAACTTTCAAATACAAATATATAAAATTCTTTGCAAAAGTTTTATTATTATTATTATTATTATTATTATTATTATTATTATTAATATATTTGTTCTCAGAAAGAGAGGCAGAATGACAGGGTGATTAGAGAGCCAAGAAGAGACTAGAAGAAAATAAAGTCAGGAAGTTTTTAGAGTCTGGAAAAATCTGTATTCGAGTACTGCCTATAGCCCTTGCTAGTTATGTGACCCTGGTAAGTCATTTAGCTAATGTTGCTGTTCTTCAGTCATTCCAGTCATGTCTGACACTTCATGACCCTTTTTGGAGTTATCTTGGCAAAGAACTGGTGTGGTTTGCCATTTCCTTCTCCAGCTCATTTTTTTAAATGAGGAAAATAGGGTTAAGTGACTTGGCCAAGATCACATTAGCTAGTATGACAAGATTTTAGCTCAGGAAGATGTGTTCTTGCTGATTTCAGACACAGCACTCCATCCACTGTGCCACCTAGCTTCCCCATGCAAAGTAGGCACCTGAGATTCTTTAGTAGAGGAGGTTTCCTTACTAGGAGTACCTTATAGCCAAATAATAATTCTGATTGCATTTAAATAACTATCTTTAGAGCAGAAAAAGCTTTGGTTAGCTACAGCAAGAGTGAGGACTAGACAATCTGAGCCATGGTATCCATGAAACATTCAAAGAGCCAGAGAAATATATTCAGGACACTGTGAAGAAATTATAGGAAAGATTAAAAAAAAAACAAACCATGGACCAGATCACCTGCAATCAGAAGCAGAAAGGTCACCATTTGCACTGATATTGTGAATAGACTCCCAGATGAGATCTCAGACTCTTTCAAGTTTTAAAAAAATGTGTTAGGGACTGTCTCATTCATGAACTTGAAATCTTTAAAAAAAATAACACAAGACTAGTGAGAAATTTCAAATACCTCAATAGTTCACTGTATTGTCAGAAGTAAACAGTAATATGTTACTCAGGGTCTAGAGCTGATTTTCTCAAGTGATCAAAATGAAAGTTCTTGATATGAAAACTTCTCTTTTTCATATTAATGACTTCTTTTAACATTTCATTATTCATAAATAACTACAATCACATTGTACAAGGATGATGAGAGGAAAGCGTTGCAGAGCAGTTTTATTTTTCTTATTTATGTGACAATTTGAGAGACTTGGCAAGAGTGCACGTTGAATTTACTTCCTCTTTTAAGCTTCAAAGTGATTTGGACAGCCTAAAAAGAGAAAGAAACTTAACAGTTTAGACTTTGATGAAAGCTACTTAGGCTTAGAAAGAAAGTGGATAGAGGATGTAAGGGTAGATGGTGAAGTACATTAATAGAAATAGAATAATTGATGAGTTCATATATATATATATATACATAGGATAGAGTTCATATAATGATATGTTTATATATAATAATTCATATTTAATATAGTTCATATATATGACCATAAAATTATAAGTACCTTCTCCCCACAGAGGTATACATCTCTTTTTTCATTTTTTCATTATAGGAAAGATTAAAAATGGCTTCTTACCCTGGATTGGTGGCATATTTACTCTGGAAGATAAAGCAACATATTGCCTTCACTCTCATCTTGTGTTCTCAGAATAGCAATTTAGTCACTGTGTGAAGTATGTATAGAAGAAGAACAAATTGGAAGTGAGGATACTAATTACTATAGAATTGAACCAATACCCTAGATTTGATCTGATGAGAGCAGGAAATGCAAGTATCACTGCCCTTTCTTTATACTGTTGCTTCTTAGTATCATCACTTTTCTTTAAAATTTTGCTATTGCATCTTTTACAATTTCTGCATGAAACTTTTCTTGACACCTCAGCTTTCAGTGACTTATCTACCCTCAATATATACATATATATATGTATATATATATATATAATTTATACATACATATATTTGTACAAACATCTATAAGTACATGTCTTCATATTATATAGATTCCTTGAAGGAAGAATACCCTTCATTTCTGTCTTTATATCCTTAATGGTTAGCCTAGCACTTGGCATATAATAGATGCTTAATAAATGCTTATTTATAGATACTAGTAAATTATATGTAGTTCTCTGAGTGTGATCTTTTGAACTCTATTTTTAAAAAATTATATTATTATCATAGAATGAATTTTTATGCAGTATAAAAATCATGGATTCAGATTGTCATATGAAGAACTGATGATTTTGTTGCTGTTGTTCTCTATAAAGATAGATCTCAGTCTAATCATTATTAAATTAAAAATTTTTTTATTAAAAAATCTTGAACTCCAAATTATTTTCTTCCCTCTTATTCCTTCTGCATCAATTGGAATGGTAAGAAATGTGATATGAATTATATAAGTGAATCTTAATTCACTTATAATTCTGTATTAGAAATTTGATAGAAGAAGTAGAGTATGGTATAGAGGATGGTGAAATTAAAGTGAGCATTTTTGCTTAGCTCATCCAACATGCCATTTCCACAACAACATAGAAAACATACCAGATTGAGTTCTGATTAATAAATCTGACAAAAAATCAGAATTAGTCATTTTTTCAGATCAAGGAAATTTAAGGAGAGTGTTTTTTGGACACTTGGATAGGGTTGGCAGCAGATCTGGCAGCAGAAGCTAGTGGAAAACACTCACATGTCCATGGATAATAAAGGGGATAAGGTTAAACTTAAATCAGATCAGGAAATATTGAGGCAGAGAAATCCTCAGAGATTCACTGGGAATGGGAACAGGTACTAACTAGTTGCTATGCTCTTGGTTCCCACAGTTCCTGGGAGCTATTGCGAATGAGAGAGACTGGTTGAAAATGGAGTAAGAAATAAGTTTCAAAAGGTTAATTGTGTGGCACTATTCCCAGAGGTAGAATGGGGGAGTCAGTTCTAATGTTTAGCTTTAAATAGAAGCTTTCAGTGGACTTGTTAGGGCAAAAGATCAAGTAAAGGGGGAGCTAGCAGGTTATATGCTCTGAATCTGCAGAAATTCCCAGCTGGCTTTTAGTTACTGAGTCTGGCAGCAGTCTATTGAAACTCAATCATACCCAATCCAACAAACCTGAACCTGGGTCAGTTACTTGTAGTACTCTAATCATAAGCACAGTAACAGATTTCTCCCTGAATCACATCACTTCAAAAGTACTGAATACTTGAAGACTGTAGACTGACCTATAAAAAGAGTAGAACATAAAGGAAAAAAAACCCTAGAAGCTCAGATCATCACTAGTCCCCCAGGTCAAGAAGTAAACAAAGGCCAACTCTAACAAAAGGTCAAAGTCAAGAGATAGGCTGGAAGAATGAACAGACACACAATGGAGCCTGATCATAAAACAGTATTGTGGTGGCGGAGAAAGTTAGGACATAAACTTAGAAGAAAATGACTTGAAAATACTCACAAGCAAATCCTCAAAGGAAAACACAGAAAGGACACAAGCTTAATAAGAATACTTAGAAGTATTAAAGAAAGAGATAAAAAAAAGAGCAAAAAAAAATTTGAAAATCAAAAAGAATGATAGAGGAAAAAATGAGAAAAGAAATGAGAAGTATGGAAAAGGTATGAAAGAATTAAACATTTTGTTAAAAAACTATGACTGATGAAAATAACTCTTTAAAACCTAGAATTGACCAATGATAAAAGGACAAAGTATTATTATTGAGGAAAATGACTCCTTAAAATTAGAATTGGCAAAACAAAAGATAATAGAAACTTGAGATATCAATAAATCATAAAAATAAAATAAAAAAGGCTCCAAAGCCTTTTTCTTATGAGATCTCATCAGAAAAAAAACAACTGATTTAGAAAATAGATTTGAGAGATAATTTAAGAATTACTGAACTACTTGAAAAATCATTAAAATTAAAAGATCCTGTTATCTCAAAAAATTATAAAGGTAAATTGTCCAAATAGCTTAGAAGCAGAAAAAAAGTAGAAATTAAAAGAATCTATTGGTTTAACTCCTGAAAAGAACTCCAAAATGAAAACTACCATAGTAAAAACCCAGAGAAGGAAATACTTCAACTGACCTGAAAGAATGAATTCAAATATTGTGGACCTACAGTCAGGATCATAGAAGATTTAGTAGCTACCACTCTAAAGCAAAGGAATATGATATTTTTGGAAGAGAAAGAAGCTAGTACTACTATAGCCAAGAATAATCTATCCATCAAAACTGAGTATAATCCTAAAGGGGGGGAAAAGGGATTATATAGACTTTCAAGCATTCCTGACAGAAAGATTAATGCTAAATAGAAAATTGACCATTTAAACATAGGACTCAAGAAAAGCATAAAAGCAAAACATCAGAAAGACATTATAAGAAATTTAAAGTTAAACAAATTACCTTCTTACATAAGGGATGGATATATGTAAGGACAAAGAACTTTATCATTATCAGGGATCTAAGAGTCTAATTAGGCAGTGTGATTTAATTACACTGAGATGATTTCAAAAGAAGAAAGAAAGGGTAGAAAAGAGGCATGTGTTAGAAAAAGGGTAAAGAGGAAAAGAGAATGAGGAAAATTATTTCACATAAATGAGGCATGGAAGGAAAAAATTTACAATGGATGGGGAAGTGATGGGGAATAAAAATTGAACCATGTTATTGCTCAAGAAAGAAATTGAGTCAAGGAGGGTAAAATAAATATTCAGACAGAATTGGTATAGAAATTTATCTTATTGAACAAGGAAGTAGGAGATAAGAGTTAAGTGATAAGATCCATTAAGGGAAGCAGTAGTAAGAAGCAAAATAGACTCTTAGGAAGAAATCAGGGTAGAAAGGAGAAAGATGAATAAAAGAGAATAGGATAAAGGGGAAAATATAGTTAGTAATCATATCTATGAAAGTAAATGGGATAAGCTCATTCACAATATGGAAAAGGATAGCTGAATGAATTCAAAACCAGAATCTAACAATATGTTGTTTTCAGAAACACACTTGAAACATAAAGATACATAAAGAAACAAAGAATTAAAGTAAGAGAATGAGCCACAATCCCTTATGCTTTAGTTTAAGTAAAAAAAGCAATTGTGAAAATAATGATGTCAGGTGAAACAAAAGTAAAAATAAATTATTAAAAGAAATAAACTAGAAGCTACATTTAGCTAAAACAACGAATTAGTTTCAATATTGAGCATACATATTTAAATATATTAATTAGAATTAAGTGAAAAATTAACTTCAGTAAAGTTTTCAGGACAGAAGTCATCAGAATTTCTATTTATTATGAATAAAACCCACCAAGAAAAGATAGAAAGAGAAATTCAACTTAAAAATAACTACACTCAGTATGAAATCTTTGGGAATCTACTTGCCAACATACACAGGAAATGAATAAATTATAAAACAATTTTCATACAAATAAAGAAAATATAAATAATTTAAAATATATTAATTGCTTATGGATAGACTCAGGCAATATAATAAAAATGTCAGTACTCCCTAAATTGGTTTATTTAGTGCCAAACAATAAATACCAAAAATAATTTTTAGACCTAGAAAAAATAAGATTAAGAATATCAAGGAAATCAATGAAAAGAAAAGGAAAGAAGGGGGCCTAGCAATATTAGATCTGGGTTGTTGTTTGTCTTCCATTCTTGAAGAGGATTACAACATTAGGAAGATGAAGCCATGACAAATGAAGTGGATCTAAATAAAGTGAAGACTCATTTTCTCCTCTGGAGCCAGCTGGGTCCAGTGGCAAGATATAGTCATAGACTTTGATAAGATCTAAAACTTTACTATGAGCCTCCAATCATCAAAATAATTCAGCATTGTTTAAAGAATAGAGAGATTGATAAATGGAATAGATCAGATATACAATGTATAGAAGTAATTGAGCACAGTAACCTAGAGTCTGGCAAACCCAAAGATTCCAGATATTGCTGCAAGAATTTGCTGACAAAACTGGAAAGTAGACTGGAAGAAGTTGGACAAAAACAAATGTGTTACATTTTATATGAAGAGAAGGTCAAAATGTATATGAAATTAGACATAAAGGTTGATAAAATAAGCAATTTAACTTGTCAGAAAAAAGAAATGACTTGAGTTCTTAACCAATCAAGAAGTACAAGTATTCATAGAAAGCAAAATGCATAATTTTGATTAAATAAATTCTAAGAAATAAGTGCTTTTTTAAAAGTGCAGTTTAAAGAAAAACTGATGCAGACAGAAATTAAGTATCTTCTCAGGGTCACACAGCTATTATCTAAGTTTTGATTTGAATTCATGTCTTCTTGACTTTAGGTCCAGTCCTCTATCCACTGTACCTATTTGAATTTTGTCTTTGTATGGCCATAAATTGACAAATATATAGAATAGTACCTTGAAATAATATATTCTTAATATTTATGGAATGGAAATCAGATTGAATTTATGTTTGACTTCTCTATAGTATCTATTATTTTCCAATGGATATTTAGGCAACTATTAAAAAGTTACCTCTTTGCTATTACTTGATTGAATATTATTTCTTCATAGTGGAAAGAATGTTAAGGCAAGAAAGATTAATTCAAATTCACTAATTTTAACTAACAATACTAAGATCAGGAGAGAGATATTTATGCATTTTTCTTCTTTTCAGGCAAGCTTTATAAAAGGATTTTAGTGGCAAGGGCTATGCCATACACAGAGATCAAAGATACTGATGTCAAGGTGCTCAAAATAACTGTTTGAAGGTTACACCAAATGAATTTCATTGAATTTTGTGGAGAGTTCAGCACCTTCTCAATTGTATGAATAAATTTTTTCTCTTCATGTACGTAAAAAGTAAAAGAAATAGTGATAATATTGCTCAAATTGTAGCACAGAATTATAGAATCTTAGGGTCTGAAGGGATTTCAGGTGACTAAAGATATATCTTGTTTTGGATGGATCTTTTCTATATATACACAAAACCAATCATCTAATCTCTGCTTTAAAATCTCCAGTGAGAAAGAGCCACTTTAAGTAACCCTTTACACTTTTAGTTAGGAAAGTTTTCTTTATATTAAGTCCATATCCTCAGGTATCTGAAAGTTTCCATCATGCTTATTCCGACCTTCCCCTTCCCCCTCTGTCTGCTTTTCTTCTCAAATCTGACCACTACCAGTTACTTCAAACTATTCTCATGTTGCATAATTTCAAGAACATTTTCCATTTTGGTAAATTTCCTCTAGATGCTTGCCTGCTTATCAATTCAATTAATAAATGCAATATTTATACACAAACACTACGTACATAACCTGATCAGGGCAGCAAGATTTTTATCTACCCAGTCAGTACTGGAAATTTTATGTCTTTCAGCCTCAGATCATTTTGAATTCCAATATTTATCCCTGTTAAGTGTCATTTAACTAAATTTAGGTAAATTTCTAATTTGTCAAGATCCTTCTGAATTCTGATTATTTCATCCAGTATATAAGAAATACCTTTCTTTAGAATATCAGTAAATTTGATAACATTTATCTTTTGATTCAAGTCAATGATAAAATATAAATTAACTCAGGACTAAGCATAGCTTCCTGGGGGCACTCGACTTGGCAGTCTGTCAAGTTATTCCATCACTATGAACATCTTGACTCGGTACTCTAAATACGCAACATTCTGGAACCACTTTTGAATAGGAGAAAGTGATAGAGTGGATAATTCTGAGAAGGTAGCTAGGTGATTCAGTGGAGAGAGAAAAAAAGGCCTGAAGCCAGGAAGACTCATTTTCCTGAATTCAAATCTGAACTCAGACACTTTGTAGTTGTGTGAGCTTGGGTAATGCACTTGACCTCATTTTACCTTAGAGGTAGCTAGGTGGCTTGGGAAAAAGAAAGCCAAGTCTGGAGTCAGGAATATTTGACTTAAAATCAGACCTTAGACACTTAATAGCTGTGTGACCATGCATAAGTCATTTACCCTTTAGTTGCTTTAATCTAATGGAGTAGGGAATGTCAAATTATTATAATATCTGGGGTCATAGAGAGTCAGATAGACCTGAATGATTGAATAACAAGAAGGCACAGATCCCTGGGGCATCCAACTTGGCAGCCTACCAAATTAGTTTATCATTCTGGAGCCATTTTGAATAGGAGGAAGAAATTAGATTAGGTCACATTTGAGAAGTTCTCTGGCACTTTCCACAGTTCTATATTAAAAAGTATTACATACTTTTCTTTAATATCAATATTGTCTTTTTCTTAGTATTAGTGTAGTGTTAAAATTACTTGATGGCTTATAAAACCCAAGGCAAGATTTAAATCTTCTAATCCACTTCTAAGTAATAGAACACTACAATCTGAAAGAATAAAAATTAGGAATCTTCTGATGGGAAATGGAAATAAGTAACATGAAAGACTTTTAAAATGGTACTGGGGAGCAGCTAGGTGGCACAGTGGATAGAGCACTGGCCCTGGAGTTCAAATCCAATTTCAGATATTTAATAATTATCTATCTGTATGACCTTGGGAAAATCACTTAACCCCATTGCCTTGCAAAAAAAACTAAAAACAAAAAAGTGTCATGTGCATATTAAAAAAAGAAAGAAACTAGTACTGAATCCGTTTATATAGTTGGTTGATTGGTTCTTATCCTTCATTTATTGAAGAAGACTAAAATGATATTATTATGTTAGAGAGATGAGTTATAGTATGTACAATTGTAGCTGATCAGACCAATATGAACTCAGAATACTCTACCACAGATTGGGCACAAATAGTTCTTGTGAAGACCAGAGGCAGTTATTCTGAATTTATGTATTTCACAGTTCTTTTGACCTGCTTCAATTCTGTCTTGCTCAAAGAGTGCAGCACCCTCTCTAATGAGCAATCCTGTGCCAGGGTCTCCCATCCTGCATAATCCATTCCAAAATTCTTAAGAGAGTCCTTCGGGGTGTCTCCTTTTGGCTTCTTCTGATCCTCCTGTGAGCACATGCCCTGTGTGAGTTCTCCGACTGGCATTCTAACAACATGGCCAGCCCTTCATAGTTGTGTTCTCTGTAGTATTATTGGAATGCTTGGCAATTTAACTCAAGAAAGGACCTCAGTGTCTAGTGTCTTCTGCCAGGTGATCTTCAGAATCTTCTTAAGACAATTAAATGGAAGCAATTCATTTCCTGGCATGGCACTGGTAGACTGCCCAGGTTTCACAAGCATAGAGCAATGAAATCAGCACAATGGCTCTGTAGACCTTCAGTTTGGTTGTCAGTCTAATGCCTCTCATCTCCCACACTTTCTTTTGGAATCTCCCAAACACTGAGATAGCTCTGACAATGCTCATTTTCAACCTCATTATCAATATGTACTTCCCTGGAAAGGATACTGCCAAGCTAATTGAACTTGTCCACAGTATCTAAAACTTCTCTATTTGCTGTTATAAAATAAGAATAAATGATAGTAGATGGATACCAAAACGTCTAGGACTTTAAAAGAAGCAGAGGAATGTCTCTAGTGGTAGGTCAGCTCACCTATGAAGAATTTATGAAAAAAGATTTGGGTAAGAATAGTGGAGCAGGAGGAGTAGAAAAGTTGTAACCCACACATCAGTGAAAAGAGAATTTATAATGAAGAAACCATGGAGGTAAAAAATGATTAATGACAACAACATAGAAATAAGAAAACCCGACCATATGTAGATATATATAACTTTGACTACTAGAGTTTATAAACATTTTTAAAATCAAAAATCCACATCACAAAGGGAAGCACCACTAATATAAGAGATGAAAAAATCATAGTCTTTCTGTATTTTAGAGGACTACAAATTCTTTGTTAAACTTTTTTTACACTTCTGCTGAGAGACATATTTGAAATGGAGGTAGTAGGAAAGGAGGAAGGAGTAATTTAGAATGGAAAAGGGAAATTATTTTGCTATATTTTTTTTTTGCTCTGTTTTTGGTGGAATGATCTAGGGTGGCTTAAGTCATTTGATGGTTTGTTTACTTTTTGAAAACAATCTTGAGATGTTTCAGTAAGCTTCAGAGTCTCCCTAAATGACAGAAGTTACAATATTATTTTCCAGTTGAAGTCTTCTTTTTCTTCATAAACATGTCTAGTCTAAAAAGAGCAAACCTTATAAGTTCAATAACAGCTTTTTATAATTCTGTGATAATTGTATAAATTTTTCTTCTGGTTCTGCTCACTTTATTCTGCTTCAGTTCATATAAGTCTTCTCAGGTTTCCCCAATACTGACCTTTTTGATAATTATGTATGATACAATAATGTTATATTCTATTCACATAATATATTATTTTAAAAATACATATATGTATATCTATATATTACATTCATAAGGCTTACAGGGACTTTTGATTTGGTGGGCATTCACTAAGATATTAGTTCTTTGCCATCACAAAAAGAACTGCTATAAATACTTTTGTACATATAGTGACTTTTCCTCTTTCTTTGCCCTCTTTATGGTTTTGCTGGGACAAAGAGAAGGCATAATTTACTGACTTTTGGGATATAGCCCCAAAATGCTTTCTAAAATAGCCTAAATAATTCATAGCTCTATCAATAGGGCACTGATGTGCTTGTTTACAAATAGCCCCTTCAAGAGATGTCATTTTTCAATGTTTGTTATTTTTGTTAATTTAATGGGTATGAAGTAGAGCATCAGATTTTCTTTAATTCACGTTTCTCTAATTATTATTGATTTGGAACATGTTTTTATCTCATTGTTGATGTTTCTTTCTTTGAAAAGTACTTATTTATATTTATAGCAGCTCTTTTTGTAGTAACAAATAATTGGAAAATGAGGGATGTCCATTAAACTGGGGAATGAATGAGCAAATTATAGTATATGAATGAGATGGAGCTCTATTGTTCTGTAGAAAATCATGAGTGGGTAGACTTCAGAAAAACCCGAAAAGACTTGCATGAACTCATGCTGAGTAAAGTGAGGAGAACCGGAGATCATTGTCCTTAATAGCAATATTATATTGGTCCATCAACTATGGTATACTGAGCTTTTCTCAGCAATACATTTATCAAAGACAGTTCTAAAAACCTGTGATGAAAAATGCTCTGGAGCCTGAATGCAGACCAAAGTATGCTATTTTACTTTTCAAAAATTGGTTGTATATTTTTTCTTTTTCAAAAATTTTTCCCTTTTGTTTTGATTCTTCTTTACAATGTGACTAATATAGAAATATGTTTAATATTATTATACACATTAATATATATATCAGATTACTCACTATGTGGGGGGGAAAGAAGAGAGGGGGTGAGGGAGGGAGGGAGAAAAATGTGGAAATCAAATTGTTACAAAAATTGAATGTTGAACATTATCTTTACATGTAATTAGAAAAATTAAAATTAGAAAATGTAAACTTTTTGTTTATATTCCTTGATCATTTATTAATTGGTAAATATTTCTTATTCTTGTGAAATAAATCCTATTATATATATATATATATATATATATACTAGATTTTGAGACTTATTTCAATCAAACTTACTGCAAAGATTTTCCTTTTAGTTAATTATTTCCTTTATATTTTAAATACATTGATTTTATGTGTCCAAAAGGTTTTAAAATATTATGCATCAAAATTAGTATCTCCAATTATTTTATGCACTACCTTGCACATAAACTAGGAGACTCAACAAATAATTGTTGACTTAAAAAAAGCACAACAAGGAATTATCCATTACTATAGCATAAGAAAATTAATATATATATATATATATATATATATCAAGGTTAAATTATTAATCATTTAAATGAATAAAACAACAAATAAAAATTCATTTTTACTAAATTAATATAAAAAGTAACCCAATCTATAATGAATATATGATGAAGAGTAAAAATTAGTGTTATTTTCATTTATAAAATAGAAATTCTTTTTTTTAATTCATTCATGGGTGATTATTTCTTCAAAGAAAACTAGTAAATTATTTTCTATTCCCAATTATGCATTTAAAAACAATATTATTTTAAGCAATCCCCAGGGAAAGTTTCTACAGATCATGGTGTCCTAGGGTAAGAAAGAAACTAAAGGAATTGTTTTTCTCTATCCTTTGTCCTTAAGCAGGACCATATACTCTAATACATATATTTATCAAGAATTTTGAGGTTTGTAGAACACTTTTTTTTAACATCTTGTAATATAGACCCTCTCTTATTGCATATTTGAGGAATTGAGGCTCAGAGGTTTAAGAAACTTGTCTCTAGTCAGACAAGTAGCAAATGTCACAGAGGTTATTCAAAACCAAGCCATTTGTCTCTCAGTCCAGAAATGTTTCCACTATTATTCAAATGAAACCATTTCAGACAGGAGAATAGGTAGCCTGACATCTAACAATGAGAATTTCTCTTCACATTGCCATGCTTACTCCTCTCCATCTTTAATATTCAGTAAAGAAATTCTTTATATTTTATCTGCACCCCTTATGCTGCAAATTTAGTTTTCTTTCCTCTAGCTCTATCTTTAGGGTAAATGAGAAATAACTAATTGTTTGTCATCCTCCTAGCAAGAAATCTTCAGGGATACACTCTAGGTAAAATTATTAAATAGATGAAATTTGACTGCCAAATCCCTAACCTCATCATTCTTTTTTCCTGCTTTTCCTGGTTTTGTTAGAAAGCTCCTAGGACCCTGAGTAAAGTTTCCTCCATTCCTTTAACAAGGATTGCTTTAGGGAAAATAACTGAATTTCAGTCACTTTAAAGTATAAATGACTAGTAATGCCATAAAATACTATCCTTCTTAGAGGTAGTGACATTTTAAACTGACATTAAAATTCTAAACTGCAACAATGGTACCCTAACAGCAAAATTCCAGGCCCAAAGTAATGAATGGGGGGAGGTGGTATATGAAGGGATATGGGGCCTTCTAGACTTATGCAATATACTTAGTTGGCAATGCATAAAAATAACTGATCCAATATTATCTTATCTCTGAGTATTTTTATTTCAAGGCTAATTATCTCATTTTTTTTCAGAGTTTTCCTCTAAAAATCCCTATGCTCATCCTTCCTAAATGACTTGAAAGAAAGGGTGAATACTGGGTGAGTTTCCAGTGAAATCTCAAATTTGACAGATAAGAAGGAAAACTTAAACAGAAATGGAATAAATTAGAAAATGTCCTCAAGTCATATGGCCCTAGATTGTCCTCTGGGGATTTCCAAAGATGAGTAGCAAAAATGGCTTTGTTATTTGAATGTGAACTCTGTCAGGACAATTATGTTCTGTTGCAAGTTATATCAAATGTGAAGGCATGGTCTCATGTGGTCTTAGGAAACAAGGTATATCCAGAGAGGCACTGTGCCTTTCAACATGAAAAAGTTTACCATGCTAAACTGTGCTCATTAAAGGTCTTGAAAGGACAATGCATAAAAAATATAAGATAGTACTTGCTTAAGTGGCCTTCTCAAGTTATCAAATTGCATTTTTAAATAGAAATACTGCTAGTCAATAATGCCTATATGGATAGGCAATATTCCTATCCTCTCCCTTCTCAGAGAAAGCTATGTGTCAGAGGTAGAAATAACTTTCATGTGGATAAAATTCAATTATTCAATTAAATGAATAACTTGGAAATGCCTTTGAACAAAAACACTGGGGTAGGTATTGATGGAGATAAAAACTTCAATGGGGAAAATATCATTCCTCTTGGAATTTATAATTTAGTTTGAAAGTTATGATATAATTGTCCATGGTTAAAGGTAAGGTTAATATTGTCCTTTATTCTTGAAGAAGATCACAACATCATGGAGGTGATGCCATGACAAGTACGTGAACTGGCTTTGAGTGATGCGGTCCTGTGCAAAGTCAACAGACCCAGTTTCTCCTCCAGAGCCATCTGGGTCCAGTGGCCAGATATGAATCAGGACAAGTGGAGATGCATGCCCCTGGTCGCAAGGCAATCGGGGTTAAGTGACTTGCCCAAGGTCACATAGCTAGTAAGTGTCTCAAGTCACATTTGAACTCAGTTCCTCCTGTCTTGAGAGCCAGCGCTTTACTTACTACATCATCTAGCTGCCCCTTATAATATAACACAATAAAAATATCAGTATTTATATAGCATTTTAAGATTTAGAAAGTCCTTTACATGATATAAATGCATCTATATAATATTTATGTGTTATCTCATTTAATTCTCATGAGAACATTGAAAGATAGGTGCTATTATAAGCATTTTACTGATGAAGAATCTGAGTCTGAGAGTTAAAAATACTTGCCCTAGATCACAAAGAAAGATTCTGATCAAGATTTGAACTAAGTTCTTCCTCACTCTCAGTCTAGTGCTTTAGCTGTCTAGGTACCATTTATAGATATAATACAAAATAAAATAGACAAAGGCTAAGACAGATGAAACAAAAGTGCTTTTAAAGGTCTAAAACGGAATAATATCTGTTCTTAGAACATCAGGAAAGGACTGTTTATCTGGGTGGTTTTGAACTATGTCTTGAAGAATTTCAACATGGAGAAAGAGCTGGAGGGAGAGCTATTAAGAGGGCATCAAAGGCATAGGAAACACTATGTACAAATGTAGGAAGGTAGGTCTAATCAGCAAAATATTAAGTTTATCAAGGATTTTGATTTGAGATGGCTTGTATCATATATGTAACAGTTCTTTATTTGTTGGGTGTGAGTGTACCTATTTCTATTATTTTGCAATCCATCTTTTTTTGGTACAATAAGAACTTTGTAAATTATGATTTCTATACATTAAAAAGACTCTTGTTGAGTTAAAAGTCAACATAAAAATTAAACTTCCTAAATCCTTTACCACCTCAGATATTCAGTTCAAATAGACGGCCGCCAATGATGAAAATTAATGACATTTTCTTAAACTTGTCTAAGGCTAAGATAAGTGGACACAGAAGGTTTCTCATTTAGCAGAATATTCTCTTGTGACCCAACAGCCTATCTCTGTGGACACTGCACAGTAGAAATTTAGCAGAAGTATAAGCAAATTTGAGATGTGAAGTTTAGTTTAAATCGAGCACATTCCTGTTAAGGGTGTTTTCTTTTTGGCATTCTAATTTTGTCACATCAAGAACGTTCCAGCTGGAAGGATAGTCTAACAGTTGGTATGGGGTGTTTTAATTTAATTTTTAACTCTGATAGAAACAATTTTAGTTGTAGGTCTTTGCAAATTTGGATTTCATAAAGTTCATTGATGAGAAAAAGGTTTGACTGGCAACTTTACAGTTTTTCAACACTGTGATGTGGTATGCTTTTAATAGATGAATGTCAATTTAAAATGTCTAATTTATTTGATTTGGGTCTTGATGTTCATTCATAATGTAGTTAAATCTGCCTTATCTGCTGGATGATAATAATATGTTCATTAATTGGATAGTTTTCTTCAGTTCAGTTCAGTGAGTCTTAATGTGCATAATAGATAACATTGAGAAGACACATAAGAGTTGTGTCTATACTTAATTTTCAGCAGTATGCAGTAGTAATGGATAAACCTATTTATTGTTATGAGATTCATATAGAGGTGGTAGATCATATCAGAATGGTAAATTTTCTGATATATTTAGATACCATAAATATAACTTTAGTAATAAAGTATCATCTACTTCAAAGCTTTATTGTTAGGATCAAATGACGATTTATTTATAAAGTGTTAGTCCAGTATCTGCAACATAGGAGGGGATTAATAATTTCTTATTCACTTTCCCTGTTGATTCCCATAATAATAATTATTAGTATGGCAAGTCTTACAATTAAAGATATTTAGGAATTTCTCAAAGTTATTTTTAAACAAATATTCTCATGTTTTATATTATCATATATATATTATCATATTCCAGATGATTTAACTGATTCCTGATGAATTTGTTACCTTTTTTGCTTGCCTGATATGAATATATTATTGAGAGTGCACTGAGGTTTGCAGACTATTTCAACTAGTACAAATGCATACTATGCCAGAATTATTTTTTTCTAATTGGCTCATATTTATGGACATGATTATTTTGCAAAAAAAAGTATGAACTGTGATCAAAAATATAATCTCAGATTGATAACTGATTTCAAGTTCTAAGACTTTTAATTCACTTATTCTAGGCATAAATGTCAGTTCTGCCTAGGATATTTCATAAAAGACACGAGATGGTTGTTTTGTTTTTTTTTTTTTGCTCCTTGGTAAACTTATTCTCTCTCTCTATTTGTTCCCCACTTATTCTCTCTCTATTTGTTCTTGGTAAACTTATTCTCTATTTGTTCCCCACCCCTAACTTCTAAGGGAGAAAGGATGACTGAAGACAGTGTGATAAGGAAAAGACCTAGTATAACCATTAATTTACATTCAGGGTATTTTTCCCTTGACTCTTTGTTGTGTCTATAGGATATTTTGTCTGCTACCAGAGAGAGTAGCCATTAGCAATATAGACTCGGATTGATAGTTGGGTGAGAGCCTCATAATGATTGATTAAAAGCTCCAACAAGGCAGGAAACCTGGGCAAAGCTGGGATTCTATTTTCCTTTGCATGGAAATCTTTTTTTTCCCCTTTTTTCATCTCTTCTCCATTTTATTTTATTTTTTTACATTTCCTTTTAAAAATTGAACTGAGTTATACAATAGAATTTGTAGTTATATATTAAGCCACAATAGCTCTGCCAAGGGACATAGAAACTTCTTTAATTTTGACACTTCCTTTTTTTCTGAATCAAATGCAAATTTATTGTAGAAACTTTAAAAGGAGCTTATGAAACAAAAATTGTAATGCATTCACAAATTAATATTGTATTTCAAGTTACTTCAAGTCCATAGGAGAAAAAAATAAGCCGATTGCTTCTCTAATTGGTTCACTTTTTTCAGGTTGGACAATTAAAGCAAGTTTAATAAGAATAATGTCTTGTGATTTCTAGCACCTTTTTAAATTCTTTTCTTTTTTTTTTTGGCAGCTCTAATTAATCAAGTCTTACAACACTTCATCCCATAACCTCATTTCCCTTGAAGGAGATAAAGATCTTTATTTCTTGGGAAAACAATGCCCAATAAACAAGTGCCCTGTTTGATGTCACCTATCATTCCCCTGTTGGAGTCCCTATACTTGGATACCAAAGAATAGTTCTCTAACTATCAGCATCATCTCTTTCAAAGAGCTAGCAGAGATTTCTCTTATATTGTCATATAACCCTCACTATTACCTAATAGAACATTACATAAATATATTATTGCAAAGGAAAGCAATGCCTACTTATTTTGAATATCCATTATTCTTTCTAATGTTGGACTCTCACCCATTTCCTCTTATCAATTTGACACATGAGGCCGATCCAAATACTCTGAGTTATTTTTTTCATTTGTCAAATGGGGATAAAGATACTTCACCAGATGGTTGTGGGGATTTAAATGAGACAAAGGTTTAGACTTTTTTGGTGTACTTTAAAGGGTTATTCAATGTGTTTAATAATAATAATAATTATCATTGTTAGAATGGGAGCCCCAGGAGGAGTAGCTCTGACAATATTCCTCAATATCACTTTTAGGAGCCTTAATTGAAAAAAAAAATGTCAAAATGAAATGTTATCCCATGGGGCCTTTATCAAGCAGATGATTGCTGAGGTCTCTCATGAGATCAATAAGTGCTTTAGTGTTATGCATAAAGTAGATGCTCATTAATATTAATGCGGAGAACCAATGAAAACTTCAAATTAAAAAATATCTAAGATAACAGACTTACAATTGGAAGGGATCTAAGAGACCATCTAACATGAACTCCCCATTTTACAGTTAATGAAACTAAGACCCAGGGAGATTAAGTGACTTGCCCAATATCACACAGTTAGTATTAGAGTTGGGATCTGAACTAGAGGTTGCTGACTCCAGGCTATTTCATAGTATCCTTTCTACGTGGCCTTGCTGCTTCTTTATAGGTAATACAACAAGCAGGAAGTCAACTTGAACTGACCACCCCACCTAAACTCTGATAGATTATTTTAGAATATTGAACAGATTATCCTTGAATTGCTTTAAAATTGAGCTCATTAAAAAATAAATTAGTCTTACTTTTTAGAAGTAATTTTAGAAATGCTGTGACCAGGCAATTTTCGTTTAAAATTAAGGAGCAGAAATCATGGTCTACCCATATTTCATCTCCTTCAGAGCCTAGCACAGTGTTAAAAATCATAGAAAAAATGAAATGTTAAGTCAAAGACAAAGGAAAAGTAACAGAAATGTGTTGAATTGATGTAGCAGAAAAAGCATAGAATGAACATCCTGAAAATGGGGTTCAAAATGCTGCTCAACTATTTATAAGCTGAGTGGCTTTATATCTCTGTGCTTTAATCTCTTCATTTTAAAACAAAAGGATGGGGACAGAAGATAGCTAAGTTTTCTTCCAAAACTCCACAATATTAATGTAACATGTATACAGACATATATATATATATATATATATATATATATATATATGAATATGTACTTTTTGCTTATATTCTTATAACAAAACAACAAACAAATAAAAAATAAAAACAAAAACTCCTAAAGATAAATTTAAGAAGAGGAAGGGCATAATTGGTCCAGATTCAGCTATATAGCATGCTATTCAGTCCACAAACATTAAGTATTCAATGGTTTCTGCTCTCAATGACTTCACAATTTAATGGGGGAAACAAGAAGCATATTAGTGCCTACTATAAAAAGCTCATACTACAGACATATATCAATGAGTTTGTTATTTATAAAAAAAACCCAATAATTTGGAATAAATACTAGACAGATGGACTTGTCTTTTCTGTGCTTTTGGAGTGGTAATATATTCTATTTTTGAAGTGTTGGGAAGTCTGTTTTTATTCATCATGTAAATCTTGTTTTTCCCTTGGTTAGGAGGAAGGGAAGTTAAAATTATTGATCTGTAGGAGTATGAATAGCACAACCAAGAGTCTGCAGTCCAATTAAGATGTTTCTTAATTGGCTAAAACTGATGTTGTAACAGAAGAGTTCAGGTCAGTGTTTATGAGAGTTGGACCCAATTTAGCAGGTGATGTTGTGAGATAATACATGTCTTCTAAGGTCACTAGGGAGCTGGACACATTCCTAGTCTACAAAGTGACAAAGACCAAACTGTTTGGGGGAATTTATATGGGCAGAATAACTAAATATGTTTAAGTACTACCTAACTTGGAGCTAAATTAATTTTTCTTTATTATAACTTAATCGTATTATCTTACTTCCAAATTTGTAAAACATTTTCCCTTGTAAATAAATCCTAGATTTTGTGATTGATGCTGAGAATAGTAAGGAAACTGGGAGTAGAAGTTAAAATTTAGTATGTAGTTGTGCTGATAGTGGTAAAAATAATGGGAAGAAGGTAACTATCAATTAAGTTAGAGCTGTGGTCTGAACCAAGGATGCTTAGAAGACTTGGTATCTCAAGTTGGAGACTCAATAATCAAAGCAGGTTAAGAAGGTAATGAAAGCCAATGCTGTTACAGGCAAAACTGCCCCTTCTGGATGGAATCTAGAGAAATCCTGAAATCTCTAGGAAAATTTTGGTCATATAAGTAACATATAAGATGCATGACTTGATTATTTACTGACATATGTTCTTTAACACATTTAGTCACATATTTCCATTTAAAATCCCATGTGGAGTCCAATTTGGAGTAATGTAAAGTTCACCACCCATGAAAGTCTTATCTTCTGTTCCTAAATGGATCCATGAAAATATCAGTGTGAATATTCACTCTAATGATGCTAGTTAAATCCATTCTTATCAATCTTGCATTACTATTGCTTATGTCCTACTATAATTTCACGACTAAGGTGATGTTAACAACTTCTCCTGCTTTCTGGCATAGCAAAAATTAGAGTGGATTCTAAGGATTTGTCTACTGTTATTTTTGAACTTTCCATGTGAACTATCCTATGGTATAGGGATAAGCATTTCTTAAAACACATGAACAAGCAAAACACTAATATACTTTTCAAAAGGTATGCTCAGTGTCTTTGGAAAAAGGTTCCATCATAAGCCAATGTAATTAATTGTTCATGGGAGTTATTGAGTCAATAGCTAATACAGAACTGAAAATATCTTTCCTTTCTTCATGGAAACTCTTTCAAAATCATCTTAGGGGATCAGCAGTATATTCTTTATAAAATTTTATCACATGAGTAGCAAATTATAAAAAAATAGTAATTTTGACTTTGTCAGTGGAATTGAACACATAGAAGTTAAAGATGAAAGGACTGGTTTTTAAGTTTTTATATAAAATGCAGATTGTCCTATATTCTTGCTCCTATTTTATATATTGCATGCCCTCCTTGCTGAATATTTTCCTAAAGCAATAATCTAGATGTCATCTCTGTGCCTTTTGAATCAGTACAGATTTGAAACAAGGCTAATTTTTAGAACATTTTTTTCCAAAAAGGCTTCTATTGCCAGCATTTATCTATTGGTCTCTTGCTTTGCTAGAAAATATGAAAATATTCCCATGAATACAGTAGTTCTTAGACAGCATATCTTGAAAAAGTATAAATGGGATGAATTGGGGGCCTTTTGGGTGCCTGCTTAACACAATAAATTTTTTTTATTGTTGGTTAGTTGGTTAAAGTTACAACATATTGTCCTTTTCTACCTATATCCTATATTCTACCTATATACCTATATTTTCAGTTATAGAAAGAATCTGGTTCACATTATTTTCAGCCAGAAAAAGTTTTCTGAGTTTTTTCTATGCTCCTGAACCTCATAGGAACTTTTCATAAGATCCTAAAGTCATGCTTTCTTTCAATAGCCTATGTAACTTTAGGAGTTACAATGGGCAAAACTGAGTTTTTCAAAAACCTAGCAAATTCCTATTCCTATTAAAAAGGAATGTTCCACAGAGACTTTAGGTTCTGCAATGAAGAAAGTTTACACCAGCAATTTCTAAAGGAGAGAGAAGAAAAATAAGAAGGTAAAGGGACCAAAGTTATCCAGGTGCTCAAGAAAACAATAATACCCACCACACCCACAACAATAAAAGGTTTAAAATAATATAAATAATATAAAGACAAAAGATGCTTTATCCTTTTTCCTATAATCTGAACTCATTTTTCCTTGAATTTAGAATTGTTCTCAAGGAAATAGATTTCTTTTGATTAGGTAGATCAATGAATCAATATATCAATCAATAAGTACTTATGAAATACTATATCATAGATACTATTTTCAAGAGAGAAGTTCTAGTGGGTGGCTAGTTATTTTAGAGGCAGAATTTAAACTAGATTTTTCCTGATGCAGTTAAGTTAATCTACTCTACTACATGGTCTCTCATTTCAAAATTCAAAAGAAACTATACATTTTATTTTTATTAAAACATGCATGTTGTCACCACCTATTGCTTTCAAAAGCCAGAATAAAAGTGATTAAGCTAAAATTTAATTTTGTCTTTTTCTATCTGTTTTCTTTAGATGACATTTATATAGATATAGAGTTTTTTTAACAAGAAAAATGAACTATTTTTTAAACTTTTATAAGGTAACTACTATGTGCAAGGTATTGTGGTAAGCCTTAAGGATATTAAAATGAAATAGTCCTTGCCCTCAAGATACTAACATTCTGAGAGTGTGGCAGTGTATATCAAGTATAAAAATAATCAAATACAAAACAAATGCAGAATACTATCAAGGATGGGGGTGTTGCTAATTGCTAGGATGATCAGAAAAGACTTTGGGAACAGGTGAATTACTGAAGAAGACCAGAAATTCTAAAAGTTAGACATGAGTAGTAAGTATCTCCCAGAAATGGAGATCATGTAAGTAATGGCATGAGCAACTGTGGATAAATGAATAAGTACTGAGATACTGTAATGTCACACAAGGAAAATTGGGAGACCTAGGTTTAAAATCCTACTTCTCGTACTACCAGTGCAAACTTAGATAAATATTTAATCTCCCTGGGTCTGTTTCCTCATTTGAAAAGGATAAGAATGGAATAATTGGTCTTTCCTGGTCTCTCTTTCAGGTCTAAATCTATAATTCCATAATTCTATGTATACCTACCTACTTACTAATTGACAATGATCTTGGGATCATTGCTACACATCTTGGTAATACCTTTCTCATTTCCTTTAATATTCTTATATGTTTTCCTTTGGATGATGATTCTTAATCTTTTTTTTTCTTGTGCCTTGGGTCATTTGACTGTCTGGTGAAATCTATGGACCCTTTCCCAAATTATTTTTGAATCTATAAAATAGATAATACAATTAGAAGGAAATCAATTATTTTGCAATACAAAACAAAATAAAATTCTATTTGTGGGTCCAAGATTAAGAATTCATGCTTTATAGAGGATCAATGAAAATTATTCAATTGAGTCTACTCTGCAGTTTCTATCAGACACTTTAACCTTTATCTCTTTGTTTAGGGAACTTCCCTAAACAGGGAAAAAATGGTGTTTTTTATTAAGTGGAAAATTCATCAGCTACTAATAACTTTGATTTCTTCTTCTGAAAACTGCCTATTCATATCATCAAATGAGAAAAAAATTCTGATTTTTATAAATTTCTTTCCAGTTCCTATATATTTGAGAAATGAGAACTTTATCAAAGAAACTTATAAATATTTTTCTAGTATCCTATTTTCTTTCTAATTTTTGGCTGAATTAGTTTTGTGCAAAAGAGTTTTTAATTTCAGATCATCAAAATGATCTATTTTACTTCCCATAATTTTCTCTGTCTGTTGTCTGATCATAAGTGCTTCTCATATCCATAGTTTAACAGGTACATTTCCCCATGCTCCTTTAATTTATTTGTAATACTCTATTTCTAAACCATTTATTCATTTTGATCTTATTCTGATATGCATTGTGAAGTGTTGGTCTATGCCTAATTTCTTCCAAACAGCTTTCCAGTTTTCCCAGCAATTTCTGTCAAATTGCTATTTCTTATCCTAAAAGCTTGGATCTTGATTTTAAAAACCTCTAGATTACTCTGGTCCTTTACTACTGTGTATTGTGGGCCTAATCTATTCCCACTCATCAATCACTATTTCTTAGCCAGTAGCAGGCTGTTTGATGAAACCCTTTTTCTAATATAGTTTGAAATCTGACACTACTAGACCACCTTCCTTAACATTTTAAAAGTATATATTTCTTTGATATTTTCAAGCTTTTCTTTTTTCCAGATGAATTTTCTTATTATTTTTCCTAGCTCTATAAAATAATTATTTGGTAGATTAATCTGTATGGCACTGGATAAGTAAATTAAATTTGGTAAAATTATCATTTTTATTATATGACTCAACCTTCCCTTGAGAAATAATATTTCTCGAATTGTTTAAATGTATCTTTCTTTGTATAAAAATGTTTTGTAGTGAGCAGAATAAGGAGAACATAGTACACATTAATAACAACATTGAAAGAAGATAAACTGTGATGGATGCAGCTACTGTCAGTAGTTCAGAGATCAAGGACCTGCTGTAGACCCTGAGAGACCTGCATGGACTCTGAGAGACATGGACAATGTCATATCCATCCAGAGGAAAACACTACGGAGTCTGAATGCATATTACGTTCACTTCTTTGACTATGGAGTCTGAATGCATATTATGTTCACTTCTTTGAAACTTCTTTTATGTTTTTCCTTCCTTTATCATGACTTTTTCTTTCCTCTAAGTTCTAATTCCTCTTTCACAATATGACTAATATATGAATATGTTTCACACAAAATGTATATGTACAACTTTTTTTAGTTTTTTTTGCAAGGCAATGGGGTTAAGAGACTTGTCCAAGGTCACACAGCTAGGTAATTATTAAGTGTCTGAGGCTGGATTTGAACCTAGGTACTCCTGACTCTAGGTCAGGAGTCGCCCCTATGGGGAGAGGGAAGGGATAGTGGTAGATAAATGTGGAACTCATAAATTTGCAAATGGATTAATGTTGAGAAACTATTATTACATGTAATTTGAAAAATAAAATAAAATTTCAATTAAATAAAAAAGAGAAAAAAATGTTTTATAATTGTGTTCACAAAGTCCCTGAGTTTGTCTTAGTGGGAAGACTACCAAGTATTTATGTCTACAGTTATGTTAAATTCTTTCTATCTTCCTATCTTAAATTTTTTCTATCTCTTCTTGCTGGTTTATGGTGAGAATATATAGAAATGCTGATGATTTACATGGGTTCAATTTATAACTGATAACTTTGCTAAGTTATTAATTTCTTCAGCTAGGTTTTTTAGGTGATTCTCTAGGGCTATCAAAATACCAATATATCATCTGCGAAGAGTGATGGTTTTCTTTCCTCATTGCTTATTTTTATTTCGTCAATTTCTTTTTCTTATACTAATACTATTGCTCATATTTCTAATACAATATTGAATAATGGTTATAAAGAACATCCTTGCCTCATTCCCGATCATGCTGGGAAGGCTTCAAGTTTATCCCAATTACAGAAAGCACTTTCTCTTGGTTATAAATTCTACTTATTTTAAGACAAGTTCCAATTAGTCCTATGATTTTTAATGTTTTTAATAGAATGGTTGTTATGTTTTGTCAAATGTATTTTTTGCATTTATTGATATAATCATGTGATTTTTTTATTGCTTTTGGTACTGATGTGATTAATTATGCTGATAGTTTTCCTAATATTGCATGAACTCTGCAATGCTGGTATAAATCCCCTTTGATTTTAATGTATGATATTTGTGATATATTACTCTAATCTTACTAGCATTTTATTTATTTTTTGGCATCAATATTTGCTAAGGAAATTGGTTTATAGTTTTCTTTCTCTGCTTTTGCCTTTCTTGATTTAGGTATCAAAATGATGTTTATGTCATAAAAGGAATTTTATGTTGTCAGATTTATTGGCAAATAATTGGGAAAATTGCTTCCAATAATTGTTTTAATTTCATCTTCATTCGTGGTAGATTCTCCCTTTTCATTTTTGATACTGGTAATTTGGTTTTCTTTCCTTTTTTGTCAGATTAACCAATAGTTTTTCCTATTTCAATTGTTTTTCCATAAAACTAGCATATTATTTTCTTTATTAATTATTTTTTTAACTTTCTATTTTGTCATTTTGATTTTCAGAATTTTTATTTAGTGTTTATAATTTGGAATATTTAATTTATTAACTTTTATAATTTTTTATTAGTTGCATGCCCAATTCATCAATCTTATCTTTCTTTCTTTTACTGATGTACATGTTAAGAGATATAAATTTTACTCTTATGAACTGCTTTTGCTGCATCCCAAAACTTTGGAATGTTGTCTTTCTAATAAAAGTATTGATTTTTGTGATTTGTTCTTTGAAAAAATTCCTTAGGATTAGACTATTTAGTTTCCAATTAATTTTTAGTCTTTGCTTTCATGGACCTTTATTGAATGTAATTTTATTGAATTATGGTCTATAAAAGTACATTTAATATTTTTGTTTTTTTACATTTATTTGTAAAGTTTTTTATGCCCTAATATGTGGTCAGTTTTTGTGCAAGTTACATGTACAGCTGAGAAACAGGTATATTCTTTTCTATTCCCATTCATTTTTCCCTAGAGGTCTAACATATTTAACTTTACTAAGATTCTAATTCATCTTCTTGACTTCTTTTGTGATTAGATTTATCTAGCCCTGAAAAGGGAAAATTTGAGGTCTCCCACTAGTCTGTCTATTTCCTTGGGAAATTCATTTAACTTTTAAGAATTTGGATGCTATGCCTTTTGATCTATTTATGTTTAGCATTGCTATTACTTCATTATCTAAGGTGTCTTTTAGTAAGATGTAGTTTCCTGGTTATTATTGCTTTGTCTGAGATCATGAACCCTGCTTTTGTTTTACTTCAGCTTAAGCATAATTGGTTGCTTTATACCCTTATTTGAACTGTGTGTCTTCTGTTTCAAGTGTATTAAAACAACATATTTTTGGATTCTGATTTCTAATCCATTCTACAATATGCTTCTGTTTAATGGGCAGGTTCATCCCCCTTCACATTTTCAGTTAAGATTCTTAACTGTGAATTTCCCTCCATTGTCTTTTCTTTGGTTTATCCTTCTCTAGTTCTATCCTCTAGAGTCTGTTTTGCCTCTGATCATTGCATTTTTTTTATTCTGCCCTACCTTTTTTATCATCCTCCTTTCTCTTGTCTTTTTGCCTCCCTTCTATATTGGTTAAGATACATTTCTCTTATCAACTGTTTATATATTTTCTCTCTCTGAACCAATGTAGATTTGAATGTAGTTCAAACATTGTCTGCCTGCTCACATAATTTCTTAATCAGTTTTAAAAGTGGCATCTTTTTTTTAAACTTGACTGGCTTTAACTCAAAGAAAAAATAAAAAATATGTTAAATTTATTGGAAATGCTTAAATTGGGGGTAGAGAGTGCTATGGAACATTGAAAAGCAAATTCTTGATTTAAATGGTCTGAATTAAATTCATTATATATATATATCTACATATATATATCTACATATATATATATATATATATATATATATATATATATATATATATAATTCCTAGCAAATTCAATCATAGGCTACTTATATAAATCTTCCAATAAGTAAACTAGGCAGACAAAATTTTTGATAAGCTTATGCTGCTTAGGGTACATATGTATGACTCTAGCTCTTAAATTCATTGGTGATATTGAGAGTAAATGAGCTGTAAGGAATAGTATACTGTGAGGAAGAAAAAGCCTTATAGAATAAAGTTTTAAAGAAAAAAAGAATATGCCTAAGAGAGCAATTCTCCTTCATTTATGGGGAAAATTGTATAGCTGTGTGGGTAGAATATAGTCAAAAGTCACCATACTTACAAGAGTTAGTCTGAGTACATAGGTTTTCAGATAACATAGGATGTGTTTACTGTAAATAGGAAAGCATCTGTGGTTTAGTATTATTTAGGAGGAGAAAAACAATCACAACTGTACTGAGTTTTTAAGTATAAAGACCCATGGAAAATGTCCAATATATGAACCTCAAGTTCCCTGATGTGTTCAAACTTTACATGATCTTGGTATCCAGAGAACTACAGATGTTGTCATATGTGTATACATAGAGTGCTAAGATTGTTGGGATACACAAATAGTTTTGCCTTTTTTATGTAGGGTCAAATAAAGAATGACATATCATTTATCTCTGTTTATCTATCTATCTATCTATCTATCTATTTATCTATCATCTATCATCTATCTATCTCTTCTTATTCTTTATTCCACCCTTTAAAAGTTCATGAGGCACTTCATACATTATCACATTTAATCCTCAGAACCCTCTGAAATATGTGCTATTGTCATCCCCATTGTATGGAAGATAAAACTGAGCCTGTAGGAGGTTAATTGCACCGGGTCACACAGCTAGTAAGTTTCTAAGGTACTGGTATGGGCAAAATCACTCAAATGATAGCATTCCAAAGGAAAAGTCTTGGTGGGGGCATAAGTCTAAAAGACTAATTTTGGGGAAACATTGCATCCATTTCTTCATTTTGGCATTGAATTCATTTTTGAAGGTCCAGGGCTTGAGGCTTGGGACCACAGATGATATGTGTTATTTATAATAATAATATATTAATATATCCTAACTCACCTCTGTCTCCTTAAAAACCTTGCTTCTTTCAAGGATCAACTCAATCTTTTTAGGGCTCTCTAGTAGTTAGCATCCTCTTCATTCTTAAATTATCTCATGATTGCCTGTCTGTGTACCTGCCATATCATTTAAAGTAAAATATGAGCTTCATGAGGCCATGTATATGCATGTCCTCCTAGAATAATTTGTATACAGGACAATTCTTATTGAATAAATGATGACTAGAACCTCAAGTATTTTGAATTTCTTTAAGTTTTAGAGATTAAAGGAACAGAAAGGGATGCTCCAAATTTAGAGTAATTGGGCAGGGATATGAGAATTGTGTTTTAGAAAGAAATTGAGGAATCCTTGTTTCTTGTTTTAATTTTTCCTGAACTTGTGATGTTCACAAGGATGAACTTTCTTTATGGAGTCAGTCCAGCATCTTCTTTGCAACTTAGAGACTTAAGGAGCTGCCTCTTCTGGGAGAGGCTAAAGTATTTCTTTTGCCTTTTTTATGGGAAGACGGATCTCAAGGAGAAATCTCATTTTTTCCTGTATCTCATGCAGGATAAGGGAATCAAAATAAAAAAAAATAAATTCCTACTAGTGGTGAGATAAGTGAATCCATAGGCAGAAAGAAGTTAACTCTGGTGACAAGAATACCACAACACATTTATCAGGTCTAATCAGATATTTCCTTTGCCCATAAGATATCTGTGGTGCTCTGTTATCTTAGAATAAAAGACAATTGGCTCCATTTGGCATTTGAATACTTTCATAAACTTGCTCTATCCTATCTTTCTGGTATATTATCCAAATACATCCAAACTGATCTAAATACTATTCCCCAAAATGATATTTTTATTACCTGTCTCTCATGTTTGGGGCAACTAGGTGTCACAGTAGAAAGAGCATGGGCCCTGAACTCAGGGAGAACTGAAGTTCAAATTCAACCTCAGACTCTTGATACTTAAGTGTATCCTTGGGCAAGTCACTTGACCTCATTGCCCCACAAAAACAAAAACAAAAAATCTCTCATGTCTAGGACGTTCTTCCTAACTCACCTATGTCTCTTGAAATTCTTATGGTCTTTTAAGGATGAAAGGGTCATAGTCTTTAGGAGAAATGTTATAGTACTTGTAGAAATGCAGTGTACAAGGGGTGGCTAGGTGGTGCAGTGGATAAAGCACCAGCCCGGGAGTCAGAAGTATATGGGTTCAAATCCAGTCTCAGACACTTAATAATTAGCTAGCTGTGTGGCCTTGGGCAAGCCACTTAACCTCATTTGCCTTGCAAAAACCTAAAAAAGAAAAAAGAAATGCAGTGTATGTTCTACACACACACACACACACACACACATGTATAGTATATATATATATATATATACATATACATATATATGTATATATATATATATATATATATACATATATACATATATATGTGGAGGAGGTGTGTGGAAATCATTTACCAAATGAACAATATAAATATAAATTATCTTTATTGTAAGATGAGTTCTAATTAAAATGTTAAGGGCAATATTTAAGAATGATATTGGTACAATGTTTTCTTTGTTTATTTTATCTTTACCTGGTTTAGACATCAGGATTACATTTGTCTCCTATTAGAAGTTTGGTAGAACATTTTCTTTCTCAAAAACAAAATATAATCTGTGCCTCATAGATAATAATTTTTCTTTAAAAGTTTGATTCAATTCATCCATAAATATATTTGAATTAGAGCATTTTAATATATATATATATATATTATATCCTTTATAGTTCAATTTCCTTTTTTTACAAATTCAAGTAAAATCCAATGTTCTGTTAATTTGGGTATTCTATAATTTTGTAGATATTCCTCTATTTTAAATTCACAGTTTTTCTGGTTTACAGTTATATATATATATATATATATACACACATATATACACACACATACATATGTATGTATACACACATACATGTGTGTATTCTCTTCTTTCTTTTTACTGTCTATTGAGATATTACCTTGTTCAGTTTCTTCTGTTGGCAATTTGATTTTCCTGTTGTGAAAATATGAATAGTTAAATGTTTCTTGATTTTGTTAGTCTTTTCAAAGGACTGGGTTTATTTTTGTTAATCACTTTTGTAATATATTTCTCTCCAAATTCATCTACTTCTCTAATTTTCAAATGTAGAGTAAGTTTTTTGGACAGTTTGGCAGTCTAACTTCACACTACGTTGATCCATCAAATATTTGTTCTAGAAGAAGTGAACCAAGAGTTGTTTTACAAATAACTCTCCATTTCTACTCTTTTATTATCTACACCTAAACCATCCTCTATGCAAGGAATTTACTTTCTTACTAACCTTGTCTCTCAGAAACCTTTTCTTTCTCCAAGGCTCAGTTCTGGTTTCACCTCCTTCTTAAGTCCTATCTTAATTCCCCTTAGTTGTTAATGTTTGTTTCACCCTCTATTTAACTTACATTCAGTTCTCCTAAAATATGAGAACCTAGAGAAAGGACTTTTGTTTTTGTCATGGTATCCCCTGCACCTAATATAGAACCTTGCATATAGTAAGCACTAAAGAAATGTTTGCTCTTTTGAAAAGCAATAGTTTG
The DNA here is from genome assembly GCF_037893015.1 of Macrotis lagotis. NCBI lineage: Eukaryota > Metazoa > Chordata > Mammalia > Peramelemorphia > Peramelidae > Macrotis > Macrotis lagotis. Next base: position 703,455,819 of record NC_133658.1, on the reverse strand, counting down.
ACATCCACTATGTAAAAAACAGGAGGAAATTTTCCATCCAATTCTGAATAATTAAGACAATCACAAATGTTAATAATATCTCTCTCATCTACCATCTTCTCTGAATTACTACTATAATCAGACACTCAACCTCTCATTTTGATTGTTACCATAATCTAATCTCTTAACTTCAATATCTCCTCTTTCTAACTACAAAAATACTTCCTAATTAAGTGACTTATCCTTGTACGTTCTTCCCCACCCTCTACTTAAAACTTTTCAGTTCCACTATGTTGCTTAACATATTCTATGATTTTCTAATTTTATTTTACAGACTCTGTTCCAATAAAGATTGGCTTTTTCTTCTGAAATCTTCCACCTAAACAACAACAACAATGTTGGCTCACATTTTTATAGCATTTTAAGATAGGTAAAGTACTTTATACATTATTTCCTCTGATCCTTATAATCACCCTAAGAATATCTCCATTTTATAGATGAGAAAACTGAAACTTGAGAACTTCATTTTCTGAGACTAGACTTGTCCATGATCACACACACATACATGTTAGAGACATAATTTTGGACCCAGTTTCTCCCTTTTTCAGGTCCCCCTTCTTATCTTTATATCACATTGCCTTTCAGGTACATTCATAATTGTCAACTTTCCTTCTCCCCCTTGCTAGGAATATATTCCTTATCTATGCCTATTATAACTCTTGTATTCCTTTAAGCCCCAGCTCAGGTATCAACTTCTCCATGGAGCTTTACCTTATTATCATGCCTGCCAATTGAAACTGATCTCTCCCTCCTCAAATTTTCTTTTAGCAATTTAGATCTCTCTTTCCCATTATCATATTCTATTCTGTATGCATTCATTCATAATGCATTCATAAGAGGTAGTATGATACAGTACAGAAAGAACACTTGCTCTGTAGGACCTGGGTTCAAATCCTAATGGCTACCTACTCTATGATTTTGAGCAATTTATTTCCCTTTTAAGGAATCCTATTTCCTCATTTATAAAAGGGGACTGGAATAGATGGTCTCTAAGACTCCCCACCTCTAAATTTATGATCCAATGATCCCATAATTATGTAATAACCCCCTCCCATATTAGATTGTAGACTTTTTGAGATAAGGGACTTTTTATCTTTATATTTCTGGTGTCTTGCACAGTGTCCTATATGAATAAAGTTACTATATCTCTTAATTGGGAAACATCAGTCACAGAACACATTTTAAATGCGAGAAAGAAATTATAAGATCATAAATCGAGGTTATAACTCAACCAGATCACACTATTAAAAATAAGTATTTCTGGAAGTCTACTCTTTTCATAGGGCCCTACTGATTTCTACCTAAAGTCTATGTAAGCAAACATGGCAAAAAAGTACAAGAAAGTCAGCATGACAGGCCAACACCTCTAGTTTAGGTGTAGAATCTTAATTATCTTACATTGTAGACTAAAGTATTCAAATATTCCTATCCAAAAGATTGTTAATGATTTGACAAGTAGACAATGGACATTTATTTTAGATTATATATCGATAGAACAGCTGAATTAAAGGAGCATAATATAATAGATGTTTGTTTCTATACAAGAGTATATTGTAGATATCTGAGTAGGAGCCTAATTAAAGATAAGTTCAATATCTCTAAGAAGTACTCAAGGAAACCCAGAGTTGGACATAAAAATGTGGTTCAAGAAGACATCAAGAAAATATTATTCTAGAACTTTAAATTATAGAATTCACTGGTCCTGTAATTTTCACCTTTCCAATTTAGACAATAAAAATGGGGAGAAAGAAGAAATGGGCAAAGATTAATAGAGTCCAGAATGATAGAGTTGCAAGGACAATGGAGATCATATAGCTTATGCCTTTCATTATGCACATGAGACTATAAGAATTAGAAGCATGTATCAAATGCTTGGGGATGTCAAAAACTGAAGGAAAGACCTTTCTTTTTTAGTAGCTGCGAATTTAAAAGAAAGTGACTACCCATTAATTAGGTAATGACTGAACAAATATATTATTATTTTCCTGCCATCCCTAACAAATGTTAAGAATTAAGATAAATTATATATCCACCTCTAACTCACATGTATATGACACTTTAAGATTTACAAAGTATTTTTCTTACAACAACGCTATGGAGTAGGCGGAATTCCAGATATTGTTGCAAGTCATTTTTGGAAATGAAGAAATTGAGGCTAAGAGATGGACTTATCTTTGATCAGTGGCTAAAAGTGTCAGGGTTAGGGTGATACATCTATTAGCATAATGAGTTCACAGATATTTTTAGAAAGAAAATCACTTGGCTCACTATACTATAAGGTAAAGGAGATAATCATCCAATTCAATTACTACTTGACAAAGCAAGTTGGAAAGCATTAGGTAACATCGCAAGAGATAGACAAAGGTGTTAAACTTTAGGGTTATCACACCTTCTTCAAGTCCCTAGTTTCTCTCATAGTCTTTTCAAAATTAGATAGTGCAACTAAATATAGTGTGTAGCATAGAAAATTCAATTTGATAGCAAGACTTGATATGGATACCTTGCTTGGAATTGATGCATGAGTGGATACTTGAGGGAGTCCTAAATTACCTCAGCTATTATTGATTAATGTAAAAAAGACTTTTTAAAAAAATTAAATAACCTTGGATGTGGTTATTACCTTTTTATCACAGCCTAGGTACAGATCATAATATCTTCTATTGCAGACTAAAAGATTCACCTTGTTTCTATCCAAAAGATTGTTAATGGTCTGAAAAGTAGACGATGGATATTTATTCCAGATTATAAATTGATAGAAGAGCTGAATTACAGGAATATTTAGAATACTCTATCTAGGTAGGGAGCTAAGTAAAATATGAAAATCTATTATTATGGTATAATTTTTTTAAATGTTAACTTGAACTTTCAGAGATGAAATATTGATGAAAGAAGGTTGTAAAATGAATAAATCCTTCATGGTTTAGAGCAAATTATATGAGATTGTACAGACCATCCTATTATACATTCTCTGTCAAGTCTTTTGGGGGTATTAGTAGTATTCTGCCAAAAATATATTCATGGTTTTGTAATCATGACAGCTGACACAGCAGAATATGAAATACCGGGCTTGAAATCATGGAAACACAAGTTCAAATTCAGATTTACACACTTAACTATCAGTGTGACTTTAGATAAACAACAATAATAGCATCTAACAAGTTATTATGAGAATCAAGAAAACATGCTTTCTACAGTGCCTAGAACATACCAGGCATTATATGAAAGTTTATTTCCTCTCCTTCCTTCTCACCATTGCCTGTGACTCTTTCTGATTTAACCTTATCAATTGTTCTACATCAAATGGACCATAGAGAGTCAATGAGTTTTAGAAAGGTTGAATTAAATTCTCATTTCTTTACTAGTTTGAATATCCCAGACTTTTCTCATATCTTTAATCATGGCCCCAACACAGTAGATAATGTGTTAGATATTATCTTATAAACACTGGAAAGTCCCTGGGACTTGGAATGAAAAGTATACTGATTTTCCATCTATTAAGAATGTGATATTGGGTCACTTTAATTTTCTGGTTTCAGTTTTTTCACCTATAAAACAAGATATTGGACAACATGATCTCTATACACTTTTATAGATCTAAAATTCTAAGACATTGAGGCCTTGAAAATGTAAAATCATTTCATGTTTCTAAGTATCAAATTATTTCAGAGGAAGGAATTAATCTACTAATCAATCTACTAATCAACTAGTTAATCAAATAAAATGTTTGATAATTGTCTAGCTTTGGGATTAATTTAGACCATAGTTTGAGGTGAAGAATTCACTTCATTTACTATGTTTAATTGAAGATCTCCCATTGACAAACTATTTAAATTCAACAGCAAGCTACAGAGATGGTTGTGGAAAGTTTGGGACAGCTAGATGAGCATTCAGTATATTACTGAAAGAGATAACATCCTGCTTACTGAGCTTTCTCAAATAAATGAAAAGAAAGCATGAAAACCAAGCTTCTCTTAGACATTTCTTATCTGGATAAACATTGAATTCTGAAAATATTAAGATAATAACTAGAGAAAGGAAGATGAGAAAATATGAAATCATTGAACCTATCTGTTTAAAGTTGTTTTGAATTTTCCCTTACAAGGTTGTTTCAGAGTCCTTTCTGTGGGAGAAGATATAATCTCTTTAACTAAGAGGACCTATAAAAGAATTCATGTGGAATTTGTTATTAAAACGATACTAAAAAGAATCATCATTTGTCAATTTGAAATAATACCAAGATTAATTAGAAATTTCTTTGGGGGGCAGCTAGGTAGCACAGTGGATAGAGCCCTGGCCCTGGAGTCAGTAGTACCTGAGTCCAAATCCAACCTCAGACACTTAATAATTACCTAGCTGTGTGGCCTTGGGCAACCCCTCCCCCCCAAAAAACCCCCAACAACAACAAAAAATAAATTTCTTTGGGAAAACGTTCCTCTTTACATATTGTTTCTCCATTAGAAGGTAAATTCCTCATCGATAGGGACTATTTTTCCTTCTTTCCTTGATTGTTTTCTTCTCCCTTCTCTTCTTCCTTAGTGAAATGTTAAGAGAATCTCCCCTCCCCTCCTGGCCCAGCCAAACACCACACATGTCTCCTCTCCTTTATTTGGATCTCCCAGTAAATATATATTAGAAGCAAGATTTGAAATCAGGTACTTTGACTCTAAGGTATGGTCATTTATTCTCTACATTTTTATTATTTGGTGGGAGAATATAATGAACTTCCTAGGAACTACCAATTAATTTAATAGGATCTTCATAAATGCTTTTCAAAGGAAGGAAGGAATAAAGGAACAAAGGTAAGATGATAGGAGGGATGAGTGAAGAAAACTATCTCCATGATGAGAAAAAACAGTTGGAAAAATATTTAGAGCTAGACCTCAAAGGTCTAGGAAAATGAGAGTCAGATTTCAGATCTAAAACTTCTATGCTATTGTGGCCTCAGTAAGTAAAACTGAGTAGTGGGTAGCCAAGACAATCTCTCATATGTCATTAAAAAAGTTACAGTTCAGACTTTTGACCACATATCTTGGTTAAGGAATTCTAGTTATTTCTAGCTAATATGAGGTGGGATTTAAGGAAATTTAAGGAATATTGAGCTGTTTTGGATTTGACCCTCCAATGGGGGTCTTGAACACAAACAAGTGCTTTAGGTAGCATTTCTCTAGGGGAAGAACACTGGGAAACCTGCTTCTAGGAAAATCATGATAATGTGGAAAGGAAATGCCTTGGAGAAACTTGAACATGTGTAGACATTCTATTATTGGCATAGGTTGGTTGACATGTGGTGAAGAAGATGCTTTTCGACTTCCTATGAAGGCATTTAAAAAGACCCATTAGCTTTAGTCAGCTCTTCTTCACTTCCTGTGGTGATTATTTCACTCAGAACTTACAGTAAGAACTACTGCTATAATTAGAGAGACTGAGATCATTTGACTAGTGAAAGGATCTCAGTCCTTGGCCTTTGTATTTGCTTTTTTTGTTCTAGGATAAAGTAGTGGAGCATTCATGCCCTAATGAGATTTTAAAAGTCTGTATCACATTTTAACAATTTAACACCTCAGAAGATGGATATCCTTGTCAGGGCGACATCAATGCCCTGAGGAGCCAAGAGAAAATCTTTGGGATCCAAGTCCAGTAGAGGATGAGAAGTTTTCATTGGCACCAATTCTACCATTAACTATGAACCTGATAATACTGGTAGTACTTAGGAATGAAGCTAAGTTTTGAGCCTATTTTCCCTTTTTTTCCAGAAACAAGTGAGATAGGGGAAATGTTTGTTCCTTTTCTTTGTTACATCTTCTAAATAAATATCCATTTGTGAAAGCTAATAAATAGTAAGTGGTTACATGGGACCAGGGAAAAAGTAACTGTTCCCTAAGCAAGAGAGAATGTTAGAGAATGGAAGGGGGAAAAATGCATCCCTGGGCTCAAGTCAGTGTCAGAAAATGATGCCTCCCAACTCAGGGTTCTCTCTTAATATGGGAGACCCAGCTGTGTGTGTGTGTGTGTGTGTGTGTGTGTGTGTGTGTGTGTGTGTGTGTGTGTGTGTGAGAGAGAGAGAGAGAGAGAGAGAGAGAGAGAGAGAGAGAGAGAGAGAGAGAGCCTCATTAAACAAATCACACACATAAATACTTGAGATATTAGAGCCAGATGAACATCATTCTCTTCAATGTTGAACTTGGGAGGATATAAACTTATTTCAAGGATTTTTCCTTTTCCCTTTTTGGAACTCATTTGTACATTTTCTTTAATATCTTCCATGTTTATTCTTTGAGTGAATATAAATTTGAAAATAGCTATAAGGCATTTGGATCTCTTAAAATTTTGAATGAACTGGTTTATACTGATATTTCGTCAAAAATGATATTATGGCTATTCAACTAGTGATTTTTCTAAAGAGAACACATTGCATCATAGAGCACTAGACTTGGAATTAGAGGACTTTTTAAAAATTAAATTCTTATCTCTTTGAGCTTCAGTTTTCACATGTGAAAAATGGGGATGATCTATCTCTATTTTTAAAATATGACTCATGAGTTTTTTGATTTAGGAATCTATTGTAAGAAAATTCCTTCCAATACCATATTGACTCTTTCTCAAATTCCCTAATCACTAAATTTCTTAACTCACTCATTTCCCTTGACAATATCTTTCCTCCTAAGCCCTTCCCTTCCCCTCTCCCCTACTTCATCCATACACAAAGAGAACATAACCTTAATTTTGCCATTACCCACAAAAAAATTACCTTCGTGTTCAAGAATTCTGGTTGCCTTATTTGACTATAACCTACTGATTTTCTACTTGTTTTTCTACTTTTCTTTATGTTGTCTACAATATGACTTCCAATTACTTGAATTCTCAACTTTTTCCTCACCATCTCCCAAGCATGAGCCACTCTGTTCTTTTTTTTCATGTGTATATCTTTGTGAACCAACTTAACCCTATATTGTTCTCCTTTCTTGAACTTCCAACTCTGCTATTTCTCCCTATTTTGTTCTGTTAAGCCTCAGAATTGGATTATTCTTGCTATTTATAGCCTTCTTGTACATCATGCTACTGAATAAAGGTGAAGTAAATCATACAACTGTTCTGACTGGATTCTCTATAAATTTATGTTTCATAATCTCAAATGGACCTGCATTTCTGCTAGGCAATCCTATAATACCTCCCTTAACAACTCACCATCCCATTCTCAATCGACTTTTCCTGGTTCCCATTGCTCCCACACTGTCAGCTGAGAACTTTCATATTTATTCTGAAAAAAAAATCAAGGCTCATACTGTGAACCATGCATTCTCTTCCTTATAAGTCTTTTGCCATTATCTCCTCCTTCACTGCTACATCACATGCTGAGGTTGATTCTTCCTGTGGAGAGTTTGGGAATGAAGGTGAGAACAAAGCTATTGAGCACTCAAGACAAATGCAGAGAAGAAAGACATCTTAACTCCTCAGGGTTATCCATTAATTTAGATGACCTCATCCTGTGAGAGTTAGGGTTGCTTATAAATACAAAATACTAGAAATATAGCCAGATGAATATCATTCCCTTCAAAGTCACATTGGAAGAATATGTACTTATTTCAATGATGCCATCATTGCTCACTTATTTTCAGAACTCTTTTACACATTTTTTAAAAATATCTTCAGCAGTGATAAGTCCTTTATTCTGTGAGAATAGACATGAATTTGGAGACAGCCAGAAATCATCTGCAAGGCTCATAAATAATTGTCCTCAATAATTAGCTTTACCTAAGCTTTACCTGCTCAAGCAATCCTTTTCATCTCTAATAGAATGCCTCCTTTGTTAGCCCCACTCTAGCACTTCTTTTCAATCTCTCTCTGACTACTGGCCTCTTCCGTATCACTGACAGCCATGCTCATGTCTCCTCCATCTTCAAAAGACCTTCACTTGATCCTTCCATGCCCACTATTACCCTCTATCCCTGTGGTCTTTGTGACTAAACTCCTTGAAAAGGCCATCTACAATAAGTGCCTCCACTTTTATTCTTTTTTACCCTCTTTTTAGGACCCTTATAATCAGGTTTCTAACCACATCATTCCACCAGAATTGTCCTTTCTACATTATCAGCTATTTCTTTGCCAAATCCAATGGTCTTTTCTCAATTCTCATCCTTTTTGGCCTGTGAAACCTTTGACATTGTTGAACACCTCCTCCCTGAAACTCTTTTCTCTTTAGGTTTTTGGAATACCATTCTCTCCCAGTTTTCCTGCCTATCTGACCACTCCTTAGTCTACTTTGCTAGATCATCCAGATCATGCACTTAACTGTAGGTATCCCACATGGTTCTGTCCTTTTTTGTCTTCCTTTATACAACTTGGTGATTTCATCAGCCACTATGAATTTAATATACCATCTCATGTTGATGAATCTAAAATTCACCAACTTTCCCTATCCTTTTTGCTGACCTCCAATTTCACCTCATAAATCTGGTAGGGTGGGGATGTCTAGTACACATTTTACTCTCAAAATGTCTAAAACAAACATTATCTTTCCTCCTAATCCCTTCCCTTCCCATCTTCCCTCAAGGTATCATCCTTGTTGACTTACTATCTCTTATCCCCCATAGGTAATTTTGTAATTTTACCAAGGCCTGTTGATTTTGTTTTCCTAATATCTTGTGAATATGATGCTTTCAGTCTGCTGATACTGCCACTCCTCTGTTGGAGGTCTTTATCATTTCAAATCTGGACTCTTGTTACAGCCAGTTAGTGGGTCTGCCTGCCTCACATCTCTCCCCACTCTAATTCATCCTCTATTCAGTCAACAAAGTGATTTTCCTAAACTTCACTTCTGACCATCCCTTTGCTCAATAAATTCCATTGTTTTCCTATTGCCTTCCAGATCAATTAAAAAATCTTCTGGCATTCAAAGTCCTTCACAACCTACCATTTTGTTGCCCTTCCAGTATTCCACCTTACTACCTTTCATATTGTCTTTGATCCAGTTATACTGGTTTCCTTAATATTCTAAGGTAGTACATCTCTTGACTTTCCCTTGCATGGAATGGTTTACCTCCTCATCTCCACCTACTGTCTAATTTAAGATGCAAATAAAACCATATATTGTATAGGAAATATTTTAAAGCAAATTCTAGTGTTTCCCTATATCAATTATTTCCTATTTTTCATATATGTTTGTATATATATATATGTATATAGTAATTATCTTCTTTTTCCATATTTGTTTGGATTCAGCAACCAAGAAATCATTGATAATTTAGAGAGAGTGATCTCTCCAGTTAGACTGTGAACTCCTAGGTTTCAGGGATGATCTTTTACCTCCTGTAGCACAATGCCTATACATTGTAGATATTTAATAAGTGTTTATTACCTGACTTCCAATGCACATTTGTATTTGTTCTGAACTTTAAAGTCTTAAGAAAGTTACCTGGGGACACTGAGAAGTGAAATACCTTGATCATGCCATTATATGGTGGAGTTAGTATTTGAACCCAGGTCTTCCTGATTATAAAGATGACTTTCTAGCTATTAAGCCACACTACCTCTCATAATACATGGTTTTACTTATGAAGTTCCTTTGTATGTCTTGGTGAGGAAAGAGCTTTGTAAAATAGAAAGGTTTATATAAATATGGTTTTTATTGTATTGATCATGAACTAGATCCAGAGAAAACTAACAGTTGATCTAAAGAGGATTTGAATAGCAACAGTGATATTGGAATAAGAATGGTTATAAGGTGGATGCAATAATCAGAGTAACCACTCATTTGTTTTTTACAGTTCTTAATTTACTTAATACTCTCTACACAGAGTGCTCGTTATTTGGTTAGGATAGTTCTATTCTCCTGTATCATGGAAGACAGAACTGACCCTGGACTCTTGAAAGCAATGCCAGTCCATAAACTTTGGAAATCCAATCAATCAGGAAAGACTTCAGGTGTCTGTGAATGTATGATATACTGTCTAGGGACCAGTCTTGCTAAATTTGGAAAAACTTATCACCAGAAGGTTAGACTCTAAAATATCTTCTTTTATTTTTTTACTACAGCAATTTATAAAGTTACTACTAAGTTACTCTAGATTTCTACTTAGATGTGGTAGTATTGTAATTTGCCTGGTGAAGGAATTATTTTTATCAATGAAACCATGAAAGTTATTTATGTTTTGATGTATTTGTTGTTGTGTTAAGAACTAATGAAAGACTTCCGGCCAAGATGGCATAGAGAAGACAGGCACAATTCTAAAGTCTCCTGATCTCTTCCCCATCTATCACATGAAACAAACCTCTTAAAAGAAAGCCGAACCAAGAAACCCAGAAAGAAAAGCCAGGAGAGGAAGATGTACCTCAGGATTTGTCTCTCACAGCAGCCCTGGCTGAGTACCAGTGGGTGAATCTGGGCTCCGAGGGAGACGCAGCCTGGGATCAGCCAGATTAACATCTGAATTGGAACTAGGAGTCTGAGGGCCTGAGAGCGGATGTGCTGGATCAGCGGTGGGGCTGGATGAAAGGGGCTTGGGTCCCGGGAAGCAGAGGCGCTGGTGTTGGTGCTGTCCCCCTGGAGCTCCAGGACCAGGCTGGGGGAAATAATCTGGTGCAGGAGAATGGCAGACACCATCCCTAGGCTCCTGGGGTCTGAGAAACTCACGCCTCCATTGCACAAAGGCCTCTCCTCAAACAAAGGCAAATTACTTCTGCCTCAGGCCCAGGTGTGTGTGCAGAAGGACCAGCCCAGCTGAGGAATAACCTCAGGCCAGGCTAAAGCCCACCATTGAGTGAAGGCAAAAGAATTCAATAGTTCCAACTCCTGCCTTCGGGCATAGGGAGAAGGCCTCTCCACTCAGGTCACAGACACCCCAGAGGGGGCAACCAGCACCTCCTACTGGCCAGCAAGAGAAACTGCACTCAGTAAAGCCTTCAGCGATCTCAAGCCCAGGTGAACCAGCTCCGCCCCCCCCCAACTCAAGGACTCAGCATAATGAAGAAAGGTCAGCGGAAAGGTGGATCCATAGAAAAATTCCTGGAAGGGAAAGACCCCAACTCAGAGAGACCTGGAATCTCTGAGGAGAATACAATCTGGTCTCCAGCACAGAAAGACTTCCTTGAAGAAATAAGGAAGGAGCTTAAAAATTTGGGGGAGACAATTAATACCTTAGAAAGTACAATTGGACAAAGACAAAAGGAGAATAAATCTCTCAAATCCTCAAACGAGCAAATGCAAAAAAAGAAATTAATTCTCTCAAAACCTCAATTGGTCAAATGGAAAGCTCTTTCAAAAGTAGGATTGACCAATTGGAAAAGGAGTTGCAAAAGGTTAATGAAGAAAACTCCTCCCCCCAAAAAATAATGAAGTCTACAGAAACTAATGACTCCATGAGACAGCAAGAGTCAGTTAAACAAAATCAAAAAATAGAAAAAACAGAAGCAAATGTAAAATACCTCATCAACAAAATCACCAACCTCGAGAATAGATCGAGGGGGGGCAACCTGAAAATTATAGGATTTCCTGAAAACATTGAAGAGAAAAAAATCCTGGACTTAATATTACAGGATCTAGTGATGGAAAACTGCCCTGACATCATCGAATCAGAGGGCAAAGTACTTATTAAAAGAATACATCGATCCCCACCAGAAAAAGATCCTAAAATGAAAACATCAAGGAATGTTGTGGCCAAACTGCAGAACTATCAGATAAAAGAGAAAATCCTGCAAGCAGCCAGAAAGAAACAATTTAAATATCACGGAGCCACAGTAAGGATCATGCAGGACCTGGCTGCATCAACTTTAAGGGATCAAAGGGCCTGCAATGCGATATTTCGAAGAGCACGGGAGCTTGGAATGCAGCCAAGAATCTACTTTCCTGCAAAGATGAGCCTTCTCTTCCAGGGAAAAAGATGGACATTTAACGAAATGGAAGAATTCCAAAAATTTCTGATGAAAAGACCAGAGCTAAACAGAAAATTTGGACATCAAACAGGAGGTTCAAGAGACACATGAAAAGGTAAAAAAAAAAAGGGGTGGTGGTGGTAAAAGAAAAAAAATACACCTAGCCAGAAATGATGGACATTCATGACCTATCCATGAGACTACTATCCAATGGGATGTAACTGGCTTTAACCCCACTTGGGAGAAAGACTCTAATAACTCTCAGGAATTTTGACTCTATTTGACAGAATGTACAGAACTAGAAGGGACAGACACTCAGAATTTTCTATGACTTAGAAGGATCTAAAAAAAAAAACACTACCGCCCTAAAAAGGAGGACAGGAAAGAGATGGGAGGAGGGAGGGGATTGAATGGGGTAAATCTCATTACACTAAGAGGTACAAAAAACCTATGGCAATAGTGGGGAAGAAAGGAGCAGAGGAGAAACACCTGAATCTTCTTCTCATCAGACTTGGCTTAAAGTCAACCTACACATACTCAGTTAACTCATAAAACATCAGGTATTAAAAGGGGAAAAGGGGAGAGGGGATGGAGAAAGGGAAGGGGAGTGGGGGAAATAAGGGGAAATAACAAAAGGAAGGGAAGGGGAAAGGGAAAAAGGGAAAGGGGAAAGAAAGGGGAGGGTGTGATATAGGAGGGCAAAAACACTGAAGGGGGTGGTTTTCAGAAACAAAAGACTGGGGAATATGGATAAAAGGGGGGAAGGGGGGAAAATACAAACAGAGGGATGATAGCACAGAGGGCAATAAAGAATTAGTAATCATAACCTTGAACATGAATGGGATGAACTCTCCCTTAAAACGTAAGCAAATAGCAGAGTGGATTAAAAACCAGAATCCTACAATATGCTTCTTACAAGAAACTCATTTGAAGCAGAGAGATACATATAGAATAAAGGTAAAAGGTTGGAGCAAAATATATTTTGCTTCAGCTGAAGTAAAAAAAAGTAGGAGTAGCAATCCTTATCTCAGACAAAGCAGCAGCAAAAATAGATAGCGTTAAAAGAGAAAAAGGAAGGAAACTTTATCCTCCTAAAAGGTACCATAGACAATAAAGTCATTTCAATATTGAATATATATGCACCCAGTGGGACAGCACCCAAATTCTTAGAGGAGAAGCTGAAAGAATTACAGGAAGATATAGACAGCAAAACTCTACTAGTGGGAGACCTCAACCAGCTGCTATCAGATCTAGATAAATCGAATCATAAAACAAACAATAAAGAAATTAGGGAGGTAAATAGATTGTTAGAAAAATTAGATATGGTAGACTTATGGAGGAAACTGAATGGGGATAGGAAGGAATATACCTTTTCCTCTGCAGTACATGGAACTTATACAAAAATTGACCATGTATTAGGACATAAAAATCTAATGATCAACTGCAGAAAGGCAGAAATAGTGAATACATCTTTCTCAGATCACAATGCAATAAAAGTCATATGCAATACTGGGCCAAGGAGATACAGACTCAGAACAAATTGGAAACTGAATAACCTCATTTTAAAAAATGAGTGGACCCAAAAACAAATTATAGAAAGAATTAACCATTTTATCCTAGATAATGATAATAATGAAACAACATACCAAAACCTATGGGATTCATTCAAAGCAACTCTCAGGGGATATATTATAACTCTAAATGCTTATATGAATAAATTGGAGAAAGAGGAAATCAATGAACTAAACATGGAAATAAAAAATTAGAGAAAGAACAAATCAAAAATCCCCAATTAAGTACCAAATTAGAAATCCTAAAAATTAAAGGAGAAATTAATAAAATTGAAAGCAAAAAAACTATTGAATTAATAAATAAAACCAAAAGTTGATATTATGAAAAAACCAATAAAATTGATAAGCCTCTGGTCAATTTGATTAAAAAAAAAGAAAGAAGAAAACCAAATTGCTAGTATCATAAATGAAAAAGGTGAACTCACCACCAATGAGGAGGAAATTAAAGTAATAATTCAAAACTATTTTGCCCAACTTTATGCCAATAAATTTGATAATCTAAGTGAAATGGATGAATATTTACAAAAAATATAAGTTGCCCAGGTTAAATGAAAAAGAGATTAAATACCTAAACAACCCTATCTCAGAAAAAGAAATTCAGCAAGCCATTACTGAACTCCCTAAAAAAAATCTCCAGGGCCTGATGGATTCACAAGTGAATTCTACTAAACATTTAAGGAACAATTGGTTCCAATCCTATATAAACTCTTTGGAAAAATAGGGAAAGATGGAACTCTGCCTAACTCTTTATACGAAACTAATATGGTACTGTTACCTAAACCAGGAAGAGTTAAAGCAGAGAAAGAAAATTATAGACCTATCTCCGTGATGAATATAGATGCAAAAATCCTAAATAAAATCTTAGCAAAACGATTACAACAAGTCATCACTAGGATAATACATTATGATCAAGTAGGATTTATTCCAGGAATGCAGGGTTTGTTCAATATTAGGAAAACTGTTAGTATACTCAATTATATCAACAACAAACCTATCAGGAATCATATGATTATATCAATAGATGCTGAAAAAGCTTTTTGACAAAATACAGCATCCATTCCTATTAAAAACATTAGAGAGTGTAGGAATAAATGGACTGTTCCTTAAAATAATTAGCAGTATCTATCTGAAACCATCAACAAGCATTATATTCATTGGGGAGAGGCTAGAGCCATTCCCAATAAGATCAGGGGTGAAACAAGGATGCCCATTATCACCACTACTATTTAATATTGTATTAGAAATGTTAGCATTAGCAATTATAGAAGAAAAAGAAATTAAAGAAATTAGAATTGAGAAGGAAGAGACAAAACTCTCACTCTTTGCAGATGACATGATGGTCTACCTAGAGAATCCCAAAAAATCATCTAAAAAACTACTGGAAACAATTAGCAATTTTAGCAAAGTTGCAGGTTATAAAATAAACCTTCATAAATCCTCAACTTTTCTACATATGTCTAGCAAGAAACAGCAGGAAGAGCTAGAAAGAGAAATCCCATTCAAAGTAACCTCAGACAATATAAAATATTTGGGAGTCTATTTGCCAAGACAGACTCACAATCTTTTTGAAAACAATTATAAAACACTACTCACACAAATTAAATTAGATTTAAATAACTGGGCAAATATCAACTGCTCATAGATAGGTAGAGGTAATATAATAAAAATGACAATTCTACCAAAACTAAACTATCTGTTTAGCGCCCTACCAATCAAAATTCCAAAAAATTACTTTAACGATAGAAAAATTGTAAGTAAATTCATATGGAGAAATAAAAAGTCAAGAATTGCCAGGAGCTTAATGAAAAAAAGTACAAAAGAAAGTGGCTTAGCCCTACCCGATCTAAAATTATATTATAAAGCATCAGTCATCAAAACTGTTTGGTATTGGCTAAGAAATAGAGTGGTGGACCAGTGGAATAGACTCGGTGTAAAAGCAGGAAATGATTATAGTAAGCTGCTGTTTGATAAACCCAAAGAGTCTGGCCATTGGGATAAAAACTCCCTCTTTGATAAAAAATTTCTGGGAAAATTGGAAGTTAGTATGGAAGAAACTTAGATTAGACCAACACCTCACACCCTTTACCAAGATAAGATCCAAATGGTTACAGGACATAGACATAAAAAAACAATACTATAAGCAAATTAGAAGATCAAGGACTAGTCTACCTGTCAGATCTATGGAAAAGGAAACAGTTTACGACTAAGGAAGAGTTGGAGAACATCACCAAAATCCAATTAGATGATTTTGATTACATTAAATTAAAAAGTTTTTGCACAGATAAAACCAATGTAACCAAGATCAAAAGAAATATAATAAATTGGGAAACAATCTTTACAACTAATGATTCTGACAAAGGACTCATTTCTAAAATACACAGAGAACTGAGTCATATTTTTAAAACAAAAAGCCACACCCCAATTGACCAATTGACCAATTGACAAATGGTCAAAGGATACGCAAAGGCAATTTACAGATGAGGAGATCAAAGTAATCTATAGTCATATGAAAAAATGCTCTAAATCATTAATTATTAGAGAAATACAAATTAAAGCTTCTCTGAGGTACCACCTCATACCTCTCAGATTGGCCAGTATGACCAGGAAGAATAATGATCATTGTTGGAAGGGATGTGGGAAATCTGGGACACTATTACACTGTTGGTGGAGCTGTGAACTCATCCAATCCTTCTGGAGAGCTATTTCCAACTACGCCCAAAGGGCAACAAAAATGTGCATCCCCTTTGACCCAGCAATACCACTACCTTGAAGGGATGAGGAAAAAGGGTAAAAACATTACTTGTACAAAAATATTTATAGCAGCCCTGTTTGTGGTGGCAAAGAATTGGAAATCCAGTAAATGTCCTTAAATTAGGGAATGGCTTAGCAAACTGTGGTATATGTATGTCATGGAACACTACTGTTCTATTAGAAACCAGGAGGGATGGGATTTCAGGGAAACCTGGAGCGATTTGCATGAACTGATGCTGAGTGAGATGAGCAGAACCAGAAAAACACCGTACACCCTAACAGCAACATGGGAGTGATGTTCAACCTTGAAGGACTTGCTCATTCCATCAGGGCAACAATCGGGAACAATTTTGGGCTGTTTGCAAAGGAGAGTACCATCTGTATCCAGATAAGGAGCTGTGGAGTTTGAAAAAAGTGCAAGGACTATTCCCTTTAATTTAGAAAAAAACCCAGATAGCTTATTGTCTGATATTGTTACCTCTTAGACTTCTCTTCTCTTTAAGGATATGATTTCTCTCTCATCACACTGAATTTGGATCAAGATACAACATGGAAACAAAGTAAAGACTGACAGAGTGCTCTCGGTGGGGGGGGGGAGGGAAGCAAGATGGGGGTAAAATGTAAAACTCAAATAATATCTTTAATAAAAATAAATTTAAATTAAAAAAAGAAGTAATGAAAATAATAATTAATGGTAAATGGCCTATTAAATTATAGTATATATATATATATATATATATATATGTAAGGAAATATTACCCTATTTTTAGAATTGAATGGGATGAATAGAAAGAAACCATAGGAAGATTTGGTGAACTGGTACAGAACAAGGAAATAGAACCAGGAAAACAATATACACAATGACCACAACCATGTAAATGAAAAGAACAAAAAAAATTCATATAATCATGATCAAGTTAACTTCAGGAGCATGGATGATATAATGTGTCTCTCCTGCTTTGTTGGACAGGAGGAGAACTATGGGTATAGAACACCGTCAGATTCAGCTGATGTTTTTAGTTTTACTAAAATCCAACCCTCCCCCCATTTTCTATTTTATTCTTTGTTAAAACGAATAACCTTCTGAAACAATATTAATTCAAAACAAAAAATCAATAAAAATTAAACAAAATTATACCTAGTAAATGTTTTGAAATTGAAAACCTCTTTCATAGCATCTGGTTAGAAAATGCCAGTAATACTCACTATAGCTGAATACAGTTTTTATGTTTGCTGCAGAGACATCTACCTTATAAGGTAAATAGAAGTATCTCTATTTATTAGGCATGTAGCTGAAAAACTTTATGTAAACCTAATTATATAAATTGAATTTTATTTTTCAAGTAGAAAAAACTATTCAAAGATCTTATAGTAAATCTGTTTGTAAAACACATCATCATCTCACCCTCATTATATCATTTTTGCCTTCAAATGGTCTATCACAAGGTTTGAATAAAAGAAAGTACATATGTAGTTAATTTTCAATGTAAATATATTACAATTTTAAGCTTCAGGAATTTCTTTTGTAACCGAGATAATGATGATCCAAAGCTATGTTTGTGTTTTTTTTTAAAAAAAAGTAAAACTAAGCAGCTAAGAACAACTATTGCTGAGGGGACCTGTTCCCTAAACCTTGGTAAATTTGGAAGTGAAGTGAATTGGACTAAAAAAAATCTAATATCCTGAGAATAAAAAGTTTCACTGTGAGTTGTACTAAGCAACAGTTTCATATATTTAAAAAATACACAACAAAACACTCTGACTATGCAAATACCACTTCTAAGCAGATGGAGCCCAAATCCTAATTTCTGCAATGTTGTTTTAAAATAGGAATGTGTGGGCTAGCCATATATACAAAAACATGATTCCAACCTACTCCTGGTCTTAAACTGTTGACTGTTTTCAATCACCAAAATTGGGCTCTATAAAATAACCAAGGCAGGTATTGTTTTACCAAAATTTGTTATCACTGTTCCTAAATCTCCCCTAAATCTGATGATGAGAAATCATTTCTATTACTGTTCAGTGCAAGATCATTTATAACACTATCTGCATTGGTGGATATTTCAACCATGTTTAAAGTCCTCGGAGCTATTAGCTTCTGCCAAAAAAGTAAGCACAGAATCCTGTCACTATATGTTTGCATAATCTATCATTGCTCAGAGAATAGCCACAAATCACACACTGAGTAACATGGCCTTCACTGCTATTTTGTGTCATCTCCTTCAAGAAGATTGTTATGAAGTTGAGATTGCTCATAGAAAGAGGGGCCTCAGTCCCAGAACTTGATATTTAAAAGCAATTGATTCTAATCAAAAGTAGTGTCTTAGAGATTATCAAAGTAGGCCAAAACAAAGTCACATAATTTTATATCAGAAAAAAAATGAACTGCTTTCTAACAACTGTTTTTTTTAGCAATTCTAATTCTTGAATTTGTATTTTATCTGATCCAAATCAAGAAAAATTTATTAACTGCCTATTATGTTCCAGACAGTATGCAAGGTGCTGGAGAACTAAAGAAAGAGAAAAAGAAGTAATAGACCATGCCCTGAAGGAGTGTACATTCTACTAGGAGAATATAAAAATGTATAAGAGAAATTTTAACCTTTAAATTAAAAAATCAATACCTAACTAAATAGAAGCAATTACATTTTTTTTAGGCAATCAGGGTTAAATGACTTGCCCAGGATCACACAACTAATGGGTGTCTGAAGTCAAACTTAGGTCCTCCTGAATTCAAGAGCAGTGTTATATTCACTGTATTACCTAGCTTAAAAAAAAGCCAACAACTTTATTTTAGTTCAGAGCTGTTCTTAACCAGTCAATTTCCTCATATCCACACAAATCCAAATAAATGAATGTTTTTTTTTTCTCAAACTCTACAACGTTCATGGTGCTAGCAGTATTCTAGGCATTTTGAAAAGGAAGTGTCTTAAGGAAGTTTTCACTCAGGTAACAGCCTTCCCAGTACTCTAGAAAAAATAATGGGAATACGTTCACTATAGGATTTCTATAGGACAGCAATATGTGAATGAGGAGAAACATTAAGACTCTTGACTGAACCATGACCTCATTCTACCCTAGTTAGAATCAGGGAGTTTGCCATCAACTGAAGGCTTTTTGAATCACCATAATTTTGATTTCAAAGATTACAAAAACAATCTCAGAGCAACAATCAAAGTAGAAGCTTGTATGACTTCTAATAACTAAAAGCCTTTCCTCTCCTTCAGTTCTTTTTCAACTATTTCTTTTTTGTCAACAAAGTTTATTTTATTTTATATTTCCAATCATATGTAAAGGTAGTTATCAACATTTATCCTTTTGCAAGTTTATGAGTTCCCCATTTTTCTACCACCCTCCCATATATCTTCTATCTTTCTGGCAGTAGATAATTTGGTAAAAGTTGTACATGTGCTATTGTGTTTAATATATTTCCATATTAGTTTGAGAACTCATTTAAGAACCAGTAAGCAGATGCCCTTAACAATTCTGTGAAATGGCTTCTACAAGCACTATCATCACAATTTTACACTTAAGGAAACTAAGGTTCACAATGGTGAAATGATTTGCCCTTAGCATAGAACTAGCAAAAGTAAAAGGTAAAGAACCCAGAGGTTCCTGAATTCCAGCCCAACAGACTATTCACTCACCCCCATGCTGTATGAAAATGAACTTGAACTTGAATTATCTTGGACCAACCTTTTAACTTCTTTGGCAAGTCCTCCATCTAAAATCACAAATATAATGAGAAATGGGCTCCCCTATCTCCCTTCTTAAACAGGTCTACTCTCTGAAAGCAACATAAATTTCTTCAGAGCAGAAAATAGATCTAAGACTTAGAAGGAGTAATTAACATTCTTTAAATGTCAACATTCTTGAACACTTTGATTTTAAAAACTAAATTATGACAAATAGTTCTTGTTTCAGGGATAAAATTTTAATGGACCCAATCTGACTGACAGCATACTTTTATATTCTCTGTAATGATATGCCATAATACAAATAAAAGGTAAAAATAAAGTTAAATATATATGGTATAATCTTTCCAGGAAAATGAATGATTAATAGAACCATTAAACATTATAATTTTCTTTCTGTCTATGTAATACCCATCCATTATGCTCTACTTTTTTGCTTCATGTTGACTGTAAGCTATAATGAAAAGACTATCCAGATAGCAAAAGAAGTTTGAGTCTACATGTGATATCAATAAAGAACAATTTTTCAATTATACAATGAATTTGATCAATATAAATAGAAAGGATATTTCTAGGTTGAAAAATGGATTTTATTTGAATTTATTTGAATTATTCATTTTGATGGTGACTATGCCTCATTTTCTTCAGTTGAGAAATCAGATCAACAATAATAAAGTACTCAGCAGAGTAGCTGGCATACATTTGGTGCTTAATAAATAAATATTTTTTTCATTCTTTTTTGATGTTTGTTAGATAGATTGGTGTATATATTGGAATATACCCATTATTAGATTCTCACTTTGAGAAATACAGCTAGAAGAATGAGTTTGGCCTAGGTTATGGAAAAGCCTCTAGAAATCCTGAGATGGAGAAAAACAATAACCGGAGTCAAACTGTAGGAATTTTTGAGGTATTGGCTCTTAGATAATATGAATCTAAAGAAGCCTAACTTTCTAAAGAATATCTTATTACTAATGATTACCAAACCAGAGCAAGCACCACTCACTGCTCCTCCCCCCATCAATGTAATCTGCAGATAAATCTTATACATTCTTCCTTTCTGTCTCTTCTGTTTTTTTTGCTTATATGGCTTCTCATCCCAGTGTAGACTCTTATCATTTCTTATTTCCAATATTACAATGGCCTTCTATTTTCCCTCCTTCTCCTAGTCTCTCTTATCTCTAATTTATCTTTATTTCATACAGTTGCCATATTGATCATCCTAAAACATAGATAAGACCATGTTATTACCCTATTCAAAAGACTTCAGTGGGTCTTCTTTGACTTTAGATTATGTATAGGAACTGAACCTGTGTTTCCATCAGCAGACAGAATTGATGGATGGGAAATGTACTCTATAAATGGACACTGGTACTTTCTCCACAACTTAGAGTCTTAGAGAGTTTTCTAGAACCTTAAGAGATTAAATGGCTTTCCAGGATTATATAGTCAACACATGTCTTCTTGGTTCTCAAGGCAGCTCTCTAACCACTACTCCAAATAAACACATGCTATTATTATTTAAAGGCTTCCACAATATTACTTCAACTTGGATTTCTAGAATTAGTTAATGATACCTCTGCTTCTTATGGATAGGGACGGGTACTGTACCTGTGCTTTCTTTGGTTTAAGGAACACCTTTAAATTGGTAAAGCTTTACCACTGAAGATCAATATATTCTTTGCCATTTGTCTTAGAAAATTGCTGAGTGCAGTGAGAGATTAAATGACTTTTCCATGGTCTTATAACCCATAAATGACAAAAATAGATTCTGAACCCAGGTTTTTATTGTATTTGAAACCAGGACTTCATTTATTATGTATTCTATGTTGCCTCACTCTAACCTCTATACTCTCTTTCATATATTCTTCCTTCTAATTAAAGTGACCCAAGAGATGCTCCCCATACATGTCATTCTGTGTTCTATTTGTGCGGGTGCCCAGGCTATTCCTATAATGCACATCTTCTTCATACCTTCATATCTACTTTGTAGAATCCCCAGCTTCATTAGTAAAGTTCAAGCTCATCTCCTACAATAGGCTTTTCCTGACTAATTAACCCTCTTTGTTCCCTTGCCCTTGCTCTGCTACCAACTTGTTGGTGCTCTCTCCTTGAAATTATGTTTACTTGGATAATACTTTGTACTTTTTAACCATGCAATTTATTTCCCCCTCTTCCCCCTGCCCCTAGATGAATGTAAACTTCTAGAGGAAAGTGATTATTAGGTTTTTTGTCTTTATATCCTTAAGATAGTACCTGAAAAAATATATTTAGAAATTAATTGATCATTAATTAATATTAATATTATCACTTGGGCTAACCATGTCCTCCACTTTCAACATGTGATCAACACACTGAATTTTTTCCATTTAAACATATGCTTGAAGAAACCTTTGGATTAACTGAAATATTGATTCTTTGGAAATAGTATTGTTTGCTCTTTTGTAATCCATCTTGCAGGGTCAGCAACAGAGATGAGGACTAGAACTATTATTTTCATCATAGAGTAAGTTAATATTTTCCCTGTATAGAGCTTATGTTTACAGAGATGTCAATGTGTTATATCCTCCATTAGAATATGAAAACATTGAGGGCAAGTACATACATACACCCATAATACATATACACCTGCATATACATATTATATATATATATATATATACACATTATATACATATATATATGTATATATTCACATACACCTTTCTTTGTAGCAGCAGTGCCTGACTCAAGATGAGTTTAATAATTTTTTCAAATGACTTGAAGAAACTCCATCAACCAATTCTAGCTGTTACCTTCACTACAACTTGACTTAATAGAATTAATTGCCCTGAGAGGTTAATTGGCTTGCCCAGGGTCACAAAGTTCAGAAATGTTACATCAAGACAAACTCAGATCTTCACAATTGGAGTCTTGTTCACTGTCTACTAAAACAAATGACTAAACTATGATTAAAACCATAGTGATCAAAACTGTGAAGACCCTTTGATCCAGCAATTTCAATACTAGGTCTATATCCCAAAGAGATCATTAAAAAATGGGAAAAGTCTCACAAGTTAAAAAATATTTATAGCAATTTTCTTTCTTCATTTATTTGTGGCAAATATTATTATTTTTGTAGTGACAAAGAATTGGAAACTGAGGGTATTCCCATAAATTGTGGAGTGGGTTAATAAGTTATGATATTTGAATGTAATGGAGTCCTGTTGTTCTGTAAGAAATGATGAGTAGTAGGACCTTAGAGAAGCATGGAAAGAACTGATTCTGAGTGGAGTAGAACCAGGAGAACATTGTATACAGTAACAAAAACACTGAGATAATCAACCATAAAGGATGTAGTTCCTCTCAGCAGTTCAGGGATCAAGGACAATCCTGAGAGATCTGCTATGTAAAATTCCATCCACATCCAAAAAAATTCTGTGGAGTCTGAATATGTTTGAACAGAATTAAATGCTAAAGTTTTTGATAGCACATTAAATTTTTAATTTGCTGCTTTGAAATATGTAAAGAATACCGTGTTCAATTTTTCAAAAACTTCTTTTATGTGTTTCCTTTCTTTCTCATTTCCTTTTTTTCTTTCCCCTTAGTTCAAATCCCTCTTTCACAACATGACTAATATGGACATATATTAAACATGTTTGTATATGAACAACTTTTACCAGATTGTTTACCACATTGGGGAAGGGAGAGGAAAAGAAGAGTGGTAGAAAAAATGTGGAACTCATAAATTAGAAAATGAATCAATGTTGAAAACTATCTATGCATATAATTGGCAAAATAAAATTTCAGTTAAAAATCATATTGATCTACCTATGATAAAATCATGGAGGATAAATTATTAATCAATCTTTCCATTGAAGACTATGTCTTTGATAAAGATCCTAGGTAGAAAATTGGAATGAAAAGTCATAGTAATAAATTTCTCAAATAATAAACTCAATTCACAAGCATTGATTGGTTACTATGGGTAAGACACTCTCCTAGTAGTACTTAAAAAGACAAAAATTAATGAAACTCATCCTCCAGGAGTTTATATTCTATTGAAATGTTAAAGATAAATCAGTATAAGTAAACTAATTTTCCCTTGCTTGAAGCATTTCATGTTCTGATGATTCAAAATCGTATCCATTAGTTAGAGAGATAGCATGAAATAGTGAGAACTGCTCACAGAGTCAGGAAGATCTGGGTTAAGATCCTAGCCTTTGACACACCGACTCTAAGATCTCTGAGAAAATCATTTGAACTTACACTGTCCCTAGATCCCAAAGAATATATGTGGCAAAGCAGAAGTTGCTCTGCATTGGAAGAAGATGTTTCTTACCTGGAGCTTGCCACAACCTATAGCTCTAATCCCCTTTCTACAATAAATACCCCAAATCAAAATCCTAACTTACATGTCAGATTGGATAATACCTGCACATATAAAAATCTTTAGAGATTTTAAGATATTAAAACTAAACTAAAAATAAAAATGACAGAGAAAATACTTTGGCTATCAATTATTTTAAAATAATACAGGAATTTCTTTTCTTAAATCTTATATCTGAAAGATATAATTTATTTATGATTCACTTGAATTATGTTTTATTTTTGGCACATCTGCAAAGCTAAGGTCATGTCAGCCAACTGCTAGCTGATCAACAATTTGACAATTTGAAGGAAAAAATTCATAAAACTAATTTTAGTTACACATTTTTTTTCCATTTCAATTGTTCTTTGAACAGAATTAAATGCTAAAGTTTTTGATAGCACATTAAATTTTTAATTTGCTGCTTTGAAATATGTAAGGCAAATGTCAGGTTTCTTACTGGTCACATGAATATGTATGTATATATTTGAAAGTATACATTTTTGTACATATGTTTTTATATACATATAGATTGCATTGTTTATTGAATCTAAGCTTCAATGTATAGTTTAATGTTTTGTATATATTGAATGAGTAAGAAACATAGTTTTCAGTGAATAGATCAGGAAGAGACCTTAGAGATTATCTAATGTAATTCCTTTACTTTGTAGATGGATAAGCTGGGAATTAAAGGACTTGTCCAAGGTCCTTGGGAAGTCTAAGGAATAGAATTTGAACTCATGTCCTTTGCCTGTAAATCCTGTTCTCAGTTTTATTTAATATGTAAATTTGGAGAAAGCATGTTGAATACCACACTTGGCATTTGTTTCACAATGAAAACTTTTGAAGGCTTCAGATTTCTCATTTAAAATTCATAATTATAGTTTGACAATGGGGTTAAGTGACTTGCCCAAGTTCACACAGCTAGTAAGTATCAAGTGTCTGAGGCCAGGTGGAATTCCTACTCTAGATCCATGCTCTATCCCCTGCACCACCTAGCTGCCCTGCAAATGCAGTCTGGAAGATAATTTCAAAAATATTTATTGATCCACATAAGTCTTACTAGGTACATAGATTTTTGACTACAACTAGATAAAAAATGCTACCCAAGATCTTCTAGACAGTGTTCATTTTATTCATTCCACTCCTTCCCATTTCATCAGACTAGAAAAATTTAAGGAAAAGATTCAGTAGCTTTTTATAAGTATAAATTTCCACAAGAAAAAAGGAGAATTTTAGTTTACTATATTTCTTAGACCAAATGATTTTGGGACTAGGTTATTGTTTTATATCCAGTATATATAAGAACAAGCTAATGTCAATATATGTGTATAAGTCAAGTTACATTGCAGGCACCTTGCCTAGTCCCAATTAAATTCAGATTGGAATTGAAAATCATACTATCATTCATCAGTTCAAATATGGGATATTGTAATTTGGCTTAAGAAAATGTTAATTTGGAACCATTAGGGGACACAGTGAATATAACACCAGCCCTGGAATCAGGACAACCTGAATTCAATCTGGTCTCAGACACTTAATCCTTACTAGGCTGTATGACCTTGGGCAGGTCACTTAACCCACTTTCTTACAAAAATTCCCCCCCCTCAGAAGAAAATGTTAATTTATAAACTAGTCTTTAAGAATAACTTGATTTCAGTGATATTCAGAATAGTAGGACAAATATCAGAAATTAACCTGAATCTTGAGACATAATAATGTGATCTTCCCCTAAGAAGTGAAAAACTTGTGATGGTGAAAGGCTAAACACGCTAAGGAGTGGATGTGACTTTTTTTCCAACCACTTTCCCTCCTACTCTCCCTATTGCATTGCCACTTTTTGGCAGAAATTAAATCAGCAGAGAGGCCATTTCATTTTGAATTTCACCCAGGTATTCAGGGAAATGATGGCAACCAGGTTGGTGCTAAAGGTGGTAAGACTTGACTTGGAATCAGGACTGCAATTCTAGCGCCAACATTTACAACTCTTACAGCCATGGACTTTGGACAAATCACTTGGATTTCAATTCATTCATCTGTAAAGTAAGGGAGTTAGATTAAATAACTTTTAAGGTCTTTTCTTCATATGTACATTATTACTACATTTTCTTGATTATATTGATAAGTAAAATATTTATAAACATTAACATGACCATGTCCACTCAGCTCTTTTGCTTCTGTTTGCTCATTCAGAAAATAGTGAATGTGTAAAAGTAAATGAATGTTTTTTTCAATGATTATTTTTTTCTTCTTCATGGAACAGTAATTATTTCATTCCTCAGTGAAGGTCACTAATAAGTTGTTTTAGATGAGCTCCAACAAAATCTCTTCACTGTTCTAAATGTAAACCTTACCAAGTGAGGGATCCCTCTGATGCCTCATTATGATATTATAATTTTTCCAAAGTTGAGGATTAGATAAGGCAAGTCCTACTACATAGGAAAGATTTAGAGTCAAAAGCTGGTGATTTCTGCTGTCCAGCTACCAAACTAGCTAAGTTCAGAGAAAGACATTAATAGAATGTTGGACACCAAGAAAGGGCAATTATCAGACAGAGTCCCTCATAAACATCATTTTCTATATTATAGACATGTTGAAATACATATCAGTGGAAAGAAAACCTACAGCAATAAAATCATTTAATCTTAAATTATTGAAATTAATATGTCAGGATTATATTCTTGTCCAATAGAAATTTTTAATAGTTAACCTGAATTAAATCTTCAAATTAAAAGACTTAAATCTAGTTATTCAACTTAAAATAATATCAGCTAAATTAAAGATATTGAAAATAAGCAGGTAAGTCAAGAGGAAATATATTAGTAACACAGGAATATGGTGTCTTAAACCAAATTAGTCCAAGTACCTAAGTTAAAATAAATCAATGAAGCAGGGGACTCTGTAGATTCTTTTTTTAAAGAAAGCAATGGGGTTAAGTGACTTGCCCAAGGTCACATAGCTAGGTAATTATTGGGTGTCTGAGGCCAGATTTGACACCAGGTCCTCTTGACTCCAGGACTGATGCTCTATCCACTGTGCCACCTAGCTTCCCCTGTCTCTATAGATTCTTAAGAAAATATTGGGGGCAACTAGGTGGCACAGTGAATAGACCAATGGCACTGGAGTCAGAAGGACCTGAGTTCAAATTTGACCTCAGACACTTAATAATTACCTAGCTGTGTGACCCTCACTTAACCCATTGCCTTGCCAGAAATAAAAATCCTTAAAAAAGAGAATACTGAATCATAAAAGGAGTTACTGAATTGTTAAAAGAAATGATAATTGTAAAAGTAAAATTTTTTATTTAAATAACAGAATAGACAGAATTCATGACCAAAATTGACAGAATAGAAAACTCAAATCCCTAATGGCTACTCACACCAAAGAAACATAATAGGAGGTATTATTAGGAATGTAAATATTAAATAACAGAATAGACAGAATTCATGACCAAAATTGGCAGAATACAAAACTCAAATCCCTAATGGCTACTCACACCAAAGAAAGACGTATTATTAGGAATATTATATAAGACGTATTATTAGGAATGTAAATATAAAGACATAAAAGATAACCTGGTAGAAAATTAAAAATCAAAAACATTTAAAGACATCATGATTTCCATTTAGGCAAAACACATTGATTTCAAAAACAGGAAGCATATAGACAATGTAAGGATTACTAGTTTCTCAGAACACAAGAAGAAATAAGCATTTGAACATGCTATTGTAATAAAACATGAAATGATACCAGAACCTCTGACAATACAACATCATAGAATATTAATCAAAAAAATTCAGAGATTGAAACAATATGATGCAAACTTTGACACTCATAGAGGTAAAATTTAAGAATTCCAATAATAAATGAAAAATTCTTCAAGATACTAAGAGAAAGAACTTTACGTATAAAGGATATAAGTTCAAATCACATAAAATTATTCTGCGCCCACAAGAAAACAAAGAAGGCAATAGAATAATGTGCTTTGATGAGAAAAATAATTGAAGACAAAAAAAGTTACATATCTTGCAAATCTGAGCTTCAACCATTAATGAAAAAAACATGAATAATAAAAAAGTATGTGAAACCATCTTGGAGATAAAATTACATTAAAAATTATTTGTTTCTCAAGTACTCTAGCCAATCAATAGAAACACAAGAAAGATAAACAACATAACTAAATAAGACAAGCAAAAGAATAACAGCAAAATCTGTAATAGACTTCTTTTTAAAAGTATATTGGGAGATACAAATGAAAGTGGTAGTCAAATAGAAGTGATTGTGGAAAAATAAGATCTGAAACATAGACCAAAACGCACAATACTCTACTTACAGGCAAACCAATGTTTTTGAGCAGAATAGGAGAGCACAAACAAGAAGTCAGAAGAATAAGAAAAAGGGGAAATATGAAATATATCTTAAATCAAAGGTTAACAAGTAAGGAGAGAAAAAAAGCAGTCGTTAAGGAAAAAAAGAGTTTATAGGAGAATGTGCAAGGGAGAGATTGAAACAGGAGGAAAGAATTAGGGGAAATTTTGTTTCAGTGGTGGGAATGGCATGATAATTGATGCTTTTGTTGGAAGAAAAGAGATATTTTTAAAGAGACCCTTCAATAGGAGTAATCTATGGGGATTTGGTGCTTAGAGATCATTCATCTAGCTTTAGATGAAAGGAAGTCAAAATTTCTGGGGTAAATGACTTCAAGAAGAGTATGAGAATATAGATCTAGAGAGATTCCTTGGCAAATGGTTGAAGACATGAACAAAGGGAAGGTGAGAGATAATAATGAATTGTACAAATTGAAACAAAGGAAAAATCTTGCTCTGGGTAAACATCCTTTCTATTACCTGTAGGAAAGAGAATTTCTAAGTGTGTGGCACAACTGAAAAAGTGTTCCAAGGATCAAGATTTAAAAGCCAAAAAGAAATTATTTAAGAAATTCAAATAGGTTTTTATTCCATGAGGAATACAAATGCTAAAGTAGGACTTAATAAATATAAAGGTCATGAATCAAAGAGTAAAAATCTATAATGGAGAGAAAAGAAAGATTAAATAATGCAGAAAATATAGGAAAAAATCCTTTTATAAGAAGAAAGAGTATAGAAAATGAGAAAAAAAACACAGTGATGAAAAAAAAAAGTTGAAAGGAGTGGGAGATTTTACTTTATTACTTAACCCAAAGGGGAAAAAAGAAGAGAACTAAATAACTAGAAATTAGGAAGAAAGAAAATGGAACTAAGTTAAGCTAAACTCTAGAAGTAGGAAAAGGGGTAAAACAGCATGGGGAAGGGTTGAATGTGGCTTGAAAGTGAAGGGGAAAAAAGTAGATGGGAATACGATTGCCTTAAAATTGCTGTCCTCAGATCATGAAAAAGAGTAAAAATATCACTTGTGCAAAAATATTCACAGCAGTCCTGTCTGTGGGGGCAAAGAATTGGAAATTGAGTGAGTGTCCATCATTTGGGGAATGGCTGAACAAATTGTGGTATATTCTCACAAAAGTAAAGCATAAGAACAAAATATTAAACAATAATTCAGTAAGTAGTTTAGTGAAAGATTTCTAAAGCATGGCTAGACATTTTCCCAATAAAGATTTCAATTATTTTATTCTAGCATTCCCAATGACTCAATAGTCATTTTTATCACCAAAAGACTATCCTTTCCTGAGCACAGAGGGGAACACTACTGTTCTATTAGAAATCAGGAGGGATGGGATTTCAGGAAAACCTGGAAGGATTTGCATGAAATGATGCTGAGTGAGATGAGCAGACCCAGAACACTGTACACTCTAACAACAACATGGGGGTGATGATCAACCTTAATGGTCCTGCTCATTCCATCAGTGCAACAATCAGGCACAATTCTGCAATATCTGTGATGGAGAATACCATCTGTATCCAGAGAAAGATTGTGGAGTTTGAACAAAGACCAAATACCTTTAATTAAAAAAAAACTTGTTATCTTATTATGTAAGATATTATCATATATTATACTTTATATTTTTTCCTTAATATGATTTCTCTCTCTTCCCATTCAACTTAGATCAATGTATATCATGGAAACAATGTAAAAACTAACATGTTACTTTCTGTGGGAGGTGGGGGGAGGGAAGCAAGATTAGGGGAAAAATTGTAAAATTCAAAATTCAAAATCAATCATGTAATAAATAAATAAATAAAATTGTTGTTCAGACATTTTAGTAGGGCTCATCTCAACTCTTGGAGAAGTTTGTCCTTTCCTTCTACTGTTCATTTTAAAGATAAGGAAGTTAGGGATGGCTAGGTAGCACAATGGTTAGAGCACTGGCCCTGGAGTCAGGAGTACCTGAGTTCAAATCAGGCTTCATACACTTAATAATTACCTACCTGTGTGGCCCTTGGGTAAGCCACTTAACCCCACTGCCCTGCCAAAAAAAAAGATAAGGAAATTAAGGAAAACTGGGTTAAGTGACTTTCCTAGTATCATACAACTAGTGCTTGAGGCTAACTTTGAACTCAGTTCCTCCTGACTCCAGGTTTCTGCTATCCACCATACTATAATCTGCCCCAGCCTTAAAGTAGATGACTGAAATAAATGAAGAGACAAAGCACCGTATACACAGAGGAAGAGGAGAAAATTCTAATTCACTAAGTATGTCTCTTAACACCAACTTGCTCAGACATACCTTCCCCTCCCCCACTACCTGGCAGCATTATACTTTAATGGAAAGGAGCCAAAATAAGAAGTGGGTAACTCTTCTCTGGTTCATCTAGAGTCTAGCCCATATTGGTGGTTATTAAGAGTTCAAAGAAAGTTTTCTCCCCTCTGTGGTCAGGAAAGGATTGTCTTTTGGTGATAAAAATGACTATTGAATCATTGGGAATGATAGAAAAAATACTTTAAATCTTTATTGAGAAAATGTCTAACTATGCTTTAGAAATCTTTCACTAAACTACTGAATTATTGTTTAATGTTTTTTGCTTATGCTTTACTAGGAATAAAATGAAGTTAAGTAATAATATTATTCAAATGAATTTAATTCATTTTTCCCAGTTTTGATTTTTTGAATATTTACAAACTAAGCTTTATACACAACAGAAAATGTCTATTGACTATTATAAACAATATTTAATTCTTTCACTATTAATATTTGGGGTCATGGAAATAGGCTTGGGTTTTCAAAGCAAAATGTTTCTAGGCAGTTTGTAAATTGTATCAAGATATGGTACCTGTCTGTTAGGAATTGACATTCTAAGAAAGGGAAAAAAAAATGATATAGTTATTTACCAAGTTACTCTTTGACAACCTGCCGAATTCTTCCCACTCAATTCTTCCTATTTAGGAAATGGCTCAGATTCTTCATAGATCATCATAGTTACTTTCTTCCCTGGGCTGAGGGTAGAATGAACTGAGAAGTGGACAGCTGCTACAGAGCTCCAGCTATGCTGTGATGGATGGGCTTGTCTTTCAGTACTTTCAGAGCTGTGTTGTATTCTATTTTTAAGGTGACAAGAACACTGTATCTCTCTGTATTTCCTTGTCTTTCCTTAGGTCATAGGAGGAAGGGAAGTTGGAGAGCAAGTGATTAAGGAGGAATGTGGGTGGAATACCCTCAAACCTGCCCAGCATCCAGAAAACTTCCTGATGGGCTAAGAGAAATAATAGGATAATAGAATGAGCCAATGTAGTTGAGCCAAGAACTCAGGAAGGCCACTACCAAAGGCCACTACCAATGGGTATAGGAACTGTATTCTTTTTTGAAGCAAGAAAGCTAGATGCTTTGGTATGAGGTATTCAGACTAGAGAGAATGTTGAAGGACAAGCAAAACTTTTTTTTTATTCAGAAAATATTATTCATTCTAGGGCTTTGTAGTTTTATTTCATCTAGACTTTAACCATACCATTTTCAACATTAATTCTGAATTTGCATTTTCTTTTTGCACTTGTAGATAAAACTTAGAAAAACTACTTTTGGTCCTAGGAGTTTGTAGTAGATAGGAACGAAGAGGGAAAGAAATACGTAAAAAGATAAAAGAATCTACTTCAAACTGGCAATAGTAAGAAAGATATTACTTTCTCACTTACTCTTACTCACTTCAAATCTGTGAAGTAGATGAACTAAAAAGACTTAGGAACCAAAAAGAAAAACAACCCCAAATAAACAAACAACAGAAAAGAAACCTCAGAATCCAAAGTACTTTAAAAGGGAATTTAATCATAAGAGCATACTTAGAATTTATTTAGTGCTTTAAAAATCTCCTGGATTGGCTCCTGGGAGGAGATGAAAGATTAACAAGGATTAGGACAAAAGAATAGATTTCTCACAAATGATTGGTGGTAATAGGATCCCAACCATTATGCCTGTAATGCCTGAAAAGGGACAGTGACTTTAGAAAAAAAAAAATGATAGATATTTTAAATATACCTGTCCCTGAGTCCCATTATTTAGGGCTAGTACATAAAATATGGAAAATAACTAGATTTTAACTTCTCATTTCAGTGATATAGAAATGAGAAATTTGCATATCTTGTAGATTACTATTATTTGTTCTTTGATATTGTTGAAGAATGTATATTTCACTTATGAAAATAGAGGATTTCCTGTTTAGAGTGATTATTTAAAGGTATTTGGAGAGGTTTGAGGGAGAGCTTGATTTGGCCTTTACTCTGCCGTTTTGGCTCCTCCTTGAAAAAAGAAGTTTCTCTGGAAGATTTTTACAAATTTCTCTCAGTGAAGTAATATCTTCCAATTGAATCATCGACTTTGAGACTTTTCCATGAAAGTAAAGGTCCTTAAATTCAATGTCACATTATATAATAGAGCTAGTTTTGTACATGTCAGATCACTTAATATGCTACTATGCTTCTCTCAAATCCTCTCCCCGTATATTAGATCGGCTTTATTTTGATTGTCCTTAAAAAAATACACACCCAGAAGATTTGCACTCTTTTCTATAGAATCCAGATGGTGATCACATTCAGTTTACTCACAGAGAAAATGCCATGAACCGAATCAAGAGTGAGTGACTTTGAGAATTAGAACTAGAATCTGTTTTTTTTTTTTGTTTACATAGCTGCATACCAGAGCACCTGGGGGAGGGCTGCAATGTATACCTTGCCTTCAGATAATAGTATTAAATGTTACATTTACAATGTAGAAAAAATTCAACATGAAATATTTGAAAGAAAAATAAATTTTTGATAAATTAGGAGTAAATGAGATGGAAAAATGCAAATTGAATCTATGTGGTTAAGTGAAACTGATTAAAAGAGTATAATGGAAATTGCATTATCTTTGGGAAGATTATGTAAAGGCTTTATAATCACCTGATTGTTTTAGCAGTCTGGACAAGGAAAGGCATGCTCACTAGTTCTGTAACTCCCTTCTTTCTAGGAATAAGGTAGAATCAAGCAAGCATGTAAACCTCAAATTAAAAATGATGGCAACTATGTCAATGTCTGGATTGTTTATGGAACAAAAGATTTTGAATTATGACTGTTAGCATGTCTCTGAAAATGTCTCACTTGCTCCTTTTGCTCTGTGGACCCAGGAGCAGCAGTGTCTTACAACACAGTTACCTACTAAGTCAAGTCAGTTTCCTAACTGAATGTTTTCTGAAGTATAAAATCTCATTTGATGGTTTTATTTTAAGCCAGATTAACATACAATTTTTTTCAAGTTTTCCTATCTGAGGCATACAGATCAAAAGTCAGAAGGTCTCTGGATTGCATGGATGCTCTATAATCTGACCAGTATCCTGGAGTTTTAAAGGAAATGTTAGAAGGCAAAAGTTGCCAACATAAATTATTGGGCACAAGTTCAAAAACAAGACTAAGAGATTCCTGTTTTCTCTTTCCCAAGCTGATTTCTTTTTTGCTAAATATAGTTTTTATCAAGGTTGTTCTTATGTTCACTATTTTCATATTGGATTATGAAGGATGGAATAATATTCAAAATGTATTCAAAAGCTATCTTACATACCTAAGTATAGGAGAAAGTGTTTTGGATTTGGAATGAAAGGACCAAGGTTTCAGCCATTCAGTATTCCTGTGGCCTGAGGCAAGTCACTATACTTCTCAGGCTTTTAATTTCCTCATTTGTAAAATAAGGGGGGGGGGTTAGACTTAGTGTTTTTTAGGGTTTTATTCTAACTACAAATCTGTCCTTGGATAGTGCTTCCTACATAAGATGCCAATGAACAAAATCAATGAATTATCTGTTAAAACACTATGTTCTAATATTAGAAATAGTGATTATTTGCTTTTTATTTTTCTGATATGATTTATAAAGTTGATTTTTTGAATGGCAACAATTTATTAAATTGATCCTATAGTATACAATTTATTTAATTGATATAATATCTTCTCCAGTTGAGAACATCTGGAGATCCTTTTTATTTTTACATAAGGATTCCCTCTTGCATTTGGATCTTGTGTGAGTAACACTTTCAGTAATCATGCTTTTATCTAGTTAATTCATTATAATATTAATAGGGGATCCTATTAAGTAATCCATGGTTACCTCTTTCAAGCAATCATTTTTGTTCTTAAACATGAGGGACAATGTTGGAAAATAACTTTTAAGGCTGCATTTTGTTCTAACTTGTCAATTTTTTGTCTATCTGTGTGTGTGTGTGTGTGTGTATGTGTGTGTGTGTGTAATCAAAAATACATTAGGATCTTGTAATCTTGTATTCTCTATCCTCTTCACTAGATTTAATAAGAAATTTTATCTGAATATCTACTGGAAGTTTCTTTTTAAGAAGTCATCTGATAAATTTTTTGCTTGGTTTGTAGATAATTCCATCTCCTAGAAGTGGGAGAAGCAAGAAAGAGTTTAATTCGGAATTGAATCCTTATTTATTTAATTCTGATAAACAAGATAGAACCAGTTGGTGAAGATAAAGTGCAAGAAAACTCTCAAGAAAGTGATTGTGTAATCACAGACTTTGTGTTACCCAAGAAGAGAGTATACTGGCATAGTCACATATGTACTCTTGGATACAACATTCAAATATTTAATTAAAAAGACAGACATGATCTTCTGTACAGTGATTCTAAAATGGTAGAATATTTAATCAAAAAGAATTAGTTAAGCATCCTTTCTATGTATTAGATATTGTCCTAGGTGCTGGCTATAAAAGTACAAAGAAGGGAAATTCTAATTCTCATGGAGCTTACATTCTAATGATAGCCCAAGAGTTAGTTATGAGATACTCTTCTAAAAAAATAAAGAAAAAACAAAGGAAACTTCAAATGCACTAATATAACTCCCACATGGAACTCTACAATGAATTTAGCTATTTAAGAGATATGTACAAAAGGTGAAAGGATAGATTAAATGCAAAAGAGTAGCCTGAAACTATGAGTAGTATAGATAAATCTAAAGCAGATAATAAACTGCTGCTTGAACATATGAGGAAAAATGCTAGTGAAAAGGGAAAAAAAGGTATTTCAGGTTATACTGATGCAAGGAAATGGACAATGAAATGATAAACTCAATTCATGTGGCAAATGTGCAAGAAAATAACAAGAATGGTTAAGAAGGAAATTAATTAATGAAAAATGAAGAGATAGTATGGTAAATTCCAGCTGTTTTAAAAAATCTAGATATCTATACAAGATTAATTATATCCCCACACAGAGAACTTTTAAGATTTTGAACTTGTAATCATATAATGAGTAATTGTAATGTTCAAGGAACTATAAAATTATTGAAGGCTTTTGAGCAGAAAAATCACATAGTCAGATATGCCTCTGGGAAAGGAATTTTGGTAGCTATGCAGATGATGGAGAGGAGAGAAACTGGAAGCAGAGACCCATCAGGAGGGTATTGAAATAGTTAAGGGTGGGGGCCATCAGTTGTTCTGCTTTGTTCTGACACATATGATGCCTCGCCCAGGATAAAGCCATTACCTGAAATCTCATCATTATTGGGTTGATTCAGCTTTAACACTCACTACCTTCTTAGACCCTCAACTGCTTCTCTCTGAATGGAAAACCTTGAAGGCAGAATAATGAACTTCTTCTAAGGTCTTCCTTATAGAGTGCTCAGTCTTTTTCAGATAACTTCCTTTTTCATCAGCTTCTCTGCAAATCTTCAAACATTATACCCCATGTACTGGGAACCTTCCAGTACAACTACCCAATTTTAGTTTCCTTTGGAGAATTGTCTCCTCCCCACATTAAGATAGATTGTAAGTTTCTTGGGGTCTGGAACTTTCTTTTTCTTAATGGTATTTCCAGTGTTTCCGAAATAATTAATAACTGGATAGTGTTGTTGTTTGTCCTTCATTATCAAAGAAGTTCATGACATCAGGGAGGTGATTCCATGACAAGCAGATGACTTGGATTTGAGGGAGGTGGGGCTGTGCTAAAGTCACCAGCCTCACTTTCTCCTCCAGAACCATCTGACCCAGTGGCCAGATTTGAAATAGACAGCTAGAGATGGCCCTGGATGCGAGGTGGACATCCTGTGGCTAGAAATTAAAAATTAATGTCATATGTTTCCAAATTATTTTTTCCCTTTTAAACCTAAAACAATTAAAAAGTCATTGGGGGAGAGGAGAAGCAGCTAAGCACATCAAAATAACAACAGGATTATAGTAGTTTTGGTTCTTTTCATTTTAGATTTTTTTCTTTCATCGGACTTGACTTTAATGGTACAATATTTCCTGATAGAAATGTTACATAACAAAAAAATAACAAGACCTCTCTGATGTTCACAGCTCCCCTGAAATAGCCAACAGTACATGTTGAACTTATGCTATAATAGAAAAAAATAGCACATGAGAGAGAAATTCCCAAATGACAGACTTATACAAAGAAAAGATTCAAATGAGTATAAAAGGGTGGGAGACAGTAGTGAAGGTAAAGTATAAATGGGTCTGATATTAAATAATGATAGGTCAGAGAAAATTTTGACAATTATTATATTCCAATGATATAGAATGTTGAGGAACATGATAAAAGACTAGAAAAAGTGATAGACAAAAATACCGAAAGATGAAAGGAAGATGAAGATGGAATAGAAAGTTTCACTTTTAAGTGGGAAAAATTTCATCAACACTGCTCCCCATCTTGACTTTTATGTAACTCTTTGTACAGAGTAGTACATAGATGATCCAATGAAGAGTAAACTTCAGCATGTCCCAGTAAAGTAGTCTTTAATTATAAGCCTGATCATGCACTGTATCCATTGTCCAACAACCAGCCCAGCTCAGTGGGGACAGGCTCTTTATCTGAGGACTGGTCATCAGGTGGTGAATTTCTCAGATACAGCTTATACTTACATACTTGCAATATGTACCAGTAGAGTGAATACTCATGTTGCTGAGATTATTGATCTTTCAAAGTATCAAATAATTAATCTTTTTTACTTTTTGCTTATGTAAGGAGAATTTTTCATAGATTTTTAAGAGACAGGAATATAGATAGTTCAATGTAATGTAATAAAATATATATGGGATAAATATAGACAAAAGTTTAAAAGAAGAATCAAAGACTCATTTGATAAATAGGTCAAAAATCAGTGTATATATAATCTAGGAATATAATGCCATAGTTAGATTTCTTAACCTGTGGTCTAGTAACCACATGAACTTGGATATATAAAAAATTGTATCTATTTTCACTAATTTTAACTGAATTTTAGCATTCCCCCCAGTTATGAATGCAGGCAACAAATCACAGATAGATTAAGCTTCAGAAGACTTCTAATATGATCCAGGACATAATACTATTATGAACACTATAGCCAAGATAGTATTCATGGTAATTATGCACATGCTATAATTTCCACAATTTGCAGGATTTGCAGAAATCTAACAAAACATAAGAAAAGAGTAAAATAATTCCCTGATATAAGAAACTATAAGGGAATGATACAGTCCTCTTGCCAAAATAAGAGGAAGTAATTTTATTATTGAGAGTGATTGGCAGGGACCTTATTGTTAATAATATTCCCATCTACTCTAGAAATAGTCAAATAGTAAGGGAAAGTTCGGAGCTTTTCCACTTCATTTATTTTGCATTTCAAATATCCCAAAGATGATGCTTATTCAGAATCAGGAACTTAGAAGGGTTAAGAAAGGCATGCAAAAAGTCAAACGGCTAGTTATTTCAAATATCTTGTCCTGTTTGAGGCTGTCCATGAGCCTGAAATAAATGCATTAGTTTTAGTTTCATTGACAAACATTACCTTTATTTCTATTAGTCAAGCCAAGTGCCTTTCCCTTCTCTTTCTGTTCTTACTATATAAGAGAATATATTTACCATAGTAAATACAAACCAAACTCTCTAAACATGAAAAATTGTGAAACAAAGCGAAGAGGGCTAGGTAGTGTGGTATAGTGGAAAGACACACATTGGACTGAGGGTCTTGAAACCTGTAGACTTAATG
Source organism: Macrotis lagotis (assembly GCF_037893015.1). Lineage (NCBI taxonomy): Eukaryota > Metazoa > Chordata > Mammalia > Peramelemorphia > Peramelidae > Macrotis > Macrotis lagotis. The sequence goes on along the minus strand of NC_133658.1, from coordinate 703,417,164 downwards.
TCCAACTAATGAGCCTCATTACCTTAGGCAACTAACTTCTCTTGACCTCAGTTAACTCCTCAGTACAATGATCCATTTTGCTTCAAGAAGTTTGATTCCATAGAATTAGAAATGAGAAGCAGACAATCATAGGATCAAAGAACTAGAGTTAGAGGAAAACTCAGAAATTGTCAAGCCCATCCCCACATATTAAATTATTTGAATTTAATTTCTCTCTCTCTCTCTCTCTTTCTCTCTCTCTCTCTCTCTCTCTCTCTCTCTCTCTCTCTCTCTCTCTCTCTCTTCTCTCTCTCTCTCTCTCTCTGCCTCTATTTCTCTGTCTCTCTATAGGTCTCTTTATTCCCCCCCCCCCCCATACACACAATTGAATAAAAAGAAAAAGAAAACTTTCCTAATAAATATATAGTAAAATGAAGTAAATTCACTTATTGGCCATATCACAAAATACATGTCACTTTCTGTATTTTGTGTCTACCACCTCTCTGGCATGAGATGGTTAGAGTGCTTCATTTTCAGTTTTTTGAAATCAAAGCAATGGTGGAATTCAGCCAGTTCTCGCTGGTTTGGTAGAAGCAACATCTAATTTTATGGTGAGTTCAGTGAATTGATTGTTAAAATGGCACTTGTAATCAGGGTTCTCCCTAAGGTGGGCGTCTGGGCAGCAGTCCAATGTGGAAATCACAAATTTACATTCCTTACTCTTTTTCAACATTCATCTGCACAACAACGTTTTCTAAGCACCCGAAGTAATGTTCAATCTCTCTACAGGTGAAAAAAAATGATGTAATATTTATTGATCATTTTTTAAAAAATATTATACTTTTGATGAAATACTACATTTTAATCCCCTCATTTTTGTTACTTCAATAAAGAAAACTATAATAAGAAAAAATGCCAAACTACCAGGGGGTGACTAGCTGTCCTTTGTTTCTGCTTTGTGTTATATCCAACATTCCCTGGAGATATTATGAGTGTGTTGATGTTCCCTGAATGGTGAAACCAATAAGAAGCTGGGACATGTGAGACAATAGAAATATACATTTCAAGGGTTATCTTATTGCCCATTTTGGAAGCCATGGAAGTAGAAGGAAAATAAAAGAGAGCAGATCAAATGAATTTTGGTTCTGCATATGTACCAACATTGGCTGCTGGGGTCACACGGCTACTTTTGCTCCCCAGGATTTGTTTTTTTACTCTGAGTAAAAATCTAGTTTTGCGTTGCTCTTTTTTTTAAGGTTTTTGCAAGGCAAATGTGTTTAAGTGGCTTGCCCAAGGCCACATAGCTAGGTAATTATTAAGTGTCTGAGATCGGATTTGAACCCAGGTACTCCTGACTCCAGGGCCGGTGCTTTATCCACCATGCCACCTAGCTGCCCCCCTCTTTTATTGTTCTTACTTGAGGGCACTTAAGATAGAGCACTGGCCTTAGAGTCAGGAGTATGGGAGTTTGAACCTGGCCTCAAACACTTGCTACATATGGGCTGTGTGACCTTGCCTAAGCAAGTCACTTAATCCTGATTTTCTTGCATCTGGGGCCATCTCTAGTCATCCTGATTCATATCTGGCCACTGGACACAGATGGCTTTGGAGGAGAATGTGAGGTTGGTGACTTAGCACAGCCCCCATCACTCAAATCCAATTCACGTGCTTTTCATGTGCTTGTCCCTGATGTTGTGGTTGATGGAAAATCAAGGACAAACATTATTATTGAGCATTAAAGGCATGAAATATTGACCTACCTTTTGGTATATCTTTTTGTATACTTAGAATGGTCATTAGAGCAGAGACCTGGTTGACAATTTATTTGAATTCCACCACTAGATCAAAGTTAGTTATAGCACTGATTAGATTTCTAAAGTCTGCCAAAGTTCTTTGCAGTAACTACTCATTTTATAGATAAAGAAACCAAGACCAAGGCTAGAGAAGGAATTTGCCAAGATAACTCAATTAAGGTTATAAGAAACAAATGAAGTTAGGCCTTCTCCCTCCACAGCTCTGTGGTGCAGAGGATAGAGCGCTGGCTTCGGAAACAGGAGGGTAGGAGTTTGATTCTGGCCTCAAATATTTGCCACTTACTGTGTGACCTTGGACAAGTCACTCAATACTGATTGCCTCCCATCCAGGGCCATCTCCAGTCATCCTGATCCATGTCTGGTCACTGGACCCAGTTGACTCTGGAGGAAAATGTAGGACTGGTGATTTAGCACATCACCCCTCATTCAAATCCGATTCATATGCTTGTCATGACACCACCTCCCTGTTCTTCAAGAACCAGGGAAAACATGACTAATTCCAATAGACCATGCTGCCTCTCTAGTTGACTTCCTTTACTCCTCAAATCTGCTTCCCTTCTGGTCTTGTGTATTAAGCATAAGATTATTGGTTCTATACATGAGTACTAGCTGTGTGATGCCAGGCAAGCAACTTAATCCTGTTTGCCTCAATTTCCTCATCCTGAAAACGAAATGGAGAAGGAAATAGCAAACCACTCTAGTGTCTTTACCAAGAAAACCTAAATGGAGTTACAACAAATTGTACTTGACTGAAACAATTGAACAGCAGCAACATTGACTTAATTATCTTAAGATGGCATTACTGGGGCAATGATTTATCAAGGAAAAAAACACTTGTTAAGTAAGCCACAGTAACCTGTTTATTTTTTCTTCTTATGGTTCTGTTATTTCCCCTTTACTCACTATAATTAAGCTCTCCCCAGGCAGACAAGCTTCCCTACTAGGCAGGTATTCCCAATTCCTCCTAGCTCTAATCAAAACATTCTCTCTATCTCTGTCTTGACAACTTTAATTCTACACATTCATTCTAATTTACAGAACTTTTAATTACCATTCTAACCTGTGATTCCAGGAACAAGACCAATGTGGGACCCCTGCTGATCTTTAGATCATTCTTAACTCTCCCAGAGAATTATCAGAACTAACTAAAATCTTTGCATTGGAGATAGTATGTATCCATTTTTAACTATCTTACCACTAATTTCAAGTTACCATGAAATTAAGCAAAAAAGCTCCCTTCAAGAAAAGTCTCCTTGAGCCTGATATTCAATACAGATCTGTATATAGGTAGATGTATAGTATAATGACTGAACTCTAAGAAGACACCAGAAATGATTCCTTGACTTTTTGTGAATGTGCACTCTGGTAAAATTCATCTGTAAACCTCTGGGTTATTTATAGGTAGAGGAAATACATAGAAATACTTTAAATAGTCATAAAATGTGCACCTCTTTGATGTAGAGGACATTATTCTGTCTTAAAGTTCATTTGTTTCAAAGAACTGCAAGACAATTGCATTTGACATGTATTTTATAACTCTTGAACTACAACAATTAATTTGGCCCCAAATGAGAGTTGGGCCTTCTTAGTCAAAGACCTATGTTCTTGGAATAAAACACAAGATAATAGTATGATGTGATATAATATTTATCACCTAGATTAGGTCTTTTCTTTGTTTGACCAAAAAAAAACTTCCTGGAAAAAGAAGATCTTTGATAACTACCAAAAAAAGGTTTTTGCATGAGTAGGATTAGAATTGTTATATTTCTATATTTAACTCAATGAAATACTTTTTCAGTACATAATATTTTTAAATAGTTATCTTTTTTTAGGTTTTTTTTTTTTGCAAGGCAAATGGGGTTAAGTGGCTTGCCCAAGGCCACACAGCTAGGTAATTACTAAGTTTCTGAGACCAGATTTGAACCCAGGTACTCCTGACTCCAAGGCTGGTGCTTTATCCACTATGCCACCTAGCCGCCCCTTAAATAGTTACCTTTATCGAGTTTTAATCATAGTATGCAGTTTAAAATCTTAATATTCAACTATATATATATATACATTTAAAAATTCAATTATTGATTTTTCAGATATATTTTAATAAAACACATTTTGGGTCCCCAAAACAATAAAATGGAGTTGGAAATGCATATTTTAATTCTAATTTCATCATAAATTCAATAGTTATCTTGGTGAGTTGTTTTTTCTTGAATTTATTTTTAAGGAAAGTAGTTTTTTAATTACCTAAAGAAATTAGAAGCAGCTTGGTGATTCAGTGAATAGAACTTGTGACACTAACTAACTGGAAAATCACTTAACCTCTGTCTACTTCTTTCCTCATCTGGAAAATGTAATGAGAACAATGTCTTTACATAACATTTCTGTCACTAAGATAAACATAATGATCACGTCATATTATTATGTATATGATGACATGGTCCTCTTTGATTATGATGGACAACTTACATACCTGCTCCTTCTAACACAGACTTGTTAGTAAGTTAGTGATTTAATGGTCACATTTAAAATCAGGAGAATAAACACTTGTAACAATTAATGCTTGTAAAATACTTTGTAAGTCTTAAAACACTATATAAATTCTAATTAACTATTATTTGAATTTGTAGTTTTACCTCATTTGTTGGAGGCTACATTTTCCCATCTTGCTTAACATATTAGCTTTTGAAGTTATCTTGATTCTCTTGAAATATCACTTTCATTTGACTTGTGAAGAGAAATCCTTCTCACATAATCTTTCTATATCCTAAAGTCATAAATCCAAGGAAATGAGTACTCATCCACTGTTGAAAATTTCATTTTATATCAGAATACCATTTACAACTAGTGCACAAGTACCATTTTCTATTAAGTACTTTTCCCTCTAAGATTTGGTAAGATTTTCATTACAAATCTGTAATGTAAATATAGAATATAATGTTGCTGGAAAATGTGCTCAACAATTGCAAATCTCACTAGTTTTGACACTTAGCAAAAATTATTAGATATATAGAAATATCTTCAACAAAATTCCAAGTCGTTGATTTTTTTTTTTTTGTTTGCCATCTTGACCTATGAAAGGACAACTGATTAGGGCAGTAAAGTTATGAGTACCAATATATAAAAAGGAATCTAAGTGAAAGGTCAGAAGATATTTTTATCTTTAAATTATTTATAGAGATTTTTGCTTCAGTTCCTGTGGGTTCTTATCCCTTGAGAATTTCCTTGAGTTTCAGGTATAAATGAACCAGAAAACAAACTCAAAACTCATCTCACACTGCCAAGCTTTACATGGTTGCTGCCTGAAATAATAAATCAGATTTGAAATTCAGCCCAGATTTGTTCAAAACTCCAATCTGATGAAATTACTAGGCTTTGGAAACTTTAATGAAAACTGCAACAAACTTAAACTGAGTTAAAGTATTTGTGGAAACAAGAAGTCAGGCAGATTTGCAAAATATCACATAGCATAGTCTGGGAGAAATCTTTAGGTTGTCTTGGACAAAATTGACAGATGGAGAAGAGAATGGCTAGAGAGACAAGGACACACCAATCACATCTTGAAAACAATAAACTACAATTATCATCTTCCATTTATTTTAAAAACAAAAGAGAAAAGAAAGCTAGACAATACACCCCCCCTGTCCCCAATCTCTCTGAAGTATCATGAAAGTCCTAAGTGCACTTTCCTTCAACTATTTCCATTCTTAGTCATTTAGACCATCCTGTGAATGGAGGGGAAAAAAATCACCTTGGTAGGAATTGAAAACCCAAACTCTTAAATATCGTAATAGATGTACATATTTTCAGCATAAAGTTCATTTAGTCTAGTATGTTGGCTAACTGTTTACTACCAAGGTCTCAAGGAGTGATAAAATGTGGTCAAAAGAGGCTAAAGAGAAAATAAAGAAGCCTAAAAAAACCCTCTAATGCAAAGCAGCAAAATCTTAATGAAAAGGATCTTGACCTGAGTGGGAGTTAGAAATAGGGTGATTAACAGGTGAGAGTTAGAAAACACTAAAGGGAACTATTAAGAAGTTTGCTTAGCTGGTTTCAAATAGGAAAAGAGCCAACAGCCTTTTAAAAAAATTTTTGAGTGAGCTGTCTCCAAGAGTTTACAATGGCAAGCATCTGTTCTGTGCTCTTTGAGTGGCTGAGAACAAAGTGCTTATATTGTGAGCTGAGTGTTTTTAAAACTAGTTGCTGATTGGTTCAAAAAGCTTTGTTTGTATACTCTATTTGGGTGTGGGTTGAACAGCTGGGAATGTGTAAGTGGCTGTAAATGAGTAGGCTGAGCAGAGCTTCAGATACCAGCCAACAGGTGAATTCAAGAATGAACAACTTTCTAATCAAAATGACTCTTCTAAGCAAGGATTGTGGCCTCATGAAAGTGGAGAAAGTAAAAGAATCAAGATGAAGCCACTGGAGACATTGGCATGTGGTTCACAGCTCACATAGGGCAGTGAGATGGTACAGTGGATGGAGACCAAGCCCCAAAGTGAGTAGGACCTGAGTTCAAATTTAACATCTGACACTAGACCCTTACTAGTTGTGTGACCTTGGGCAAGTAACTTAACCCTGATAGCCTCCCAATCAGGGCCATCTCCAATCATTGTAATTTATAGCTGGCTATTGGATACAGATGGTTCCAGAATTAAAAAGTTAGACATTATTTAGCAAAGCAACCCCCTCACTCAAATCCAGTTCAACTGCTTGTCACAGAATCATCTCCTTGATGCTGTGGTCTTCTCTGAGAATAAATATCATTGTCATAGTTCACAACAATTCTCTTGGAGAACTCTTGGACTTAAGATCCAAGGATCCAATCATTTAAGTTTTGAAAGGGAACCTCTTATACCTTCATTCCCTATTTTCTCTAGAAAGAAACTACTTTTTGAGGGGAGCTGTGATGATGCTTAACTAAAAGAAAATGTGACTTAATAAATACTACTTATGAAGCAGCTATATAGTATAAAGGACAGAACATGGGACCTGGAATCAGAAAGAACTGAGCTGGATCCTGCCACAGACACTTAAAGCTCAATATCAAAAGCTTTCTCAATCTCAGTTTCCTCATCTGTAAAAATGGAGATGATAATAGTACATATGTTACAGTGTTGGTTTGAGGATCAATGGCAATAATATATGTAAAGCAATTTTATCTTTGTTGTTGTTGTTGATGATGATGAAAAAATATTGGTCTCCTAGTCAGAAAGCCCTGAGTTCAAGATCTTTCCTTAGTATATACTGGCTATGTCACTTTGGGCAAGTCACTTAACCTCAGTTATCTCAGACAAGTTTCATGAATCTAAGATGTGGGGTAGGTGCTGATCTGCATAGGTAGAGTTTTCTCATAGGATTTTCTTTTACCAAGAAATTAGATACAAAAAATTAGCAAAAATGTTTTATTATATTTCCCCTCAGTATGAGACAATGGTAAAAACTGTGTTATCTTCTTCACTGCCTTTTTCCTCTAAACATCCCTTCCATCTTTATTCTCTCACTTCCCTCAGACCTTACCTGTTGTAGAGTGCTGGTGTAGGGAATGTAAATCAATGGGTGCTTGAGAAGAAATATACAGAAATGTTAATCTTTTTAAAGTTCACAATATTATTTTAACTTGAAAAATGTTTTCACCTTGTTTCTCACAGTCTATTTGGTAAGCATAAATTATAGTCAAACATATATAACCTAATTATTTCATGAATGAAACTCTCAGGTAAATCCTAATAGAGACTTATACTCTAAGGTCACTAAAAGACAGTAAATTAGACATTTCAGGCTAAATACATATGCCTTCACCAATGTGGAACTGCTTCTCTAAGTGAAGTATTTGTGGTTTTAAGCCATGTATTAGATTAGTAAATTCATGTTCATATTAAGTGTAAATAATAATTACTTGTTTTCTGACCAGTAACTCTGAGGGTCTTCCCCTCCCACATGGATTCTTTTACAAAGACAAACCTGGTTATCTTTTGCCTCCATTCTTACCTAGCCTTTAATTACTGAATGGATGTTTCCTCAGTCATTCAAGATCTAGGAAAGATCTAACTTAAAAAGACCAATGTCTCAAATTGCCTCTAGAGCCATTACCAATTGTGCTCATCTATATCTTGCCACTGGAATATGATGACTCTGGAGGAGAGAGTGAGACCTATGACTGCACAGCTCTGCTTTGCTTAAATCCAATTCGCTTGCAAGTCAATATATCACCTTTCTTCATAATGCTGTTGGTCCTCTTTGAAAATGAAGGATGAACTACAACAAAAATAAATTCAAGTTATAAAAGTTTTTCATGCAAATGAATAGTTCTTCCCCTACTCCACTTCTATCCCACCTTAGGTTAGATTCCACAAATTCATCAAATCAGCATATCACAATTTCATATTACTCTTCCTCATTCACTCACTAGTGACATTGTCCAGTCTATTGATTGAACTTGATATAGGTATGTGAATTTTTTTTTAATATCTGAGTCTCATTATTTTCACGAGTATTAAGTCCTATATCACCATGAGCTTCATGTAGGCAAGGCAAATTGTTTATTTAATTTTGAACTTTGGAACATCAACACTCTCCCAATGAAGCTCTTTGCTTGCAAATCTTGGAAATGCAATCACATTGCATTTGGAGGGTGGAGAGAAGCATAGCATACATGCATAAGTGAATATGGCATATTTTCCAGTGATTACCTATGCACTAAAAATATCATATAAGGGTCATTTCTTTTCAGAAATATGGGCTTGAAAAAGGAGGTATTCTGGTTATGTAAAAAAGGGTACTAAATACTATATGGTTAGCCATGAAATGTTTTGAAAAAAAGACTTGGAGAAGTCCTCTCATTATTGTGATATATTCTTTGGAGCACGTATTAGAGAACTTGGGAACTTGAATAGGAATCACAGAGGATAAGAAGCTATGAATTGGTTGTGATCTGTGCTGGTGGGAAAATATCCAGATCAATACAATTATGTACCCACTGGTGTATTAAAATGTCTCCCTATTGCCTATAAGAGTTCTCTCTGCATATATTAGATATTTAGTTAATTTTGATGAATTTGACTCACGTAAACAAAAGATATAAATTATAACATTGATTGTATGTTGAGGGATATGACTTTATAAAGACATAGTCAAAATAAAACTTTCATCTAAAAGTTTTCTAATGGAAACTATTCTATAAGAATTTGTTAGATACTATACTATACTACATTGGGTAGTGTAAAATAGGTGGCACAGAGTATAAAATAAAAAGAAGAAAAAGGTGTTTTTTCCTAAATTTACACTATAATTTGAACAATGACACAGAGACCAAATGACAGAAAAGCATTCTTTAGAAATGTAAAAACAAAAGAAAAACCCCCAAACAAATCATAGAACACAATGGGAATAAGGTGATATAGGACTTAAGAGTTATTAGGTACTGGGCTCTATATGAAGTGTTGAATTTTGTTTTAACTTAGAAGTTAAATTTTCCAAATAAAAAGAGGAGATGTGTAAAGTCAAGAAGATAGGCACAAGAAATTATGTGATATGAATGACTAAGACCTCCCAGTAGGTACCTATTGAATACTGAGAGGCAGCTGTAGTGTCATGGAAAGAATGGTGCTTTCTAATTCTAACTCTGGCATTTACTATCTTGGTGACCTGGGAGAAATCACATAAATCACTTTTCTTGCCTTCAGCTTCAGTTTTATCATCTATAAAGTGAGGTGGGAGGGGTTCATATTTAGTTGTTGTTCCGTGGTTTCTTATAACTTTAAATCTGTGATTCTATGATAAGGACAGGCCTTAAAGTAGGTCTTCTCTGCTTTCATGTATGACATTTTCATTTCAGGGACCTGATAAGGCTAATCATGTTTACCAAAAAGAGATGAAAACTGAAGACGAAATCATCAAGGAGAAGGGAGTCAGAAGAGAGCCTAAATGTCATTATTGACAGGTATCCTATCTTAGAGTCAGTAGAGTAAACTAGACAACTCACCTTTCAAGGTGTTATACTGAAGAAAGTAGTACTGTGTTTAAAATAAAGAGAACAAGATATAACTTTTTCCCTAGAAATGCAAAGTTACAATGAAATTTGCTTTGAAATTTTGATGAATCTCTTTTAAAAAACACTATAACCATGTGAATAATGGAAACAAATTGGATAATCTTTTTGCTGACTGATGACACTAAGTGACTTAGTAATAAAAATGCATTTTGATACTTGCAGCTACAAATAAGCCTGAAGAAAAATGTTAAAATATTCTGGGGATTCTACAAGGCATATACTGAAATAAATAAGACTTAAAGCATTCAGAGAATTATGTAGCCCATAAAATGAGCTGAGGGGAATTAATCTATTCTATAAAACATAACCTCAAATTTCATTGGCATTCAATGAATGAATTTGCATAACATACCAATATAACAGGAATAATTTAAAGATAAGACAATTCATATTTAGTCAATTTTAAAGTTGGATAAAGTTAGATAAACTGAAATATTTAACTTGGAAGACAGATTGGTTTATGTAATTTTCATCTGGGTTTATTATATGCTAGTCTTAGATTTTGTCAGGAAAAGGAAAGAAGCATTTATCTCCAGAACTATCTTTTCCAAGTTCTCTCATACTAATGAATTAGATAATAAGAAAAATTACTAACTCACATGGAGACTATGCTAATAAAAAGGAAACCTAATGAGCCACTTCTTACTTTTGATTCTATAACTTGTTTCCCCACATTCATAGAGTTGTTATGCTTTACATGAAAAGAAAAATGACCGGCTTTGGACACTTGTTTTTCATATGAACTGATTTCTTTTTTTTTTTTCTCAAATTCAACTTCTTAGCTAACAGTAGATGGTTGAGTCAGGATTCACCCTGCCTGCCACTTCTCTTATATTACTGTATGATACACTCTTAGAATCCTTAAGCATGACACATGGACTCTGTGGGGGATTGTCTTATTATTAATTTTAAATCATTCATCCATGTTGGTATTTCATTACCCCTTCATGAGTAAAATAATCAAATTTTTCCAAGAATGATTTCCAATGGAAGTGAATATTCATTTCATTTGTATTCTGTTATCTACAAAATGAGAGGTAACTCTGACATAGTAGAATAGAGAACTTGCCTTGGAACTGGGAAGACCTAAGTTCAAGTTTTGTCTCTGACACATACTGGCTTTATGACTCCAGGTGAAACAATCTCACCCTACAAGTTACAGGAAAGTTTCCTTACTAGGGATTCTCTACTCCAATGAAATTACAGGTACAGTCCTCATGGAACATGAAGAAAAGACTTTTTTAAAGGTTAACAAGCATGTTTATTGATATTATTGATCATAGGCCTGCAAGGTGGTCATGGAATCTAACTGGATAGCTAGACTCCCTGAAGAAAAGGCATTTGAAAAGTAATGAATGAATTCTTTTTCATTATACTACAACCAAGACCATATGAAACTCTAGTCATCCTTTTGTCTTTCATTCTACCAATTCCTATTTTCATATTTCTTCCCATACTTGCGTAAAGGTTAAAAAATCAGTTCCCTTTAATTGATAAAAGTAATTGACCTATTTGAAAATGTATTCATTATTTGACATTTAACCTGAATGTTCTTACCTTGAAGCAAAATGATTTTGTCATAGACTAAAACTTCAGGGGAGGGACAAACAAACTACATATTTTCCAACATTAAAATAAAAAAAAATGTGATTCACAACAGATAATCAAATTCATTAATTTTTTTAGGACCATTGAGACCTCAGAGATTATCCTGTGGGGGGGGGGAATTAACTTCATTTATCCTGTTACATGGTACATTGTTACATGGTAAGAATTTGTTTTGTTTTGAGGGTAGTGACACCCTTCTTACTTAACAACTCCAAGAGACAAACAGTTCACCTTTTCTTTTTAAAAATCCCCTATGTCTTTTGCTTCTCTATTGAGCACCTAGGAAGAAGTAATTTGATTGTTTGCTTTTAGGAAGGACTGGGACAAAAAATATGCTAGAGAGAGGAGAATAATTTTATGTTGAGACCTTCCAGAATTGTAACATTTATCCTGACATTTCTCAACTTAGTTGCACCTTTCTTTTAATTCCTTATAAGAAGAGGACCATTCAAAAGAGGACTTATATCTTCTTTTTCCTCTCTTGGGCTTTTGCTACTATTAATGTGTTCTTGAATTTATTTTTTAAACTTGACCTTGATGCTGATGGTTTTCAAAACTTCTGTCTTCCTCCAAATATATCTGCTTCACAATCCTTTTCTTAACTATGTTTTGAAATGCATCTTATGATCTCAGAGGCAAAAAAAGAGAGATAATAAATAACATTAAAACTATTTTAGCCATTGTGCTTTTGTGGGATGGAATAGCCTTTTTTATACAAGTCAGGTCAATTTCCCTTTTATATTTAATGGGAACTCTAAACAGCAAAAAACTCTATGCTATCTTAGAAAATTTAAATCAGTTCTGGAGCAAGTGTTTGCTCAACAAGATTTCTTGGATGTAAGACCATGGTTTTAAGTATGACAGTTCACTCTTAGACCCTTGTCTCTTTTATTCTCTTCAATTTGTTTATCTTCTGATATTCATAAATTAATCATCTAAAATCACCTTTTCATATGTCATAAGATTCTGAGAATAAAATTTCTGTAGAGATAGACATATATTTCATGTTTAAATTTGTAAAATTGTCAGAGATTAGCCACTCATTTGTGCAGGCAGTTTTACTCTGTTTAACCATTGAATTTAACCAAAGTCATATAATGTGTTTTTGATTTAAAAATGGAAAATAGAAAAAAGGTAAAGATCTTAATGTTGAAATTATTATATTGACAAAGCCTCAGTTGATCTAAACCAGTCATCACCACCAAAAAGAAGATGAAGGGTCCCAGGAAATTGCCTTAAATAGCAAATATTTGATTCTCTTGCCCTCTGGAGAGATAAAGCAGGCAATGGCACATGAGTTTTTAATACATACTCACTTGCAAAACACTTCAAAGGAAAGCAAGGAGAGCAGCAGAAGATTATTAACCGAATTTCTTGATAAAATAGAAGCAGAAGTAGAAACTTGAATGCAGAAAACTTAAAAAGACCCAATTGAGCCATATCATTATCCCAAAGACATTATTCATTGATAAAACTGGCAGGGCACCAAAGAGATAGAACATGGAAAAATTTGTCAACATTTTAAAAACTATTTTCATCAACTGAGAAATTCAAGAGGAAGATGAAATAGCAATTGAGAAGATGAAGTTAGAAATAAAGGCAGGAGAAGACAAAGCATACAATAAGTAATTCCATGTGACCTGTTTTGAAAGCAATGAATGACTGTTTTGCAAGAAGATATGGAATGAAGAGTCAAAACAAATGGAAATATTATCTTAAATAATCTACTTAATGCTCAAAGGGGATAATTTTAATATTTTTATGAAAAATATCAACAATTGCAATTATGTGATAGAACAGTAATGCTTTGTCATAGTCAAACTACATCTAGAGTATTATGCTCATCTCTGGGTATTCCATTTAGATTCTGATTCACTGGAACATACCTAGGCATAGGCAAGTAGGATAGGCCTTAATGGCATACTATCTGAAAAGCAATTGGAAAAAAGTTCAAATTAGAGAAGATAAGATTCAGGGGAGACCATTATATTTATCTTTAAGTATCTGATGGACCATCATGTTGAAGAGGGGCTAGCTTTTGTATATGACCATATTGGGTATATTTTGTAAGAGAATATGACCAATAGCTCCATGGATGAGAAGGGATAGATTTGTTATAACCTACACCAAAAAAGGGAAAATCCACATTGATAACATTTGAGATATGAGTCATATGAAATACTATCATATAAAATGTCTATGTCTATATAGATCAAATGAGATCATATTAAGAAAAAGCACCATAAGAAAAATAAGACAATGTACAAATGAATATAATAATTATTTATTCCAGTACTGCCTCTGCCCCTACAGTGTATGTTCTCTAGGCATTTTTTCAAAACCCACAAAACCAATTTAATTATAATATAAATCAAAATTCATACACCTGTGTGAGATATGCTGAGTTATAAAGATTTAGATTAATAGTGTCACCTTTTCATAAAAAGAGGATTTAAAACTATAAAGAGCCAAAATTTGTATAATTTTGGATTGCTACTATGGTCCATGTGACCACTCACATGAAAAAGGTTGAATTAAGTCAAGTTGACTTTTTATCATTCATTTATATCAGATTCTTCATGATTCCATTTGGGATTTGCTTGACAAAGACACTGGAGAGGTTTGTCATTTTCTTCTCCAGTTCATTTTTTAGATGAGGAAACTGAGGCAAATAGGATCAAGTGAATCAGGGAAATTCAGGTACTAAATGTCTGAAGCTAGATTTGAACTCAGTAAGAGTCCTTAGGACTGTAGTCCCAGCACTCTTATCCACTGTGCCATCTAGTTGCTCCAATAGCTAATTATATTGAGGCATATTCTGCCTCTCTAAAAAATTTACCCATGATCTTTATTCTCTACTATCTTCTCCCAAAAGCAACAGAGAACCAAAAAAAGTATGGTTCCAAATTCAAATGAACTATTTCAAGGTTTCAAAGACAGTGGCTGAGATATCTAGTCAGTATAATGCAGTGGGAAAGAGCATGGGAGTCAGAAGATCTAAGTTCAAATCTTTGTGTCAGACAGTGACTGTGTGACTCTGGGCAAGTCATTTGAACTTTCTTGTAATTAAATGTAAAATGAGTATATCTAATTTTCCTTCTCTGGAGTCTAGCCTGACCTGAAGGTTCTGGGACAGAGTCATTCATCTCTTTCTTTTCAAACTTTTTATGGGTTTTCTTTTCCCTATGAGAAACAGTATCCTTGAAAACATGGGGATGAAGATGGAACTAGGGCACAGGCCTATATGGGGACTACTTATCTGGGGCCAAGGGAAACACTATTGATACTATTATAAAATGGTTTTAAAGTAGACATTCATCATCATCATATTTAGAGAAAAAAGTGTTCATTTACTTATTTCATTATTTTATATTCAATGGCAACTAAGTGACTCAGTGGATAGAATATTCACTGGGTCTGGAGTCAGAAAGACCTGAATTCAAATCCAACCCCAGACACTTACTTTATGACCCAGGGTAAATTGCACATACTCTGTCTGTTCTTAAGCTACTGGAGGAGGAAATGGCAAATCACTCTAGTATCTTTGTTAAGACCGCATGGGCAGTATTAGCTTGCTATGGTTCGCAGGGTTATGAAGAAGCAGACATGACTGAGCAAGAATAACAGTAGCATTTAATGGTCCTTTGGAGAGAATGACTGACATTTTTCTTAATGACATATTTCAATTTGGCAGTGTTTTAAGATCTAATTTGGAGTTAAATATAATGAAGCAAAAATACAAAGAATAGTTCTAAGAGCCTATTTATTTAAGGTAACATGCTAGGTACTAAAAAATTGATTTAAGCAAATTTTGCTCTTGCCTAGAAGGATTTATTTTAAAATATAAGTCAAATGTTTTAAACAAATATTTAAACAACAGTCATTCTGAAGCC
Organism: Macrotis lagotis; assembly: GCF_037893015.1. Lineage (NCBI taxonomy): Eukaryota > Metazoa > Chordata > Mammalia > Peramelemorphia > Peramelidae > Macrotis > Macrotis lagotis. The sequence goes on along the minus strand of NC_133658.1, from coordinate 703,401,823 downwards.
CAATTTCCTTTCCTTTTCATTTTTTTTTGTCAACAAGTTATGGTTTGATTTAGGAAGAATTGGTAATAATTTGAGATACCTCTCTGCAGACAGAATAGAATCAGAAAAGTTTAGTGACTTCCCCAAAAGACATTTGAATCAATTATGAGTTTCTAAAGCAAAATGAATTCTCTCAGGTTCAAAAAGTCCTCCTTTCTTAAATGTCATTACATTAACAAATGAAATTTAATACGGTTTCTTTGATTTTGAATGAGAAATGACCAAGAAGCCAGAAGTCTTCCTTTTGATGTTATATTCACATCTACTCTCCACTATGAATTCTCTTTTGTTGGATAAAACAATTGTTATGTTCATAAAAAGCAATTCCCTTAAGTGCCTACTTTGTGCAAGTCACTTTGTTGGGGCAGGGGCAAATGAAGTTTAGGTCCTAGCTGTGAAAGAACTTACAGTCTAATGGGTTACTTCAGCAATGTGACTTCTCTGAGGTAGAAAAAGTATAGAATTCACCCTGAAGGTTTTTCTAAGCTAAGCCATTTTTATGGCTTCTCCACAGTATGAATTCTCTTCTGTGCTGCAAGAGATGAGCAATATCTAAAACTTCCCCACATATATTACATTAATAAAGCTTCTCTTCAATGATGATAAAGATAGAGCTCTGATTGAAAGCTTTTTCACACTTGATGCATTCACATAGTTTTCCCACCAGAGTATGCACTCTCTGATGTTCATTATGGACTGACCTTCCAGTTGAAAGCCTTTCAACATTCAATACCTTTAAATGATTTCTCTTAAGTGAGAGAGAACCTTTCAAACCTTTCAATTCATAATATCCTTTCTCCACAATTGTATTCTTATAATAGGGTCCTTCAACAGAGTTCTGCAGAAAAGAAAGCCCTTTTGTTAACACTAATATGGAAATCAACATCTTTTTCATTAGAGTCTATTTTCCACAGACACTGCTTCCTTCCCATATGATTCTGTTTGATCACATACTTACTACAAAACAAAAACAACCACCAAAGGGCTACAAAGCCTTGCTTTTCTTTCATATCATATCAGTGGCAGTTCTTTTCAGTATTGTTTTCTATGAATTGCTATATTTGACATTGTTCTTGAGCACTTTTGAACCTCCAAACTTTCCCAAGTAAATCAATTTCAGAGATAGAAGTGGAAATGACATCTGGAACCAACCTTATAATAAGTTGGAGTGAAGGTAGATTCATTTAAATGACTTCAAGCATCATTTGATCTATCGAATCAAGTAACATTTGGATATTTGCAATTATTATTTAATTATTTATTTAATTAATTATTATTTAAATCATTTTCTTTCTGTTTTTCTCATGTATCATATTTATCTCTATTGTGTGATCTATCTTGACATTTTAGAGAATAAATAATGTAAGACATCTTTTAAGGAAAGGATCACCAAAGTAAATTCTGGTGATATCTCAAAATACTTTTTTAAATTTTCTATACTGAAATGATAACCTTAATTACCTTAATAACATTATTTTGTTAGCATGGATAAATTGAGGTCAAGGTGAAAACAATGCCCTTGAGAAAACTTAAAAAGAGGACAATTCTTGAATGGAACAGTTTCTACATGTGTAGTGGCTATAATGTGTAATTCTGGTCACATTTTCTTTTTTTTCTTTTTTTTTGTGCAAGGCAATGGAGTTAAGTGGCTTGACCAAGGCCACACACCTAGGTAATTATTAAGTGTGTGAGGTTGGATTTGAACTCAGGTACCCCTGACTCCAAGGCTGGTGTTCTATCCACTGTGCCACCTAGCCACCCCTCACATTTAATTTTAGAAAATATATTCATTCATAATTATATTGATAAATGAAGAAATCTATTTAACTTTTTATGAATTCATTCATCAACTTAAAAATAAATTGCAAGGCAAAATGATTGCATTATTCAATATAGAAATAGGGTGAGATGAATGAAAGGTTTTATATTATTTTCAAAGATATAGCAAAGTCTCACTAATTTGGATTAGAGGGAGGTACAGTCTGAATGATTAATGCTATTAGGTTGAGATAGAAATTTACAGTTTTCTAAGTGCCTTAATGTGTATTATCTCTATTAATTTTTAATAGAATCCTGAAAGATAGGCAATGGAGATCTAAGCATTCCTATTTTATAGATGAGAAAACTGATTCTGATTAGATGAACTACCTTAAGTCATTCTGCTCTTTAAATTAAGGAACCACAACCACAACCAAAGCTTCTTATTCCTGATGGAGTTTCTGTTACAAAAAAATCCCAGGATTTCGATTTATAGCATGTTTTTGTATTAAAATGATTTATAGATAGTATAAAGGGTCTTGATTGTGCATCAGTAGTAAGCGATTTCACATTGTTAGCAAGATAGATTTATTGCAGTTTCTAAGGTTATTTATTGGAATATTCGACCCTCTATGTTTTTAGTGGATCCATTTTTAAAGAAAAATGTATACCTAGAATATCAAACTTTTATGTATAAATGGTTATTTTTAAAGTGTTTCAAGGTGAATAGTATATATTTTTTTCTTTATGGCAGCTAAGGGGCTAAAATCAGCATAACATAACTAGAAAATTGAACACATCTGATGATTTAAGGTTCTAAAGGATTTTATGTTCATTGCTCTACCCAACATTCCTTCTACTCCTAACCCTTGCTTGGTGGTAATATCCTCATTTTCATCCTCATCCTCACCATCATTAACAACAACAATTCACATTTATTTGGTATTTTATTTTCCAACAATTACATGTAAAAAACAATTTTAAATGTTTGTTTTTAAAACTTTGAATTCAAAATTCTCTCCCTTCTTCCCTCTCCAGTCTCTCCTCAGCCCCTCCCTGCATTGAGAAAGAAAACAATTTGATACAGGTTATAAATGTATAGTCTTGCAAAACATTTTCATAATAGTCATATTGTGAACTAAGACATAGACTACCCCCCCAAAAAAAAACCCAAAAGAAACCTTAAGAAAAATAAAGGGAAAAAAGGATGCTTCAATTTGTAGTTTGAAAACCATCCTCTGGGGATGGAAACCATTCTTCATCTTAAGTCCTTCAGAGTTGTCTTGTGTCATTGTATTGCAATATGAACAATCAACATTTAAATAGCATCTTTAGGTTTGGTTAGTGCTTTGATAGAGAATATTTTAATTTTCTAGGGATTCTATATTATCTAGCAGTAGGGCCTTTAGAGCTGGTGAAGGGAGGATAATTAAACAATGGAGGAGAGACAGACTTTAGAAGTGGATTATCTTGGAAGACTTATTATCTGGTTCCTAAGAGATAATAGAACTTGTGCTTTAGAAACAAAGAGAGGAACAGCCTAATGAAAAGTATTATTTTGATCTTAATTTAATTACAATACGTAGACTAGCTACAGGAATTTAGAGACCAGGCAGAGTGGATGCCCATTAAAAAAAGAAAGAAAGAAAAAAAACCACACTAAAAACCAGAGGGGAAAAAATCTTCTTAGAGGCTCTTAGAGAGCTAATACCTTGTGTTTAAGGATCTCTCAACAATTTAACTATGAACAAGGTCTTAGAAAGTAAAGAGGAAATTTGTGTTTAAGGGGGAAGAAGAAACAAAGGCAAAAGGGAAAGAAATCTAGTCAGTCTTTTGAAGTGGGGTAGTTAGTCCCAGAATATAAGAAAGATTTTGCAAAGTTTAAAACTGTGCAAATCTAATAGAAATTCTCTTTAGGAGCTAGGGGAAAAATTATGCAGAAGGAACTTTTGCTTTCAGGGATCTGTATATCATTGAAAATGGAAAGAATTTTTAATGACAGGAAAGTTATATTTCACTGGTTTTAGGAGATTAACATAGATTTAGGATACATGGCTAAATTAATTGTCCTGAGGTACTAGCTAGGTTTATTCATTTTTGAGAGAACTGACCATTTCTCTCAGATAAATAGTTACCTTGAAGCTTTCAAGGTTCAATATTGCAAATGTCAAGTATGTGGAAATTTCATTGTTTTAACTATATTTTCCCTCTGTGGAATGAATTTTATTTATTTTGAATAGTCTTAAATTTGATTTTGTCATTTATCATTTTTTTCTCTGAATACATAGTCATTAGAAATATGGATAAATTCCTATGGATATAGTTTTCTACTCTACCATAGGGATGCTGGTGCATCCTGTGAATAAAATGAGAATATTCGTGTTTGGATATCTGAATTTTAGGCATGATTGATTCTGACCCCTTTGAGAAAGGGACTCCCAAACAGAGTTTACTGAAAAAGCAGTTGATTAATGATGACCCTTCACATACTACAATTAGCTAGTCTTTTTCCCTTTTCCAAAATTGCCATTTTATTAGATTTTTGAAGAAATCTTTTGCCTTAGCTAACATCAATACATTTATGTTTAACTCACTGAATAATAAACCAGAAAACCAGAATATGACCATGGTCCAGACCTCTACAATTTTGTTTTAAAAATTTAAAAATGGTGAAAATCATGTTTGCACAACTTATACTTTTGATATGAGGACAGCATTTTGCAAGCATAATAGCACTGTAAAATTTATGTCATTATTTGCTTTTTGTGTTTTCACTATAATGCTCTTAAAGTCTAACTCAAATGCCCCAGGTGGTATAGAGATTATGCCACTAAGTAAAAGTTATGGAAGGTTCTATTTTGCTGTAAAGGCTTTGGGTTTGGGTCTAACAATGAAATAAATTCCTGTATCCTGAGCACCAGACTAACATAAGTCCAGAAGAACCCAGTATTATGTTGGTAGAAATGTGACATTTTGGGTGGGGTAAAAAATCCAACAGAAGACTAGCTGTACAAGAATTAATATCTGTATAGGAAATTTCTTTCATATAATATCATAAACTTTGAGATTTTGCATGTATTTTTACCATGTTAAGAAAAATATATTGTTGCTAAAGCATATACATATATATATATTTATATGTGTATATACACAAATATTATATATATATACATATATATGTAATATATGTCCTTCATTCTCAAAGAAGATCATAACATCTTGTGTGATGCCATGATAGACATATGAATTGGATTTGAATGATGGGCAACTGTGCTAAGTCACCAGTCTCACTTTCTCCTCTGGTGCCATCTGACTTCAATGGCCAGATATAAATCAGTATGACTGTAGATGGTCCTGGATGTAAGGGAATTAGGGTTAAGTCACTTGCCCAAGTTTTCATACGAATGTATTTATGTACATAAATGATATACACTCTGAGATGGAAATCAAAATTTTCTACCTTATAGGTACCAAATTTCTACCCAGACCATTACAAACCTTAGAAAATGATGTGGTTTTCATATTCTAAAGCCAGTATTCTATGATTCTTTTCTATCCTATTTATATAATGTGTATGTGGCAAGCAGTATGTTGATTTTGAAAGTGTATGTTCTGAACCACATGTTAGGTATTAGATTATTCACACATTTGTAATTGAGTGAACACTGGTAACTAAATATGGCAACATGTTTTTTTTTTAAGAAAGAACATCTTGTTCCAAATTACCTGTCCTAGTCATTCTCAAATGACTTTTAACATTTGATTTTAGTTTAGCAGCAAATGTCCAAGGTGTGATAAACAAGGATCAGAAATACACACTCAGAAAAATCTCTTCTGATTTAAACAGGAGATATGTGTCATGAATGTATTAGCCTTGAGTAGTTTATTTACTTATCTAATTTATTAAAGATGTATCAATTCTTTAACCAAAACCTAAAGCTGAAAAAATCTAGATTTATCCAATAGAGAAGTGGAAGAGGAGAGAAGGGAAGGGGGAGTGCCTATCCATTCCATAAAAACATTTTCTACATAAATCCTTTAAAGAGTTTAACACAGTGAAAAATGATACAATTTGAAAAAAAAATTGAAATGCTTTTCCTCATCTGTAAGATTAGGCAGATGAACTAGAAGGTTTCCTAGAGGTCTTCCAATTCAAAATCTTTTATCCTAAAATTTTTTAAATAGCATATATTTTGAAGCTTATTTCTGCATTGTTTTTATATATAAACTTTAAATTGTTTGTACAAAATCATAGATTTGAAATTTATACTTCAAAATAAATAGGAATGAATAAACACAAAAATTAAAGATGAGAAAATGAATTCTAAGAAATAATGAAACTTTATGGGAAGACAAAATTAAAAAATATTGTTCGCATTATGCTTCTAAATTTTCTTTGATCTTTGGACTCATTGCTTATAAGCACTTGAAAATGATATTTGAGAATCCTTTATTAGAATATTAAACTTCATTAGAATATTAAAATATGTTATAATCAACAAGATGGACTTACTGAAACTGGTGACATATCACTTCCCTGCAATGTGGAATACAGTGTAATGCATCATGCAGAAAATCCCTACTCAATTAGTATTTCACAAATTAATGTGTGACAGCAAGATGTGACAGCATCTTCTTTGAATGACTTTGAATGACTATTATAATACTGGACAAATAATTTATTGATATTTATGTTACAAGTTAGATATTTATGTGATATTTACTATTTTAAAATTTTCTCAGTGGGGAGGCTAGGTAGCACAGTGGATAGAGCACTGGCCCTGGAGTCAGGAGTACCTGAGCTCAAATCTGGCCTCAGACACTTAATAATTACCTAGCCATATAGCCTTGGGCAAGTCACTTAACCCCATTGCCTTGCAAAAAAAAACCTAAATTTTTTTTTTCTCAGTTATATATCTGGATTCATGATAGGTTCTTGGGTTAGGGCTGAAAATAGATATAAGTAGAGCTAGATCTACTTACAAAGTTTAAAATATATGCTTTTGTCTTGGCTGTGTAATAATCAGATTCATACTTTGATTTTTCCTTTTCATGACAACAGAATTTTCAAATCACAAATCAGTATTTTGAAACTTATTCAAATATAATGAATCAGAGTCCTTTGAATCCTTATTACATGATGAATGTTCATCTAGTTTGCATAAAACAAAACTGAGCTTTAGTGTCATGACCCACTGCAGCATCTGCTCTGCATGACTTTCCCCCTTTAAATATACATTTCTCTGAAGATATAAATATGTTGTTCATTTTAAATGTCTCCAGACACACATGCTAATAAAACTTTCTTAGAAAGATCAGTATAGAGTATTATCCCACTAAGTAGCAATGTATAATTTACATAAAGAATTGAGATTAAGTTATTATTCTAATCTCTTAACACTGATATCAGAGTTTCTAAGTATTTCACAGTTACCTAGCTTAGAAAGACTTCATGAGAAAAGACAACAATTTTAAGATAGGAAAACTAATCTGCTGCCTTAAAAAGATATCTAGTTCTTCCCTGAAGACCACTCTTCAAAGGTATCATTGTCTTTTTCTCCTTTCAAATGATCATCTCAATTCACTCTGTGTTCATAATGAAAAATTAGAAAAAGTAGATTCATTCAGATAAGTGATAATACTCTCATTAAGATATGAATTTTGTGAAAGTGATCAATGTTAGGATTTGTTTTGTTTGTCTGCAAATTTACTTCAAGAGATCATTTTCTCCCCCATATTTGGGAACATGGGAGAGAAAATAGATTATTATTCATTGAAAAACATTAATTTAATATAAAAATATTCTCATAAGAGAATAAAGATTTGTATTTGAAAATTACCAATTGTTAAAAAAATCAAAAGGAAGAGTCTAGAAAAAGAATGCTTAAGTTATCGTTTTAATAGTTCTGGTATGTTTAATTATACCTCCCTTTTTATAGTACAGGGAAAATTTCTAGTATGGTATTGTTTAATGATTAGAGATTGGGGCCCTGAAGTTTGGGAAAGAAGGAGGACAGGGAGTGGGAGATGGGGAGGGGGGAAGAGGGAGGAAATGGAGAAGGAAAAGATGAAGAAGATGAAGACAAAGAAAAAGAGGAAACAAAGAAGATGGAAAAGGAGGAGGAGGGGTGAAGAAGGGGGAGGAGGAAGTAGAAGAGGAGGAAGAGGAGGACAAAAAACAGCAAACAGCATTGCTTTGGCAAAGACAAACATCTAACGTATCAGAACTGTTTGATCCTTCCGTGGTCCCATTAGAATTAATAATAGTCTATCCATAAGGAATTGCATCCTGGATATTACTTAGGTTCACAGCCTTTATTGCTACAATTTAAAATATTACATTATCATTAGAGCATTGTGTTGTTGCCAATGATCATTTTTAATAGGCTTAAACTTTTGAACAACTATGTGCTATAATCAAAGACTAGACTTTGGAAAAATGGGCTAATCTTAATAGGCAATATAATAAAAATGTGGTTTCATAATGCAAAATTAAATCTATCAGAATTCTGTGACTTTAATACCAAATCTTGAAAACAAGTTATTTTAGAAAAAAATATGTATTCCAAGTGACTTTATTTATTCAAGGCAATGGGGTTAAGTAACTTGCCCACGGTCACATAGCTAGGTATTTAATTATTAAATATCTGAGGTCAGATTTGAATCCAGGTCCCCTTAACTCCAGGGCTGGTACTCTATCCACTGCACCACCTAGCTGCCCTCCAAGTGACTTTTAAGATGTATAAACTTAAATGATTTTGTGAGACAATCAATTTAATTATTTTATTTTGACCAAAATAATTTGCACACTGATGTAGAAGAGGGTCATGTTCTAAATATGTAAAATATATTTAGAAATCAAATGGAGGAGTTTATTCTAAATGCAGTAGTGAGTCATTGGAGTTTACTAAATAGGGGTACGGCAAGAAGAGACCTATATTTTAGGGAAATCATTTTATTAGCTATGTGAATGATGGCTAGAGTGGGTTGAGATTAGAACCAGGGGGAACAATTAAGAGGTTAATGCAACAGTTCAATTGAGTGGTAAAGAGAACATTAAATTGTATGGTGACTATGTGTAGAGAGACAGGTTATATGTAAGAGATATTGTGGAAGTATAAAAAAATAAAATTTATTAACTACCTGTCTATGTGGGGATGATGTAAAGTGAAGAGTTAAGGAAAATATTAAGGTTAAATACTGCAATACCGATTATGCCCAACACAGGAACAAGAAAGAAGTATGGGCTTGGGATGAGGTAAAGAATGAGTTCTGCTTTAGAAATGTGTAAAATGCTTACCTACCATCCTGTCTGAAATATTGAATGGGTAGTTGGAGATGGAATTCTGGAGAGGGACTAGGGAATAGATGGAAGGATAATGGAGTCATCTCTTTAGATCTGACAGACAAACACAATGAAACTGATTAAGTTACCAAATGAGAAAGTAGAGTGAGAAGACAGTCCACAAAAGAAGTTTACGGTTTACTTTAAGAGTTAGGTGGCCTTACATGAGCTTCTACCAAATTTCTTTAACCCCAAATATTCTTTCTTTAGGTTAAAATTCGTGGTTTCTTCAATGAATCCTATTATAAAATGAGACTAATTTTCTTCTTTGAATTCTCTAATGTCCCCTGATATACACCTTTTTCTGAACCCTATAGTAGGTATAATCTATATCATAAATTACTCATAAGCTATTTCATATTATTATCTAATTGCCTCATGGGTTTCCTCAACTAGATTATAAGCAATTTAAGAGAAGTTGCATCCTCTTGATCACACTTTTCAACGCAAAATAGGTAATTAAATACCCAGTGATTGATTTACTAAACTGTTAAATGCATCATTTAGGTTGTCTAGAAATTCAAGTATATTGTCTCTTAACCATCCCCTTTCTATGTTGTTTCCTGTTCATTTTATATTGAATGGACATCAATATATTGTCCATTTTCATATTTTTAAAGTACTGTCTATTGCAAGCTCTTGTACTATGATTGATCCAATATTTAAAATTTTTTTAATTTATTTAAGGCAATGGGGTTAAGTGACTTGCCCAAGGTCACATAGCTAGGAAATTATTAAATTTCTGAGACTGGATTTGAACTCAGGTCTTCCTCACTCCAGGGCTGATGTTTATCCACTATGCCCCCTAGCTGCCCCAACATGATCCAATATTCAGGAAACAGTGAAATTTGCACATGACTTTCTCTCCTTCCAAGCTCCCCCCAAACATGTACTTCCATTCTTTTTGGTCACCTGATGTCATACTTCTTGTTTCATGTCCTCTCAGCTAGCTGCCTAATAGATATGAAAAACTTCCATGAGTGTTAGAAAGTGAGACTAAAAGAGATGGTCCAATAACAGAAAGCCAATGCACAAATGACTATATAGACAAAGGGTTAAGGACAAAGCAGACTTGAATGTACCGGAAGTAACTTGATGAGTTAAGTAACTTAAGAGTGATGGCTAATGGTTATCAAGAAGAATTATTATTAAAAGTAGTAGAAGTAAAATTTTTAACAGTGACAAACTAATGTTTTCTATCATTTGTGTATGTTAGTAAATAAATATCATAGATTTTTAGAAGTGCCTAAAGGCAAGAATAGTTGATTTTTCCCCTAGCTTATATTTTCCACCTTAAGAGTAGAAAAAAAAAATTTCTGCCTATTGATATTACTCATTATATTGTAAATCTCAAGTTACAGCATTGATTTAACTAGAATTGGAATATCTAGAGTGAGTATGAAGCCTTTGAGATTTTCATAAAAATCACCAACAAAACAAATGTTACAACAACGCTTTGATTTTAGGTCATGATTCTAGGTTTTATGATCTGTGTGGCTTTTTATAGGGGTCAGAAAATTGTATTTTAAGTATATGTTTGAAAAGAACTCATTCTAAATCATTATTTTAGCCAAGAAACCTTTTGGGGATATCTTTATTTAAAGATACCATATTTATATGCTTTATAACTTAAATGCAGATAAAATTTAATACGTGTTAGTAATAACAGGCTTTTTTTAATCTTGTAGCAATGTAGAGTGATATAAGTGTATTTAAAAAATAAACTATAAAATGAAAACTGCTTCTACTATGATTATCTACTATGTCCAGAAATATATGATATAGAGAAAAGAGTAGTGAATTTGGAATTAAAAAAAGCTTTAGCTTGAATCTTAGTTTTATCACTTATTGTGTAATATTGGAGGAATCACTTAACCTTTGGGGACTTCAGGTTCCTACTCTGTCAAAATGATATGAGTGATAACACTGGCTGGATTTATTATAGTTTGAGACCTTTTTGTGAATGGCTTGGACTGAATGGCCACTTAAAACCTCTTGCAACTCTCTAAGATCTTTAAGGTTGCATTTAACTCTAAATCTAGGATTTGATTGTTTTTTTCAAATACAATTATTTCCTCTACAATCCAGTAGTTCAATGCAGGTATTAATAGATATTAATTAAATTGCCTTTTGTGAGAAAATTTATAGCCTTATGCCATTATGTCAGTTTCAACTAAAAACTGATACTTGAAATTTTACAGGACTGAAAATGCTTTTCATAATATTTAGTATGACGAATAAATGAAAAATCAATAGGCATTTAACTTTAATTGTCATGAATTTGTGTCTGAATAGATATGAACTCTATTATTAAAATGTTTTGGTTAACTAACACAAAGACTTTGAACATCTGTTTTTCTCACATTATACATACATATCTCATTTATAGTTAAATACAGAGATAAATTATAAATATGTAGTAATATAAAAATGTCCTAACACCCACATGAAAATTTACAGCAACTTTATTTCTGTTTCCATGTGATGAGGAGAGAGCTGAGAAAGAGTAATACAAAAAAGTAGATGAGAGTGGAAAAATAGGACAATCTCCTGCTAATATCAACATCACATTATTCACAAAGAAAAACAACAGCAACAACCCAGAAACGGATCAGAGGAATAACATAGTGAGGAAAAGGACAAATGAATTCAAGCCATATAAAAATGGGCACGTTCCTTAGCCCCCTGAATGTCACATAGTTACCACCATAGTGTATCACCCCTCACCTAAATTTCTGGGCACATCATTTTAATTGTTTTCCTGCCTCAAGCCTCTCTCTGCTACAGTTTATTCTGCACTGTTACTGTGATATTTTTTCTAAAACCCTGACCTTTGTCACTATTCAACCAACTTCAATAGCTTTCTGTTATCTGTAAGAGCAAATATAAATTCCTCTTTTTAGCTTTCAAAACCCTATGAAACCCTGAACTCAACCTGTCTTTTCAACCTCATTGAACACCCTATAATTCAGCTAAATGGATCTTCTCTCAGTTCCTCTCACACTTTTACTTCTTTTCCCATCTCCATGCCTTTGTACTGGTTGTCCCATTATTTGGAATACCTTTCTAGATTTCTACATCACAAAATTAGTCTAACTCTGTTCAGATGTCATCTTCTTATGAAGTCCTTATTAATTTTCTAACTACAATAGCCTCCCTAGCAAATTTCTGCATATTTAACTCTTTTTACAGTTGCATCTATTCACTTCATATTTATGCTGCATATGATTATATAAACATATATATACACATTTATATACATATATATATGTATCCTCCTTGACTCCCTCATTAGAATATGAAATAAACAAGTATTTTTTAAGTGCTTGCTGTGTACTACAAACACAAGGAGAAAGAGAGTTCTTGTCCTCAAGGAGCTTGAATTCTAATGGGGAAAGACAACTCATAAAAGGAAAATGATGAGAAACTGAGAGTAGAGGGAGAAAGGGAAAAGGTATAGAAGGTCCTTGCAAATAAACTCCTTGTATTCGTTTTCCCAGTAATCACTTAAGTATCAGGCAGGGAATAGGGTATTAATAAGTGTTGAGATTGGTGTCAGGAGCATTCATCTTTCTGATTTCCAATCTGGTCTCATAACTCACTAGTTTGTGTGACTCTGGACAAGTCAATTATCTTTGTTTTTCTCAGTTTCCTCATCTGACAACTCAAATGTCAAATTACTTCAATACCCCAGTTGGGGTCAGGAAGATCAGAATGTGAATGAAAATAACTAAACAAAAAATTTATAATTATAATTGGCTACAAGCCAAATTAAGACAAAACTCAATTTCAACATTAATAGCTGATATTAAAGTTTGTTTTCATTTTTTCTCTAAAACTGTCTGGTCTTTTCTAATACAAATTAAAACTAATTTTAATACAGAACTTAATTAAACTTTTTAGTTTATGTAATTATCTGTGTATTGTTCATTCTTTCTTGATATTTACAGAAAATGTGATCCCCCTGCCCCACAACAATTGTATCCAACTGATTTTATGTAATCACATAATACATAGTCACATAAGCCAGAACCTTTTAATCAGTTATCCATTCAAGCAAAAGAACCCTGATGTAACAATTTAAGTATCTGATTTAAATGCTAAGCATCCAGTATTCTTTGAAAGTTCTAATCTTTAGCCTCAGTGTTAATACTGACCAATGTCTATCTTATATGCAATGCTATATAAAATATTTACCTGTCAGCATTGCCTTCCAATTCAAAATACGCTGTACCCCTCTCTTCAGCTGAGCCGTGGTTCATTTACATGCACATCCACTGACTTCAAGACCTTTCAGGGCTTCAGAGAATTCAAACATTCGCAGGTACTGGGAGAATGTCTAACTTAAGAACTGGGGTCTTCCACCTATTTGGGATCATTCAGACATGACAAAGGCAGAGGCTGAGTTTATGCCCCCAATAGCTCTCCACTGATGTACAATCTTTTACTCCAATAAATTTATATAGGGTTTCTTTCTTCATCTCAGATTTATGTAAATCTACTCTACAACTTTGGCACTGAAGAACTAGACTTAAGAGAACATAATATTTACCTTTGAAGGAGTTAGACCTGAAATTAGAAGTTTCAAATAGCTCATTGTTAAAACTTAAATGATATTAAGTATAAGTAGAGATTTTCAGATTATATTTATTATTAATAATAGTAGATATTAACATCATCTTAACATCACTATGAATTGATATTTTAATATAATACTATAACCAAATATTATTAATAATGAATTTTAATTAAAATATCAATACTAATAGAATACAATTATTATGGCTAATAATAATAGTTACCTTTTACACAGTGCTTTAAGTTTTACATGTTATCTCATTTTTATCTATAACAACTTTGTCTGTCAGGTTCTGTCATTATGCTCATTTTACAGAAGAGAAAAATCAAGTGTGAGAAATGTGAGAGATATATAACTTAGAGTCACATAGCCAGCAATTAATTATCTGAGGGAGGAGTTGATATTCCTGATCCAAACTCTTTTAAGATACTACTTAGATGAATGACCACTTGGCTTGGGAATGTCCTATACATGAAAAAAAAATTAGTGATAATATTGTATAGAAGTTAGAGAACTAAACTCTGATTCAGGAAGTCCTGGGTTGAAGCTGTACTTCTGAGACATACTTGCTATTTAATTCTGAGGAGATAACAGGTCACTATAGTTGCAGCTACTTAGAAACTGATGCAAAAAATCAATAAAACAACAAAAAAAAACCACATGGACCTACCAAATGGTTCAACATAAGAAACAGATATGATTTTACCAATAGAAATGACATTAAAGAAGATATACTTTTATCTGTTTTCCCCTGTCCCCTAAGGAACCTGAGATCCCTAATCTCTATTGGAATGTGACCTCCTTAAGAGAAGGAATTTTCTTTCTTTTTATTTGAATTCCCAGCACTTACTACTGTAATGCTCATTCCTTCATTCATTCTCAGTTCCCTCACATGACTTCCTATAAGTAGCCCATTTGGATTAGTACAGTGCATCTCCTCAATGGAAACTTCCCTGCCCCAAAGAAGTCAGGACAAAGCAGAAAACAAAACAATCCTCTGGTTTGGCAAAGGGGATGGGTCAGTGGGCTCCACTCCCATTCCACAGAAAGAAAATTGAACTCTTAAGTCTTGTCAAACTCTGGGGCCAGTAGCCATAACATTGTGCAAAAAGCACTATTGTGCTATTCATCTCCTTGATAGATTTCCTATAAGCAGGTTTTGTCTGAATACAGAAAAATGTAACCACTTGTAAAAATTGGGCTTCAGGTGGTGCAGTGGATAGAGAAAGGGCGCTGGAATCTGGAAGACCTGAGGTAAGCCTGACCTCAGACAATTACTAGCTGTGTGACTACTGGCAAGTCACTTAAGTTGTGGTCTGCCTCAGTTTCCTCATTTGTAAAATGATGATAATAATAGCTTCTACCTACAAGGGTTGCTGTGAGGCTTAAATAATTTGACAATTATAAAGTTCTTAGCACAATACCTCACACATAATTAGCACTATATAATTGTTAGCTATTAGTTTTTATTATTAGTCAAAACCTTTAGTGTGCCTCTCTGTATCACAAGTGAGAGATAAAAGCAGAGTGGCATAAACTGGTAAGAAGGAAGAAGGTGGCCATGCTGGAAGTATTTAATACCATTATATGAGAACCGGATAGAGATTCATATTTAGACAAAGAAACTGCCATCCCCCCCATATAAGGTGGAATGCTTGGTGGAGACAGGGATCTCAATCAATCAGGAAGGCAAACAATCTGTCTAATGGGTGTTATCTATTTTGGACTTGCAGAAGTCCTTACCCATATTTCACTCATTCTCTACTCCCATTTTCATCTGTGTGTTCTGGATCCTCACTTTGGGATCAAAACAAGAGTGAAAATATCACAGGGAGACACCAAACTCAAAATAAATGAAGGGTAGGTGATGGAAAAGCACCTCTTAGGTGCTCAGGAAAAGTACCACTTTTTTACTCTTCCCCAGACTCTCTTTAATCAGAATGCAGTGCTTCTTTGTATTAGGTTTCAGTTCTATCAAGTCACTAACCATTTACATTTTAGATATAACTTTCAGGTTAGAATTGACTGGGACAATTTATAGTCTCTTACAAATTTTAATAGTCAGAAAACTCAATGTAATTGAAGTACTATGTCTTGTATGTGCATTTTCGACTATTTTTCCCCACAGAATAAGCCTGCTATTTTAGTTACTTTTTGAATTAAACAAATTTTGTGGGGTCAACTGGGAACTTCACCACTGTATATACTATTTTTTCTGTAGGAAAAGTCATTTAGAGTTACAATCTACACCTTGGCTTAGAAAATAGCTTTTGGTATCATTCAGTATCGTGTAGTAGATGGAGCACTGAGATTCCAGTTAGAAATATCTGGGTTCAAATCCCACCACAAGTTTTATGATCCTAGGCAAGTCACTTGGCCTCACTTGGGTGTTTGACTGAAGATTCCCTCAACTTCTAAATCAATAGTCCTGTAAAAATAGCATAGCAGAACTGAGTAAAGCAGTGTTTTCTATTTAACAAGAATTAAAGGTTTGGGGGAAATGATCCCAACAATACAATCCGATATTTACTATTTGAAGTAAGTTTTTTCCTGAATTAGGGTTAAAAGTCAAGAAAAATTGCTACATAAATGTGAAAAAAATGTCCATATGCTGTAGCAGATGTATCAGAGGGGAGAGAGAGAGAGAGAGAGAGAGAGAAGGGTAGAGAATTCTGCATCACTCAATTACTTCAGAGGTCAAACTCTATTTTTTTTTTTATCTAGGTAAATAGCAACTACAGTATCACTAAAGTACACAGATATTATTCACCCATGCCAGTTTTGTTTTGTTCTTAGGACAGTAGTAGGATGTAGTGGAAAAAGGAGGGGAAAAATAAGGAGGTGGTAAATCCAGAAAGGAAGGACAAAAAGTGTAAGACATCAACCATTTAATTGAATGGAGAATGAATAATGCTAGTGCTATTCCTGAGAGGGAGGTAAAAGAAAGTTATCTAATCAAGCAACCATCAGACTCAATAGAGCCTGACATGCTTTGACCAAGTGCAAAGTCTTGCTGACTTGCAAGGTATAAATGTATTCAGGTCCTAGCTCACTGGGTAAATTCAAATCATCATTTTCATCCAAGGGCAATCACAAAAGAAAAAGTGGGAAAGGTGGGGAGGACTGAGGAGAGTTGCAGGGAAAGCCTTTTCCACATGGTTCTATGGTTGCTATAGTAACTCCTTCTTTTGTTTGTACATATTCAGAACAGCTGCCTCCTTTGGAGACTGGCACTGATATTGTGGCATTACAGCTAGAAGTAAGGCTCATTGCCTAATCCATGGCCAGGAGTTTTCAGATAACATTTCCCATTACTTAACTGTGTTTAGTTTCATAGGTTTCTGTGATTTTTAAGAAGGGAAATAACACAATCAGGAAACTTCAGAAAAAAAAATATTTTTATCATTTGGATAATTGAACCCTGTGGTCAAAAGACTCTGACCTTGAGAAATGAATCCCCAAGTCCATTATATGTGAGATAGCCCAGTACCAAGTCGATTGCACAGTCAAGATGTACCTGTTTCAAAAGGAGAAAGGTATCTATCCTAAATACTTACAAAACCCTACAAAACTTTCCAAGTACTGATTAATACTTCTAATTACACTGTTCTTGGTTTTACTGTTCACAAAGTTGAATGACTGCCTGAAAACAAATTTAATGAATATTCATGTAATAAAAATATTCACTGGGTTCTCATTACTTTTGCCCACAAACTACCATTCTGGTCTACCTGGGTCATAAGAAATAAATCCAAAGGGCTAAATTGACTGAAGTAAAACATGAGCAAATGCAAACTGATTAGTCAAATTTATAAAATATGCAAACTTATAATGCAAATAAAGAATTTAGAAAACACAGCTGTTCTTAAAAACAAATCAGCACACAACATTGATTGTAGTGTGCCTAAACTCTTGGGGTGTTCTGAGAAAAAATATTCATTGAAAGTGAACTAATGATCTCATTATTATGATCTTCCCTCATTGGGCTTGCTAGAGATTCCAACTAAATTTTTAGGGAAAACTAGGAAGCAGTTAATCCAATTTATCCAAAACACATAATATAGCCATGGTCATTTTCTCACATATTTAAATTGAATATTCTCCCATCCTCAATCCCTACCCCACCTTACCCCAACCTTAGGATTTTATTCATTCACTAAACATAAATACAATGAAATGACTTCATTTACACAGCTAGTAAGCAAGCTTCATTGACAGAATTTGAGCCTAGTTCTTCTGATTCCAAACTATGACAACATGTCACCTATCCCTCATTAAATTTTCTGCAGCTAATTCCAGTTGGTTCTGGTCATCTCAATAATTCTACTGTGTTTTTTTTTTTGGCATTTGTTTACAACTAGAAATGTCTGTGTAGATTTGATTTACTTTCATACCTAAATCACATTTTAGTCCTTGGCAAAACATATATTTAATAAAAGTATAGGCAGTATACATATACCTGTTGGGGAGAGGGAAGGGGGGAAAAGAGAGAGAGAGAGAGAGAGAGAGAGAGGAGACAGAAGGAGGGAAGGAGAGGAAAGGGAGAAGCAAGGAAAGCGATCACATCTATCAAAATGTGTGTTTCATTGGCTATATAGAGAATCAGAATTGATTTTAAATCATTCTAATTAGGAAAAAGGTGATGTTTATGGAATCCAAATTTACTACTTTTTGAGTTGATTAATTAAGGGATTTTTGAGACTTTTAGCCTTGTCTATGCTGAATTAAAAAAGAAAAACATTTCACTCTAAAGTCAAGGGTATTTTTTAACATGGTAACTAGCCAAGATTAGGAGGGTGGGGGTGGGGAGGAAAACAAAACCACAAATCTTAAGATGATGCTTTAACAGTTCTGTCACAACAAGGATGGGCTTCTAATGCAAATATTTGTGACATACTAACTGAGGCAAAAGCAATAGTCATTTTAGCCAGGACACTAACTTTTTCTTTATATCTGAGCTCTGATGAATTAGTTACATGTTATAATGGCAATGACAATTGTGTTTGGTAGATATGAAGAGTAGTATTCATAAAGAAGTGTGGTTATGAATTCTCACATGGAAATTGGAATGTGAAAACATTATTTACATTAAACCTCTTCATTCTGTAAAGGTACTTAGACCTCAAGAGAACTTTTCTGTCTTTCAGACTGGATAGCAAGAGCCCAGAACTTCTCCCAAACTATTTAAGGAAGATGTTATCTCTTCATTGGTCACTTGGATGCAGTCCCCCTGAACCTCTCCATCATGAACCTTAGGTGCTCCTCATCCTCTGTTTTTTTCAGATTGCTTTTATGTGTTGTCTTCCCATTAAATTTAAGCTTCTTAAAATCAATAATTGTCTGTATTTTTCTCTATTTGTATCCCCAAGTGCTTAGAATAGTGCTTAGCAAAAAAAAAAAAAAAGACCCTTCATTATTGATTGACTATTATAAAGCCTCTGTTCTTGCCATGTTGAACTTGAGATGTTGGCATATGGCACACGGTTACTAGGAAAAAATGAAGTTAGATTATAAAAAAAGACCTTTTGAGATCTATTTGAATACTCATATTTAAAAAAAATCACATAATTCTTACTAGAACTTGGAAACTTAAAAACATAATACTGAGGCCTATAGTAGATGTCAAAGGAAAGAGAGGAACCAACAAAAGAAGTTTTGATTAAGTAGACAACTTAAGGAGGAACCCAGGAGATTAGAGTCCTTTGAAATCTTCAGTGAAATTCAGCATGAACCAATTCTGCTCAGGAAATATAAAAGCTAATCTCTTCACATTTACATCTGTAATCATTGTTCCATCCAAATCAATGGTCATGTCATTTGACTGAACGGAATTTGCTGTCTTTAATAGTAAAATTTTATCATTATTATTTGCTTATTTTTTAAAAAGTTAGTTTTTGAAATAAAGCTTTATTTTTACTACATGTTTGAAATATTTTAGGAAATTGGTGTTGAAGTATTTTTTGTTTTGTAGTCATATTCTTTCTGCACTCTCCCTCCTCATCTTAATGATCCTATTTATCTATATGCTGTCTGTCAAAAATACTTCTGAAGCTTGTGGTTTCAGAATCCAGACTGGTCATATGACTGACGGCAGGGGAAGTGATAAGAGGTATATCTCTTGATGGCAGCATGAATGAATTCTTAAATAAATAGAACATTTTACTAACATTCAATGTGGTAGATGGATGGTAAAAGTGTTCTTTTTCATTTCCTTTTTTATTGGGAAGTTAATCATCAACAATCATAAACATATTAATATACAAAAAGTAGGAAAATTAATGTACTCTTGGTGGCATTGCTGTTTAGATTAATTGTTCTGGAAATTAATCTGGGCCTATACCCAAGCTACTACAGTATTTTCTTTGATCCAGTGATTTGTGAAGAAGGGCAATAGAGGGCAAGAAGTTCTAGGTACAAAACTAAATACAGATCTTTATTGTTATCTTTTACCTTTCTCCCTACCATGTTCTCTTTGATCTTAGCAGCACTGGTCTCCTGGCTATTTCAAGAATGAAGTATTTCCTGTCTTGGCACTAGGTATTTTCTCAGGTTCTCCCCCCATATCAAGAATTCTCTTCTTCCTCAATTTTATCTACTGACTTCCCTTAACTTTCTTTAAGTCACAATTAAAATCTCATCTTTTACAGGAAATCTTTATCAACTCAATTTAATTCCATGCCTTGTCTGTGTTATTTCTCATTTAGTCCCGTCCCCAATTATTTGTATGTTGTCTCTCTCATTATATTGTAAAGTCCTTTACAGAGATTGTGTTTTACTTCTTTGGATATCTCCAGAGATTTTAGTACAGTGTTTGATTAATGTTTATTGATTGATTTATGACAGCTTTGGTTTATATTTATTTTAGTGTAATAAAAAATTAAAGGAAGTAGAAAAAATCAGAGTTCAATCATCAGGAGTACATTCTAATCTCAGTTTTTTTAAGAGAAGTTGTATATAAATTGGAAAAGTTTTAGAGATGTCATTGAGTTCAAATGGATAGAAAAATTATATGAAAAGACAATTAGAAGTAGAAAGAAGAGAAACGAAAAAGGTGTGAGAAATCTAGGGATAATTTCTTCAAAATGTAGAACTTTTCAAGCATATCTGCCTTCACTGACACCTGCAGAAGCTTTTGTAATATCTCCGAGTGCCAAATTTTACTGATAATCATGGTTAAAATGATGGTATCAATTTTCAAACATTTATTATGTGTTTTCTTTGTGCCAAGCTTTGCTTGAAGCACTTGGGGGCAAAAAACCCCAAATATTAAATAGTTCCTGTCTTCAAGGACCTTTTATTTAGAATTTATTTAGAAGGGGATAAATGACATATGTGTGTGTGTGTGTGTATATATATCCGTATATTCATATTATATATGTATGTGTATATATATATATACATATATATATATATATATATATATCCATCTATCTATCTATCTAACAAATAAAGTCAAGTTAAAAGTTAACATGGGGAAAAGATGGAATGAACAGCTGAGGCACTATGAAGGGTTTCATGTGGCAATATTAGTACTGAGTTTTGATGAAAACAAAGAATTTTAAGTTAGAAGGAAATATATAATTGAGAAAAGGCCAATGCTGTCACAGAGATGTGGGATGGCATATCATGTGTGGAAGAGCAAGAGGATCAGTCTTTCTCCAAAGAACACAGAAAGGTGAATGTATGATAAAGTTGTAAATATAGATTGGGATCAGATTGTTGAAATTTTTAAAAGTCAAACTTAGCACTGAAATATTTTATCAAAATAAGTGTCAAGCACAATTCTAGAGGGCTAATAAGGAATCATGCTACCACCTCTTACACAGAGAAATAATGGACTCAGCATACAGAAAGAGAAATATATTTTTGGACATGTCCAAATGAGGACATTTATTTTGCTTGACTATAGATATATATTTTTTACAAGGACTCTCCCTCTTGCAATTGGTGAGAGAAGGGAGAGGTAGTAAACAGTGAAAATAAATTGTTGTTAATAGAATAACTACAATTAAATTAAGAAAGCTAATATAAATATATTTTAAATTTAGTGAAGGAAATTGTAAAAAGTCAAACAGCAGAGACAAAGGGAGCCAAAGTCAAACTATTATCCCAAAGATAATAGGGAACCACTGGAGTTTATTGAATGGGGGAGTGACATGGTCAGGTTTAAATTTCAGAAACTTCCTTTATCAGCTATGTGAAGGATGGATTAGAGTGGCTAAAGACTTTAGAAGGGGATTCCTATTAGGAATAAATTGCAATAGTTCAGATGAAGGTTGATGAGTAACTAAACTAGGATAGCAGTTGAATGAGCTGCTGCTATCCTAGCTATGGGATGAGAAAGGAACAGATGTTTTATAGAAGTAGAAGTTAAAATATTTTGCAACTTCTTAGATTATGTGAAGTGAAGTGAGGGTGAGTAATGAAGAAAACTTGAAGGGTGAAACTAGGTAACTGGAAGGAATGTGGAGTTCTTAATCAAAATGGGGAAATCTAGAAAGAGAATGGATTTTGGGTGAAGATAGGGGACTCTTTTTTTGGATACATTTTGATTTCAACTTGTTTATAGGAAATCTAGTTTGAAGTATCAAATTGTTGGTTGCAATTACATTAGTAATGCAGAAGAGATAGACTAGGGTTGCTTTTAAAGATAGATATAGGAGCAATTTTCAAAGACATAATAATTAAACCTATGGAACCTAACAAAGCCAGTGAGAGAGAGTGTGTCATAACTGATATGTAGCTGGGCTTGACCAAGATATATTTTTCCCCTTTCTTTAAAAATAAAAGAAAACAAAAGAAAACAAAACAAAAACTTCCCTGGGTACAGGGAAGATTTGGTCAAAAATTAATATAATGAAACAATAAAAGGTATCAATAAAAATAAAACTGACAAAGAACATAAAGCAAATCTCATAAAATTCCCATACCCTGATTATATAGCATCACAGGTCTTTAAACTGAAGGGATCTTTGATGTCATTGATTTCAATGAAGAGGAAATTAAGGAATAGATCAGTTAAGCAATGTGTCTAGAATCATATAGCTATTAAATGTGTGAGGTAGGACTTGAAATCAGATATACTGATTCTTATCAACTGCATCTTATCAACTATAGCATGCTATCTTTCTATGTTATCCTTCATTGAAGCTAATTAGTAAATCATTAGCTACATATAAAATACTATGAGGAATACAAAGGAAAATAAGAGAAAGCCCTTAGCCTCAATGAACATGATAAGTAAGCGGGAAAATAAAACAAACACATAAAAAGTTATATAAAAGTTCAATACATGATATGTCACAAAATTGCACAAGATTAATTGGCAAATGGATGGTATAGTCAGTAAATGGACAGAGGCAGTATATATTTCTAATTACTATGACTTTTATTCCTTTTAAATTTAAATACATTATGATCTTATTCAGATCCAGGTTTAGGATTTCTTTTTTCCCCCTTTTATTTATTTATTTAAGGCAATGGGGCTAAGAGTAACTTGCCTAAGGTCACACAACCAGGCAATTATTAAGTGTCTGAGGTAGGATTTGAACTCAGAGCCTCCTGAATCTAGGTCAGTGCTCTATCTACTGCACTATCTAGGTGTAGCTAGGTAGCTGCCCCCTAGGATTTCTAAAGTAGGCAAGAAACTACGTAAATTCCAATTCTAGAATTAGAAATTCTAATCTTTTTTTTTGTTGTTGTTAAGCAAAATCATCTAGTAACAACAAATTTTTTACCTTTTTACCAATAGAGAACTGTGGTTTAAAATATCCAAAACAAATGTAAACAAAACCAAAACTGGCAATAAAAGCAGCATGGAATTTAAAGTATTTATATGAGGATTAGAGATAATCCAAGACTAGTTATCAACCTTTCCTTTAATTTCATCAACTAAAGTAACTAGGTTTTCAAATAATAAAACTAGTTGTTCAATTAAAGTTCTTTCACTTAGAATTATACAATGTTAGAACTGGACAGGATCTAAGTTATTATTTTACAAATTAGTTACAGGAAAGTTTTCTTAGTTTACTAAAGATTACACCATTATTAATAGGCAGCAGAGCAATGACACAATCCCTTACTACCTCTCCCATTATAACACAGTACTTCTTTTTCATTATGAAAATTCAAAGAAAATAAAATTGCAATTCTTATTTTTTGAAGGTCAAGATAAAGCTTGAGACCTTTTTTCCTCTCACTGATCTGCCTGGAAATCAATATGTTTAACCAATATAGTAAAGAAGTAAGGAATTAAATCAGTGTAAGGATTAGAAATATTGAAAGGAAAATATTTAAAACTGGAATTAAAAAGACGGTTACAGTATTGAGATTTTTTAAAGATAAAAACTATAATTAAATTAAAGTAAAATACTTTAATCTATGTTTCCTAAATGTAACAAGGAGACTAATATATTACCCCATTATAGTGAATTATTTATTCAGCAATTTCAGGAAAGTAATGCTGATTTTTCAAATGAATTATTAGCTTAAATTTATTTAACACTTTCTAATTTCCAAAAACACTTTACATATTTTATTTAGTCTTCATAACAACCTTGTGAGGTAAGTGCTAGTGTTATCCCCATTTCATAAATGGCTAAACTGAGGCTCAAAAAGGTTAAATGACTTTGCTTAGTCATACAGTTTGTGTTTGAGGTAGGCTATGAAACATGACCTCCATGACTCAAGTGAAGATTTCTGTCAGTTACTGTACATAGAATATACAAATGGATATTTCATTTTTTTTTCGTATGAAAATGATTTCCTTAAGAAGGTAAGATCCTCCAGATGTTCCAATTTGTTATTGACCTGCATTGATATCATACTTCATATACATACTGCTTGTTTGACTTTGGTCAAGTCATTCTATCTTTTAATTTCCTACATCAATTTCTAAGACAATAAATTCCAGAGGAGTCATCAATCTCCATTTATAGGTAGAGCGTAAATTGCCAATCCAATTAATAACTCAGGAGTATGCTGAGAGACTTCCAGCCAAGATGTCTGAGAGAAGACAGGTACTGTATTAAGTGCTCCTCTTTCTGCTCAGAAACAACATGAAAGAAACCTCTTGACAGAAATTTGATTGACAAAACCCAGAAAGAGAAGTTAGGAGAAGAATACCTATCGAAACGCTTTGTTACAGGGGACTGTGGGTGCACCAGGAGATGAGAGCTGAGGGTCAGCATGGAGTCAGCAGCTGGGGGAAGCCAGAGGGCCAGCCTCAGCCTTAGAGACTTTGGTTAGTGGCAGGTGTGAGATCCAACTTTAGCTGTGGAGTATTTGGTGTGGGGGGGAGCTTTGGGAGGGTGAATTCCAGCACAGAGTTTCAGAGAACAACCAGCTGGACCAGCGACCTGAGCTCCATATTTTCGGTGAAGTCTTTTGCCCAGACAAATGACAGACATCCCCCACCCCCTTAAGGCTAAGGCATGGTCAACAGAGTTCACTCAATGAAAAGATATTAATTCCCTCCCCCAGGGCACAGTCCAGTGTTCAAGGTCAACACAGACCCTGCTGCTGAGGGCCCCAAACACTCCAGAGAAGGCAACTAATGCCCCCTACTGGTCGGCCCTTGGAATTACTAAGCCAAGTGAACAAAGCCTCTGGATATTCAAAAGCACACCTCTGAGAGCTAATCCCCCCAACACAAGATCCTAGAAACATGAAGAAAGGTCAGAGAGAGGGAGGCCTATGGAGAAATACTTGGAAAAGGCAGATTCTAACCCAGAAAGATCTAGCATAGCTGAGGATATTACGACTTGGTCTCCAGCTCAGAAAGACTTCCTTGAAGAAATCAGGAAGGAATTTAAAAATCAATTGGGAAAAGAAACTCAAGAGAAAAGTAACACCTCAAAACAAGAAAACAAATCATTGGAAAATACAATTGGACAAATATAAAATAAGAATAATTCTCTCATATCTTCAAATGAGCAAATGCAAAAAGAAAATGTTTCTCTCAAATCCTCAACTGGACAAATGCAAAAAGACAATGACTCTCCCAAAACTAGACTTGGACAAATGTAAAACTCCATCAAAAATAGAATTGACCAACTGGAAAAGGAGTTGCAAAGGATAAATGAACAAAAATCTTCTCTTAAAAAAAAGAATGGAATCTGAGGAAACTAATGATTTCATGAGACAACAAGATTGTGATAAACAAAACCAAAATATCAAAAGAATAGAAGAAGATGTAAAATACCTCATCTGCAAAACCACTGACCTCGAGAACAGACCAAGAAGGGATAACCTGAGAATTATAGGCCTTCCTAAAAACATTGAAAAGAAAAAAAGCCTGGACTTAATATTACAGGATTTAGTGATAGAAAATTGCCCTGATATCATGGAACCAGAGGACAAAATTGTTATTGAAAGAATGCATAGATCCCTTCCAAAAGAGATCCTAAAATGAAAACACCAAGGAATGTTGTGGCCAAATTCCAGAACTATCAGATAAAAGAAAAAGTCCTTCAAGCAGCCAGAAAGAAAAAGAAATTAAATACTAAGGAGCCACAGTAAGGATTATGCAGGACCAGGCTGCATCAACATTAAGGGACTGAAGGGCATAGAATGAAATATTCCAAACAGCAAGGGAGCTTGGAATGCAGCCAAGAATCCACTACCCAGCAAAGCTGAGTGTTCTCTTCCAGGGGAAAAGATGGATATTTAATGAAATGGGAGACTTCCAATATTTCCTGATGAAAAGACTAGAGCTAAATAGAAAATTTGGACATCAAACAGGAGGCTCAAAAGACACATGAAAAGGTAAAAGAATGGTAAAGAAAAAAAAACTGCTATCCAATAAGATGAAATGGGCTATGTACCTACTTGAAAGAGTCTCATAACTCTTGAGAACTATAAATCTATTAGAGAGAATATACTTAGTCAGACATGATGGACACTCATAACTTTTCTGTGACTTAAATAGAATGATTTAAAAACAATACCTCCTTTAAAAAGGGGGACAGTAAGGAGATGGGAGGATGGAGGAGACTGAATGGGGTAAATCTCATTACATCAAAAGGTATAAAAGACCTATTGTTATTGAAGGAAAGAAGGGAGGAGATGAGAACCACCTGAATCTTCATGTCATCAGACTTGGCTTAAAGTATACTTAGACACACTCAGTTAAGTAAAGAAACTTATCTTACCTTTCAAGCATTAAAAGGGGGGAAAGGGGGTGCAGAGGGAGGGGGAGAAAAAGGTAAACTAACAGAAGGAAGAGAAGAAGTGGAAAAGGGAAAGGGGGAAAAGGGGGATTTGTTGATATAAGAGGGCAAACCCACTGAAGATTGCAGTATTCAGAAACAAAACACTGGGGAATATGGATAAAGGGGGGAGGGAAAAGTGCAAACAGAAGGAAGATAGCAAAGAGGGCAATGAAGAGTTAGTAATTATAACTTTGAATGTGAATGGGATGAATTCTCTCTTAAAACATAAGCAAACAGCATAGTGGATTTAAAACCAATATCCTACAATATGCTGCTTATAAGAAACTCATTTGAAGTAGAGAGATACATATAGCGTAAAGTTAAAAAGTTGGAGCAAATTATATTATGCTTCAGCTGAAATAAAAAAAAAGTAGGGGTAGCAATACTTATCTCAGACAAAGCAATTGAAAAAAATAGATAGCATTAAAAGAGATAAAGAAAGAAACTATATCCTCCTAAAAGGTACCATAGACAATAAAGTAATTTCAATATTAAATATGTATGCACCCACCCAATAGTAAAGCATCCAAATTCTTAGGAGAGAAGTTGAAAGAGCCTCAGGAAGACATAGACAGCAAAACTTTACTAGTGGGAGACCTCAATCCTCCCACTCAAATTTGGATAAATCTAATCATAAAATAAACAAGAAGGAAGTTAAGGAGGTAAATAGATTGTTAGAAAACCTAGATATCATAGACCTATAGAAGAAATTGAATGTGGAGAGAAAGGAATAAATTTTTTCCCCTGCAGTACATGGCGCTTACACAAAAATTGACCATGTACTAGGGCATAAAAAACTAATGATCAATTGCAGAAAGGAAGAAATAGTGAATACATCTTCCTTAGATTATAATGCAATAAAAATCACATGCAATACTGGGCCAGGGAGATACAGACCCAGAACTAACTGGAAACTAAATAACCTCATTTTAAAGAATGAATGGATCAAGCAACAAATTATAGAAAGAATTATTTCATCCTAGATAATGACAATAATGAAATAACATATCAAAAAATATGGGCTATACTTAAGGCTGCTTTCAGTAAATATATTATATTTTTAAATTCTTACATGAATAAATTAGAAAAGAGGAAATCAGTGAGCTATATATGCAACTAAAAATTAGAAAAAGAATAAATTACAAACCCCAATTAAATATCAAATTAGAAATTCTAAAAATTAAAGGAGAAATTAATAAAATTGAAAGCAAGAAAATTATTGAACTAATGAATAAAACCAAGAGCTGGCTTTATGAAAAAACCAATAAAATTGATAAACCTCTGGTCAATTTGATTAAAAAAAGAAAGAAGAAAACCAAATTGCTAGTATCATAAATGAAAAAGGTGAACTCACCACCAATGAGGAAGAAATTAAAGTAACAATTCAGAATTATTTTGCCCAACTCTATGGAAATAAATTTGACAATCTAAGTGAAATGGATGAATATTTACAAAAATATAAGTTGCCCAGGTTAAATGAAGAGGAGATTAAAAACCTAAATAACCTTATCTCAGAAAAAGAAAGGCAACAAGCCATTACTGAACTCCCTAAGAAAAGATCTCCAGGGTCAGATAGATTCACAAGTGAATTCTCTCAAATATTTAAGGAACAATTAGTTCCAATTCTATATAAACTCTTGGAAAACAGGTGAAGACATAACTCTGCCTAACTCTTTCTATGACACCAATGTGGTGCTGATAGCTAAGCCAGGAAGAGTTAAAACAGAGAAAGAAAATTATAGACCTATTTCTCTGATGAATATAGATGCAAAAATCTTAAATAAAATCCTAGCAAAATAATTACAACAACTTATCACTAGGATGATACACTATGATCAAGGAGGATTTATCCCAAGAATGCAGGGTTGGATTGTTTCAATATTAGGAGAATTGTTAGTATAATTAATTATATCAAAAACATACCTATCAGAAATCATATGATCATATCAATAGATGCTGAAAAAGCTTTTGACAAAATACAGCACACACTCCTACTAAAAGCACTAGAGAGTGTAGGAATAAATGGATTGTTCCTCAGAATAATAAGCAGTATCTATCTGAAACCATCAAGTATTATATGCAATGGGGATAGGCTAGAGGCATTCCCAATAAGATCAGGGGTGAATCAAGGATGCCCGTTATCACCACTAGTATTCAATATTGTATTAGAAACTTTAGCTTCAGCACTAAGAGAAGAAAAAGAAATGGAATTAGAATAGGGAAGGAAGAGACAAAACTCTCACTCTTTGCAGATGTCATGATGGTATACATAGAGAATCCCAAAAAAATCATATAACAACTACAAAAAATAATTAGCAACTTTAGCAAAGTAGCAGGATATAAAATAAACCCTCATAAATCCTCAATATTTCCATATATATAATATGTGTGTATATATATATATATATATATATATATATATATATATATATGTATATGTATATCACTAGCAAGATAGAGCAGAAAGAGTTAGAAAGAGAAATCCCATTCAAAGTAACCTCAGACAATATAAAATACCTGGGAGTCTACCTACCAAGGCAGACTCAAAAACTTTTTGAAAATAATTACAAAACACTTCTCACATAAATAAAATCAGATTTAAATAATTGGGCAAATATCAAATGCTCATGTATAGGTCAAGATAATAGAATAAAAATGACAATTCAACCAAAGCTAAACTACTAGTTTAGTGCCCTACAAATCAAAATTCCAAAAAATTACTTTAATGAATTAGAAAAAGTTGTAAGTAAATTTATATGGAGAAATAAAAAGTCAAGAATTTCCAGGGATTCAATAAAAAAAAAAAGTAGAAAAGAAAGTGGCATAGCCTTAGCAGATCTAAAATTATATTATAAAGCATCAGTCTTGAAAATTGTCTTGTACTGGATAAGCAATTGTGTGTTGGACCAGTGGAATAGCCTCAGTGTAGTAGCAAGAAATGATTATTATAATCCGCTGTTTGATAAACCCAGAGTCCAGCTATTAGGATAAAAACTCACTCCAATAAAAGCTGTTGGGAAAATTGGAAGTTAGTATGGAAGAAACTTAGATTAGACCAACAGCTCACACCTTATACCAAGATAAGATCCAAATGGCTACAGGATTTAGACATTAAAAATCAATATTATAAGCAAACTAGAAGATCAAGGAGTAGTTTACCTGACAGATCTATGGAAAGGGAAGCAGTTTATGCCTAAGGAAGAGATGGAGAACATCATTCAAAACAAACTAGTTAATTTTGATTACATTAAATTAAAAAGCTTTTGCACAGACAAAACTACTTGTAACCAAAATCAAAAGAAATGTCATAAATTGGGAAACAATTTTTGTAACTTTTATTTCTGACAAAGGACTGATTTTTAAAATATACAGAGAACTGAGTCAAATTTTCAAAAAAAAAAAAAAACCAAGCCATTCCCCAACTGACAAATGGTCAAAGGACATACAAAGGCAATTTACAACCGAGGAAATCAAATCAATCCATAGTCATATGAAAAATTGCGCCAAATCATTACTTATTAGAGAAATTCATATTAAAGCATCTCTGAGATACCACCTCATACCTCTCAGACTGGCCAATATGTCCAGAAGGGACAATGATCAATGTTGGAAGGGATGTGGGAAATCTGGGACACTAATACATTGTTGGTGGAGCTGTGAACTCATCCAACCTTTCTGGAGAGCAATTTGGGATTATGCTCAAAGGGCAACAAAAATGTGCATACTCTTTGATCCAGCAATACCACTACTGGGTCTATACCTTGCAGAGATTATGAAAAAAGGGTAAAAATATCACTTGTACATAAATATTCATAGCAGCCCTCTTTGTGGTGGCAAAGAATTGGAAATCGAATGAATGTCCTTCAATTGAAGAATGGCTTAATAAACTGTGGTATATGTATGTCATGGAGCACTATTGTTCTATTAGAAATCAGGAGGGATGGGAATTCAGGAAGCCTGGAAGTATTTGCATGAACTGATGCTGAGCGAGATGAGCAGAACCAGAAAAACATTGTACACTCTAATAGCAACATCCATCAGTGCAACAACCAGGGACAATTTTGGGCTATCTGCAATGCAGAATACCATCTGTATCCAGAGAAAGAACCGTGGAGTTTGAATAAAGTTCAAGGACTATTCCCTTTAATTTAGGAAAAAAAAAACCTGATTATCTTATTGTCTGATCTTGTTATCTCTTTTACTTTATGTTTCTTCCTTAAGGATATGATTTCTCTCTCTAATCATATTCAACTGAGATCAATGTATACCATGTAAACAATGTAAAAACTAAAGGAATTCATTATGTGGTGGTGGGGGGAGGTGAGCAGGAATGGGGGGAAGGAGCTCAAATAAAATCTTTCTAAATAATTAACTCAGAAGACTTGATCCAATTCTCTTCAAAGAAACCAAATTAATGAAGAATGATTTCTGCAGTTAGATGGAAGTCTACATTGGTGTTCCAAAAGGTATATATATTTTCGAATGTTGTTGTATGTAACTGACTCATTGATTACCATAGTAACTGAAGAATTGTTTTGCATGGACACTGACTCTTAAAAACTCTTTCTTAAACACTTCCCAGAACTCAACAATCTTGAATTTCTTACAGTTGTCTGCTGGATATCCTTACCTGGATATTAACTGACCCCCTCAAACTTACTGTGACACAAACTGAATTTATTATCTCTTCAAATCCTGACTTTTCCCTTTCTTACTAACTTCTCTATTTCTATTGATCATATCACTATCTTCCCAGTTTCTAAAGCTTAAAACCTTGAAAGTATCTTTGATCCTTCCCTCTTTTTCTCTTTCACTTTAAAAATTTAGTTTCTAAGATCTAGTGATTTTATTGCAACAGTATTTCTTGCAACTATACTCTCCTTTCTACTTTTATTGCAATAAGTCTAGTTTAGGTATTCGTCTTTCCTAACCTAGACTATTCTTTTTTTTTTTGTTTTAGGTTTTTTTTTTTGCAAGGCAAAGGGTGTTAAGTGACTTGCCCAAGGCCACACATTTAGGTAATTATTAAGTGTCTGAAGCCAGATTTGAACTCAGGTACTCCTAACTCCAGGGCCAGTGCTCTATCCACTGTGCCACCTAGCCCTACCTAGACTATTCTAACAGACTCTTAATTATTCTTCTTGACTCCAGTTTTTGTCCTATAGTGAACCCACTATTTGTATCACTGCCAAAATTTCCCAACTCATAGTTGATCACATAACTTTTCCATCCAAAAACCTTAAGTCATTTCCCAGTGACTATAGAATAAAGCATAAATCCCTCATCCTAGCATTCAAGGATTTTCACAATATGATTTTTTTCCTTGCCTTATTTCATACTATCTTCCTTCTCTCAATTCAATCTCTTTTGTAGCTAGGCATTGGCAAACTATGACCTGAAGGACAAATTTAACCCCTTGTCTTGTTCTTGTGCATCCCCATCTCCCCATTAAAAAAAAGGTTTTTTAGGAAAAAAAAAATCTTAGGTACAAAGCAGGTTCAGGTGGACTAGGTTTCTTCTCATAGATGCTACAAATTAAATGTTTTACCTTTTCTCTTCTGTTCTTATCCTGGTCTCTCATATTCCCATATCTTTGTTTACCATATCCCCCACACCTAGAATGGAACTTCACTGTCCCCCATTTCTCAACTCCATTTATCAAAGTCTCTTCCTGAAAGATCAAATTTAGAAACCAACACTTCCATGAAATCCTCTGCTATAACTCACTTCTCCAGTGAAAGTGATCACCCCCTTATTTTCTGATTATTCCTGATATTGAAACTGGACATTTTTATATATTTCAATCATAGTCCTCGTGATATGATTATTGATGAAATGTCTTTCTTTCCTATTAGATTTTAAGTTCCTTGAAAGTAGTTTCTTGCATTTATGTATATGTTCTTTGATACTATTACAGTACCTTATAAATACATTTTTTTTTAGTTTTTACATGACAATGGGGTTAAGTGGTTTGCCCAAGGCCACATAGCTAGGTGATTATTAAGTGTCTGAGTCCAGATTTGAACTCAGTTACTCCTGACTCCAAGGCTGGTGCTCTATCCACTGTACCACCTAGCTGCCCCATAAATACATTTTTAATTGAAATTTGCAAAGCATAATCACATAATACGTTCTAATCTATATCCAGCCATTCCTTGTTTTTGAATTATACTTTCAAAGTAACTCCAGTAGATATTATAAAAGCCATTTCCAGAAAAAAAATTATCCTATTAAAGTCCTTCCTGCTGAGTCTTTAGATACTGGGGGGGATTATGATATCTTTGATAGTAGCCCTGATGCAAAATTTTAAGGGTAAAATTTTTCACAGTGAAAAAATAGAAATGTATAGGACTGGCCAAATGAAAACTGTAGGGAAAATTTTTTTTCAAAGATTTAATTTATTTTGCGTTTTACAATTTTTTCCCCTAATCTTGCTTCCCTCCACCCTGCCCCCCACAGAAGGCAATTTGCCAGTCTATACATAGTTTCCATGATATGCATTGTTCCAAATTGCATGTGATGAGAGAGAAATGATTTCCTTAAGGAAGAAAAATAAAGTATGAGATAGCAAAATTACATAATAAGATAACTTTTTTTTCCCCTAAATTGAAGGTAATAGTCTTTGGTCTTTGTTCAAACTCCACAATTCTTTCTCTGGATACAGATGGTATTCTCTATTACAGATAGTCCAAAACTGTCCCTGATTGTTCCACTGATGGAATGATCAAATCCATCAAGGTTGATCATCACCCCCATGTTGCTGTTAGGGTGCACAGTGTTTTTGTGGTTCTGCTCATTTCGCTCTGCATCAGTTCATGCAAATCCCTCCAGGCTTTCCTGAATTCCCATTGTAGGGAAAATTAAAAAAAACAGTACTTTTTCTTTTATTTTCATTGAACCATCATTTATTGTTCTTTGAAAACCATCATTACCTTTCATTTTACAAAGGATGAAACAGAGAGGTTAAGAATTATTACTAATGTTTTTAATGAAGATCACCAAGAGCACAGACCCTGACACACTATTACATAGATAATAAGCTGCATTTTTCTTCCTAATGATGCAGTAGGATAAATCATTTTAAACTTTCCCCTCAAATTCACTACAATAGTAAAAAAGAAACTATATAGACAGCAAAGGATATGAGGTATGTTTGAGAGGAAAAAATAGTCATGTTAATTTTTCAAACATGCTTCAATTGTATGATTTCTAAATTTTTTTATCAAATTATTTTAGGAAAAACAAGTCTTATTCTTAAGTTACAAAGGCATAAAAATTAATGTTGTCCCAAATATAAATATTTAATAAAATTTTAAAATGCTATGCATCCATTTTTAAACTTGTATTTTATATTAAGATGAAAAGAATTTAAATTCAGCCATTCAAAATTATTTGGTTCATTCAAAAATATTTCCTAACAAATTACAAAATTATCTCTAATGAAAACTCTATTGTGTTGAGAAAAAAGTTATATAATTCTCAGTTCTTGATTTTGTAGAATTAATCTCATGAGGTAATTTAGGATTAGAAAAAAAGTGATTCATAAGAATATTTAGCAGTTTTATTAGTGTATTACAGAGATTATAACAAGAATCTCACAAAATAAAATAGGAACTGGTACCTTGAGAAATTGAGGGAAAAATAACTACATTCTATCAGTTCTGGAGCACTCAACTGCGACCTGAATACAGGGAAGGGACTTCATAGCTGCTATCATAAAACAAGGTAAGGAGTCTACTCTTTGCTTTGGGAGGGAGAAAAAATCATATAGGAGGAATGGATCATGTATGGGAGAAGATAGGTCTCTGCACAAGTCTAATAAGGTGATTTATTTTGTTAGCTAAACTTAATTCATGTAAATTAAGTCCCTCTCTATCTTCCTCTTCCTTGGTCCCCTTACTCCTCCTATACACCCCTCACATTTCCCTGCCAGTCTCTATGTCCCTCTATTATCTACCTTCCTGTCCTACCTTTGTACCTTTTAATTCTTTCCCTTTCATTTTCTCTATGACAAACTTTTCTTCTCTTTTTTCACTCTTTCCATCTCCTTTTCTCCTCTTCTGAGTTCTAAATTCTGAATTACTTTCTTGATTGACTTTGCATCAAGTTGAGAATCCTAGGAGGTGGACATAGTATCGCAACAGAGTTGCCTCAGTAAGCTAGAGCAGAGTTCTGGGGAAGATTCTGATTCTCACTGAATCATCACCAGCACAGTAATTTTCCCTGTTCATGTTCTTTTCTCACTACAGCAACCACAAAACACAGACAAGCATGACTCTGGCTAAGCCATAAGTTAATGGCCCAGAGATGGAACTCTCAAGAGTCTCTGGCTGTTATGTTGTCTTCTATGTGCCATATCATACTCCAGTTGAACAATAATAAAGATTGAAAATGGTAGAGTATTAATCTAAATCAATCCATAACTTGTGAGGTAATCCTGCCAATCTAATTAATATTGTGTGATAGCAGCTAAAAGACAAAAGGTGAGGTCAAACCAATTTTTAAAAGGAAACATAAAGGTGAAATTAAGATGTTAACTTTTAAGTGGAAAGGAGTAATTTGATCATGACCTTTCATTTGAATATCATTATGCCTATTATAAAAAATAATTTTGTAAAGTTGGCTTTGTAAAGCTTATTTCTTAATGACAAGGAAATTGATACTATCCTGGGAAGGTCCCTAGTCAAATATAATAATGATTCTCATTGATATAGTACCTTATGGCTATGAAGCACACTATACAAGTATTATGTCATTGAGAATTACTGATGCCAACATATACTTGAGCAGAATCATCTCTAAAATATCTATTTCAAGTGGTTCACAGATTTTGAGTTGGGAGGGTCCCTCCAGTCTGTATAATAAAAAATCTCATTTTTCCAAGGCACAAAGGGAAAATTCCACCTTGCTGTAATTTCAGCAACAAATTAGGTCATCTTTCTGAAGTTGGCTAACTACAGAAAGATTCATCATCAGCAACAGACTGGCAACTTGACAAATTGCCCATATCTATAAAACTGTATATAAAGCAATATATATGGAATAATGCAAACTACCCAACAGACCCCAGTTTTATAAAAATCTCTCCTATTTCTTCAGTCAGAATTATACGTGAAAGAATGGAGAAAAGGGGGTGTAAGGTATTGCTAAGAATATAATTTTAGACCCTCAATATACATTAACTTCATTGTCTGTATGCTAAATATAAGATCATTGTCTGTCTAATGACCAAATATATGTATGGACAAGATATTAGAGAAATGGAATCAAATCAGTTTGAAGACATGACAGACTGGGATAATAATTAATATGCTTTTTAAAGTAAAAAGGTCTAGTTAATAGTAAAATAATTACAAAAACACATCTCATTTATATTAATATTCTCCTGGTAAATCTGTTTAACTAAATGTCCTGAAGGACTTTTTGCCATTTTTGATAAATTAGTAGAAAATGGAAAGGAG
Source organism: Macrotis lagotis (assembly GCF_037893015.1). Classification (NCBI taxonomy): domain Eukaryota; kingdom Metazoa; phylum Chordata; class Mammalia; order Peramelemorphia; family Peramelidae; genus Macrotis; species Macrotis lagotis. Next base: position 703,365,430 of record NC_133658.1, on the reverse strand, counting down.
ACTGATAGGCAGGAGAAAGCTGCAATGGACTTTTAACAAGGAGTCAGATAAGAGAGGAAGATTGGAGGATATCAAGCTAGAAAAAGAATGATTAGTCATGAAGTCAAAACAAACAAAAAAACCAGCTGGTTTGTATGAACTATTGGTAATAATATAAAGTCAAGATTATTAGATGGACCCCTGTTGGAAGATTAAGAGGACCTTGACCAGAACTGCATTATGACCACCAGGCATGAAAGAGATATAATAATTTAATTAATGATTACTTTAGCTGCAAGAGTGAGGACAAGTTATTTTATTTAATACAGATACACTGGAGGGAGCACTAGTATTCACACTGATGAAGACATAGGTTCATCAAAGGACTGGCAAACAACAGAGAGCATTATGACTCAAGGTGAATTTAAATGAACAGTGGTCTGTGAACTCTATTATTAGGCCAGTGACTTCCTGGTGAATTAGTCAATCCAGGTTTTGACTCCACTGTTCTTTAATCTCTTAAACAATACTCTGAGTTGTAGGTTTAAAAGAGAATCTCATTCCCTGAGTATGTGGGATAGTTCTACATCTGACCAAATGTCAGCATCACTGGCTAGGTGTATGTGAGATTTGGAGATGGATGTAAGGAGGTAGATGCATTCGGAATCAGTGGATTTGAGTTTATATCCCAGCACTGTCACTTACTACCTAGGTAGACTTGGGCAAGTCCAAGCCTCTCTAGGCCTCATATTTCTTATTCTATAAAATAAGATTAAATCAGATGACCTTTTACACTAAAGTTTTAAATCAATGATCCCATGTTTATGTATCTTTTTGGGCCCTAAAGGGGTTTGAAGTGAGTATATGCCTATTCTTTTGAGGCTGTTACAGGTACTTGTCTCAAGAGAAACATAATCTTCAGTTTGTGAGTCAAAAATTCTCGGGTAATTAAATGTGTTTAGGGAGGATGGTGATGGGAACTGGTTCACAAAGAGGTTATGGGAGAAAATTCAGTACTAGAGTCAGAGGATCAACATATTGAGTGGTACATAATCCAAGTTTGAAGTCAAAAATTAAATAACAATTTACTAGAATTTTTGTTTATAAACAGTAGTTGAAAAATCAAGAGAGATCTTAACAGTATAAAGTCAGAAAAACATGAAGGTGGGATAGTTTCTGCACCCCCCCATCAAATGTTCAGGACAAGGTAGTGTTAATTTATGGCAGGTGGCATGTTAACTATATTTACTCACTCAGCTGAAGACATTGGACTTTCTAATTACTTGGGAAGTTGGAATATACTTGGGAAGTTGGAATATACATGTGTATACTCCTAACAAATTGTGCACTGTAAGACATATCCTTGAACACCCTTTTTCTTTTTCCTTGAATACTGTTAAGGCTTCCATTATAAATGAAATACTTAGCCTGCTGAAGAAGACTTAGTAAAAAAAAATCATCCAAAGATAGACCTTACCTTGTTGGATGCTGGGTCTTCTTTGGTCTCTGAGAAGTGGGGGGGTGGAGAACTAAATAGGGAGAGGAGAATAGAACCACTTATATCTTAGCTACAAGAGTGATAATGGTTTACTTTTTAATTACAGTAGTCTAAGATAAATTTCAGTACTCTAAAAGGTCTTGCTTGCATTAATATGGATTCAGGGTATTCCCACAAATAATGCAGATTGCAACTTGATATTATAGAAAAAAAGAGTCAGAAGACCATGGCTCAAATCATACCTTTGATGATTGCTATATTGGTGATCTTTGGCAGGTTACTTTATCTCCTTAGATCTAAGTCGCCTCACTTTCAGAGGGACTGGATGAGAATTAATGACCTCCAAAATCCCTTTACCTTCTAGGCCTGTGATCTTAGGAATCCACAATCATAGCAATCAACAGAAATGGAGAGCAATATTAAAAGCTATGACAGGATGATTGTGAATTGTGTACCTTATGGTTTTCCTTTTCTAAGGATTACACTTGCTTCACAGTCTCGGTCAAGGCCCACCTTCTTCATAGAAACTTCCTCCAAAGCTTTCCATTCCTTCCATTACTGCTGCCCCAACTCAAGCTACTGCATATCCATATCCCTCAATAGCCACAGTTAGTTACACTCTGAGGTCACAGACAATGCCACCTGGTCAGTAAGAACAAGTAGGTTACTTAACTTCAATGGAAACAAAGCCCATCATTAACTTATCCAAAATATTAAGCAATTGTGTATTTTCAGAGAATGAAACTACAAATACAGAATTAATGAGAATTAAAATAAATAATAACCATTTCAAGGTGCTACTTTTCTTTCATCACTTCCTAGGAACATTTTAAATTATTATTTTAGATATTTTTACTCTGTACTCAGGTCATGGTATTTACTTGTCAGCTCTTGCTAACTTAGATCATTATGTATAGTTTTGGATCCTAATCTGTACTGCCACTAGTACTGTTCATGCATCTGCAAAGGCTGTGATTAAAATTTCCCTTAAGCCACTGGCACCTGAATACTAGGCTAAGTATTATTAATTAGTTCTTTATATTTTATCAGAGAAGGTAAAAAAACTACAATATTCAACAACAACACAAAATTCCTTTTCTCCAATAAGTCTATAGAGAAAAGAGTTGATTTTTATGATTTCCTTTCTTTCCCTGCACAAAAGGTAATATCCACTACCAGTTCTCTTTAATGTCCTCTCCTTGGGGACAAAGATACTTTGTTTTCCACATTATAGGGTTAGACAAGATTGAACATTTGATAGTGGAAAGAGCACTGGATGAGAATCAGGAGCCCTAGATTTGAGACTGCCCTGCCACTAACTAATTGGCTGTGTGACTCAAAGTCATATTACTCTCCTGACTTCAGATCCCTTATCTATAAAATGATGCAAAGTGAAAAGGTTAGAATAAATATTTTCTAAAGTTTCCTCTAACTCTTATGTTTAATGATTCTATGATTTTTGTAAATTTTTCCTTTTCCAGCAGACACTTTATAGGGTTATTTTGAGAATTAAGTAAGATGGTATATGTGAAGTGCTTTGTGAATATCAAAATGTTTATTATTATTATTATTATATTATTATTATTATTATTATTACACTTTACTATATGAGAAGGATGAGAAATTCCTCTAGTTCAGGGGCTCAAAACATCAATAAATTACAGATTGATGATGATAATTATGATGACTAGCACTTATATAGTGTCCAATCTGGGAGTAGATACTATGTTAAGTGTCATTCAAATATTATCCATCTACAAAATGATAGGGGTTGTATTGGGTAAGAGTTAGATTAAATGACTTTGATGTTTGTTTCAAGTCTCTCTAGACAAAGTCAACTCATGGCCTTCAATTATAAAGAACAACAATCAAGCAGATTTAATCAACTAAACTGCTCAGCCAAAAATAGATATATACATCAAAAATTTTTATAAAATTGATATCTATTAGAAGAGTAAGTCAATTTAAATAATTTGACCAATTTTGCTTTGTTTGAAGAAGCTGTACTATTTTATTTATTTCAAAAGTTTTTATGTTCTAGTTTTTATGCTCAGACTTTTATATTTTATTCAAAGAATAAATTTTCCTTAGGAAAAAAGGAGTATGAAGAATTATAGGTAAAAATTTTGAGGGGCAGCTTGGTGGCACAGTGGATAGAGCACCGGGCCTGGAGTCAGGAGTACTTGAGTTCAAATTCAACCTCAGACACAATAATTACCTAGCTGTGTGGCCTTGAGCAAGTCACTTAACCCCATTGCCTTGCAAAAAAAAATGGTTTATAGAAACCAGAAATCTATCCAGGGCTTCAAGATTCATTTAGTTAAGAAAATTATTAAGGATATACTATTCTCCAGGCACAAGGTTAAGCCCTAGCGATACCAAAAACAAACAAAAATAGGCAAAAGACAGTCCTTACTCTCAAGGAACTCAGTCTAAAAGGGAAAGACAGCATATAAACTAATATGAACAAACAGAATATAAATAGAATAAATTGAAGAGAATCAACTGAAGGAAAGCACAGAATTAACAGGAATCAGGAAAGGCTTTCTGAAGAAGTTGGGATTTTAACCAGGAACTAAAAGGCTCTATTTGGCAGTCTGGTGAAGTCTCTGAACTTCTTTTGAGAATAATATTTTTAAATACTTAAAATATATAGGTTTGCAAAAGAAATTAATTATGTTAAAATAGTAAAACATTTTTCCTAAAGCCATAGACAACTCGGTATCACAGTTTTATGGAGCCCTTAAACTGAGGTCTGGAAGTCCTGAATTCAAGTTTAAACTCAGACACTTACTAGCTATGTGATTCTAGGCAAGTCTCTTAAACTTTCTTAGCTTGCTGTTCATCTTCACTATCAATCCTGAAGATTCATTTATTTTTAGGGACAAAAAGGTTTATTTAAGCATATATGTAGTATAGCAGAAGCTAAGGGAAATAAAGAATACAGGTGATTGGTAAGTCAGCAGCAGCAGCTACATCAAAGACATAAGGGTGAGCAGTAAGGAAAGGTATAGGAGCGTGAGGGATCACACCCTCTAAGAGCATGTCCTGAATATTTAGGAATGGGTGTTTCCCATTCCAACCATATTTAAACCCGACATTGAAAAAATAAGATGCTTTCAGTTTTGAATGTATCCTTGGCATTTATCAAGGATGTGAGAAAATGGTCAGTAAGAGAATATAGGCTGGTGAGAATTATATATTGAATATTGAGAAGCAGAGATGACAGGTGCATAGCCATGTGCTGCTCCTGCTACCATAAGAAGTTCAGGAGAAAGCAAGGAAAGTCTCCAGGATGTTGAGTATATTGCGTGAGTACTATAGCATACCTGGGATAAGGAAAACTTGAGTTCAAATCCAGATTCAGACATGTACTAGCTGTTTGACTCTGGGTAAAACACTTAACTTTTGTTTCCTTCAGTTTCCTCAACTGTTAAATGAGGATAATAATAGCACCCCCCTCCCAGGGTTGTTGTAAAGATCAAATGAGATAATGTTTGTTAAGGACATACAAATGCGGGTTAGTGAGTAATAAATCTCTATCAATGAGGAGAGTCCCATGCAGATGGCCTTTGAGCCAAGGAATATGTTAGCATTATTATTCCCTTTTAATTGATTGATGTTTTAAGCAAGATTCACATGGTTATATATTTAATAGGGGTCTGGGGTGTAGTATCACAGATTTAGAACTAGAGAGAACTTTTAGTTGGACAGTTTAGTTGATTGTTGTTCCCACCTCCCTATTTTATAGATGTTATAAAATGTATCAATTTACTAGTTACTATGAGTTCATTTTATAGAAAAGGAAATTGAGGCACCAAGCAATTAAATAATTTGACTAGAGGTAGCATCTGAATTCAGGTCTTCATGACCCTACATCTAAAACTCTCTTCAACAAACCAACTAGATTGCTATCAGTTTCCCTTTCTACTCTGTCCTTCCATCACACTGCCTTTTTAAATTAGACTTTAATTTACTGATAGTAATTCATGAAGTCATCTACTAAGATGTGCTGGGGAGCAAGGAGCCATATTGACAAAAATACAAAATTTTCAATTTTGAAGTGATAGAAATATGAAATAGCCCCCAACAAACAAGGTGAAAATGGTGACAATGATTTTGTTTTCATATTCTGAGAACTGTAAAATAAAGGGGAAACACTGAAAAGGTGTCTAAACAGAGAGAGTGACTCTAGAGATGAAATATATATGACCCATATGCCCACACCTGCCTATTTGCCAAAATATTTGAAAAATATGGAAAATGTTGGCAAGCTTTTAAAAATGGTGAAAAAAAATAAGATCTTTCTTTGGCTCAGGCCAACAATGTTTTGAGATGTTTTCAAAAAGGGTTTTTTTTTTAAACAGACAGTTTGTAGCTTTATATCTTGATCCAAGGTTTAAGAATAACATTTAATCCCAACTTTTACTTCCTAATGCTGTCAGGGTGGAAAATGAGAACAGATGTTGACAGAGATGTATTTGCTAGTCTGTTGCTTCAGCAAACACTCTGAAGAAAAGACAAAGTGTGACTAGACTGAATAAATATCCCTTTTTTTTACAGATCCATTTTATAGCATCTCCTATAAATGTCATTTCTGAGCTGATGAATGCAAAAGGGTGTTGTCATTAAAACTCAGCAAAGTTTCACTACTTTATTATTCCCCTTCTCTTAGAATGATGGAAATGCATAGAAGAGAAAATCCCTTTGTATATTTGCTTTGGAAATACAAATGAACATCTGTGTTAGTCATCAATGACTCTTGACAAGTATTTCAGGGATATTTTTTTCTTCTAAGCTCTTATTGTACTTTATGTGAAGTTTAAAGAGTGGCTACTAATAACTAGTAAATTGAATAATAGGAATGCTGGATTTGCTTAGAAACTCAATTGAAGAGAAATTATTTTCTCAATCTTTATTCAGGCAAAACTCCCATTCAATTGCAATTCTACCACTCTATCACATTCTATTAATGAGTTGGGAAAGTGAAGGTGCAATGTAGGAATAGTAGAAAATATAGAGTGGAAAGAACATTGGACTCGATATCAGTACACCTAGAGTCTCCTCTTTACCTTGCCACAAATTAGCTGGAAAACCAGAAGGAACATCAATGAATGTCTCAGTACCAGTTTCCTTATTCATTAAATTGGGGACTTAGAGTAGGCAATTTCTTACATTCTCAGTCAGTTTTAAAACAATTTTGATTCCATAGAATGAAAAAAGGGAATGAATAACTTGAGTTCCATGTTTCTTATTCTGTTGATAGACTTGTTAGATCAGATCACCTCCTCTGACATTTGATCCATTTGTCCTTCAGTTAATCAACAAGAATTTATGAAGAGATTATCACATACTCAAGCAATGGGCAAACAGGAAACAGTTCCTTCCTTTAAGAAGCTTACAGTCAAAAACCCTTCAAAATCTGATGAACACTTTATAAAAAATAGAGTTTATGTATCTTTCCTTTAATCCTAATTCCTCATACCGAAAATGACTAATATGCAAACATGTTAAATACAAATGTGCATGTATATTTGTTTGGCACTGCAAGGAGGAAGGTGGGAAGGGAGGGTGGAAGGAGATTTTATAATTTAAAAATATACATATGAATATGGATGAATTTTGAAAAACTTTCATAACATGTATTTGTAAAAATAAAATATCAATTAAAAAGGAAAAAAAGAAACTTACAGTCTATCAGGGGAGACAGCACATGTATATATATGATATATATATACATAAATATATATCCATACACATAGATAGATATTGATATTGATTTATTGTTTATATATAATTATAACTGTAGCTATACAAATAATTGTTTTTCAACTGTCTTATGACTACTGTGTGCAGTTTATTTAATTTTTTTTTATTTAATTAAAGCAATGCGGTTAAGTGACTCGCCCAAGGTCTCACAATTAGGCAATTGTTTCTGAGGTCACATTTGGATTCAGGTACTCCTGACTCCAGGGCTGATGCTCTATCCACTGCACCACCTAGCTGCCCCATGGTTGCAGTTTATTTTAATATAACTCATGTTCCTTTGAATTTGATGTTATTCTTGCCTTTGACCCATAAGTTAAATAAACAGGAAAAAAATGTGCCTTTTATTTCTGGCTTTTGAGGAATGTCATACTTTTCTCCTCAAAATTACTCATATGAAACTCTTTTGAGATTAGGCTAAACTCCAAGGTTAATTCAAAGGGTCCACAGCAAGTCAAAGAAAAGACCTAATTTTGCCCAATCATTCCAGCTTAACTCTTATTATGTAGTTTTATTAAAAAAAGATCTTTCAGAAATATGGAATACTTATTTTTTTTGAGAAGCAAAGGCATAGAGGGAAAAACACTGCATTTGTCACTAATTCTGTGACCATAGGCAAGTTGATTGATGTTTTTAGACTTTAATTTCCTAATCTGTAAAATTTGGATATAAGACTAGAAGATCTCTAAAATTCCTTCCAATTCTAAAATTTTAGAAAAATCCTGTAATTTCTCTAAAATTCTTATTCCTCTTTAGAGACAAACTTATTTTTTCCAGAAGTAATAGTGATAGAAAAATAAACAATGCAACATTGAACAAATACTATTATTTTCACAAAATTTCAAATCTGGATGCAACTTTTAAGCTCCTCTAGACCAACTTCTGCTTAATGTAATATAAGTTCCTTTATATCATAATGGACAAATTATTTTATAACACCCAACTTTTGTCTGATGGCCTCTGAGGAGGAGGCACCAACTAAAAGCCACCATTCTCTAGCTGTTTGGATGTTTTCTATATCAAGCCAAAATTTACCAATTTGTAATTTTCTCTCTATAGCTCCTAATTCCTCTCTGGGGCCAAGCAGAACAAAGATAATTATTTTCATAGGTGGAAACCATTCAGATAATTGAAGATATTTGAGTTATCTCCAGGGTAAATATCTCTCATTCCTTTGACTAATTTTCAGAAGGCATAAAGGCACTTCCTCATACTGATTTGATTGTCTTCATCTGATTACTCTTCAGCTTATCAAAGCTTTCCTGTAGTGCCCAGGACAAACCACAACATACCAGATGTCTTCTCAGAGAGGAATACAGTGGGAATATCATCACCCAACTCCTGGAAACTATACCTCTTTAGATACTACCTAAGATTAAATTATTGTTTTCATCACCACATCACACAATTGACACATATAAACCCCTTCAGTCCGCTAAAATCTCCTCAATATTTCTGCAATCTCATCTTATAATTTGAAGCTGATTTTTTTTTCAAGGCAGTGTGGTTAAGTGGCTTGCCCAAGGCCACAAAGCTAGGTAATTATTAAGTTTCTGAGGTCCGATTTAAACTCAGGTACTCCTGACTCCAGGGTCAGTGCTCTGTCCATTGCTTCACCTAGCCACCCTGAAGCTGATTTTTTTAAAAAAGCATATTTAGTACAATATTCTAGTCTGTCAAAATCCTTATCCAACTCTGCTATGCACTGTTATCTATCCCTTTCAGCTTCATGTCATTTGAAAATTTTATAAACATGATAGCTAGAAGTTTATCTAAGTAATTGATAAAAATGTTATACAGCAAGATACTTTATCAATAGTTATTTTGATAGTCTCCTTTTCACAAAATATTTAATGGAAAATCTAGGAAACAATAAAGTCTACTAAATATAAATTGTTTTATACATATTTTTCTTAACAATACTCCATAATTTGTTAAACACTTTTTCATTAGCTGCTTATAATTCAATGGAGCCAAGATAAATAAATACTGGTATCTCCTCTTTTGGTACTAAGCACAACATATCCCTGCCTTCTCATTCTATAAACTTCATCACTCTGTCTTTCCTTAAGTCTTTTACTCCATTCCTTGGAGGATTTCCTTTAGTTCTTATGATATTTCATGAATATGAGTGTAACATCTGGACTGCCATCTGTTATCTTTATCTCTTGCTATATGGCTAACTTACCTCCTTTTCTGGCTGCTCTTATACTTCATCTTTCCTTCATTTTTCCCTACCTTATTTTTGCAAAATGATTTATGAGAAATGATTGAGCATTTCTTGAATTTTTATTTTAATATTAAATAATCCCTAAATGGTTAAGGACTACTATTATTTCTGTGCTATGCTTTTGTACAAGTTTAAGTATTATCTATCAAGTGTTAGACACTACGACACATAAATTATGAACATAGTATTTTTGAAGCCCATATCTTGATTCTACCTTCTTCTACCAGGAGTACTATCTTCACTAGCCCTAAACATATGATCCAATCTAGTTATATACAGTTTCATTTTGGATAGGTTAGGAGAAATTACTTTCTTTTAAAAATTCATTTAGCATACCAGAAAACATACTGTCAGTACAAAATAAACCAATCTCATCAATATCTATAAACATTTCAAAAATATCCAACTGTGCTGTCTTTCTCTCTCTCTCCTTTCATCTTTCTCTCTCTTTCTCTATCAATCCAGCTTCTTCTCTCTTTTTCCTCCTCCCCTTCCTTCTTTTACACTACCTTCTCCTACTCTTCTTCTAGTTGTTGTTCTTTCTTCCCTTTCGTTTCTCTTTCTCCTCTATCCTCCCTCCATTTGCCCTCTGAGGTTTTTTTCTACCATAATTAAAGAATTTTACAGCTGAAATGGGCCTTATTAGCTCACTTAATCTAACACTCATTTTGCAGATGAAGCAACTGACAATTAGAGGATGTAGTAAGCAGCAAACCTGGTTCATAGGATCATAAATTTAGTGCTTGAAAGGACCTCAATGGTAACTCGATCTTCACTTTACAGATGGAAAATCTGTCCAAAGAAGTTAAGTGATTTGTTCACAAATCATGGCAACACTGTCCAGGTTTGAACCAAACACCTCTGACTACCTGTATTTTCTATCACACCATCTTGCCTTCATGTAACAATGTGCTATCATTTCTCCCATTTAGTCCTCTTTTGGGGCCAGCTAGGTGATACAGTGGGTATCTTACTCTAGAGTAAAAAATACACAAATTCAAATCTGACAGATACTTTTCTCAGTTTCCCCATCTGTAAAATGAGTTGGAGAAGGAAATGGCTAATCATTCTAGAAACTTTGCCAAGAAAACTCCAAATAACATCATGAAGAGTCAGACATGACTAAAATGGCTGAACAACAGCAATAATTTCTTGCTTAAAATAATGTTGTTCAGTTTTGGGTAGAAATTCAGCAGGATAAGAGAAAAAGTCATCTTTCTCCAGTCAAAGTTTAATTTCAGGTTGATTTTAAATTGCAATCTTTAGTTCGGTGGCTGGTAATGGAGTAAAGTTCTTTTTATATATGCCACTTAGAGTTTTGGTCAATGTCTTACGAAGCAGAAGAATTATCCTTTGCCAATTGGGCTGGTAGAATTTTGGAGATGAAAGAGAGCTTGGAGTCATCCAGCCCTGAACTATAATCTCTACTAATCTCTGACAGGGATCATCTAAAACTGTTTGCAGATTGGGAAATTTATTGTTTTTAGTCAGTACATTCTTCTTTGGATATCTAGTATTATCAAGAAGCCCTTTAGGGTCTTGATTCCATTGTATTTGTGATGAATTGGAGGTTCAGAGGAATTTAATCCTAGTGAAAATTATCTGAAATCATATTCTAATTACACTTAGGTTAACCACATGTAATATGTCATCAATGTATTTCTTGTTTGTTTTACTAAAAGGTATTAAAATTGTTTTCAAAATATGTTCCAACAGAAGGAACACTGACTTTGAAATCAAATGACATGCTTTAAAATCTTATCACTTACTACCTACATGACCTTGGACAAAAAAACTTAGCTTTTCTGGTCATCAGTTTTCTTCAAATATTTTTTGAGGGGGATGGATTATATGATCTCTAAAACTTCTTCCAGCTTTAAATCTATGATCTTATTTAAGGTAAATATCAGACAATAGAGTCATCTAGATGGTTATTAAAATACATATTTATTAACATTTATGAGAAAATTTTATCTTATGATATAAATTTTTGTGATATATAGTGATTATATATATTTTTCATTCTTTTATTTTATTGATTCAAAAAGTTATGCAATGATAATAATCATTAACATTTGCATAGTTCTTTACTGTTACAAAATTCTACTCTCTATATATCACATATCACACATCTGTGAGGTAGGTAGAGTAGTTATCACTATTGTTATCATTATTATTATTATTATTATTATTATTATTATTACAATGTTTTAAGCAAACGAGGAAACTGAATTCAAAGAAATTTAACTACATGTTTGAAGTCATACAACCCATATGTGTTGATTAGAACTCATATATATGTCCTAGTTAAATGACATTTACCATGCATATTAGTGAACTAGTAAAATTGTACCTTAAAATCTATAAAAGTAGATTTTTGGCAGATTCTCTGCTTGACTAGAAATATTTCAGTAGCAAGGAATAAAGGAAAGGGATAGGGAGTAGATTTGTAATTCTATTGGCATAAGGGGGCGCATGAGCTTATGGTATCAGTGAGTTCCCAGAGCACTGAAAGGTTGAGATTCACTATATTTAAAAAAGAAAAAAATTAGAGGTGGGAAAATTATCCTATGTCTTTCTGACTTCAAAACCAGCTCTGTCTCTATACAACTCTTTTTCTGCTTTAGTAATGAAGACAATTAAATTGAACAATTAAACAATCCAAATCCTGAGATCTTTGGTAAATACAGCTTTAGTAAATACAATTCATTAATTAGCTGCCTTACTGCAATATGAATAAAGATTTAATGTGTTATGGAATGCAGTATCCTGACTCATGGATCTCTTCTAATGAAGAATAAATGGCAACAACAATTAGATTATATAATGATTTTTTAACTGTGAAAAAAGTATTATTTTAAAAAAGAAAATGTAAGAAGTATTTTAAATTGTTCTGTTGTTTTTTACAGGGTTTTTTTTTAGGTTTTTGCAAGGCAAATGGAGTTAAATGGCTTGCCCAAGACCACACAGCTAGGTAATTATTAAGTTTCTGAGGTCAGATTTGAACTCAGGTACTTCTGACTATCCACTTCGTCACCTAGCTGCCCCTGTTGTTTTTTAGTTTATTGATTCATAGTGAAAATTATATTTTCCCAGTGGTTAAATGGTCTCTTTTCCAATAAGTCATGTATCTTAAATCCTAGTGAGACTAAAGAAACTGGAAGAGAAGTTTTGGAAACTCTTATCTTTTCTTTTAGTAACCAAGTATCATAAGTGTCCTTTTGGTTTAAATGAAGAAGAAATTGATTAATTTTAGATGAATTCCCTAGAAATCATGAAGTTTTTCTGTTCATCTCATCTTGACTATGCCCTAAATAATATAGATATGTGACTTTTGCCCAAGAATCATTTTTGGATGATAATAATTTGATTTTTCCACTACAATAGGGAAATCAAAGACTGGAGAAATCTAACTTGATGCTCCATAATTATAGCAAGAGGGAACAGTTTCTAGTTTGCTAAAGGAAATCCAAAGCAATAATGGCTAAAGAGCAGACTGTGGTGTAAAGAAAGTGCTAATAGAAGCTTCAAATGTTGTTTCTCTGAGGTAGCAGAGAAGAGGAAGGAAGGAAGAATGAAGGAAAATTAGAGAGAGTTGGATTCAGTTCATTAATTAAAGTCGAGAAAATCCCAGAAAATGTCAGAATGTGAGAAAGAGTGAAATTGAGGTCTATAATAAGCATTTTCACCATTATTTATCTATTAGAATTTTATATTTGATAAAATATTTCCTATATGCAACTTCATTTAATCCTCACAATAACTCTTTTAAGTAGGTGATATAAGCATTACTTATATTTTACAGAGAATAAAACTGAGGATCAGAAAGGATGTAATGCCTCCAAAATGGTAGACCCAAGATTCCAAATCACGTATTTGTAATGTAAATCTGGTGCTCTTTCTACTACATCACACTTTCTCTTGTGTTGATTTAAATTTCTTTTCTTTTTATGATTTCTCTACTTTTTACATTCCCTCCCCTCTCTTTGAGGGAGCAAGAAAACCAAACCCGATTACAAATATGCAAATTCCCATATTAAAAACCAAAATAAAATATGCCTCAATTTCTACTCTTAATTACCTCAGCTTTCTATCTGGAAGTAGGCAGTCAAATTCCTACTTTTTGTTAACAAATTTGTTAAATTTCATTGAATCAGTCACAGACTAAATTCTTAACTGGTTAGGCATCATAAAAATGTCATTTTTTTTTCACAAGAGGAATTGTTGTGTGTGTGTGTTAATGTGCACCTATGTAGACCTATGTAATGTGTCACTAGTAAAAGAAAAAAAAAACTTTTCAGGGTGCTTCAATGGTCTTTTAAAAATAAGACCAATGCTTGTTTTAACTTCAACATAAGACCAATATATTCTTAACAATACCATGTATAGATTGACAACTTTTTTTGCTGAAAGTCCAATATGATAAAAATACAAATAGTAAATAATTTTGTATGATAAGGAAGAAGCATTTATTAATCCCCTAGTATGGACCAGGAACTGTGTTAAATGCTTTAAAAATATCGCCTCATTTGATTCTTTCAATAACTCTGTGAATGAGTTGCTATTATTCCAGTTTTACAGTTGTGAAAATTGAGACAGAGAGTAAATGACTTGTCTAGGATCATATAGTTAAGAAGTGTCTGAGAATGGCTTTGAAATAAAGTCATCTTGACTTCATTTCCATGCCTTTTCTGCTGTGCCACCTAGGTATACATTTTAAGTATAAAGAAGCTAATTTTTATTTGACTTAATCCAATTCTGGGGTCGTTTGTTTGTCATTGGGGTTTTCAGATTCTATTTGTGTTGGATTCACTTTCTGTGTGTGTGTGTGTGTGCATGTGTGATTCTCTGATCTCTCCCTGTATGCCAGTGTGATCCTACTTAGGTTGATAGAGCAGGGATATTCCAATATGTTATATGTTGAAGTACTCTATTATACTCCAGTCAACCTCAAAACAATTCACTTTCAATAAAGCAATATTTGATTGAGTTCCTACAATGTGCAAGGTTTGGGGGAAAAAAGTAGAAAGTAAAGTTGTTCTTGATCTAAAAACAAGTTTCAGTTATATTAGTAAGGTGGCAGGAAGATAATATGTTTACAAAGATAACATGTTTACAAACATATATACAAACCAGTATAACCTGATTTGATCCAAGTGAGGAAAAAGTTCTGAAAATTGAGGGGTTACTGGACAAAGAAGAGATGACATGATTATACCCTGAGGGTTTGACATGACATGGTGGAACTTGTTGGATATCTATTCAGGAGAGAACTTCCTTTAATATGGACTAGTTATTTTTCTGTGATGGAGTCATATAATTCACCTGATTCTCATTTTCCTCATGTACAAAATGGGGATGCTGCCATATGTAACTCTTTATCCCTTATGGCTATTGTGAAAATCAAATATAATAATACAAACAAATTAAACTCTAAAATTTTGTTTGTGTTTTATTTATAGTAAATTATAGTTCATAAATGTTAATTATCATTATTGGAGAATAGCGTTTTGATAAGAAAAGATGACTACATTTCAAGTCATGGCAGGAGGAGTGTGTGAATATATGGAGCCAGGTAATGGAGATAATTAATATTATAGTTTGACTAGAATGTAGAAATCTGAAGGGGTAGTTAGACTAGAAAAGACCATAGAATTAGATTGTGATGGGATTTAAACAGAGGACTGAAGAGTTTGGAATTTTCCTAAAGGCAAAAGGGAACCACTATCAAAGAAGTTTTTTGGTTTGTTTGTCACCCCCCCCCCCCAGCAAGGAAATATAAAGTATGTAGTTAGGTGGAGAGTAGAAAGATGATAAACTGGGAGGACAATAGGAGGCTACTGAACACCTAAGACAAAAGGTGTTTGAAATGATTTCTGAGCCAAGAGAGAATAAAGTGTGAGCTCTTTGAAGGCAGGAGATGTTTCCTATATTTTTTTATATTAACAGACTTAGCATAGTGCCTTGCATTTAATAGAGACTTGATAAACATAGGCTGAACTGGATTGAATTATTTGAATAGATGAGAAAAGTGCTAAGCAGGTTGAATTGATAAAACAAGAACTGAATATACAAGTAAATCTCTCCTTTAACAGGCTGTACAGAATACTCTCTATTTGGTTCCAGGGAGGAGACAAGAGGTGAATGGTAAAATGTAAGTCACTGAGAACCTCTATAAAAGTATACCTGAATAATGCAGCATATGGCATGCATTAACTGACAAAAGTTAGTTTCACAAAAATAGTTAGCTATCATCTAATAAAAAAAAAGGATTTTGAACAAGTTAAGAGGAAGCATTGATGGGAGTCAATAGACTAATGGGTCATGGGCCAGGGAAGTGTACCAGGCAGTCTGGGGAAGAAAGCCCTGAGTACAAGTGTAATTCTATTTCACAAGTTTGCCTTTGGACTTGGACAATATTAAAGCTTCCAAGTGCAGGGTCAAAGAAGCACAGCTAGAAGCAGGACTATATTCCTGAAAAGTTGTTATGGGAAATCTACCTCATCCTGAGAAAGA
Organism: Macrotis lagotis; assembly: GCF_037893015.1. Classification (NCBI taxonomy): domain Eukaryota; kingdom Metazoa; phylum Chordata; class Mammalia; order Peramelemorphia; family Peramelidae; genus Macrotis; species Macrotis lagotis. Next base: position 703,349,441 of record NC_133658.1, on the reverse strand, counting down.
TCTGTGATTTTATAAGGTTTTGTTAGCAGTAATTGCTCAACATAGACTGTGTCCAATTGAGGACAGTTAAGTTGAATTGACTAATTTGTTACCTTCATTAGCTAGTGAGTTCTTCCATTTGTTGAATTAAGAAGAAGCCTATGACTTTATTCCTTTTATTTGTTTGAGTATGAAACTGGGAAATTCAGACATTTCTGTGATTAAAAAAGTCACTTAACAAATGTGATTTCAAAAATAGCTTAAAATCCACATAACGTTTTCTATTTTGAGCTAAAAATATTGCCTCGCTTACTTTCCTTGTTCTATATGCATATATCATGACTGTGGTACTTTTCAAATTAATTGAATTTGAATATAAAATTCCTGACTATATTAACAATGAAATAAAATAAAATGGTTGGCCCTCGGGTTTTACAAAAATCTTCATTTATTTTCCTGTGAATTTGCTCTTGAGAAACCTGCTGAAGCAATCACTTTGTAGTTCGGTTTTCTTCAGGTTTCTTCAGAAAACTAAATATTTTCAAAAGTCTTATGTTTTTGACTTCTTAATGAGATACAATTGACTAATACCCCCCATGTGTTAATAATATGTATATTTTATTTATGTATCCAATTCATTTATTTTCATTTTATATCATAAAATTTAGATGGGTCATGTAATATTACCTAACTGACTCTCTTAAGACATCTTATAAACAATTATTATTTTTTTGATTTCCCAGAGCTAAGAATGCAACTGTCATGCTTATTCTCAATGTTCTCATTATTTTTTTCCTGGTCCAAGTTTTTGTCAAAAACCATTTACTGAATTCTTTTTAATGCCTATAATTAACTTTCTCTTTGTTCTTATGTATTCAAAATAAAACAATTTATAAACTTCTATATGATTTTCTGAACTTTTCCTCTGGGTATTAACAGTATTTTTTAAAAAATCCATTTTTTTCTGGCCCAAAATTCATGCTACTTAAATCTTGGGTGTTATATACAATGAGCTCAACACAATATTAGTCCTTTGGATTTTCTTTATTGTAGACAAATATGCAAAGATTGCATAAGAATTTAAAACAGAGGAAAGTATATTTTAACATTTAATGGAAACTGTTTTGATATATATATATATATATATATATATATATATATATATATATATATCAGAATACTAACTGTCTTGGGAAGGGGGAGGGAAGGGAGAAATGTAGAAAAATGTGGAACTCAAAATCTTACAAAAAGATGAATGTTTTAAACTACCTTTTCATGTCATTGGAAAAAATAAAATATAATATTTATAATAAAAGAAAATTATGTTGAATATCATTGCAATTATTTAATAAATACCACTGCTAGAATTCCCCCAAAGTACATCCATAATAAAACCCAGACAATCACAATCAAATTGAAAATTTTGAACTGGGTTTTTTTTGGAGGGGGGACTTGTAATGACAATAGAGGAAACTCCCTCTGTGAAGGCAAATGGACCTTTCTCTGCACCTCACCTTATTAAAAAGTTAAATGAGGAACTGAGAGGATCAAATGATTTGCCATGTTCACTCAGGCAGCATGTGTCAGAGATGGAACTTAAAAGCAGGTTTTCCTGACTTCAAGGTCAGTTTTCAAGTATATTAAATTATCTCTCAATATTTAAAAAAAATAAAATTATAAGAAAGTTGAAAATTCTGGAGTTAACAGACTTCATGAAAAAAGTTTCTAGATTTTCAGATAATTACAAAATGTGAATACAACTTGAAATGCTCATGTAAATTCAGAGGGTATTTTATTTGGATTTCATTCTTTTTCAACATGTCTCCAACTCTGCTCTATCATTTCTGGCAGTCTGTAGCATGAGGGGCTTTAAAGAGTCAAAACAGCTGATGGTAAAATATTAGTGACTAAGACCTGCTGAGAGAATGAGCAAATTCACTTAAAATAGCTGGATGCAAGAATGGCAAAAATGTATTTGTGTTGCTTGTGGGTGTATATGTTTATATCTATATACATTCACATACATATACATGTCTTGCCTTCCCAGCCAAAGACATTTTTTACAATGAAAACAGATCATTTGTCAAGGTATTAGGGCGACAAATGCTGGCTTATAAAAATGACAGTGCGCTAGGACATGAACTGAATCTTACCACTGAAATGAAGAAATGAAGAAAACAGGAGTCATTCTGAAATAACTTAAATTGTTTAGAAAAGTGGCCAAGTGTTTTATTGTAATTCAAGAGAGTAAATAAGGGACCTGGAGCTATTACTGTCTCATTATTCTAAAAGTCAAACATAACATTTCCTCTGCTATTCCCTTTATTTCTTTGAACAAGTAGAGAAACATTAACATCTATACCATAAATGTTTGTAAGAAAATACTGTGACTCCTAGTTACCTCAAGCTAAACTTCAATCACTTCCTTAAGTGCCCTTGGAAGCACATGACCCACTTGCCAAGGTAAAAAATATTATTTCTGTATCCTCCAACTAGAATAGTAAAGAACAGTATTATGTCAAATTACCAAGTTTTAAGAAAGCATTAGTCACACAAATGAGCAAGAATAGAACTTGCTGTAAATGTTAACTAGGAGAAAATTGCCATGATTATTATTAATCCATTTGCTTTAGGTTATAAAAAACAGTAGTCATCAGTGCTGACATGGATAATCAAAAAGGCATTTCCCTATTTAACAGAATTAGACAACTGCTATCAAGGTACTTTAAACTTTTGTAAGACAAGTGATCGTTTTTGAATATGAAATACCATAGTAATTCTGTGCTCTTTTTTACAAAAAGCTTTACAGAACTAGTCCTAATTATTATTGGAGCTTGGACTGGAATTGTGATTTCATTGATATTACATGGTATTATGGGATGAAGAAATTTCTGTAAATGCAAGCCTGTATCTTTTATGCACCTAATTGTCTCAGAGAATTACCAAGGGCAAGAAGTCTAGGTGATTTTCCACCAGTTATACAACTAGCAAATATCAGAAGCAGAACTTGAACTCAGGTTGTACAGGGCCAAATGTTAACACACTAATTATTACACCAAGCTCCCTCTCAAATGTTATTATTTTTCTTTGGTGGATTTGCTTGTGACACTGTGTTTCTCAGAATTTCTCATTTTTTTTCTCTTCTGTAAGAAAGTAATATTAATTGCTACTTGTCCAAGTAGCCAAGTAGAATTCTCCATTCTTCCTCAACTTGTTTTGATTTTTCCAATCATCTGACAATTCAGATGTCATTTTTAAATAATACATTGAGCTATTTCCTACTTGACCTTTCATTTCACCTTTTCAATTGAAATACAATGTTTTATTTATTTTAATCCATCTTTAGATTTGTAAAATGATAGATGTAGTTCCTGTGTTTTTTTAGGTTTTTGCAAGGCAAATGGGGTCAAGTAGCTTGCCCAAGGCCACAAAGCTAGGCAATTATTAAGTGTCTGACGCCAGATCTGAACTCAGGCACTCCTGACTCCAGGGCCCGTGTTCTATCCACTGTGCCACCGAGCTGCCCCATACTGTTATTTTTTTACATACAAGAAGGAATTAGTGTGGATATATTTGACTTGACTTTAAGGTACTAGAATTGTTAAGAAAAAGAAACATGCAATATTTTACAGACTAGAGAAGAAAAACATTTAAAAAAATCAGCAAATATTTAAGGATAACATATCTGAGAACTTAACGTATTAATGACTTCATCAACATTTTGCATTTTAACATAAAGTGTTAGATTTAGAGTGTTTCAATTTATTACTGCTTTACAAGTTCTCTCCTAAATAGTAATTTTACACACAATCACTCTTTATTAATTTCAATTTATGTTGTATATATTTGGGATAAAATGTCTAGCAGATTTCTAAAGAAGTTCCCCTTTTTTAATACTAAGAAATTTCAAAACTAACAGAATTCTGGCTGTTGAAATGTTGTTTAATGATTCTGACATTCATGAAAGGGAACCTCTCATTTTTCATTACAAATGGAGTGAACAGTATAGAATGAGTTTAAGTTAGCTTATTACACAGATCAACTAGCCCATTCATTCCTTTATGCGAATTATCAAATAGGAAGGCATTTCATGGAATTAGAGTTTTTCATATTACAGTACTTTGGGAATTGCTTAAGAATACCAAGCAAGGAAACTCAATTTAGTTTCCACTTATTTCAAATAAATAATCTGGAAAACTGCTGGCTTCAACTCTTCCCGAATACATATAAAGTACCATAGAATGTTCTTAAAACATTGTCTACATCCACATATCTTTTTAGTAGCTGGTTCACAGCTATAGATTCTGTGGTCATTTCAAAAATGCTTATTCTATGATGTTGGTTTATACATTCATTGGTTATTATTGTTGATTGGCATCTATAAATATGACACCCATGTTTGTGCTCATCCTTGAATGAAAAACTCAGACTGGGTTGATTTCTTGATTCTCCAAGTTGCTTTCCATACTCACATGATGCTTGAAATATTAGGAAACTCTTCAACCACAGACCTTGACCTGATTCAACATTCTTACCACAATTTCACTCTCCCTCTAGGGACACTGGCAATGTCAGTCATAAAGTGCTACTATGTGTGGGCAGATATTAGGTGTGTAATGTAATTACTAAACCAGTTAGCAACTTCAGGAAAATATAACCTTGGTAATAAAAGAAGCAAATATTCTGGAGTCTCCTGTAATTGGACTCTAATCTGGAGATCTTAGAGAATCATCTGGTCTACCCCTGATAAAAAAGAATAGACCCAGAAAGTTTAAGGGACTGATAATATATTTCTCCTGACATGTAGTTCAGCATGTTTTCCTTCTTCAAAAATTTCAGAAAGCACAAGTTAATAGAGTACAAGCAGCAAGTCCAGTCTCTTATCCAGTCAACAATCTATTCTACTATATCCCTAAGAGAATATTATTACTTCAGACCTTTTTATTGCATTGGATCTACCTGCCCATGAACAATGAAAGCCTGTCCTATCCAATTATCTAGGACTTTATTTCAGCAAAACTGGTTCTAGGGATGGAGTTGACTGTTTCGTGTAACAACCTATAGAATCTATTAGAAAATCTATTAGAAATCTATTAAATCTATTAGGAATAGTTTAGAAATTCTATTAGAAAATAATTTCTTTTGTTTAATAAATTTAAATTTCATCTTCTAACACTTAACACAAGTCAATATTTCTTCCACATGAAAGTTATAGTAAATCTAAATTTAACTTGAAGAAAAAAAACTTCTTCAATCAAGAATGACAACAGGAAAAGCTAACCTTCATTATTAGTTTTAGTAAGGTAAAAAAGGGGACAAGGGTAGAAGAGGAAAAGAAATGGAAAATGAGAGATGCAAGGAAGGGAAAAAAGGGAAGTACTGCATATAGTAGTAGGTATGTAGGTAGGTAGGTAGGTCAAATTCCATCATTTGTATAACTTTCTTAGGCACTTTAATAGAAACCCAAGCACAATAACATGCAATTAAATCAGGTGAGCATTATTCCCATAACCCTGAGATAAAGATGATGGAACCCTGGAGGAAAGTCAAAAATCATTGAGTTGAACCAACCATCAATTGAACCCTGCTTAGCCTTATGTACTTTGTCCAAAATAGATTACAAGTGATCATTTTCGCTGAAATACAAAAAGTTAAATGAGTTGGGGAACCGGAGAAAACATGCTATGGGGACATTTCCAATTGAATAGTTCATAATATAACTAGATTATTCCTCATTGAATGGGTTATGTTCACCAGAAATGTTTTTACTTAGCCATTTAGTTCTTGGATTAGTACCTCAGCTCTTTTGAACCGTGCCAAGCATTTCTTTTGGAGAAGCCTCATCCAGTCCCAAGTGATCCCACAGAAACTCCTGCTGTCACTGAAATTATTGTTCGTTTAAAAGTGAAAACACAGCTGGCCTCAAGAAACTTAAATGAAACCACGTGAGGTCATTTTTTTCCTTTTATTAATTTTCTTCTTTAAAAAATAATTAACTTGGGGCAATTAGGTGGTGCAATGGATAGAGCACTGGCCCTGGAGTCGGGAGTACCTGAGTCCAAATCCAGCCACAGACACTTAATAATAATAATAATAATAATTATCCAGCTTTGTGACCTTGGGCAAGTCACTTAATCCCATTGCTTTGCAAAAACCAAAATTTAAAAAAAAAATTAAAAAAAAACATTAACTTGATACATTGATACATCAACAAATGATCAGTTCCATGGACAAAGCAGAGCAAGAAAGAGACAATTGGGGGTGGGGTGGGGGGTAGAGAGAATATGTGTGTGTGTGTGTGTGAGAGAGAGAGAGAGAGAGAGACAGAAAGAGACAGAGAGAGAGAGAATGAGAGAAACAGAAACACAGAGACAGAGAGAAAGAGATGGAAAAAGAATTGTAAATTTACCAGGTCATATTCTTTATGACGTTACTTATGATTTATTGATTTTTTTATTTAATAAAATGAAATCGTGAATAATTCTTATTAAAATTTTTGAGGAGCAGCTAGGTGGTGCAGTAGTTAGAGCACTGGCCCCAGAGTCAGGAGGACCTGAGTTCAAATCTGACCTTAGACATTTAATAATTGCCTTGTTGCATGATCTTGGGCAAGTCACTTAACACCATTGCCTTACAAAAACAAAAAAATGTAATTTATGTGGAAATTACAGTTATGAAAAAAGAAGCAAATATTCAAATATGAAAAATCAATCTTTTATTTTATTGATTTGGGAATTTTCTAGCAACCTCAATACCTGCTTATCCCTTGTGGCTATCATCCATATCCTTGCAATGATTCACTACAGAAAATCAACCTGACATTGATTAGATAAATTAAAAAAGTTTTAAAATGCTATTTATATCAAATGAAATTATTTATGCTAAACATTTGATAGAACTATTCATAAAGAAAATGCCTCAAATATAAAGAAAATTTACCCTAAAATGAACTAAACCTCTTTCCAAAAATGAACTGATTCATTGCAATCAATTTTTAAAGATGAAAATGGTGCATTAATAGTAATTCTGGGATATTTGTAGCAAAAAACACAACTGTAGTTATAAATCAAATTTATAATTCAAGCTATAAGGAAATTAAGCAATGAGTTTACTATTACTATTCAATTGAAGTATGAGATCAACTTTTCTGAGATACTGGCAATGGGATTTATATATTCAGTTAAGGAGTTTCACACAATAATCTCTTGACTCTCATATTCCAGAATTCCACACTGAAAGTTTAAGGTTTAATAATATTAGTGATTAAAGCTAGCCTTTATATTGTGACAATGCTAATTACTTTACAGGTATTTTCTCATTTGATTCTCAAAACAATTGGGAAGCAGGTGTTATTATTGTCCCCTATTATAGTTGAGTAAACTCAGTCAGATAGATGTTAAGTGACTTTCCCAGGGACAGAATTTGAACTTACTTCCCTACTACTTCAGAACCAGAACTCTGTTCATTGTGCCCCCTAACTGACTCTAATATCCTACACCCCAAATAAATAATATGAAAAAAAAATTCACATGCTATTGGGCATCAGATTAATATAACAAGTGATCCATTTCCCCTTTTTAGAATATCACTAGTGGTAATGTCAATATTTATAAGTTTGGACATTGATAAGATAAACTCATTGAAAAAGTGAAAAGACAGGATTTGAGATAATTTACATATACAAAGAAAAAAGATGAATTTGCCAAAATTCTAATGTATGTCATAGCTAAGCCTGTGGTCACAAACTATGTCTGCTATTAATATTAAAAATATAAAGGGAGGAATTTTCATCTCTGATTTTTCTGACATCTCAAGTGATTCCAATTAGGCAGTTTGGCAGTACAGTAAATAGAGTGCTGGATAGTCTCAGGGAAACCTAAGGATAAATTCTGCCTCAAATATAAAGCTGTGTGACTCTGGACACAGGATCTCAGATTTTTCCTCCACTATAAAATAGAGAAAACAATGGGGTACCTACTACCAGATTTGGTGAGAGAATCAAATGATATATATATATATATATATATATATATATATATATATATATATATATATATATATATCACTTTGCAAATTTTAAAGCACTATTATAAAACTATAAATATCTAACAGAATCTCAATCTGAAAGGGACCTTTGATTTCATTTAATTATACTTCCTCATTTTTATAGAGAAGAAAACCTAGACACCACAAGGGGAAATGATCTTCCCAAGGTCACACTAGTAGTAAGTAGCAGAACTGTGTGAGTGGAACCAATCTCTAAATCTCTAATCTTACAATCATATTATCTGGCACTGGTCAGATGTCTGACAAAAACCAATGCTCTACCTGTCTCTCAGGATACTGGGAAATTTTCCAACCTTGTTCCTAGTTTCCAAAAAAAAAAATCTTAAGATTAATTGTAATTTAATTTTGATAAATAATTTAATCAGCCTTTGAGAACTTAAAAGTCTATTATGATGTGTTTCTGAAAGCAGGGAGGGGGAACAATTTTTCTTAAAAAGATAATAGACTACTACAATTCCCCGTATCATCAGTCTGTGGAACAACTCAGGATCACTAAAAACAGTACCAGATCTCTTTCCAAGTACTGCTAACAACTTGCATATGTTTTAGAATATTTTCTGAAAACAAGCAATAAAAGCAATGTTCTAATAATCATATTTTCTACTATGATAATAGTGTTTAAAGGCAATTTGCCATTTTAGCAAACTGAAGTGGTAGAGGGAATATTAGAGGTTTTTTAAAGAAACCAAACCAATGAAGGAAAAAAAAAAGATAAGAGGTAAATAGATTGACACTTAAAAGAAACTAAAAAACTTGTACTACAATTAGTTATGCAGACTATATATAGATTTCTATGCACATGATGTAATAATTAAAATTAAGTATGAAACAATTAATAAAATAAATGTTATGAATTTAGTTGCCATATCACTTTTAAATATCAGAAATTTCAAAGCATCATCATCAAAATTATACATGGTCATTCTGATTTTGAGACCAGCTTTCTTCCTGTACTACCCCATTCTGCCATATCAATGTAGACTAGTACAAATACAAATTACTTAATAGCTATACTTGAAACAGAAGAATAAAGGGTGGGTAGGTAAAGATGAAACCCTTGTAATTTATTTATGAGCAATAGTAGGGCCTCAAATCTTTTCAGTTTCTTAGAACTTATCAGGAACTAAATTGTTCATGAGAAATTCTTCACAATTCAAATTAGAATCATAACATTTTGTACTGACATTTTATAAATTCCCATTTTGCTTCTTGGAATAAGGAATTCAAAGTAAACCTAACTTAACCTCAATAAAGATTAAAGTTTCGTTCATTACTTTTGACATTTTACCATGCTTCATTTAGTCACACAGAAAGCTTGACATGTACAACATAATTCAAGAATATTGGTTGGTCCTCCATAAACACAAGAACAGAAGAATGAAAAAAAGAATAAAAGCTCAAGGAAATATCAAGAGCTTCCCAATGAAAGCATCAAACAGTTTCTCAGTGAAATGAGCATCTAGGTGCACCATGAGTAGAGTGTGGATCATCAAGAAAATCTGTGTTCAAATCTGACCTCAGGATTTATCTGTGTCACTTTAAACCTGCTTACCTCAGTTTTCCTCATGTCTAAAATGAGTTGGAGAAGGAAATGACAATATCTTTGCCAAGAAAAACCCCAAATGAGGTCGTAAAGATTTAGACAAGACTAATCAATTAAACAACAATGAATCTCAATGAAAGACAATTTCAAGACTATTTTTTAGTTTTTGCTTAAAATGTCTCTCCATTGTGCACACACCTTATATTTAATTATTTGTATTAATGAAAAGGAACACAGAATATCTAAAACAGGAATAATTTAAAAATAGTTTATATATGAGATAATGATGTTCTACCTCTCACATTAGCCATGTAACCAGGGACAAATAATTTAACTTCTTTGACTCTCCTGTCTCAATTTCTTGGCTTTAATTTGGGTTGAGTTTTTGCTCTTGTCTTTTTGCTTGGCTTTGATATCCAAGTAGTTCACTCTTGAGTTTCAAACTCACTTGACCTTGGATTGATAACAAACAGCATGAATGAACCTCTACTAACAACAACAAAAAACTCTTGCCTTGTCTCTCCTCTAATGAGTGACTATCACTTACTCCCTTCCTTCTAACAAGCAGATTTAGGGACTCGATGACTGTAAAGGATGAAGGAGGGAGATAAATAGAGACGACTCAAAGATTTTGAACTAGATCAAAAGGGAAAATTGTAGTAGTGTTGACTGAGGCAGGAGCACCTATTTTGAGGAGAAGAATTAGCTTTTGGCTCTTTTGATTTTCAGGTGACAATGAACATCTCATTTCTTCAAAATGAGGATGAAAGTCTCATATATATATATATTATTTGCACAAATATGTGCAAAATGCTTTGATATTAAGAATACTATATAAATATCATTTATTACTATTATTATAAGAATTTTCTGAGAGAAAATGTAAAGGTTAGAGGAGTACCATGGGTTATAGTGGTAAGAGAAAGAAGATTAATAACTGGATAATGCAACAACATGGAGGAAGTACAGAAACTGAGAAATGGAAGTGCTAAAATTTGCTCGGAAGAAAGAATTAAAAGATATCGAAGTCCATTGGTGATCTTCAAGAGTGAAGTTTTAGTAGAGAGCAGATTTAAAAGACTTTGCTGTTATTCAGAGGTTTTCAGTCATGTTTGACTTCTCATGATTCCATGAAGGTTTTCTTTTCACAGATTGTGGAGGGGTTTTCCATTTTCTTTTCCTGCACATTTGAAAGATAAAGTAACTGAGGTAAACAGGGTTAAGTGACTTGCCCAGGGTCCCAAATTTGAGGCCAAATTCGAACTCGGGAAGATGAGTCATCCTGATTCCGGGCTGGTTACTCTATCAGCTATTCCATTTAACTGCCCTTATAAACACTTGAAGAAGAAGAATGAGGAAGGAATCAAAGAAGCAGCATGAATAAATAACATTCCCAAAATTTGGTATTGAAAGGAAAGAGATAAATCATATGGAGTAGGTAGTAGTGAAATACAGCCCTTTTAAAAATAGAAAAACATTGTAGAAGGAATAATGGAAAGATGGTAGCTAATAGAGAGGGACAAAATAAGTGTAAAAGCAAGTTCAATATGTGTAAATATGTGTATACACACATACACACACACACACACACACACACACACACACACACACACACACACACACATCTTGTCAACATTTGACTACTATTCCTTCTGAAACCCAAGAAAATCAAAGGCATTCTTCCATCCAAAGAAGCAGAATACAATTGAAATCAAAGTGGAGATTATTCTTTTTGGCTTTTCCAAGTCATTGCTCCTCATCATATTCACTGATCTTTGGTTTGTCTTTTTTGCATCTTTATCACTAAGCTATCTTACATATTTTAGACAACTAGGTAGAAGAGTAGACATAGGGCTGGACCTGAAGTCAAAGAAGGCATGAGTTCAAATTCTGTCTCAGACATTTATTAGCTGTCTGATATGACAAATGAATTAACAGCTCAGCCTCAGTTATCTCCATTTGTGAAATGAGCATAATAATATCTACCTAATAGGACTGTTGTAAGAATCAAAATCCATGTTCATCCTGTTACAAATTTTAAAATGCTACATAAAAGTTAACTGTTATTAGTTTGTAGATTTTTAAATGAGTTATTTGACAATTTTTTAGGTGCACTATTTCTTTTTTCAGGTTTTTGCAAGGCGATGGGGTTAAATGGCTTGACCAAGGCCACATAGCTAGATAATTATTAAGTGTCTGAGGCCAGATTTGAACTCAAGTACTCCTGACTCCAGGGCCCATGCTCTATCCACTGTGCCACCTAGCAGCCCCTAGGTATATTATTAAAAGAGCAAACTATTCCAAAGGATGATTGGGCAAGGCTCCCTGGGATTTCAGAAGATTGTTGCTTTCTCCAAGGTACACTGTTTTTATTATAGCTTGAATAACATTTGATAAATATAAAGACTCTGAGAGTCCTAATTATTTCCCATTTACTATCTAGTCTGCCTTCAAGAAAACTAAAGGGCTAGACATAGTGAAATATAAAATTATCAGCTTCATAAATTAATAAAAAAGAGAAAATTATTCCTCCAAATTCTATCATTAAGGAATTTCATTTGGTATTTGTTTGCATACTATTTTTAAATTCATTCATTTACATTACATATTACAAGAAAATGATATGTCATGTGCTTACCATTGCAGAATTATGCATTTGGAATAAATGAAATGAGACTGAATTTTATGCCACAATTAGAAAGACAGATTAATTAAGCTGTGAGTGCAGAAAGGTAATACCTGTTGCCAGTTGTCATAGCAAGGTAATTAGACTTTCAATCTAAATCAAGTCCAAGACTGCATATAAAAACAGAAGAAAGAACCCAGGTTTCTTGGCTTGTGTTTTCTAAATTGACCCTTTGCTGGTTGTGTTGTCAGAAAGAAAATCAAGAAAGTCACATGAAAACTCTTTGTGCCAAGTAGTATAGCTCTCAGGGTTTCCTGACTGAATTTCCTTATGTGTCTATCTTCCCTTTTCTGTTAGATCCCTGGGAAACCCTTGAGTCTTTAGTTATATATCATATGTATGAGATTTTAAGAACAGAATTGGAACTTGTTAGGAACTTTAATGGTCTATTTAGTGATAATCACAAGGTCACAAGATCAGTAATAGTTGGAACCTTGGAAATTCCTTTGAGCCTTTCCATTCTTTTATGGTCATGTCTATGTAAGAGGTCATGGGATAGTTCCCATAGGTGGTAATAGTACTTTGATAAAAGTGACCTATTTTTTAAATACCATTAATTTGATCTAAGAATATGCTAGCAAATTGCAATACTTCTTCCACTAACAAAACTCCTGGGAGAACATAGAGAAAAGAGGATATGAATAGATAGAGTAACAAAGATTCAGATGATTTTTCCCCCTGAACGGGTGACATTGCTTTGGAATTCAGGTATATCATAGTTATTCAATTAGAAGGGGAAAAAAATAGTGAATCACTTTATCAATAACAGCATGTCTTTTCATTCATGACAAAGAATCACTAGGAATATAGAAACCTATTATTTCCTATGTAGGAGGTATAATCTTCCACAGCTCTGCCTAACTAGTAACCCCTTCTCACATAACTTTAGTACAGTAAAATTTCCACATCAGTGAAAAAAAACAACATACTCTGTCTCTGTTCCTGTCTCTTGTTGTCTCTATCTCTATTTGTTTCTATTTTTTTTAATTTTTATTTAAGGCAATGGGGTTCAGTGACTTGGCCAAGGTCACATAGCTAGGCAATTATTAATTTGATTTGAACTCAAGTACTCCTGACTCCAGGGTGTTGCTCTGTCCACTGCTCCACCTAGCTCCTCTCCTCCCCTCCCCTCCCCTCCTCCCCTCCCCTCCCCTCCCCTTCCCTTCTCTTCTCTCTCTCTCTCTCTCTCTCTCTCTCTCTCTCTCTCTCTCTCTCTCTCTCTCTCTCTCATTTATGAACCACTTATGTTTGGAATAGAAGATTTGACCTTTAGTTTTGACTTGGGTTGTTAGTCCCTTCATAGGCATTCTGGTGACCATCTGCTTTCAGGTACTTACCATGTTAGTATCATATTTAGTGAAGGCACCAGAATGGCTTTAGCAATATTTCAGTTCAGAACTCCTGATCAATCCACCAGTCTCAGCCTCTCCCAGGAGTAAAGAGTACCAGCACATCAGACAAATTAAAAAATCTAACATATTTCTTAAAGCTACATTGCTAAAAATAGTTTCTTATGTGAACATTTTGTATATATCATTCTATAAAATGCTGTTTGTTTTGTGACTTTGAATGCTTTTTTATGAATTTGGAAATGGAATCCCCTAATGAATTTTAACATCAGTAAAAATTTGAGCTATTATCTTCTTAGAACTCTCTTTGTAGAAACAGAATAAATAAATAGAATAGAAAAAGCATCAGTAATCCACAATATATGTGTAATGGACACAAACACCTAATAGTAGAAGTCATTTCCTAATAGATAAAGGAAAATAACAAATGGTATTCAAAAAAAGAGATACAAATGATAAATAACCAAATGAAAAATGCTCTATATCACAAATAACATGTGGAAGTAAAACTGAATAAACTGAAGGTTTACTTCACTCTAATCAAGCTTGAAAATATGATACAATATTGTTAAGGGAGTATGAGAAGAAAAGCACACTAATATACTGTTGTTGGGAGTGAAAAAAATTGGAATTATACAAGTAAAATTATGAAATTGCTTCTATTTTTTAATCCAGAGATCTCACTATTCAATATGACCAAAGAAACCAGAAAGAAAGGTCATATATACATATATATTCAAAACAACATTTCTTGAAGTAGCAAACAACAACAACAACAAAACTGGTAACAAAATGGATGATGCCAATCAACTGGGGAGCAGCTGAACAGAACGTGATATATACCTATGTATCTATTTATGTAATAGATTACTGTGCTTTAAGAAATGCTAAACATTTATAAAGAAAAATGAAAAATATATATGAATTGCAAAAGACATAATTACAAGGGCTGAAATAATATAAATAAAAATAGCAGAAGGTGTTGTTGGTTGACACTTTCTTCCCCAGATCATTTTACAGCTGAAGAAGGTGAGGCAAAGAGGGTTTTTAAGAGTCATACAGCTTGTAAATGTCTGAGGACCTTTAGGAATATGAGTCTTCTTGATTCCAGTGCAACATAATATATTTGTTATATATTTATTATATTGGTAAACTCAAATCAAATGCGAAAGCAAATATTATTCTGAGGCCAGATGCTAAAACATATCATCATACTCTTGGTAAAGTGGTAAAGAGAACCACAGGTGCTGATGCTGTATTATACTATGAGGTATAGTTATCCAGTCAGTTAATTTTGATTAACTGCTTTTTTTTTCTGTCTTTCAAAGACTACTTTTTTTAGGGAGAAGAACAGTATCAGGAAGTGACCAGGATGTTAAAAAAAGGATAAAATAATGCAAAAACTCAGGATGTAAATTATCTATTAAATGTATTATATTTATAAGGTTTTCTTGCATATAGTTTACTTTTTAAATTATGTATATAGTTATGTACATCTCCTCTGACAGAATATAAGTTACTTGAGGGTAAGGGTTGTTTAATATTTTATCTCTGTATTCCTGGTACCTAGAGAAATGCTCAGCATATATTTTATTCTTCTTAAGTTACTTAGAGTTACTAGGTTATTAGACTACATTAGAATCATATGCATATAAAAGTCATAGTCTATTATCACAATAAATGCATCTGTTTTCTAAGAATTTTTTGAGATAAAGATTATTAATAAGTCATCCTTCCAATTAACTGTAATAGTTAAAAATTGTTCCCAAGCAACTGAACATAATACTAAGAGTATTGAAAAATAATTGTTGATTTCTGAGGGAGAAAAGATGAACTAATCACCTCTCCATCAATTAATTTACATTTTAAAATTCTTAATCATTCTTCATAAAATCACACCTCTAGATCTGAAAGAGACCTGTGGGCCATCTAGTTCACATTTTACATATGAGAAAACCGAGGTCCAGAGAGATTATTTGATTTGGCCAGTGTTTAGTTGTTCAGTCATTTTTCAGTCATGTCTAACTCTTCATGACCCCTTTGGGGGGTTTTCTTGACAAAGATACTGTAGTGGTTTTTCATTTTCTTCAGATCATTTTTCTGAAGAGGAATCTAAGGCAAACAGGATTAAGTAACTTGCCCAATTAAATGACTGAGGTCAAATTTGAACCCCTGGGTTTCCTGACTCCAGGTCTGGCACTTGATCCAGTGAGTCAACCAGCTGCTCTTTGTCCATTGTTACATAGATAATAATTATCAGAGGTGAGATTTTCATTCAAGCAACACCTTGGTCACAGTCAAGACTCATTCTCTGATTTCAGGTTTTTTTCCTATTTGATTAGCAAAAATTGAATTGGCAAGATACCTAAAAACCCATTTCACTTCACTTAAAAGTAAAAATTTAAGTTCAAAGAAATGGATAAGGGAAAAACTCATTTCTTCCACAGTATCTCTTATGTAACAATAGAGTAACTTAATTTTAGGTTTCAAGAAGTTTAACATTTTTCCCAAGTTCTAAATTATTTTATAACAAAAAGTTGATATTTGTTCTTTAGCTTTTGATCCAATTTAGAATGTTTCAACATCTTAAAGCCCATGAACCATATGCATTCCTATAGAAAGGTGAATTCATGTAAATTTGCCTAATAGACAAAGTATAGAAGTTTTCCACCTGAGCTGAACTTAAAAGTGCTCTTAACTTCTTCCCACTTCAAGGAACACAATCTCTGCCACATGAGAGGGGTTTTTTAATTGCTTTTTCTGGACGACAGGAATGGACCTAGCTAGATTACAGTCTCCTTTTCTTCAAGCCCGGTGCAGTCTGAATTTTGTGGCTGAACTGAGTCATTATCTGGCATTTTATGCCAGCTTAGATGATGATTGAGTGGGTGTTATGGGATGTTTCTTCTATCTTAGAGTTTCCTCACTTTGAATGATGCTACCCCCAGGCAAAGCAATGCGAGTTCCCAAATCCCTCTAACTCTTATAATTTCCCTATCTCTGTATAAAGTTAAGGTCTTGCTTATTGATAGGGCTAAAGATTTAAAGGCATGGGCAGTGTGTGTCAACACAGTTTGAAGTAGCATCATGGAAATTGCTGAGTAGATCTCTGAATCCAAACCATTGGGTGGCCTCTGTGTACTGCATAAGTGTGGAGGTTGGGGAGGAGTAGCTGAGAGAGAACCAGGAATTAGGAATCACCACTGTTAATTTGTGAAGCTGTTACCTTATTAGGATATTTGCATTCATATCCTGTAAAGTGAGGGGAAAATGCCCTACCTCTGAGTTATTTTTTTTTCGTAAGTGGAGATTTGATAAAGTATCCTTCATGTTATCTGGAATGAGAACAATTTTACCAGATTAACTTTATAGAATCTTAACTAATGTTTACTTATTTGAACATGATTGACAAATACAGTTCTTTGTGGTTTAGAATGGGTTGCTGCCTGAATTGGTGATATGTGTCACTAATATTAATTCTATTCAATGGAATTCAAAGAAAATTAGGATATTTCCCAACATTGATGCTACTGTTATAATAAAAATTCCACACATTCTGATAATATTGTTATAAAAGTCTGCTCATAAATTTGGAAATAAAATAATTTGATTTGTTAATTGTCCATTAAAATTCATGCACTAAAATATTATATTGGAAAATTTTTAGAATTATAATTTAAATTTAATCTAACTTTAATATCATAATAATCAGTTTTATAATTAAGGCAGAATTCCTAGGGACAAGTTGAAAAATGTCAGAATACATGACTTAACGTGACTGAAATCACAATAGCAATAGATGAAATCACATTTTTTTAAATTGCCTTATGGTGTCAGTCAGTAAGTACCATTTTATTTTTTCAAAATTATTGTTATTTCATTAATTAGTTCCCAATCATATGTAATTTTAAGCTGTTATTATTATTATTTTAATTTTGAGTTCCAAATTCTTTCTCTTCCTTCTCTTCTTACTCCTTCCACTTTGAGAATGCAAAAATTTGCTTTCAATTATGAAATCATGCAAAAAAATATTTCCATATTAACCATGTAGCAAAAAATAAGATAATAAAAATACAGTAAAAAGATATGATTCAGTCCACATTTAAAGTTCATCAGAGTTTGTGTCTTGATCTTCCCTGTCACCATGGTAGCTTTTTATGGTCAGGATTTTTTCTTAATCCTTTTTCCACACTATTTCTTGATTTGGAATTTTATGTTAAGGATGGAGTCTGTTCCTGGGCACTGTCTCACGCTACAGGCTTTTTTTTTTTACCTGTTTTAAGAGTTAGTTCTGGGGATAAGGAATTTTTTATTTCAATGGAAAGTAATTGTCTCTGGCTTGAGAGTTTCCAAAGCAGCTTCTGTTGCTTCTGTCACCACCATCTAGTCCCACCATTAGTGTTTCACCCACTTGGGTTCTGGGCCAGCCTTTAACCCCATGTCACAGAACTCTGATTTTTCTAATTTGTTTTGGACTAGAAGAATGTCTCACTCTGACCTTTTGTTCACTTTGCTACACTAGATTTGATTTGTTATTTTAGATTTGAGGTGATACTTTAAAGGTTTTTGAGAGGAATGTGGGGAAAGCTTGGCTGACTGCTTCTTTACTTCATCATCTTGACTTTACCCCAGAAGAGCTATGTTAAAAAAAGATAAACATTACATTTTCCCAAGATCTGCCATATCACTTATTTATCCAACAAACATATGAGAGACACTTTGCTAGATACTGAAAGGAGATAAAGTAATGATGAGTAGAATAAGACATAATTCCCTATCCACAAGAAATCTCTTTAAATTAGTTGATATTTATATACCAGTAGGTAAGATCTATATATGAACAAATGTTCAAAGTACAGTGTGATAAAGGGAAGCAACATAGTTCAGAAAAGAGAGAACTGACTGAACTCAAAGTGTTTAAATCCAGTGACTGATGTGAGTCACTTAACCTTCCTGGGCCTCAGTTTAATCATTTTGTAGAATCAGATTCTAATTGGTCTCTAAATTTCCTTCTGGCTCTTAATCTATAATGCCATGAAACATCTGAGAGGTTTCAATGGTTTTTGTGTTCAGAAGATGAAAAGAAATAGATAAAGCATTTACTAAGGCAAAATGCGAGTGATATCATTTGAATAAGATTTGGAAGGATGCAAAGTAGAATATTAGAGGAGAAAGTGAATGAGATTTGAAATCAGAGGATGTGGGTTGGGTTCCAGCTCTACCATTGGTACAAAGAAAACTGAGGAAAAGAAAATGGAAAATTTTGAAACTGATGAAATGTTAGGAATGAGGTACCCTTCGTATGCTAAAAATCAGAGAGTTTTCACCATTCTTTGCTGATCATCAAAATCACAGCTAATAAGTGTAGGAGATTGGATTTGAACTTGTTTTCCTACCTCCAGACCTGGCAGTCTATCCACGGTGCTACCTTGTGTAGGAAGATACTTCAATGACTATCAGGAAACATGGATTATAATTCTGGAATTCAGAATTCTAGAATTGAAATTACAGTTATTCTCATTTGAGAATGATCCTGTAAAGTAGGTACTATTATTGTCACCATTTTATAGATGAGGAAATTGAAATTGATGGTTAAGTGATTTGTTCAGGGTCATATAGCTAGCTAATTACACTTTCATACCTACTGTGCCACCTAATGGATAAGATGATCTCAAAAGTCATTTCTAGGACTGTTGTACTTATACCTCCAAAATGTAGGTACATAGTAGACTCTTGATTGATTGATTCTTTAACATTTTACTTAAGAAAAAAACTTTTAAACTGACTCATTAAAAAGAGAGAAGAATCTATTGAACTTCAGACATTTTGACTGTCCTTTCCAAGGCATGGAGTGTATTTATTTACTTATATGTGAAAAAAAAGGAAAGAGAAGATAAATTCTTCCATTAGCTTCTACTACTGGCAATCTAAAACTTTTGACTGGAACAAAGAAATATTAACAAAAGGATAAAAGTTCTTTCACCTTCACTCCAGTTAATCTTGGTTGCCACACAATTAGGTACAAAGGATCCCAACACTCCTGTCACTCTTATGGTGATAGTTATGGTGTCTCTGCCATTCATTATTCATCACTCATGCCACAGTTACAAGCAAGATAGCAAATAGATCTTCTAATGAACAAATATTATTCACCCTGAAGAATTCATCATTCTAAGTTCAGAGTGTCTACACTAAGATAACCCCCTTGTGCTTTTCTATTAATATTTTATTTATTTTTTCAACTATATACCAAGATAATCATCTTTTTATAAGGCTTTGAGTTTCAAATTTTTCTCCCTACCACCCTTTCTTCCCTCACCTCTCCCCATTGACAGAATGCAATCTAATATTAGGTTATAGATGTATAAATCTGTTATACATATATCCATATTAATCATGTTGTTAAAGAACAATCAAATCAAAAAAGAGAAAAAATAGAGAAAAACATAATACATATTTTACTTTTCAGCCCTCACTAGTATATTATTTTTGGTGGGATGCAAGCAATAGTGTTTATTCTACATTGTGTCCATTTTTTTAAAGATAATTCCTTATTATTATTTTCAACATGATTAACTTTTCCTTTTCCCCCCTACTTAAATCCTTTCCTTTTTTTTCCTCTTACATTTCTTCCTCTGTCACCTTTCCACAAAACTGAGAAACCAAAACTTAACTTTCTTTAGAACCTGAGTGCTACTTTTTTAAAAAATAACATCGTATCATAGGGGAAAATTGCATTTAAAGTTAGAAGACCTATATTCCATTCCTTGTTTATTCTTTATTGACTCTCTGATGTGACCTTAAAAAAGTCATTGAACTTCTTGGAGCCTCAATTTTCTCATCTGGAAAATGGGAAAAATAAGGCTCTGCATTTCTCCCTCTTGTTGCTACCACTTCAACAAGTTGCCCCCCCAAAATATATTTAAATAGAATGTAGTAAGTTCTTAATATTTATTCATATAACTGATAATCCAATGTATTTAATGATCTTGAGTTAAAAATAATGAATAAAATAAGGAGAAAGGCATATCTCCACAAATTTAGACATATATTTTCTTTCCCTTGACCTTATTTAACCTCTTTTGCATTTCCTCTCCTCCCCCTAACTATTTTCAGGATAAATAAGTGGAAACCAATATTCATTATGAAAGAATTGTAACAATATCAGGGTTTTTCCCAAGACATAGATTTTTCCCCCAAGGAAGAACATTTAAAGGATCATTGATGAGGTTCCACAAATCTAAGGGAAAAGAGAGAAATGAAACCCTTTGGTGGTGCAGGGGAGGAACTATGGCCAGGCTGAAGAGGAAGTGGAATATCAGAGTTGGGATGGGCTTTAACTGAGGGAACAGCTCAGCTATTACCTTTGACAACCTCAGTAAATAAGTAGAAATCACAACTATCAGGAGTTTGGGATGAAAGTTCTGACTTAGTTTAGGAATGAGAAGGGAGATCTGACTGGATGAAGTTAGTCACTTCAGTGCTTTCAAGAATCACTTAAAAATTTTTTGCTTTGCAAGGGTGGAGGACATCATATATATTTGGCAATCTAGAGATAGCAATAAACCATTCCACAACTGAATTCTAATATCTTATTTAAATAAGGAAAAAAGAAATATTGACAATTTTAAAGCCAATTCCAAACCTAGTTTTCATATATAGTTGAACATTTGAGGAGTAAAATTGATAATAAGGAGCTTGCTACTTTTATTTTTGGATTAGTTTCAAGTTGCTTCAAAATAACGGGAAAGCGGCATGACAGAATGAGAAACATGATTTTCCCTCCCAAAATTTGCAAAATACTTGTATAGGAAATCACAAATCAACTGAGATGCATTTCAAATTATCATGATGGGGGAGGCTAGGTGGCATAGTGGATAAAGCACTGGCCTTGGAGTCAGGAGTACCTGGGTTCAAATCCAGTCTCAGACACTTAATAATTACCTAGCTGTGTGGCCTTGGGCAAGCCACTTAACCCCATTTTCCTTGCAAAAAAACCTAAAAAGAAAAAATTATC
Source organism: Macrotis lagotis (assembly GCF_037893015.1). Taxonomy (NCBI): domain Eukaryota; kingdom Metazoa; phylum Chordata; class Mammalia; order Peramelemorphia; family Peramelidae; genus Macrotis; species Macrotis lagotis. The sequence continues at coordinate 703,327,800 of NC_133658.1, read as the reverse complement.
ATGATGAGCATGATTAAATTCATTCTGTCATGCATAAAATGTCTGTCATCTCATGATAAAATCTGCAATCCCTTCTCTATCTGGCTCAGCACCATCTCTCTATTCTTATTTCATATCATTATCTTTCACTCTGTGTTCTAACCAGACCAACCTACTTGCTATTCTTTGATCTTGGCTTTTTTTCTTGCTAGCCTTTGGACTTTCAGAAAGGCTATCTTTCCTGCCTACCTGGTACTCACTTCTAACGTTTTCCTAATAGAATCCTTCACTTCCTTCAAGACTCAACCCAATTCTGCCTCCAGTGTGAAGTTTTTCTTGATCTTAAAGCCACTGCTCCCCTCCTGTAGAAAAAGTACATCTTTTTATATAACCTATTTTGAAACTCTATATTAGCTGTCCTTTCATCATATTTACTACTAAACATTCTAAATTCTGACAACTTTCTAATTTGTAGAATAAAGTAGTTGTTTTGACTATATTATATATATATATATATATATATATATATATATATATATATATATAATTAAAATGCAATGGAAAAAGAAAGAACTGTATTGTTAAGTGCAAACTAGAAAAGCTGCGAGTACTGGTTTTCTCAGATATCCAAAGCCACTAACTACATTTCTATTTCATGCATGCACATAAATTTTTCCTTTAAATAACTGGAACCTGATTTTTTCAGATATGACTGTCTCCTCCCATTTACCTCCCTCCATCTATGTAGTTAGTCATGCAGTTGCCCTTATCCAGCAGTATGATGGTAAATACTTAACAAGCAGTTGGGGTCAGGGTAGGGTTAAGGAAGTATATATGTATGCCCAACAATTTTTGGAGGGGTTTTGCAAGGCAATGGACTTAGTCACAGAACTAGGTAATTTTAGAGTGTCTGAGGGCAAAATTTGAACTCAGATCTCCTGTCTCTAGGGCTGGTGCTCTGTCCACTGCACTATCTAGTTGCCCCCCCCCCAACAAATTTTTAATCTTTGGCTATTTACATTTTCTCCATCACTTTCTTAAATCTTGATGATCAACACAACCACAAATCACGTTTTGATTTGTAATATTTGCTCATTGTCAAAGCTGGAATGTTCATGCAGAAATTTTATCAGTTAGCACCAGTACACCCTTGTAAGTCTTTTCTTATCTAGGTAACTAAATTGTATAATTTTATCTGAAACCCTCTTCTGTTCAATTCAGTTTCCCATGCCTGTGGACCCCAAAGTAAGTGCCAAATATTCTTTGAATATCCTTCCATCTGCCTATTCCTTAACCTCACTGATGTCTGTTAGCTTTTTATTTTTAATTCCCTATTATTTGTCTCTAACTATTAATGTGCCATTAAATTTACTGACATTCTAGGATACATTGTTGTGAAAAAAGGGAAAAATTGTAGCTTTAACTGTTTTCAATAAATGAACAATTTGTTAGCTAAGTCATATAGAGGTTTTTTTTTCCTGAGGCTCCTTCAAATTATTTTTTACATATTTTTCCGTGTAAATGTTGTATACTTAAAAGAGTACCATCGTTCCTTTTCTCTCATGGCACAGTCATTAATGCAGTACCTTGCAACAGACAGTTAATACGCGTTTATTGAAATTAAATTAAATTAAATTAGAATCTAACTTGATGGTTTGGCATTTATTTGTAGTCAGAGGATAAAGAGGATAATGTAAGAAGTTAAGAACATTAAAATCTTTCTTATTAGGATGATACTGTATCCACCAATTGTTGATACAGGCAAGTTTTCTTTAAAAGCTCATAAAAGCAAGTTTCCTTAGCCTTTTTTTTTGTAATCATGTACCCCTTTTACAATCTGATGAAGCCTTTCTCAAAATAATTTCTGCAAAGGCATAGAAGAAAATACATAAGATCACAAAAGAAACCAATTTCATTGGAATATAATTATCAAAGTAGCAAAAGAACAAATTCACATACTCAGATTAAGATGGAAAGTTTCAACCTCCAAAAGTTAAGTGCTAACCCTAAGCATTCCTCTAACCAAGATCAAATAACTAAGTAATTTTAGCCTATTGATATTTCTAGTCTATTGTATTTCTTTTATTTTTTTAATCTACTATGTAACTAGATATTTATTTTCATTTACCTAAAGCAATTACCTTCAAGCTTAAAGGAATGGATTTAGGTCTTGGTTCTGACATTTCTGATTTCTTGAGGTTGACTCTGAGTACAATCACTATACTCCTCATGATTTTACAATTATATTTTCCCATAGTGGTTGCAGTACATCAAGTGGGGTACAGGTGCCTAGAATCAGTAATAGCCCTTCAGATCAGAAAATAAAAGTAACTATTGGTAAAGAAGATATAATGAGTTAGAAAGTAAAAGATGTTTTTAACACTTCTACATCCTTGATCTTGTCCTTTTTGTTCTTAAAGCCTATTTAGCTTTCTTTGATATTTGGTCATTGCTTGAGAACTATTTTTCTTTATTTGGTCTGGACCTTCTGTGCTTGTTGGTTTTCTTGTAAACTTCCAATATTGTCCCTGATTGCTTTCTAAGTAGCTGTTTTTGAGGTTTAAGTTGAATGGACTGATAGCCTATCTGTCTTCACCTTGTCAGGTAAACAAATTAATCTCTAAACAGCAGACTTGCATTATCTCACACTCAATCTTCCACATATACTCAAGTCAGAGTTCTCATGGCCCAGTCTTAACTACATGGGGAGAGATAAAAATAAAACAAATGAAACTTTAAAACAATTTGACTTATCCCTATTTTATAAAGGGTCAAATGTTCATTAAGACAATAGAAAGAGGGGTGGCTAGGTGGTGCAGTGGGCAGAGCACTGGCCCTGGAGTCAGGAGTACCTGAGTTCAAATTTGACCTCAGACACTTAATAATTGTGTGGCCTTGGGCAAGCCACTTAACCCCATTGCCTTGCAAAAAAATCTAAAAAAAAAAAAAGAAAAAAGACAATAGAAAGACATAATAACTTAAGGGTACATCCAATACTTAAGAGATGGTTGACTTCCAATTAGTGCACAGGAGAGTTTATCTATTTGCAGTATTTCTGAAAGCATCTTCAGATCTAAAGAAAGAAAAAACTGAGTCTCCCAAAGAAGTTAGTAGTACAGACTGTGGCCATTATATCTGAACTTTGTTTGTCTACATCTTAAAATGGAAAATACACTCACTCATATAGAAAGAGAAGATTGCCAGGGAATCAAGAATTTGTTTACAGAATAATGTGTCCATTTAGCACTCATTGAAATCAGTATGAAACTTTTATTTTTATACGTAAAATTGCATTTCCCTCCAAATGATACAAGCCTTTTAGTTAGAACCGATTGTCTACTTTTCACATGACTTTAATTACTATTTTGATTTGTCAAGCCATGTAAAAATTGACATGGAAAGGAAGTAAAATGACACATTCTCCTCCTTCACTCAACAGGAACCATCCTGATTGCACTGCCATTTGGCAAATAGCAGAAACGATGACATCTTAGAATAGTTAAGACAAGTCATTTGTATGACCCAGTCAAGTTTTGCAAAATGTACCCCCTGGCTTTGGACACCTGGTTGATTATGCCTCTACATAAGGACATTAGGAAGACTAGGACAAGAGCAAAAAGAAACCTACAGCCTTATTACCCTTAAGGAGGGAGAAGAAAACCTTCTCTATTGGCACTGCTAAAACTGGGTCCTTCTTTGAAAATTTCAGAATATCTTGGAAAGGACTGTGAGTCAGTCAATGAGTATTATTAAGCACTTATTCTGTGCCTTTGCAGTGCTAAACTCTGAGGATACAAAGAAAAGCAAAACAAACAAATTCTAATAAAATCTAATGAAGGAGATAAACATGGAACTATTGGAACTATATATAAACAAGATATGTATGAGACAAACTAGTAGGAATTTCAGAGGGAAAGCAATAAGTTTAAGGAAGACTGAGAAAAGATTCTTGCTGAAGATAGAGCTTTAGATGAATCTTGAAAGAAACAAGGGGAGGGAGAAAATGCATAGAGGACAATCAGTGGAAAAGATTGGAGTTGGGAGATGAAGCTTCAAGTGAAAGGAATAACAATAAACTTGATATCAAAGAGGGAAGAATAAGGTGTAAGAAGACTGGAAAAGGAGGGGAGGGCCTGATTACAAATGCATTGAAAGTTAAATACAGGAGTTTATATTTGGTCTTCATGCTAATAGGTCACTGATGAAGATGATTTAATTAGGGAAGTGAAAAGGTTGGATCTGCATTTTAAGCAAATCACTTTGACAATGGAAAAGAGGGTGGATTAGAGAGATGGGAGATCTACAGCAGAGCAACCACACCCATTAGTCCAGACAGCAGGTTATAAAAGGCCTGCTCCAGAGTGGTCCCAGTATTAGGGGAGAGAGAAGGGTGCAGAAACAAGAAGATGGCACAAAACTCGAAATGGCAGGAATTGACTAATGTTTGGATTTTGAAGGAGATGAGAGAGAGTGAAAATGATATCCAGGTTTTGAATCTAGGTTAGTGAGAAGATAGTGGTACCTTCAAAGTAATGGGAAAGCTAGGGAAGAAGGAAAAGGTTTTGGTGAGAGACAATAAGTCCAGTTTGGGGCATAATGAATGTCTACAGATATCCCATGAGTTCAGTGAAAGCTTTGTATGATATAGAAGTGTGCCTTTGAGGATCTGTTATTTCTAATTGTTTATTTGCTTTAAATATTGGATCTCAGATTTGAAAGGGATTTGGGTATTCATCAAGTTAGTTCACACCCAAATGGGAACCTCTCTATATATCTATTAAGTGGTTATCTAACCTTTGTTTAAGGACTCCAAGGAATGGAGAGTCCAGTCTATTTAATTTAGACAATCCTGTTTGTTGGAAATATTTACCTAATATGATGCTGAAAATTTGCATCTGTGTAGCATCCATTCAAAATTTCTAGTTCCAAACTCAGGGATCAAGCAAAATTAGTTTAAACCATTTTTCACAGAAATGTCTTTCAAAACCTTGAAGAGAGCTATCATATACCATCACCACTACTCCTCTCCACAAATTTTCTCTTCTCCAGGCTAATCAGTTTCATATTTCTTCAATTGAACCTTAATTGGAAGAAACTCTAGGCCTCTCAAATACTAGTTCTCCTCTACTGGACACTCTGCAGTTTGCAATCAATACTTGAATACTAAGAATAAATTCAGCAGCCAGAATAAGTTAAGGTTAACAGTCCCTTCTCTGAGGTTCTTCTTGCCCTAAACATAGTGGTGAATGACCCCCTTTCTGGCCTTGCCATTCACTGCCTACCTAAGTTTATTCTAAATTTTAGTACTAGGGTATCCAAGTTTTAGTTCTTTTGGAACATATCTCCCCCAACAAACTCTCAAGGGTAAGTATACAGAATTCAATATCCATTCATGAATACAATGCAACCCACAGCACCAAGGAGCAGAACAACATATGCTTTAGGGCTTCTAATAACAATGTGAAAAAATTGTATCCATTTTCAATTGATAGTTATTGCTTCCATGTTCTTTAGATGCCTTGATGCTTCCCTATGCTGTATGTATCTCTGGATTCATCTTGTGTGACAAGGTTTGCTGCAAGATTTCCAAGGTCTTAGGTATAGAGGAGACCAAATGAAACTCTACCATGGGGTCACTAATAACTACAACATGGACAACAAATTAAATTCAACTAATATTTACCAAGAACAAATGATGTTAGAAGGCATTATGCTAGTTACTAAAGATTCAAGAACTAAAATTTCAAACAAATCTGGCCCTCAAGGACCTTACATTCAATGTTTAACACACATTTTAAAAAATGGAAAATGAAGTATAGTGATTAGGGGAGGCTTCCTTTAGGAAGTAGCACCTGATCTGAGTCTTGGAGAATACTAAGGATTCTAAGAAATTAAAGATTCTAAGAATACATTTGAGGAGAGAAAGAGAACAACCAAGAGACAGAATAAATTCCAAGTAAGAACAACAACAGAGCACCCATGGGTAGTGGTGATAAAATGATGAGTTTAGAGAAGTGCAAAGAGAAAAGTTGGGCTAGAACATGGAGTGCAATAAAGGGAGTAATGTTAAATATTAATGAAAGATAGGTTGGAGTCAGATTATAAAAGGCTTTAAATAATAATCAGAAGAGTCAGCATTTTCCCCCAAGAATAACTGGGAGTCACTAAATATTATCTAGCAGAGATATGGTCAGATTTGTGCTTTGGGAATTTTATTTTAGTAACTATATAGAGAACTGAATTGTAAAAGAAAAGATAAGAGACTTAGAAACCAATCTGGCTGTTTGAAGGGTCCAGGAAAAAGCCTGGTAAAGACATGAACTAGAGAGGTAATTCTGAGAAAAAAGAGAGAGGGCAGATAACTATGGAGGAAGAAATTGCTAAGACAAATTATCAAGCACATGGAACAATCCAATTCTCCCTATCAACCTGTACCCATTTAATTTAATTTGCTATCTATCTACATCTAGATAGCATAGTGGATCAAATGCTAGAAATGGAGTCAAGAAGATCTGAGTTTGATTCTTACCTTAGATAATTGCTAGCTATGTGACTCCGGGAAAATTCCTTCATCTCTGTGTTTCATCTTTCCCTACTGTAAAAGGAGGGTAATCCTAATACCTAGATTATAAGATTGTTATGAAGATCAGTTGAGTTAATGTGTGACATACTTTGAATATCTTAAAATGCTATATAAATGAGAGTTATTACTAAATAGCTTGCAAATAGAGAGTAGACTGCTGAGGAAGAATGATACAGCCCATGACTTTCCAAACTGACAGCAGTTTCATAGTGGGCAAAGACTTCAAATAATAAAAGGGGGTCAATTTTTAAAGAATAGTTAGTTCTGGGTGTTGTAGAGAAAATATCAAATTCCAATTACTATAATTAACAGTTACCATTTTGAAGAGTTGGCACTGTACCTACTAAATTTACAAACCAAATTTTCACAGAAAAGATATTTTTTTCAGTTAGGAATAGAAATAGAGATTCAGATAATATGACAGTGCTATGTTTTCATTTAACCCTTTCCTCCTAAAAAGATATTTTCTCCTCTTTTACTTTTGAATTTTCTCAAATTTTATTTCTCTTATTCAGTCTTTTAGATTTAAATATTATTTTATTAAAATCTTCTCTTTAATAATTTTCTTTTATTAATGTTTTATTCTAACTTGGCATTGTATTTTTAACTAGTTTGTCCCAGATTTTTTTCTTGAATCAGTCCTCCTGCAAAATTTTCCTCTAAGAAAAAAAATTTGTATGGGTCATGGAAGTTACTACATATTAGAGGCAGAGTAAGAAGTGAAAGAGAGCATGGAGAAAAACAACTAAAAAATGTCAGAAAAGAACTAGAAATCAATCTTGCTTTTCTAAGATATCCTATAAATGACTGTGAGTATTCATCAAAGAATTCAATCTTTCTACCTTTCATTCAGTATTATATTCATGATTCAATGTAAGGCCACAAAGAGGGAAAGGTTAATTCCCTTTACTGAAAACCTTAGAAATGATATTTATAGTTGAATTCATTTTTTGTTTTTTTTTCAAGGGGTCAGGAGATATGTTTCACATTTTAGAACAAGCCCAACTCACTTTCTCCAGACTCCAGAATATTGCTTTTGTTTACAAATTACACATTTTAGCCACCAATGCTGTGTAGCTCGTGTGTAAAAACTGATTATTGTTTGGAAAGTCAGCATATGGTTGCACTCAAACTTTTAAAGAACATTCTGTTTTTAGCTCACTATAGGCTCTAAATCACAGGTATCGAGATCCAAAATCATTCCCCAAATAAATATCTTTAATTTAATTACTTTTTTATCTTTGATAAAAATTTTTTAACCCGAATAGTCATTAAACACAAGAAAATTCAAATGTTATACTTTGTTTTAGTAACTTGGAGAATTTTAATTTTGAAAAAATATACTCATGTTAAGGAAGGGCATTATATGGACATGAGTTTTTTAATACAGCATTTTGAAAATTGTCTTTTTATGTTTTTAGAATACTGGAACATAAAACTAGTCCCTAAAATATTTTTACATGTAGACCTGAAAAATGCAGATAGGAAACCATATATTGACTATTTTTGATGACCTACCTCCGGCTTTGGAGAAGAGATGAGGAAGCATGTCTTCTCAGAACAGAGATCTGTATTGTGGAACCACATTTACTGTCAGATACAGTCACTATTGCTTTGTTTGATTTAGTTGTTTTTCTTTGTTGCAAGGGAAGTTTTATTAAGGATGGGGATATTTGAAAATGACTTATGACATAACAAGAAAAAAAAACAAAGCAGTAAAACTTATTTCCCTTTAAAATAAATGAATGTGGAAAGGAGAGTAGAGGAAAGAAGTAAATTGTAAAGCATTTTGTTGGAGTCACAGAAATAGAGTGAGATCTTCATAGACAGTTTAATTTTAAAATTTTCAGAAAAAAGTTCATTTTTGACTCTTCATTTACTAACATCAATGTTCAGAGACATTCTTTTCTAACCTATCATCCATCATTGACAACAATACTAGATGGTTCCTGTGCAGTTATTTTGAGAATAATAATTAACAAACAGACTCATTTTCAAGTGTATTTCTTCAACACATTATCCCTATAAAGTGGGTATTGGACAAAAACTCAGAACTCCAGTATTATCAATGAATAAATTGAGTCACAAAATGGTTTAGGGATTGATCAAAAATGCCTACATGATATTCATGACTGATTTGATTGTTTAATTTCTTGAATATTCCCCAGAGCTCCTGCTGAATGCAAATATTATAATCAAATCACTACACACTGCTGAAACTAGATGTTATGATAGAATTGCCTATCAATGTACAGCTAGAAACCTATCAGTCTACAGACAGAAACTTATCAATGTACAAATAGAAAAAACCAATTCAATTTAATAGACATTTAAGGATCAGCTGCTGTGTGTTAAGTATTGTGAAAGGTGAAGTTACTTGCCTAGAGTCATATAGCTAATTTAAAGCCATGACTCACCAAAGGCAGAACCATTAATGAAATCTAGATATGTCTACTCTCAATTCTCTACTCTCTCAGGTTCCTTCCATCACTTCATGTGGCTACTGGATGAAAAGCATCTGTTATATTAACATAATTTTGATAAGATGACCTGCTCATCACTGTAACACTGCTTCCTGATTATAAGTAGGATTTAAGAGTTTTCAATAAGAGTCAATGACTTTGGGTATTTCTCCAGGTGATATTCTCTTGCAAACTATTCAACCACACAGATGAAGAGGAAGCCGATTTCAAGCATAGTCCCATAACAGAGGGTCAAGGAAGATAAAAGTTTTGTTTTTTTTTTTTAAATAATAGTTGCCTCTCAGAATTACATACTTTGCTATGTTTGGTCTGTCATGGTTTGTCAATAACTATTAGATTAAGATAGTATTCTCTTGAGAAAAATTTTCTTGGGTGCAAGGGATATCCTGAATTTAAGTAAAAATGAGAATTCTTGTTCATAATCACTTCTGTTGTCCTGCTAGTATATAGTACTGCTAAGATTATTTTGTCCTTCTAGACCTATTTTTGGCTAGAAGACTCACTCTTAGTAACATTAAATGTATCCATTTTGTCTGATTGACAACTGTGGCACAGAACAAGTAGTTAATAGTCCTCTGAGGGTCTGGAAAAGAAGATCTCTTTGACCAAAGAAAGGGCTATTATAAATAAAGCTGGGTCAAAGTTACAAAAACCAAACACTTCCTCTCAAAACGTTGCTCCTCCTTTCATGAGTGAAAAGGGAGACTGTAGCTATTTTTGTTGTTATTGTTTGAGAAGTTGGTCCTCTCCATTTTATGTCTTTAAACCCCATTCAGTTATTTTAGAGACATAGACCTTACAACCATCCTGATGTCCTCTGACTACACATTCTTACTAGGGTACTAATAACTTCTTGGACTATTGAAAAAATAGTCAGGATTGTCTAGGTGGAGCAGTAGATAGAGCATGGACCCTTGGAGTCAAGAGTACCTGAGTTCAAATCTGACCTCAGAAAGAATTACCTAGCTGTGTGGCCTTGGGCAAGCCACTTAACCCCATTGCCTTGCAAAAACCTAAAAAAAAGAAAAAAGAAAAAGAAAAGGTAGTCTCCATCTTTCCTCTTAATGACCAAACTAGGGGAAATTCTTAAATCAAGAAAATCCTTAAAGTACATGACCAAAGAAGTGATATGCTTTGAAATTGGCATGAGGAGTCTAACTGAAGTTAAGAAAGCACTGTATGATTCCTGGGGTACTAAAGAATCTAGCTCCTGTCTAGCAAGTGGTCTTTAATCAATAGAGTCAGGTCAGGGAAACAAAAAATCCAAGTCATCTAAGTACCTCTTTAAGTCCAGAAATGATCATATATTTTAATTTACATATAGGGACGATTTCTACTTATAAATGTATACGTACAGATATTTTGTTGTGTTTGTGTGTATGTGTGCTTTAAATGACATCCTCAAGTCACAGGACTGAATGAGAACTGAAAACCATTATTATCTAATTATTTGCTTCCAGAAAGAACAGCATTTAACCCATCTCAGAAAGTCTAATCCTTAACATCTTTAAGTGATTTTTGCATATATACAGTATACATATGTAAAGAGCTGTGTGTTCAAATGGAAGCAGAACAGAACAGCCCAGGCCAAGGAGAGTACTGGAATATAGAGCCACAGACTCCCTGGGATTGCTCAATCCCACGCAAAGTAGAAAGCTCCAGAGGAGATCAGGGTGGGGATGCAGGGTAGAGAACCTCTTCTCTTAAAAGGAGCAATGGCCTCAAGTCCAGAAGACCAACAATGTCTCCTATGAGCAGCATGCATAGAATCCCACATTCAGGGAACTGGGACCATTATCAGACTGGTCCACTCCAGAAGCTTTCCCAATCTTTTCTCAAAGTTGAGAATTCAGGAGCAATTTCTGGAGTGCCGGGGGGCGGGGGGAGACTGAGAGGGATGACTATGATGGCAGCCAATGAAAGTTGAAGACTCATTTCCTTTAACAAGGGACCCTAAACTCTCTCAATCCAGGGGCCCTAAAAATCCCATAGCAGTGACCCAAAGAGCAACACCTGTGCAGGTCTCAGACAGAGTAATTTATTCTTCCCAGAGTAAACCCCCTTCAGAAAACAGCTTTAAGGAAAAGATAAAACACTTTCTTCACTGGCTCAGCCTCCAGAAAAAAACCTTAATAGGCAGAACTCATATCACACTTTCCCTTGGGCTGGAGTGACACCAACCAAGCCGATCCTGCCCTTCAGCTAAAGGCTCCACAAACAAGAAACACAGAAATCCAAGAAAACATGGAATTCAAGGAGCAGTACCAACCTTTCACAAGAAAGAATTTTCTGGCCAGTACTGACAGCCTTCCAACGTGTCAGGTTCACCATCCTGATTGCCACAAGAACCATCAACATCTGGAAATTGGAATTGTACCAGTGTTCCAGTTGCTATTCAGATATGTCCATTCTGCAGGAAAATGACCCTGGTTCCCTCTTGCCTTCTGAGGAAAACTTTTGGTTTCTCAAAAAACAAAAATTTCAGTTCCAAAAGAGAAAGTAAGTTCATTCTCATAAATGTATAGCCTCTGATAAAGGAAATATTCATTTCTATTAAAGAGATGCCACCTTCCTTCCCAAATACATTCTATTCCTCTAAAAAAGAATAAATAAAATGATATTAGAAGACTGATGATGATGATGATGATGAAGCCTGATCACCAATTAACAGAGAAGTGATCAATTAATATGCAAATTGAGAGACATTTTTGGATATAGTCAAAGTTGGAACTTGTTTTGCTTGACTACAATTATTTACTACATTGGTTGTATATTTTATTTTTATTTTCTGTAAGGAAAGAGAAAAATAAATATTTGACAATTTAAAAAAGAATAAATGAAGAATAAAAAGGGCAAAGATATTGGATCTTATTTTTATTATAGCAAAGATTCTCTAGGAAGAGAATATATATATAGATCATAGGTCCAACTTTAGCATGATTTTAAGAAAATTTATTTGGTCTTTTGTGGCCTCTATGTCATTTGATGATATTTTTTGTCATGCAGCCAAAACTTGAGATAATGCTATCTTCTACAATCTATGTAGCTCTTTTAGTCATATGTAATTTCAGTTGAAATGACTATTAGATGACAGACACATAATGTTGGCATTCTATGTTTTTATATGTTATTGTATGTATGTCATCCTGAAGCTAAAAGAATAAAATGATACAATTTCATTTTCAATCTTTACATTAAAAAATAGTCCCAAATTTTCTGACTACAAGCAAAAAGCCTTATTGTACTTTCCTGAAATACAAAAAGGATTTTGTGATAGTTTTTTGAGTGCCATATTAAAAAGGACCATTGATTGTTCTTTTCATATTTCCTACTAACTGCTGAAGTTTTAGCAAAGCCATTTGAGATGCTGTTTTATTTTACATTACAGAGGAATATGGACAACTAGGAGGCACAGCAGATAGAGCACTGACCCAGAATCAGGAGGATACAAGTTCAATTCCAGACTCAGACACTTGCTACTTACTAGCTTTTTGACCTTGGGCAGGTCACTTAACCCTGATTGCCTCACATCCAGGGCCTTTTCCAATCATTCTCAATCATCTCTGGCCACTGGACTCAGATGGTTCTGGAGGAGAAAGTGAGGATGGTGACTTAACATAGCATCCTGTCACTTAAAACCAATTTACATACATGTCCTGGCATCACCTCCCTTCATGGTCTTCAAGCACAAAGGACTAGCAATGAAATTATTGAAGAAAAAATCAGGAAGATACAATAATATGCTTAGAATATAAATATATGAAGAATATGGGCTAATTAATAAAGAACCTTTCTTGTAAATTCCTTAAAATGGTGGAACTGGGGATCAGAAGCTAGGTAATGTTTCATTGAAGAATTTGATATTTTCTAATTATCCAGTAAATAAAATGGAAAATTCTGTAATTCATACCATACTTCTATTGTTGAGAATATATTTAAAACATTGAATTCTTATAGGTATAAAAGTTCTCCAATGAGGGTATATTGGTATATAAAGTGTATATATATAGGTGTATATGTATATATATATATATACACATATATAATATATATATAATATATGTATATATATATATATATGTATGCATATAAAGTTCTCCAAAATTTTAGGAAGGGGTCCACTCATATTGGAAATATGAACCATGGAGAAATAAGCCCTTCCAGTCTGGGATGCAACAATGTAGAAAAACAATTGAAGTTAGGGATAGCTTTGTTTAGATCTTCAACTCTGGAAGCTAATCCTAGAAATTCATAAATCCTGTGGAACTTTGGTTACGTGACATTCATTACCAAAGAACACCTAAGGAAAAAAACTTGAAAATTGAGTCACAGAGAGAAAGATCAGATTACCTGAGCTACACACATCTCTGCTTAAGTGAGGGAAAGGATAGTTGGAAGATTATTTTTCCTTGCAGTTATTTTATAGAATCATCTTATGGTAAGTTTGGGTCTAAATAACATTATATTGAGTTTATGTTACCTACATCCTTTTCCCAACCTTGAAAGAGAATATGTCTGATCTTTTGATAACATTTACAATGTATAAAGAATGTGTATCTTTCATATATACTGTCCTAACAAAAGACATTATTTATTATTTTTTATAGGAAGAGGTTCAAAAATTAAAATATTTAATATAAAGGTAACTGAATAAAAAATGTTCCCTTAGTCTTTCTTTCTGCTCCCTTTAGTGATAAATCATATCACAGTTTATGTAAACAGTATGACATCATTTGAACATCCTAAGAATCTCAGGCAAGGTCTTAAAAGAACAAAAAGATAAAAATTAAAGGATTTCTACTCACTCGGAAAAGATGGGTAATAGTTGTGAAATAATTATCCTTATTTCTTCCAGTGTAGACTATTTAACAGGAAATCCTGTTAGCAACAGCTTGCCTAAAATGCTGGAGGTGGGGTATTCATTCAGCCAAATTGGGTGCCTCTGGAGCATCCAAAATCAGTTTTGGACTTGGGTCAAAATGGGCCAGGTCCAGAAAGCCTGCAACCTCCCAGGAGTGAGAGTTCTCCAAAAGAATAAAACTAGGCAATCTGCTCTTTACATGTGCTTTTTATGTTTTCTAAACATATTGGGATTTTTGGAAGGATTTTCTTTGGCCTAAATGGATGTTCTGGTGTTGCTAGACAGTGGCAGGAGGTAACTATAGTTCTGAGATAAAAACTGAGTCCAGATTAGTATAAGTATTTTGTATGGGTCAGGTTCCAGTACAAATGAAGTAGTGTCCAAGAATAAGGGGACCAAGAATAAGGGACACTGTCAGAATATTTAGGAGTTTCAAGGAACTAGTATGAAGTCTCTGATTCTATCTTTTCGTATATTAAGGATTTTCAGAAAGGCTAGGCAAGTCTAAAAACTAGTAGACTTTGCTCAGTACCTCTAACATTGTCCCTTTATGGCAATAAAAATAATAGTTTACATTTATAGTATATTGCATAATTTTACAAAATGTATTTCTAAAAAAACTACAATGAAGTAGATAATATAAGTATTATCAAAGTTTGTATTGTAATTCCAAGGCCATGCAGCTGATGGTGTGTATTCTGTTCCCCGAAAGACTGCTTACAGTATAGGTAAAGAATCCTAGGATTGAGAGACATAGAGAAAGACATAGAGAGAGACATAGAAAGAGAGAGAGAGAGAGAGAGAGAGAGAGAGAGAGAGAGAGAGAGAGAGAGAGAGAGAAAGACAGAGACAAAGACAGAGACAGACAGAGATAGAGAGAGACATTCATTTCAAGTAAGGAAACTTTTTTTTTTATCAATATAGATTTACAACTAGCCTACAAAGACTCCTCTTGGAGAACTCTCTGGGGGTGGTGTACTGTGAGATTAAAACACTTTCATAGAGTCAGAAAGACACTATGTGTAAAAAGTAGAACCTAAAGTTATCAGAACATAAAGTCTATTTTCACAACCCAACTTTACCTCTCATATATAGGTATATTTGCCACCTGATATATTTTTTAACCAACTAAAAGATTAATTTGAATTTGCAAACAATTTTTCAAAAAGTTAAATAAACTTTACAAATCTTTTTCGCAAGGAATTTCTTTAGTCTCAGAATCATATCAGTAAGCCTCACCATTGATATTTGATTAAGGAATAGAAGCAAGACAATAATTCCAAGATATTAGTTGTTTGGGGGCCTTGAATTAGAAGGTGGAGAGCTATGTTTATTTTCCTCTCTTATACTATTTTTTTTTTATCTTGCA
Organism: Macrotis lagotis; assembly: GCF_037893015.1. NCBI lineage: Eukaryota > Metazoa > Chordata > Mammalia > Peramelemorphia > Peramelidae > Macrotis > Macrotis lagotis. Next base: position 703,312,525 of record NC_133658.1, on the reverse strand, counting down.
ATGCATTTGAAGATTTCTTTGTTTGGGGGAAATATAAGAAAATACTCTATTGCCAATTCCTGATGATTCAGAGGCTGATTATATACCATAGATGATTTTTCAAACTTTATATTTTTTTTATTTTGCATGTTCTTTATCCATTTCAACATTTATTAACATTTCCAGCAGAGATATGAGAAATCAAGTGATTGAAAAAATATCTTGCAGGTTGCCAGTAGAATTTTTTTAAGAGTTATCATTTTTATCAAGATAAAACTAGTCCAATTTATTCTAAAAACAGATGTCCTTCAATGGAATTATGAGCTCATCAGTGTGGGCATTTTCTCTAATAGTATATAACATAATGCATTCTATAGCTTATTCTGTGCACACTTCTTTGTGTCCCCACATAAATACTATCCAGTGGGCAAACATAATGTGCTATGTGATTTTCCCGTCTCACTTCAACATTGTATTCATATGTGTAGCATGTAAATTATCTATTTGCTATATCCCTCTCCTATTATATACCAACCCACCTCATTTTGCATTCATTCAGTCAAAAAGCATTTAACCGGTACTTACCAAGCATTTGAAACTGAGATAAATGTAGGGGATATGAAGAAAGTCAGAACAGTCTAAACTGCTTTCTTTTTTTAAAACAAGTCAATGGAGTTAAGTGACACAGCTATTTAATTTTTAAGTCTTTGAGGTCGGATTTGAACTCAAGCCCTCCTGACTCCAGGGCTGATGCTCCACTGTGCCACCTAGTTGCCCTAAACTGTTTTTTTTCATGAATTTCATCACAAACAAATTTCAGTAAATTAAGCATGCTCAACACATGTATACCTATTGCACTTTGGACACCTATAAATCTGATTTTTCAGAATGTGTGTTAATCTATTGTTCAAAGACATAGAACATGACTGGAAGAATACCATGTATACATATATGTATGTGTATATATATGTATATAATGCACATGCACAAAGATATATACCACACACATTTTATATATTTTATAAATAGGCTATCCATAAACACACACATTTAGAGATTTGTTGCTCAAGTCTGGTTCTGCCTGACTCCTTTTGGGATGTTCTCAGATATACACACTCATGTGTCTATGTATGGGCACAAAAATAGGTGTTTATGCCAATGCAGAACTGCATATAAATATATACATATATGCACATGTGTGTTTATGTATATGAACATATACCTATGTGCATGCATGTATATGTGGATGTGGACATGTAGCCATACATATACAATTTGTTACAGGAAGAAACTTGGAGGTCATTGAAAGTTGCTGTATAATTTCTCAAATATAATCCAGCTCATCATCTTGCTCCTACTTAATTTTGGGTCTAGTTTATACTGATTATTTATGATATTTCAGGACATAAGAATTGATGGATCAAATCAATGAGCTACTAACCAATTGAATAACAGAATCTGTCCAATAGGTATGATTTGTTCACTTATTTTACTTTTTTGTAAATTTCAAATTGGTTAATTTTTTCTGAACAGTTGTGGATCTTGTTTAGGAATTTTGTAGTATTTCAGTGCTTAATATAATGCAATTCATAAACAAAAGTACATAAGGAGTACCTATTTCATTTAAAGTCTCTGCTTAAAACCTTCTATGACAAGGCAGATACATTTGGTGGGCATCTTATCTCTCTACATTATGACTCACTTGATAGTCATTTCTGTTATTCCATCTGTTTAGGAGAATTGGATGATCGTGGTTTATAGTTGGAGATGCCCTTTAAGGGTAAATTTTGTTCTCTTGAATAATACATATGTTTAACCATCAATCAATTATAAACAGTGGAATCATGTACTTCTGGCACACCCAGTAAATTGTGCAACTAAAGATGTGGTCTGCTGTGAAAGGCTGTCTTCTCACATTTTTAACAAAGCTGAAACCCTTTTATGAATGAATTATTCGCATTAAGATTGTGTAGACAAGAGAAAGACATTTGGATCAGTAGTTATGTCATTTCTATTACTTTCATCTTAATCTCATCTATTTTCCCCTCAATTATTTGGTATCTTCTTTTCTTGCAGGCATCTTAAAAACTGATCTTCAGTGATTTCAAAACAGTGTCATCACCAGCATAATTTCCCTCTGCATAAATTTATTCTTCTTCAATTGCTCTTCCTGACTTTAATTTCCTTAGTGATATATCTACTTTCTCATGTAGACTATCATGGACTTTGGTGTAGCATACATATGTGGTGGCTCTATCATCAATGGAAAAAGGTATTTGTTAAAGGAATCTTAGCATATATTTTTGAGTTTTCATCTGTTTATTGTTCTTCCAGTTTATTTATTTATTGTTTGAGGGATAATTTAAGTGCATCTCATACCAAAAATTCTGAAAAATCTCTTTTTCCTGATATAGTTTTTTACTGTTTGGAAGTTAATAATATCATAATTTACTATACTTGATCATTTGAAAATAAATGAAGAGTAATACAATTGCATTGAATTGTATTATTTAAAAAACACTGAGGTTGAGTCTAATTAAAAATGTATGGGGTAGGGATGGCTAGGTGGTACAATGGATAGAGCAACGGCCCTGGAGTCAGGAGTACCTAGGTTCAAATCCAATCTCAGACACTTAATAATTACCTAGCTGTGTGGCCTTGGGCAAACCACTTAACCCCATTTGCCTTGCAAAAACCGAAAAAAAAATTATGGGGTAATGAAAAGGGCAATAGACTTGGAATGAAATGATCTGGGTTTAAGTCTCTCCTTTCCTCTTTGCTAATTTTTTGCTCAGTGGCCAACTCACCTTTTCTGAGCATTAGATTCTCACCATTAAAATATAGCTAATAATCAATGCACATTTATGAAGTGTATACCATATTTCAGTTAACATGTTAAATAACAATAATATAAATACAAAGACGAAAGCAAATTCCAGATTTATAGAAGAAAGGACAATTACAATTGTTGGCAAGGAGGAAGGATCAAGAAGGGCTTCTAGTACTGACTAGTACAGAGGCATAGAGAGGGGAGATGTTTAAGTTTAAGTGAAGTCAAAAGAGAAAGCCAATTTCATTTGATCATAGGTTTGGAAGGGAGTGTGCTATATGGAAAGTTATTTGAGGGAAGGTTTGAAAAATTTTAAAAATAATTATTGTGAGGAAATTTGTATTGTAGACATTATTAATTTTCTGCCATTTGTCAGGATCAACAATGAAAAAAGTAAATCTTAGTTACCTATCACAGAAAATAAGCAAATAAGCTTGTATAAAACTAATTTATTGTTATGAACAAATAAAAGTGATTGAGGTATAATTGTCATTTAAAAACTGCTTTTAAATAAAATAAAAGCAGTTTTAAAGCAAAATAAGTAGAAATCATAGTGAAACTGACTGAGAAACATCAGAGCAGAACATCCTGAAAAACTCTACAAGGTACACAAAACTCAACAATTTAACTCCATGATATTACATATTAGCATTATTTTAGCCAGTTAAAGCAATTCATTTAATATGAAGTTTTTACTGATCACTTTTAGCAACATGAGTAAAGCAATACCTTAGGTATATGGTATTAAGTCTCATGACAACAAAATTCAACAAACATTTAATGAACACTTAGTAGAATTAAAAAAGAAAAATATTTTCTGTCCTCCTGGAGTTTATTTTCTATTTCATATCAAATTTATGTATAGAAATAATCATTATAAAACACTATTATTTTCATATCCCAATGTTGTTTTTATCAAATAGATAGGTTTGTAATTTGTTTTATTAAATAGAATAATCAGAATTTCTCCTAATTAACATGACGGATTGTCTTATTTCAATGATTAATATTCAGTGGATGAGTTCACTTCAATTGACAAATGGGGAAGGTAAAAATCAAACTTGCTTCAAGAGAAATTACTAATGCTACCTATTTTGCTATTTTATTATTCCATCATAAAGGCATTCTGGGACCCCAACATGTTATTTTGGGATTGGTTTTCTATAATTCCATGAGCTAACAATGGTTTTTTGCATTTTAAAATATAATTTATTATAACAAAATTATTTAAATACAATTTATCTAAAAGTATAAAAATTTTTCTTAGCTCACTGGCCATACAAGTAAAAGGGCAGCTGAACATGGAACTGTTTGACATACTGGCCATAGTTTGATGACCCCTTTATAGAAACCAAGACTCCATAGAAGCTGCTAGAGAGATAATATTTCATTTAATACTGAAAAAGGGATGAATAATACATGTTGTAAGTAGTTCAATAATATAGCTTATTGAACTTAATGCAAAAGCTAAAGTCATCAATGGGTTACCTGCTGCTAACTTGTCATGAGGTATTGCTGGAGCAAGTTAAAATCTACATGATGAAATAGAATCTACATTCTATATTGACATAAAGGGTCAAAGCTTTTTTAAAAGAAGTATAGCCATTGAAATTTGAGGGAGAAAATTCTGTTTTAGCAGAATGATATTGTGCTTTTGTGTAAAGAGATTCAGATTGTAATTTATAAGACAGGAATTCTTGTCCTAATTATTACACAATCTAGTAGTCTTTTCATCTCTGGGAGAATGTTACTTTACCTTTAAAATGGAGATTCAGGTCAATTTAACAAAAAATTATTAAAGGTAAGGAGTGGGATATAAAACAATAATAGTTTTTCCACTCTTAGGGATCTTACTAGCTAATTCATCCAGAAGACTGCAAAAATTGTTGTGAGGAACAAATGGGATGATATGGACAAAAGGATTTTGATATTTAAACAGAATATAAGCACCTTGAAGACAGGTACTGAAACCTCTTTGCTTTTGCAGCTTCAAAATTTATTGCAATGGTTTCTGTGCACAATAAACACTTTAATACAAGTTTTCTGAATTGAATTATAAAACTATAAATCTATTGTTAAGCTTCATAAAACTATCAATTTTACAAGAAAAATTTTTCAGAAAAACTCTCCTTTCCCCCCCCCTTTTCTATGCTTTTCTGTTTATTGTTTGTCCCCTTTCATCATTACTTCCTACTAATCATTTCTTATGCCTCACCTCAAATTACTTTTTCCCTGGGCTTCAATTCCTCTGGGAATCTAGCTATTAATATATTGCTATTTATAGCACAGATCTCAGAGGTCAAATTGAAATGGGTCCCACCCATTTCAGCCTTACCTATAGGCCTAAAGTGACCTTATTTTTAAATCCCTTGGGTAAGAAAATAGTTCACAAAATAATAGTCAAGGTCAATATTTTTTGAGCAGCACCAGGGGAATTCAGAAGTAGGGCCACTTCAATTGTAGAGCAGGAATGAAGAACAAATCATTTACATCCAAGAATCTTTCTTTGGGCTTCACTTGGGCCCATACTAAAATGAAAACTTTGAATTATAGACAGAGGATCTGAAAGAGTTTTGTTTCATAAAGGATATTTGTGAAGCATATTCAATATAATAAAATCCCTAAATCTTACCTATGATCCATAATATAAAGAGCAGGGGTTGACTATAAAATGGCTATAATATGAATAATCTGAACATACATGTTAAAAAGTGTAATTAGATAGAATATTTCTATTCTGTGATTTATTTATTTTGAAGTCTAAATATTATTATTATGTAAATAATGTTTATTGTATGTTCTCTACTAGATTTAACATCCAGGAATATGGAGAGCATTTTATAAAAAAAAAGTATTTAAAAAACATTTTATAAAACAAATTTTATAAGTTACCTTTTATAAAATAACTTTTATAAATTATCATGGCATATTTTTATAAGATTATGAAAATATATACAAATACATACATAAATTATAAAATTATGAAATTTATTATAATATATAATTGTTGCAAATATACATGTATTTAAATTTAGGGTGTTCCAAATGTCTTAGTGTGAATTTAACATTTGATAAGTTACTATTAAACCATTCAGAGTTTGATATTAAATATTAATAACAATTATATAAATAAAATATTAATAAAAACTTCACTAGAGCTTCTGGGGCAAGCTATATTTCATGATTTTACATATAGATATGTGTGTGTGTATTTATATGTGTGCTTGCATTCATCCTCTATTACTATGGGTATTTATTCTATCAGTTCAGAAAACAGCTTCTTATTTGGTTAATGACCACGTATTTTTTCAAAGAGGAGATTGAGATAGAATGAGAAGAAAATCTTAGGCAGAATTAGGATTCCAAATTCAAATTACTTTTTTCAACCAAAAGACAATACTCTTACCTGCCAATGTTTTAAGACTGTCCAAATTTTGAAAATAAAGGAATATTTGTCACCTTTAAAATATAACTACCAACTATGTAGGCTTTAAGTTTCTTCAAGATGGAAGCCATATCTCGTACCTTTGTGAATTCCACCATCCTATGCGGCCAAGTTTACCTACTTGTACCAGTAGGGGTTAGTCAATATCTGTTAGTTTATTTTGATCTCTATTCAGAAAAAAACCCAAATGATATTTTAAACTAAATCCTCATAGCCTAGGTCATTGCCATTGGTATTTAGCTAGCACATCAAATAATAGATTTGGTACTTTGAAACAAAAAAACAGTGAACTGAGATAACTTTACTTATTTTCAATCAAATGAAATAATAGCACAATTCCTACCATACAGCTGATGCTTAATGAATATTTGTTCTCCTTTCTCTTTCCTCTCGTACTGTCAAAATTTGCGAATCTCATAAAAAAGTCATCTTTAAGAATCAACCATCTCTTCTAAGTTCACTAGTTCAAGGGCTACAATAGGAAAGAACTTTTTCAGTCCAAGACCTTTAACGTCTTCAAAGTTTGACTCTAGCTTAGCGAAGAGAAAATCAAATTCATCTAGTTCCAACTTGTTGCAAGTTCCCCTTTACATTCTCATTGAAAGAACTATATTCCTAACTTTTAAAAATAATCTCTTTACTAAAGCCTGATTTCCAAGTGGCATTGGCTGTTGTTTTTCTTTTTTTTAAGAGAAAATTATTTTGAGCATGCAAGGATTTGCTATTGGTTATAAATTTTAAGTGCATTCAAATGTGTATATCTGAATATATCTGAAAGAGTTCAGCTCTTTTTTTATTACTTTTCATATTAGCAATTATTTAATAGACATTTCCTCCTATTTCCAAATTCCATAGCTGAGTGGGAAAAATATATGTACACTGAAATTCTAAGAGGCCTCAGTTGTAATTTGCTTCATTGAACTCTATGGCATGTAGAAATTCAAATTTACTTTACATATAGTTTTATTATTTCACAAAATTTGTATCAGTAAGTACCAAATTTGGAGGTTCCTACTAATATAAAAAAATGATCACCAAAAACAATTCATTCTAATTGGATTATTATCACTATAACCACCAACATTAGCATCATAATCTCCACTAGGCAGTCTGTAATAGAACTATTTTCTTTTCTCCAAATGGCATAGAATTGGGGATTTTTTCCTACTGACCACACAGAATTATGCTATTAATATATAAATCCACTCTGATTTCCAGCATAATTATAATTTTATGTCAAAAGATTTACAGCTTCATCACCCCTAGCAATATTTCACAGCTGTCAAGAATGATTTATGCAATAATGATTTAAACTGTGAAATGAAATCCTCAAAGGAAGGGCTGTCATATATTCCTGATGAAAATAACTTGCTTTATTTGTTTTTTTTGTTTTTTGTTGTTTTACAAATTGATACTCTGATAAGTAGCAATTCTAATTGAAGATAGTAAATTCACACAAAGAGAGATTTGGTTAGAATTTGTTTTTTCTTGATTAATTTTAATGGAGAAACTTATAGATTTTGGAGTAAATAGGAAGTTCATGCAATACATATTTGAGTTTGCGTATCTTTTAACGACTATGGACAACTTTGTAAAAAAGCTCTTAGAAATAATGGTTCACATGCACAACCTTTACCATCATTTTGTTCCCCTGTTCTGACTGAACATGACAATAACACTTTTTTCCTTCTTTACGTGATTTGTTCACTTGGTTTCTTAACCTCACTAATGCTTTTCTTAAGATGTTAGCTTTTAGCTGAAAATGACTGGAAACTAACAAATGGAGAATAAATCAAGAAAACATAGATTGAATACACTAAAGGAAATAAGCCTCAGTAATAAAGAATTAAGGAATCATTAGGGAAGCAAAACTATGTGTTTTCTACCCTACTGTCAAATGACAGAATGTCAAGAATTAACCATGGTGTGCTAGCAGAGCTACAAGAGGAAAGAATTTCAAAGTATTTTCAAAACCATTGAGCTTCTGAGTACTCATTGATTTTTGTGGGAATCTTGGGGATAAAACTTATATACTTTGTAGAACACACCCAAAGCTTCTTAACTAGCAGCCAAAATGTGAGCTTATAGCATTCAAGGCATAGATATCAAGTCAAATGAGCATATTTCACTCTACTGGTATCTTCACCACCATAGTTCAGTATGGAGTAAAGTGGTTATCCTGATACATTCAAGCTATGTAATTGAAAAGACTTATTCTTCAGGGAAAAATTTACAAGATTTACTTTTCTTTCCACTTAACCTGTCAATATGGGCAAAATAGCAAGTCTCTCCTTAAAACAGAAAGTTCTTTAAGTACTGACAATTGAGTTAAAACGGAAAAGGAAAATAGCAGAAGTAGAATTGTCATTCTATACAATTATATGTGTGCACATATTCTGAAATAAGGACTCTAAGGACTCACATTCTTTAAAAACACAGCACATAAACACACAGAGAGGCATGCATGCACTAGGCTAAATCCACATAGTTAAACAAAGCACCCACATGGATGCATCCACATTAGCCACATTCCCATTGTAGGCATTTTAATAACCACCTTTGTGGCTACATTTAAAATATCTTATTTGGGTGCTTTTTTACTGAAGGAAAAATTCTACATTACAGAAGGCAGCTACACCCCCTTCCCCTACCCATAATATGTGCATTCCTGTCTGAAATTTAGTTACAAGTAAATTGAGGAAATGCAGGCTATTAAGATAGACACTATTCAGGGGGGATATGAAATTCCTGACTAGTTTCCTTCTTGATTCAATAGATGAAAGGAAAATAAAAACAATTAAAGAGAATAACTAGTATGAATAAACTTTTACAGCAGCAATTGAAATAGCACCTACATCTATATGACACCAAACATTCAGGAAGAAAGCAGTGGGAAAGGACAGGGTAGAAAATACCCTCAGAGGGGAAAAAAAAAGAAAAGAAAATACCCACAGTTAAGAATCCAGATGCTTTCAGATATTCAAATACCATGTCGACAGATCATTTGGGTAATTTGCTGAATTTACCATTTTTTTTTAATCCAGGTGTTTTGGTCCTGTATGGTTGGAACAATAGTCTACCAATTAATATATGCAAGAAAGCTCATGTTTCTTAATGCCAGCAGCAACTTATTAAAAACATAAACATATTCATTTTTAAAACAATGACTCTTAGACTTCATGACCCAAAAATAACCATCAGAATGAAACTATCATACAACAGAAGGACTGACTGTTGGCCAAAAATCATCTAGCTTCACTAGATATTTTTCAAGAATACCATGCGAATGTGGATATGGATTGACAAGTTGTCAAAGCATAAATCAGTGAAAATCTAATGACAGTTTTACATCATTCAATTTTCACATTACAAGAAGTTAGAGGGAAGAGTGAAAACTTTCTAATCTGATTTTTTTCCTCCACTGTATACCAAACAATGAGTCACATAGCATGATAGAAGACATTAGCACATCAAACAGCTCTAAAACTTTTCATTTAGCAATTTGGTAATAATCTTAATAGACAGCACTCTCCCAAAGACTTCCAGTGGAATCATCATAAAGTCATGTGAATATGCATTAACTTATATTAGCTTTACATATAGCATAGTGTCAATTTTATTAAATGTATGTGGTTTGAAAAAATATAATTTGACTTGACTATATCAATACCTACATGAACATGTGTAACTATTCTATTAAATATCTATTAATCAAGGAACATATATGTATGCATATCTATTTCATATCAATTGACTTTCACTAGCAAGGATTGAAAACTGTATGCCCTTGAATTTAACCTATGACCTTACAGTTTGAAAGCCACTCAAATTTTCATTAGTTGTAAGATATAAAAAGTAGTTTCCATGGTGCCATGTTTCTAATTCCAATTTAAAAACAAAACTTCAATAAATGAATAGCCTGTGTTCTTTGAATGCACATTGACTGGAAAGGTTTCAGTATATCCTATTTATATACTACTCAACTTTGGATATGAAGAAACAAAGATAAAATGAAGTACTTATTAATAAATACAGCTGAGTAATCTAAGAAATTTAAATAGCTAGCTATAAATAGTTTATAGTTCAGAAACATAGTTTCCAGGGAAGATTTTAATTTTGAAATATTTTCTTCTAGTGTAGAGACTATGGTACTTATAAAATATTAGATAAGCTTTGATTACTAAAAAAAAAAAGCAAACAGAAAAACAATTTCCCACCAGATCATTAGGTTACTCTATTAACTAAAAGATTTAGATGCAGTAAATTGCCACATGAGATGAAATAACTTATATGATTTTAATTCAGTCAGCTTGGATTGAAAAGTCTAAATACCATACACAAGATGGAGCAATCTTGCTGCAGTCAAAGTGTCTGCCTATACTTATCCAGTTGGAATTTGAATACTGGATGTGTTTTTTTTTTTTCACATATGCACATAAGAAACCATTTCAATGGACACAAATAATGAAATTTAAGGGATATTCAATAAAGAGACTTTACCATTTTTATGATAGTAGGTGACCTCCACTTTCCTTTCCTCTGAACCAAGTAACGCCTGGGCAATTTGGGCAATATCATGCCTCTTGGTCTCTGGCCCATGAAGGAAATCACAGGTGCATGGTTTCTGCATGACATCTGGCCTGGAGAACCCAGTCATTTCACAGAACCCATCATTGCAGTAAATGATAGCACAGTTCTGCACTCTGGCATTTGCAATGATGAATTTTTTATCTGTTATAGAAAGACAGTGATGCATATTTTTAATAGCTTCCATAGAACTCCCATAAACAACAGGAACAATTTGTTGCATAATAGATCTTCAGAAATGCAAAAAATACTCCATAGTGAAACTAATCTACACTTTACAAAAGCTTTAAACTTGAAAGCAACATTTTTGGGTCATTTAATGAAGATAATGAAAAATCATTCCATCAAATTATATGAGAATAATTTAATCTGATAGCTAATTCTCACCTCCTGTAACTCTTAGAAACCAAAATCTCACATGCGAGGAGCAGCTGATTCTATGATATTTTGGGGATACTACTTCATTTCAAGGTAAATACTTTTGAAACCCAAATAGTGCAATATCCTTTAACTGGAAGATCACTTTCTCTCTTTTAAACCTTGATGCTTAGATAACCTGCTAAACTTTTACATAATATCTATTTTTTCTTTAGTTTTCTGCCTGAACTTATCACATATCACATTAAATTTTTTAAAAATACTTTAAATATTTTAAAAGTGCACCAATTATCACATTTCTGGTATTTAATAATAAAAATTAATACCTTTTAAAACATAGACTAGAAACAACACAACTAATATTTTTCTTTTCTTTTGCTTGATGTATTTTTATGAAAAGTTAAGGATGATAATGTACACATTTCAGTTTAAAAAAAAAACCCACAGAATCAGATTCCTTATCCCTGGGCAAAATGCACAGCAGCAATCTCATACAGAGTGCAAGTTTCTTCCTTACATAACTTTATACAATATCAAGTTAAATGCATTTATTAAATGGGTACTTAAGATGGTGGTTTTTTAAAAGTGTCAAGTATAAGTTAGCAAGTGTAGGTTTTAAAATTAGTGCAACTGTGTAACCATGAGACTATCGCCCACTCTATAATCCCATATGAGACCATTATATTTCCTGTGGTTGTGGGTTTTACCTAATATAATTTATTTTCTAGTTAAAAAAAACAAATGCAAGGATAAATTCAGAGCTTAAAGCTGAAATCTTTCAGGTAAGTCAATAATTTGCATTAGAATGCATCTAGATCAGAAACCTGATCATGCAGAATGTCCTGCTAGGACTATATTTGCATTGATTTAATGCAAAGTTTAGCCATATGAAAACTAAGAAGCAAAAATCACTGTCATATTCCAGTTTTGAAACATATTTAAGTTTAAATACTTAAATACTTCAGATTATTTCACTTAATCACAGCATATTGTTCCATCCCTGATTTTTGTAAATCTTTAAAATAAAACAATATCAAAAAATAAAAAAGCCATATTATACAGACACGTTCCCTTTAAGATAGTGAAATAGTAGGACATGAAGTAGCAGGCAGAGAATGGGGCAGGGGGAGAGGAGGGATCAAATTGCCTCTTATAATGGAGACAATCATCTAACATGTAAATCAAAATTAATTCCAGAAAGGGTATCCTCTCTTGTCACCCAAAGCTTTCGGTTTGATTTCACAAGTCTAACTTGAAACAACCAGGAGTTGTTCTTTACAGATCTTACGAGGCAGCTAAAACAAAGTACTTCTATGAAAACAGAAAGAGAGGGAGAGAGAAGAGAGAACAAATGAACTTACTTTGCCCTTCAAATTTCCGTATGATGGTCCCCAAAAATGTATTTTGTGGTGCCACATGACCTCTGCGAACAGGCATGTTTACACCGATCTTCGGATCACTTCTCTCCCTGAACACAAGAGTTCTCCAGTGATCTACACCGCTACAGCCCAGACCACTGAGCGAGCTTCTCTTTGTGACAAATCATCCTCTTTTGAAACACAGAAATCTCTTCCCATTAGCACCGCTTCTAGACTCACGCTTTTCCCACTGGAGCAAAATCCATTCCCCACACCTTCCTGAGGGGGACCTCGCACCGGACTGTCGTTTGGTGAGATGGTTGTGGGGAGGGGGGTGGGGGAGAAGGAAGGAGGGCAGGAGGCGGGGGAGGGGGAAAGCGGCGGGGTGGCTGAGGGGGAGGGAGGGAGGGAGGGAGGGAGTCACAAGTGCAATCGATCTGTTTCTTTACTACCAAACACTGCCAATTTCCCAGAGCAAATGGACTTAACCTGGCGGTTTCCCCGAGCCCTGGTGATGTTTAAGTAGATAGGCGACTTCAGCCTGTTTTTGATAAAGGGGAAGAGCCAAAGGGACCAGAGTCAGCGAGGTTGACGTCCCACCCCCCACCACCTAAGCGCGCGCGCACACACACACACACACATACACACACACACACACACACACACACACACACACACACACACAAACACAATACACACACACACTTACACTCGTGCAGATAAACTCCCTTTATCCTGGGCTTCACCACCATACAGCTCCGATAGTTCCTGTGGTTTAGGGGAAACCAGACAAAACACCTCCCAAACTCAGTGACAGACCCCTACATTAGGAAGTACAATGTCCCGGCTCCCGGGGTCACTTGCTAGATGCCCCATCTCCTAGCTCCTCACTCTGTGACTGCTGAAAACACTCAAAGAGGTGATAAAAAGATGGGAAAGTAAGCCAGGGAGGAACATCCCTTGCCTCTGATGGTACTTAAGGGATGAGTTTCAGCAGTTAGCCTCTTTACCAAAGAATGCTTAACATGGGAATGGCAGGGATTCCTAGGGAGCAGAAACGTGCGTTGTTGGGGGGTGGTGGTGGTAAAGCTCTTTGGCGTGTGTATTGTCACCACTGCCTGTCCCTGCCTTGACTCCGGGCGCGGCGCCACTGTATCTTGCAAGGGCTTCCTCTTTGCAAAGACTGCCCCCCGCTACAGAGCATGCCCAGCTTCACTGCTCGAGCCTCCAAGGAGTTGAAATGCGCGGGTTTGTTGCACTTCTTCAGGTGTTAGTCTCTGTGGACACTAGGAAAAGACAAGAAACCACCAGAGCTTGTGGTCCAGAACAGAGATGGAGCCTGGGAAGGGTGAGGCAGAATGAAAGAGGGAAGGAACAAAAGGTGGGCGGAGCACAAGAATTATCCTTGGTGTGGCTTTTTCAGGGCCATTCCTAGTCTGCTGCACATAAAGCTTATGTCCTCTCATTTCCTTGACTTCTTCTACGCCCTAAACCTGGAGAAAGAGACAGAACAGAGATACGTTTACCTTGACCACTTTGACCGACCTCCACCCCACTGTCCAAGAAGGCAGATTCACTCTCCTGTTCTGAGTTTCTTCCTTTACATTCTCTCCCTCTTACGCCCACAGGTACTCCAACCTATTTGATTTTCTGGACTAAACTCCCCCCCCCCCCCCATAAGGAAACTTGGTAACAGCGTTGTGATTTATTGATGAAGAGACATACTATCCCTATTATTTAGCAAATCAGATCTGCTCACATCTCTCAACGGAGGATTTGATCTTTTGATGATTCCAGATCACAACTCCTTCCATTTTTGTCTTGTACCCTTTCTTCCCTCTTCAGCCTACTCACAATCTATTTTGATTGAAACTCATGTCTTTTCCTCTATCCTTGCTACTTTTCTCTTAATAGAATCTACTATCACTAAAACCTGGCGAAGTGGAGCACAAAATCAAAACAAACAACATAAACACTTGCCTCTAGCAGGGAGAGAAGCCTGTTCAGCAGTCATCAGCAGAAACTGATATTTGTATGTTACAGTTTTGGGGGAGCCAGTTTTATTCTTTATTCATTTTGCCTGTCTCTAGTGTCATTCCCAGTTTTGCAAAGTCACACACTCAATTCTGAAGTGAAAAAAGGAGAAGGAGGGGTAAGGTGAGGAAGGAGATAAAGAGTTATAATGGTATGGGGAATTGTGTGTGTGACAATCAATAAAGATGAAACAATGTTTGGAAAACAGGCCCGTTGAAGTTTTTTATTTTTACTTTTCAGAGAACCAAACCAACTAAGTCAAACACAAAAATCCTAAGAATTTCTGTTAGTCTCCTACCTATTATTAAGTGATCGGAAATGCACGAGTAATTCCTTAACTCCCTAGAGATGTTTTGTTCTGATTTTTGCTTCTTTAGACTTAATTTGCATAGAAGTAATACATGACAGACACTTCTTGGAAGGGGGAGAGAGGCTGTCCTTTGACGGCTTAAGCTTTCCTGAATTTATATGGTTCCCTGGAATATGGTTTCCATGCTCCCAACTCACAGCTTATTTTCCCTTGTCTCTACTCCTATCCTTTCTTAAGACATTTCACTCTCCAATCTTCCTCCCTAGATTTCTCTCTCTGTGTCTCTGTCTCTCTCTCCGTCTCTCTCTGTCTCTCTGTCTCTCTGTCTCTCTGTCTCTCTCTCTCTGTCTCTCTCTGTCTCTCTCTCTCTCTCTCCCTCTCTCATTCTCTCCCTCCCTCTGTCTCTTTGTTTCTGTCTCTGTCTCTGTCTCCCCCCCAACCCCCCAATCTGTTAGTGGTTTAAGGGCTAAGCCGCAGCTTGCTTAGGAAAGAAGCAAGCGTTCTTTCCCCAGGTGCTGGACCCGTGGAGCTATCCGTGACGCTGGTGCTGACTCCGCTATTAGTAATTGCTGCCTCAATCCAGCAATAGACAATAGAACTGCAAACTCAGGCAAGCTGAATTGAGATCTTTACACATCAGCCGCCTCGTATGCTTACTGTTCCTGAAACACTTCCCATTTATACCCCACCCAATCAACCCCATCACTACTCCTCAGTGTCTATCTTAAAGGAGATTAACAACTTGGGAGGAATACTGGCAGACAAAATATTGTGTGTAGATTGTAATTAAAGCTCCATAGACAAGAGGAAAGCAGGGTAATAAAACACTAAGTTATATCGAGGTTAGCTTGATAATATTGCTCTGAGCAATTAAAGGTAGCAGTTAAAACTCAACCACTATATACTGCAGTATGTGAAATTGGTATTTCCCAATATTGTTTGAGGTAGGTTATTTATACCTGTCTCCTGACATGATTTCTTAATAGGTAAGAAGCAACAGTAAATGTTTTCTCTAGTGATGAGTTTGATACTAACTTTCACAGATTGTTGAACCTAGAAACCTTTGCCTTCCACCTGTTCTTCCTCTACATGATCAGGTATTTTCTTATTCCCTGG
This sequence comes from Macrotis lagotis, assembly GCF_037893015.1. Lineage (NCBI taxonomy): Eukaryota > Metazoa > Chordata > Mammalia > Peramelemorphia > Peramelidae > Macrotis > Macrotis lagotis. Next base: position 703,296,488 of record NC_133658.1, on the reverse strand, counting down.
GGTGTTTTCCCTGTCATTCATTTTAACCTTTTTTTTTGTTTTGGTTAATTGCTCACTTTACATTTAAATTCTATTATATGTGCTAAAAATCTATATGGTGGTGTTCTGTAGGTTTCACATTTCTTAACCTCATTTAACTCTCAGATTAGTTCTATTAA